>NC_092390.1:8155222-8755222 GCF_030028105.1 Mobula birostris | reverse complement strand
CATGGGCTCACCTTCACTACTGAGCAGGTAAGGAGGGCTCTGGGGAAGCTCAGACACGGCAAAGCATTGGGACCGGATAGTTTGAACCCCAAGGTCCAGAAGGAGTGTGCTGTGGGGAGTTCTCCTGTTCATTTTCAATCTGAGTCTCAGCCTGGAACGGGTCCCGACTGTGTGGAAAATACCAAGGGTTCCAGTATCAAAGGAGGGCCAACCAAAAGTCTTGAATGACTACCAGCCAGTGGCCCTGACTTCACACATCATGAAGACCCTAGAGAGGCTGGTCCTGGCTCACTTCCGACCCCTGGTCAGATCGGCCCTTGATCCCCTGCGGTTTGCCTACAGGAGCACATTGGAGTCAATGGTGCTGTCACCTACCTGCTGAACAGAGCCTACTCCCATTTGGATAAGCAGGGCAGCACTGTGAGGATCATGTTTTTTTGATTTCTTAAGTGCTTTCAATACCAGACAGCCCTCATTGCTATGGGAAATGCTCCATTCAAAGCATGTTGGCACTTCCATTGTATCCTGGATAACGGACCACCTGACTGGCAGACCCCAGTATGTGCAGCTTCAGAGCTGTGTGTCAGACATGGCTATAAGCAGCACTGGGGTCCCACAGGGGACTGTGTAGTCTCCCTTCCTGTTTACCCTGTGAACCTCAAACTTTAAATACAACACTGAGACGTGTCATCTGCAGAAATTCTCTGATGACTCTGCAATAGTTGGGTGTATAAAAGAAGGACGGGAGAATGAATACAGGGCCTTGGTGGAGGACTTTGTCAAATGGCGCAAGCTGAATCATCTGCAGCTCAACATCAGAAAGATGGTGATAGACTTTGGGAAGACTAATCCTGCACTGCTCCCTGTTACTGCTGATGGTGAGGATGTGGTGAGGACCTACACGTACCTGGGGATGCACCTAGATGACAGACTTGAACGGAGCACCAACACAGAGGCTGCGTACAAGAAGGGCCAGAGTCACCTCGACTTCCTGAAGAGACTGATGTCCTTTGGAGTTTGCAGGCCTCTCCTTCACATGTTCTACCAGTACAATCTTCTATGCAGTGGTGTGCTTGGGCAATGGAATCAACATGGGTGATGCCGACAGGCTCAATAAACTGATTAGAGAGACTGGCTTTGTTACAGGAGTCAAACTGGACACACTGGAGGCTGTGGTAGAACAAAGGACCTTACGGAAAATTCTGGCAATTCTGGACAATGCTTCTCACCCTCTGCATGCCACCTTGGCTGAACAGGGGAGCACTTTTAGTCATAGACTAAGACAACTGCACTGTTCCAAAGAGTGCTATGTGAGGTCATTCTTACCCTCAGCCATTAGGCTCTATAAAGAGTCAATCTATAGCCAGGGAAGTGATGACTTCTTCCTGTTGGGCTGTTTGAAGTAACTTAACTTTTATTCTTCCTTACCTCTCTTTTAATTTTTGTGTATCTGTCCACTTGTTATGCTACCATAACACTCTAATATTCTTTGGATCAATAAAGCATCTATCGATCTATCTTCTACATCTGAGTGTGACAGTATTCCTGCATCTCCACCTGGGGCTTCCATGACTGACAGTAGTGAAAACCCAGAGGAAGCTACTGACACGATGAAGGAAGCCCTGAACAGAATCAGGGATGGAAGGCATTCATTACTGTCCTAAGCACCAGCGGAGTGACAGGCAGTCTATCTGTCTGTTATACATACAGTCAGGTCCCATTAAACTCAGACTGGGTACTCTGTTCTATAGTAATTAATACCATTTACATATCTCCAGGCCACATAACACTGAAAGTCAAAGTCAAATTTATAATCAAAGTACTTATGTGTTACCATATACTACCTTGAGATTCATTTTCTTGCAGGAATTTACAATGAAAAAGAAATACAACAGTATTTACAAAAAATAGATATACAAAGACTGAAAACAGCCAATGTGCAAAAGAAGATAATTTTTGCCAAGGAAACAATCTAATACTGAGAACAGGAGTTGTACTGAGCATTACTGCTCCTTCAATTACATCTTATAAACAAGCAGATATTTCCCCTGAACCCTCTGGCCTGGTCGGGATGCACAAAGTTGGATTATGGAAATGAAGACAAGGGCCAGATCAAAGCTAATAATCTCTGGAGATGAGAAAAATAAACACAAAGAAGCAATATCCCTTCTATCTACAAAATGACACCCAAACCCCAAAAAGATGATGTAGCCAGTGGAAGGAGTTTCTTCTTTTATGTTACTGTGTAGGCTAATCAAAATGGCTTCTTTGTTATGTTATAATTAAAATGGCTTCTCTGTAATGTTAACTGCTGAGACAGTAGTTCTCTTTCTGGCAGCTTGTTTGAGTTATATTACTGATAAGAAGGATTGTATCCGTTTGTTAACCAATTGGGATAGGTCTTATTCTTTCTTGTGTGTTTGTAAGCTATTGTGATGCACAGGTTTTTGGGTTTAGGAGGGTGAAGGACCGAAGATCCAGACCATGGTCAAAGATGTAGCTTTCAAAAAGCATTTTAGAGTCTAGATTCACAGACACTACATCACAGAAACAGACTTTTCAACTCACCCAGTGCATGCTGCATTACTGTACTGCCTAGTCCCATCGGCCATAACCCTCCCTTCCATGTACCTATCCAAATTTTCCATCTTCAAGAAGGAAAGAAGAGGCTTACAAAATTTGTGGCCTTGGAATCTGAAGTTTTGGCCACAAACGATGGGTCAATTAAATTCAAAGATCAAGAGTCTGGTTGGTGTCACAATAGGGCAAAATTAATTTCCTTTATGCTCTGAGGTGTATTCTCTCTCTCCGGATGTCTAACTTAAAGCGAAACTTCAAAAGAACCATTGTCTTTGGATCTTTATTCCTGAAGGAGGAGGATTTATTGTGTGTGGAACATCAGACAGTATGTAAACAGTAGTGCAATCCTCAAAGGAAATAAGATTTCTGTTTGAATACTTCTGACATTCAAATTTATAATCATATTTTAGTTTCTATTGGAAGGAAGCAAGGACTCTTTAATCAACATTACAAGGGTGTTGTTTCAAGGAACGCAACTTTCTTATTTCATTCCCCTCCCCCATCCACCCACCTAGCTTCATCATCTTCCAGCGTGAGTTCCTTCCCCTCCCCTACCTTCTTCCCCGTTCCTTTCTAGTATTGCTGAACCAGAACTATCCTTTTCATAGGTGCTAGCTGACCTCCTGAGTTCCTCCAGCAATTTGCAAGGCTTTATGTGGAAATGCTTTAAGTTTGATCTCAATAGATTTTTTTGAAAAAATTAAAGATGAGGACTCTACTGATGGCTTATGAAGTATCCTTTTTTTAAAGGTTATTTCCTACAGTCCTGGATGCTTGCTGATCCCCATTCACTGGCTCACGGAACATTTTAAAGAGAAAATGGGGTTTGAATTGGGATGCTTCTTTCACCTACAATGGACATGGGACTACACAAGCTGCTGATTAGGTAGACTTCTCTTTGGTCTGGTGAGTGGGAAGTAAGAATTCATGGGACAATTTGATGTAGGTGTAGGTGTACAAGGTTGACGGATCATTTACGCCTCATCCGGAAAAACACAGTACAGGCAACACAGCACTCCCTCATGTTCCCTTAATCAGTACCCAAATAGCCTGTAAGGATTCTGGAACGAGATTTGAGTGATTGACCTTCTGAAGACTGTGACGTTAAACACTGGTCAGCTAAACAGAGAAGCAGTTCAGGCAAAGCATGGAAGAAATGTAGAGTCATCTACTTCTGTGAGCTTATTCTGATGAGAAAATTGCACTCAGAAACAAATTGCTAAAGAAGTGTTTGAGCGACAATTAGTCTGACCAGTAAATATTTCCCATGAGGTAAGGAATGTTGTTGCTGCTGGGAATGTGGGATGAAATGGCTGACAAAGTTTCAGCAAATACTGTTACACTTTGTAACTTCAAAACATTAAATTAATTCAAAGGAAGACACGGGGGTCCAGACTGTGAGTCTAACCGTCTTTACTTTAAGCAAAGCGCACACGTATCACATCACAGTATGATGTAATATGCAATTAACATACTTTTTACATATAACCCATAATTAATTATTTGAATGAACAAGAGTGCTTAATAAACAAATATACATACAATATTACTCAAATATACCTGAAATATTAAAGTTCAAAGTCCAGCGTACACGCATGTCACCACATACAACTGATTCATTTTCCTGTGGGCATACTCAGCAAATCTATAGAATAGTAACGATAACAGGATAAGTGAAAAATCAACCAGGGTGCAGAAGACAGCAAACTGTGCAAATGCAAATATAAATTAATAACAATAATGGGAACATGAAATAACAAGATAAAGAGCCCTTAAAGTGAGGTTATTGGTTGTGGGAACATCTCAATAGATGAGTGTAGTTATCCCCCTTTGCTCAAGAGCCTGATGGCTGAGAGGTTGTAACAACACACAATAAATACAACCACACATCGAGGGTTATGTTTGTAACCTAGTCCGCCTGTTGCAAAGGTTAGGTTTACTCCTTTCTTTGCCGAGTGTACAGTGGAGAATATCCTGACTGGCTGCACCACAGTCTGGTATGGAAGCAGCAATGCTCAGAAAGTAGTGGGATGCAGCCCAGTCTATCACCAGCAAAACCCTTCCCACCATTGAACACATTTACAAGGAGCGCTGCCAAAAGGAAGCAGCCTCCATCATCAAGGACCCCAACCATCCAGGCCAAGCTCTCTTCTCACTATTACCACTGGTAGGAGGTACAGGAGCCTTAGGTCCCACACCGCCATGTTCAGGAACAGTTATCACCCTACAACCATCAGGCTCCTGAACCTGCGAGGATAACTTCATTCACCTCAACTCCGAACTGATTTCACAACCTACACACTCACTTTCAAGGACTCGACAACTCATGTTCTCAGTATTTTTTTCTATAGTACAATTTCTCTTCTTTTGCACATTGATTGTTTGTCAGTCTTTGTTTGTGTAGAGTGTTTCATAATTTGTGTTGGCATTGTAGAGAGTCCAGAGGAGGTTCACAAGAAAGAGCCCAGGAATGAAAGGGTTAATATATGGGAGCATTTGAAGCCTCCGGGCCTGTACTGACTGGAGTTTAGAAGAATGAGAGGGGATCTCATTGAAATCTATCAAATTTCGGAAGGCCTAGTTGGGTCGAGTTGTTCTCCGATCTTGGCAATCCATTTGCAAATATTTCGTCATCACATGGTGACAAAATGTTTGCAAATGGATTGCCAAGATCGGAGAACAAATCCACCCAAGCTGCACATTTTCTGAGTTACTTCAACTGAAAGGCCAAAAACAGAGTGGAACTGGAGAGAATGCTTCCTACAGTGGGGGAGTCTCAGACCAGAGGGACAGCTTCAGAATAGAAGGATGTTCCTTTAAAAGAATGTTAAAAGAATTTTAAAATAACATTGAAATACAATGTTGGAAAGTGTATGGTTATGCACTTTGGCAGAAGAAATAAACGGGCGGACTATTATTTAAATGGGGAGAGAATTCAAAGTTCTGAGATGCAACGGGACTTGGGAGTCCTCGTACAGGATTCCGTTTAGGTTAACCTCCAGGTTGAGTCAGTAGTGAAGAAGGCGAATGCAATGTTGGCATTCATTTCTAGAGGAATAGAGTATAGGAGCAGGGATATGATGTTGAGGCTCTATAAGGCACTGGTAAGACCTCACTTGGAGTACTATGGGCAGTTTTGGTCTCCTTATTTAAGAAAGGATGTGCTGACGTTGGAGAGGGTACAGAGAAGATTCACTAGAATGATTCTGGGAATGAGAGGGTTAACATATGAGGAACATTTGTCTGCTCTTGGACTGTATTCCTTGGAGTTTAGAAGAATGAGGGGAGACCTCATAGAAACATTTCAAATGTTGAAAGGCATGGACAGAGTGGATGTGGCAAAGTTGTTTCCCATGATGGGGGAGTCTAGTACCAGAGGGCATGACTTAAGGATTGAAGGGCGCCCTTTCAGAACAGAAATGCGAAGAAATATTTTTAGTCAGAGGGTGGTGAATCTATGGAATTTGTTGCCACGGGCAGCAGTGGAGGTCAAATTATTGGGTGTATTTAAGGCAGAGATTGATAGGTATCTGAGTAGCCAGGGTGTCAAGGGTTATGGTGAGAAGGCGGAGGAGAATGGGAGAATGGATCAGTTCATGATAAAATGGCGGAGCAGACTCGATGGGCCGAATGGCCGGCTTCTGCTCCTTTGTCTTATGGTCTTATGGTCTAAAACTGAGACGACAAAGAATTTCTTTAGCCAGAGGGTGGTGAATCTATGGAATTCATTGCTACAAACAGCTGCAGAGGCCGATTCATTCTGTTTTGTTTAAAGCGGAGGTTGATAGGTTCTTGATTACTCAGGGCATCAAAGGTTATGGGGAGAAGCCAGGAGAATAGAATTGAGAGAGGTAAATCAGCTATGATGGAATGACAGAGCAAACTCTGCTTTTATGTCTTGTGGTCTCATGGTCCACTACTTTACCTGAGTGTTAGCCGGTTTATATTCTGAAAGTACAGATAGTAATGACCCACAACCCACAATCCTGAGTCAGTGTGCAGTCTGCTAATTTGACAGCAGCACCTGAAACCACAGACACCAAACAATAAGACAACTCATCTGCCTCATTAAGGTGAATGTTCCGGAATGTTCCGGCTGCCGCAGCAAGGACTGCTTTGTATTCACAGGAGTGAAGCCTGTTAGGACCCAGAAAGTCGCAGAAAGAGGAAAATCTCCTTCTATCTCTATCAGAGCTAGCGTGGGTTTGCTTAAACCTGTTAGTGAGGAAGATTTTAAAAAATAATAGATTTTCACAGGTAGTTATATAAGTGCCAGTAGAATTTATGTACAGGCTGAATCTGCACTCATCCAAGCTGAATGCAAAATAGCCTGTCGCAGATGTAAATTAGACAAGAGGGGAGGGCTGGTGCTCCTTCGACATACCTGCTCCACTTGTCTCTGGCCTCTTGATCACCCCCCATTTTAATTACTCCGTCACTGGTCAACTGATAAAAACCCTATTGGCGGCGATATTTCATTAGGAGTTTGAGGAGAGTTTGTAGGTCGCCAAAGGCTTTAGCAGATCTCTACAGATGTACCGTGGAGACCAGTATGACCGGTCGCGAGAAAATTCTGGTACAGAGGGGTCAATAAACCAGGTCAGAAAAAGCTGCAGAGGGCCGGAAACTCATGGGTGCTATCCTCGCCGGCATCGAGGACGTATCTAAAGATGATGCCTCCATCATTAACAAACCCCACCGTCCAGGACATTCCTGTCAGGGAGGAGGTACAAGAGCTTGTCGATGCACACTCAACGTTGCAGGATCAGCTCCTTCCCCTCTGCCATCAGATTTCCGAACCAGCAGGAACACTGCCTCATTATTTTGGCCGAGTAGCACACACAGAATGCTGGAGGCACCCAGCAGGCCGGGTAGCGTCTATGGAGAGGAATAAACCATTGGTGATTTGGTCTAAGCTCCTTCATCAGGAAGGTCTTGGCCTGAAAAATTGAGAGTTTACCCTCCCCATTGTTGCTGTCTGACCTGCTGATTTTCTCTAACGTTCTGAGTGTGTTATTCTGGATTTCCAGCACCTGCAGAATCTTTTTGCACTACTTTTTTAACTTTTTAATACATTTTCCTCATTGTAAGTAATTCCCATCGCTGCCTGTAAGGAGATTTTATGTCCCCCTCCATGACTGTGAAGGTTTCCTCCGGGTGCTCTGGTCTCCTCCCATTGTTCAAAGCCATACCATTTGGTACGCTCATTGTCATTGTAAATTGTCCCCTGATTAGGCTCGGGTTAAATCGGGGGTTGCTGATTGGTGCGTCTCGAAGGGCCAGAAGGGTCTATTCCACATTGCATCCCAATAAATAAACAAACAGTATTTTTTATGTATTGCTTTGTACTGCTGTCAAAATACAATATGTCAATGCTACTAATCTTGATTCTGATTCTGAACTGACATAACCCCTGACCTCTTGTCTCTTTGAACTATGCAGGGAGTTGTCATGGTGTCGTCTCGGACTTATGCAAGATGGTATCCTTGTTACATCACGGCCCTATCACAGTCCCTGTTAGATCACAGCCCTATCACGGCCCTTGTTTCATCACGGCCCTATCAGAGTCCCTGTTAGATCACAGCCCTATCACGGTCCATGTTAGATCACAGTCCCTGTTAGATCAAGGCCCTATCATGGCCCCTGTTAGATCACGGCCCTGTCACCGTCCCTGTTGGATTACGGTCCCTGTTAGATCATGGCCCTATCAGAGTCCCTGTCACATCACGGCCCTATCACAGTCCCTGTTAGATCACGATCCCTGTTAGATCATGGCCCTGTCACCGTCCCTGTTAGATCATGGTCCCTATTAGATCACAGCCCTATTATGATCCCTGTTAGATCACGGCCCTATCAGAGTCCCTGTTAGATCACGGTCCCTGTTAGATCATGGCCCTATTATGATCCCTGTTAGATCACGGCCCTGTCATAGACCCTGTCAGATGATGCTTCTATTAAGGATTTCAGGATTAACTAAACATGCAATGAAGAACAGACAGGAAATGCATGCTGAAGCTGATGGAATCAGAGGTGAAGGTGGAACGTGGATTAGAGGGAAGAAGGGAGGAAGGGAAGGGCAGAGGGGAGTGGTGGGGTAGGGGAAACCAGTGAAGCAGGTGCGGGGGTGATGGCCATTTGTCTAATTTTTTTGTCTTTTCAGCCTTCCCAACCTCTGTCACTGTTTCACTCTCCTCCTCGCCAACCTCAATCCACCTATCGCCTGTCAGCTTCCCTCCACCCCTTTCTAACGGCTAGCTCCACTTTATCTTTCCTGCTGGAAGAAGGGGTTTAGATCTAAAGACTCAGAGACTCACAGTACGGTAACAGGCCTTCCGGCCCAGACATCCCCCGATTACACCCACTGACCCCTACATCACTGGTGTGTGGGAGGAAAGTGGAGCATCCACACACACTGCTGATACACAGCCACATTCCTAGATCCAGTGAGGGACTGAATCATCAGGCTTTCTGATGACACAACAGTGGCCGGTCTCATCAGCAATGATGAGGCGGTGAGATTGTGTTACAGAGGAGGAGGTAGTGCAGCTGGAAGGACAAGAGCTTGAGTCTCAACGTGGACCAGGACCAAAGAGATGACTGTGGGCTCTAGGAAGGAGCAGGCTGACCGCTCCTCACTGCACACGCACATCTCCTCTGTGGAGAGAGTTAGGAGCGAATTTCTGAGGGTGCACACAATGCACTGGTCCCTCTGGTCCCTCAATGCCACCTCTTTGGTCAAGGAAGCACAGCAGTGAGCCCAATCCCTGAGGAGACTGAGGCAGGAGAGGCTTCCCTCAGCATTTTAACCCATTTTACAGGAGCACCACTGAGAGCGTCTTGACCAACTCCTTTACCATCTAGTAGGGGAACTGCAAGGCAAGTCTCTACAAGGGATTATGCGGACTGCTGAGAGGATCATAGGGGTCTCTCTTCCACACATTAGGGATATTTATCAGGAGCGCTGGGTACACAGGACCCTTAGCATTGTCAATGATCCCTCCCATCCATCCAACGATCCCTTTGAACACCACCCCCCACCATCAGCAGGAGGTACCGTAGCGTTAGGACAAGAACAGTTAGGATGGAAAAGAGCTTCTTCCCCCAGGCTGTAAGACCACAGAACTCCAGGCCACCACCCAGGCATTATACCGTATACTTTTGTATACATTCCTTATTATTTGTTAATATATTTGTGGTAATATCACTTTATGTGTTATGTATTGTGGTGTGCACTTTGATCTGGAGGAACGTTGTCTCATTTGTCAGGATACTGCTGACTGACAATAAACTTGACCTTGAAGCCACGCGGTTACGGGGAGAACGTACAAACTCCTTACAGGCAGCAGCAGGAGTTGAACCCGCGTTGTTGGCTTTGTAACGGTGTTACAACTGCTACACTACCGTGCCACTACCATTCTGACCCAGAAAGTCGACTGTCCATTTCCCTCTACAGATGCTGACTGTCCCAGCCAGCTGCTCCACCCCTTTGAGCATTATCTAACTGGGAGGGAGGTTAATCTGAGGCAGACCAGGATCAAACTGGTAGGACAAGGAATGCTGCTTGAGCCCTTGGGCGGAAGGAGTTCATTGCTCGGGCTCGGCTAAGCTCTGGGAGCTGCAGAGAAACAGTGGATGGAGCGGAATCCGCTCATGTCAGTGGCAAGAAGCTGGGTGTAACTGCAGGGAGACAGAGAGAAAAAGACCCAGCTCTGACTCATTATCTTTTCAGCAGATTCATTCCTGGGACTGCAGGCTTGTATGAGGAGAGACTAAGCAGTCAGGGTCTGTCTCTTGGGTTTAAAATGAATGCAAAGCAGTCTCACTGAACAGCAACAAAATTCTTACTGTGCTTAACAGGGCAAATGTCAGTGTGTTCTTTTCCTTGGCAAAACCATAAGACCATAAAACGTAGGAGCATAATTAGGCTATTCAGCCCATTGAATCTGATCCTCCATTCCATCATGGCTGATTTATTATCCCTCTCAACTCCATTCTCCCGCCTTCTCCCTGTAACCTTTGATGCCCTGACTAATCAAGAACCCAGCTTTAAATGTATCCAGTGATATGTCCACCTTGATTCTTAGTATCTTAAATAAAGGGCTGGCAATCAAATACAGAGATAAGAAATTTCTTCCATCATTGGGCAAGACAGTGCCTCTAATTTCTTAGAAGTTAGCGCCGATTGGGCACGTCACAAAAAACTTTGACAGACTCCTATAGATGCACAGTGAAGAGTGTCCTAACTGCTTGCAGCATGGCCTGGTATGGAACCACTAGTGCCCAGGTAAAGACTACAGAAAATGGTGGATACAGCCCAGCTCATCGCAGACGAAGCCCTACTCACACGAAGCACATCTTCGAGGAGCACTACCATAAGAAAGCAGCATCCATCATGAAAGTCCCCTGCTATCCAGGCCATGCTCTCTTCTCATTTCTACCATCAGGCAGGAGGTACAGAAGATTTAGGACGAACAGCACCAGGTTCAGAAACAGTTATTTTTCTACAACCATCAGTGTGGATAACTACTCACCACAACTCTGAATTCATTCTATGACCTATAGACTCACTTCCAAGGACACTTAGTTCTTGGTATTAATTTTTATTTGTACGATTTATCTTCCTTGGCACATTGTTTGTCTATCTGCAGTTTCACATAAATTCTTTTTCTGTATTTTCCCGTAAATAACTGCAAGAAAACGAATCTCAAGGTAGTACTGTACATGGTAACATATATGCGCATTTTGATAATGAATGTTGCTTGAACCTTGACATTTTGAACTTTGAATTCAGCACCCAGGAGGGCAGTGGAGGTCAGTCAATGAGTATGTTGAAGATGGAGGTCAACAGGTCATTTACAGGTTCAAGTATATTTTTATCAAGTCTCTTAGATATTAAGGAACCAAGGTTGATGGGGCTACTGAAGGAAATGGCGCTGAATCAGAAGATCAGTCATCAAAGTTCAAAGTAAATTAAAACAAGATGAGACAAATTGTTTATTCCTGCTTCTGTTTCTCAGTTGAGAGAAAGATAGAGACAGGAAAGTTGTTTCCACTCGTAAGTGAGATTAGAACTAGGGAATGTAGTCTCAAGATTTGGAGGAATAAATTTAGGGTAGAGGTGAGAAGAAATTACTTTTCCCAGAAAGCAGTGACTCTGTGGAATTCTCTGCCAGGAAAGCGATTGAGACTATCTCATTAAGACACAATTAGATTTTCACTTTGCAGGGCAATTAGGGGTTGTGGGAAAAAGGCAGGTAGGTGGAGTTGAGTCCACGGCCAGATCAGCCACGATCTTATTGAATGGCAGAACAGGCTCGATGGGCCAGAAAGCCAGGTCTTCATCCTGCGTTCTTATGTCATGTTCTTGCCTGGTGCTACCACTGCCTGGAACCTTGGGTCTCCCCTCTTCCCTTCTCTTCATCTTCAGTCACCAACAAGACTAAAGATACGATTGTGGACTTTTGGAAGCTGCAGGGTGACCACTCCCTTCTGCTCTTCTGTGGAGACAGGAGCACTAAGTTTCTGGGAGTGCACAAAATGGACAATCTCATCTGGTCCCTCAACACCACTTCTTTGGTCTAGAAAGCACAGCTGCGACCCCACGCCCTGAGGCAAATGAGCCAAGCGAGGCTTTCCCTCAAACCCCATTTTAACCAATTTTTACAGGAGCCTCATTGAGAGTGCCCTGACCAGTTGCATCGCTGCCTGATATGGGAATTGTAAGGCATCCAACCACAAGACCCGACAAAGGATTGTGGGGACAGCTCAAAGGATCGTCATGGTGTCTCTTCCATCCATCCAAGATATTTATCAGGAGTGTTGCATACACAGGGCTCTTAGCATTCTCAAGGATCCGTCCCATTTGTCGCTCAATTTCTTTGACATCCTGCCATCAGGCAGGAGGTACAGCAGCATCAGGACAAAGAATGCTAGGAGTTTCTTCCTCCAGGCTGCGAAACATCTGAAATCCCGGAATCATCTACGTCTCACCACACATGAAGCTCCAGTCACGTTATACTGTTTACTTTTTGATATGTAAATACACCTTATGCTAAATGCCAATCTTCTGGAATATATTTTATTATTTGTCAATTTATTTGTGGTAATATTACTGTATGTGTTGCGTGAGAGTTATATGTACTGTGTAGTGCACCTTGGTCTGTAGGAATGTTGTTTCATTTGACATTATACATGTGTACAGTTCAATGACAATAAACTGAACTTGAAAAGCACAGTCCGTCCTGGCCAACATTCCTCCCTCAAGAATAAAACCAGAGACAGCTTAATATGCCATTTGTTTTGATTTTCTAACTCTGCCCACGTACTATCCAGATGCTTCACAGCTTGTTACGACAACTGCTCTGCAAGAAGTTGCACAGTCCCTCACACAAATCTTCACGGACTCTGTCTACACTTCCCCCTGTCTCAGAGAAGCAGCCAGAATAACCAAGGACTCAAGAGACTCTGCAGATGCTGGGAACCTTGGGCCGCACACACAAAATGTGGGAGGAACTCAGCAAGGCGGGAAGTTTCTCGCCCCATAACATTGACTGCTTGTTCCCTTCCATAGATGCTGCCTGAGTTTCTGAGATCCCCCAGGATTTTATGTGAGTTCCTTCTCCCTCCCTGGTCACCTTCTCTTCACTCCTCTCCCACCCTGGTCACCCTCTCTTCACCCATCTCCCGTCAGGCAGAAAACACAAAAGCCCGGAGCACAGACAGACTTCTACCTTGCTGTGATCACACTTGAGCAGGCTAAAAGATAAGCTAAAAGATAAAATCTTGACCTTTCAATTTATCTTGTTGCTCCCTTTGCACTGTATTATCTGCCCAGAAATCACTTTCTCTGTAACTGCAAAACTATATTCTGCATTCTGATTTTTTTTCACCGTCTCAATTCTTCCTTCCATCTTCATTAAGAATGACATGGTCTGTCTGGAAGTCCTGAAAAAGAAAACTTTTTCATCATACGTCAGTATGCATGCCAATAATAAACCAATTCCAATATTAGGTGCTTTGAGATACCAACTAAAAGCAAGTCTTCACTTTTAGAAAGTTCAGATTTTGGTTCAATAACCCTGTGCTGTCTTTGTGTAACCCATTCTGCCTCTGATGTCTGATCTCCTTTTCTCTAGTGAATCCTCTAGTGATGCTTTAGTTCTGTTAATGACTGGCATTGTCAACAGTTCAGTTCATTGTTGTATGCACAAGAGCCTTGCACAGGGTATAATGTAAAACTTACAGCAGCGTCAGAGCAACCAAAGTCCAGCATTCACAAGAAAAACATAACTTTAAATATCAATTATTCACAATTTTTACAAGAAAGGGTACCATTAGAACTAGAAACGGAAAGTCCATTTTGGAGGTGGGACGGTAGCACAGCGATTAACGGAATGCTTTTACAATGCCAGGGACTGTGACCCGCCTTCAATTCCACTGCTGTTTATAAGGAGTTTGTACGTTCTCCCTGTGACCGCGTGGGTTTCCTCCGAATGCACCAGCAACCTTCCGCATTCCGAAGGTTAGTAGCTTAATTGGTTTACAGGGGTGTAACTAGGCTGCGCAGATTTATTGGGCCAGAAGGGCCTGTCACCATATGTATCTCTAAATAAGTAAATATTCACAGTGTCCAAAGGCCAGCATTCACAAGAGAAGCATAAACTAAATCTTAATTATACTCAGTTTCTGCTAACAAAACACAGAGCCAAATCTACTGCCATGTTTGGTAATGTTTGGGCTTGTGCATGCTGGATGAGGGATTGTAGCTGCTCCTGAACCTGTGGGTTGTTGGACTTCAGGCTTCTGCACCTCCTGTCTGATGGTAACTGTGAGAAAATGGCTTGGGGATCTTTGATCATGGGTGCTGCCTTCATGAGGCTGCAGCTCCTGTAGGTACTACTAATGGAGTGGAGGGAGTTTCCACACTAAAAAGTCAAGTTATTCCAGCAGAGAGCAACTCTGCATCTTACAGTAGGTGTGATAACTTAGAGTACAAATGATTGGAATGTCTACAGTCCAAGCAGACAGCAACGTGAATCTCAATACAGAGAAAAACTCTTTTACAGATTTACACTGTTTGAAACACTTTGCAGATTTATCCTCAGATCAGATTGATGATTGCTGCCACAATATTAAATATGCATGTTCTCTGGCAAGCACCTTCATTGTCATCACCCTGTGTTTAACTGTGATCAAGGCAAAGGCAGCTTTAGGTTTTTGGCTCCTTTCACGCAGAGTGCTGCATTGAGGATTAAATTAATGCAGAAAATGAAACACGTACAGCATTAATCCTGCCTGGCTAAAAGGGAGTTCTGGAACAATGTGTCTGGTGCATTAATTGCCTTAACGTCAGATGTGTTTGGATCAAAGTTCAAAGTTCATTTATTATAAAAGTATGTGTACATTATACAACTTTGGGATTCGTCTCCTAGCAGGCAGCCTCAACACAAAGGAACACTAACGAACCCATATATATAAAAAAGACCATCGAACACCCAATGTTCAGAGAGAAAAACACATCATACCAACAAAAACCACAAGCAAGTAGCATTCTGAAGTCCACAAAGAGAGTCCCATTGATCAGCATAGTTCAGTATAGTGCCAAGTCGTAGAGCAGTGATCTGAACCAGCCTGTCCCTTGGTTCGGGCCACAACACCTTGACCTTTTCAGTCTGTCCCAGTGCCTAAATCGACATCCAAACATCAGGTACAATTGCCTCAATATGCTCTAAGGCCAGGACCCCACCACCTCAATGTGGCCTGTACCTGCCCTTTCCGATTCGGCTCTCCATCTGAGCATCAGGCTCAGTCACCCTGACTCGCTGTGGTGCCCGGGCCTCGTCGCCTCGATTCGGCCTGTACCTGCCCTTTCCCATTCAGCGTGGTGCTTAAGTCCCCGTCCAAGCAGCGACTTCGATCAAGTTGGTACGCTCTGGTACCTGGACCTCACTGCCTGATTCAGCCTTTAGTACGGCACTTAAAATGATCAGACCTCGGGTCTTCCACGGTCTTGCTGCCTCGCCTCACCCTGCCCTGGTTCTGCCACATCGAATCGCCTTCAAGTCCAAAGGGAAAGTTACAGACTATTGCTTAGGATGGTTGTTTGCAGGAAAAGTGAGATTAACAGACTGTATAGTTGAGTTCCTTGTTTCATTAGTCACCAGCACCATCCTAAACCGGATCAAGGCTAATAAATGAGCTTTAGCATCTGCCCGAAACAACATCCCTCTCCCCACCTGCCCTTACCTCACAGTTTTCAGAATCAGAATCAGGTTTATTTATCAGGTGTGCACCTGGCCATGCAGTGAAATGTGTCGTTTGCGTTAACAACCCCGGGAGTAGCCTACAAGTGTCACCACACACTCTGCCACCAAAGTAGCATGCCCACAATGTTTACACAACACAAGCAGCACAACAAAGAACCCTGCCACACCCTCACACAAAGGCCACCTCTGAGCCTCCTGTTCTTGGCCACAGACTCTAAAACTCACAGACCTCGGACCTCCAACCTCCAACCTGGAGTCTCTGGCCCAGGCTCGCCATCTACCAGTCTTCCAGTAAAACCAGCGTCAGCCAGTCAGAACGCACTCCCAAAGCACCTAGAAGAGACACTTCTATCAGCAACAGCATGCATGGATTCAGCAGAGTTTAAAATTGGATTGCTTCCTGATTTAAGGTTTGCACTGACAGGTCAGAATTCAGATTCCACATACTTTGTTAGTTAACCTGTGTGCAGGATAGATCAGCAGAAAAGGATCAAGGGGAAGGGGCGACGATAAGAGGAAGGGGAGGGAAGTGAAGCAATGTTGACAACCAATTAGTTCAACACCAAAACCTCTGTCGTTTTCTAGCTCATCTCAGAGCAAGAGACACTTATATAAGACGAAGTATGGAGCAGTGTACCCTGTGGAGCTTTGTACACCATCAAGCAGTGCATCCTGAGGGGATTTGGAGAGTGTGATCGAACAGAAGCTTGACGCCAAGACAAACAACACACAAAATTCTGGAGGAACTCAGCAGGTCAGGTAACATCTACAGAGGGGAATAAACAGTCAATTATTTTCACCAAGAACCTTCATCAGGACCAGTAGAATTCTGCTTTCCACAACCCTCGGTCACCAATCATCTTTTTCTTTCATTTTTTTTAGTTTTTACTCCAACCCTCCACTTTCCTGGGATCAAGCGCTCCAATTCCTCTATTTCCTAAGAAAGCTAGGGAAATTTGGAACGTCACCGTTAACCCTCATAAATTTTTATTGAAAGCATCCCATATCCAGATTCATCACAGCCTGGTATGGCAGACTGCTTTACCTGAGACCACAAGCAACTGCAGAGTTGTGGACCCCACCGAGCATGCCACAGAAACCAACCTCTACCCCATGGACTCCCTCTACGCTTCTGGCTACCTCATTAAAGCATCCAAAGTAATCAAAGACTTATCCCGTCCCCAGTCATTTGTTCTCCCTCGTTCCATCAGGCAGATACTTGAAAACACTGGGCTCCAGGACAGTTTCTATCTCACTGATTAGGATATGTAAATGGACCTCTTGTGCAATAAAGATGAAACCTTGATCTGTAACTTTACCTCGTTGTGACCCTTGCACCTTATTATCTACCTGCACTGTACTTTCTCTGTAACTGTAGAACTATATTCCACATTCTGCTATTGTTTTTGCATTTGTACTGCTTCAGAGTATTCATGTTGAAGAGATCTGTGTGGATAATGTGCAAAGCGAAGGTTCTCACTGGAACACAGTGCACGTGATAGGAAACCACTTCCCGTCCAATGGATAAAATGAGTTTGGGAAGGAGAGACAGCAGAGAAAATGTGACAGAATTAGTAAAGAGAAATGAAGAAGCTTATTTTTCTATGAAGTGGAATCCTTGAACCCTTCATAGTTGTCATTAGAAATGGTAAGGAGGCAACAGGAGAACCTCCCCTGCAAATCTGCTGGGGCTGGTTGTCTGTTGTGTCCGGTGCTCCTGCTATATTGGTGAGGTCCGTGACAAATTGGGGGACCGCTTCGTTGAGCACCTCCAGTCCAAACTTGCTGGTGATCAAACATTTTAATTCTGATTCCAGTTTCCATTCCGACATGTTGGTCCATGGCCTCCTCTTGTGCCAAGATGAGGCCGCCCTCAGGGCGGAGGGGCAGCATCTTACATTCCATCTGGGTAGCCTCCAACTTGAGGGCCTGAATATTGATTTCTCCTTCCGGTTATAAAACATTCCCTCCCCACTCCCCTCTTCTTCTATTCCCTACTCTGGCCTCTTGCCTCTGCTCACCTGCCCTTCACTTCCCCCTGGGTCCCCTCCTCCTTCCCTTTCTCCTATGTCCACTCTCCTCTCCTATCAGATTCCTTCCTCTCCGGCCCTCGACCTTTCCCACCCACCTGGCTTCACCTATCACCTTCCAGCTACCCTCCTTTCCTTCCCCCCACCTTTTTATTCTGGGGTCTTCCCCCTTCCTGAAGAAGAGTTTTGGTCTGAAACGCTGACTGTCTATTTATTTCCATAAATGCTGTCTGACCTGCAGAGTTCCTCCAGCGTTTTGTGTGTGATACAACAAAAGGAAGTAGTTTGGAAGATGGTTTGCAGTAGGGAAATGAAGCCAAGACTAGCAGACCCGGGAGAACTTGTTTGTTCTTCACCAAAGAAGTGATCTTGGATCTTTTTCACCACATACAAAGTTCAGATTGACGTCTCACCTGAACAAATAGCCGTTCTGTCAAATGAGATATTCACTCACTTCTGCCAGCTTCTTTTCAAAATTACACTTTCTTCAAAAACTTTTCCAATGTATATAATAGACAACATTAAAGAATCAGATGCAGACTTGCTTTCATTTATTTATCAGATGGACATTGAAACATCCAGAGAAGTGCATCGTTTGCGCTAACAACCCTTGCATCCTAAGGTTGCACTGGGGGCAGCCCACAAGTGCTGCCACACATTCTGGCGCCAACAAGTTCAGCAGAACAATGCAAGCAGCAGCAACAACAAAAGAACAATTGCGACAAAACAACAAGAGCAAAACAAACCCTTTCCTCCCTTCCACACACCCACCTACTCACACGTACACACAGTCGTCCAACTCCAGGTCTCCAGTGGGCTCACAGATATCAGCATCCAACTTCCCCATCACAACTACCAGCACATTGTTACATACTCATACTTTATTGATCCCAGGGGAAATTAGTTTTCGTTACAGTTGCACCATGAATAATTAAATGGTAATAGAACATAAATAGTTAAATAGTAATATGTAAATATGTAAATTATGCCAGGAAATAAGTCCTTGACCAGCCTATTGGCTCAGGGTGTCTGACCCTCCAAGGGAGGAGTTGTAAAGTTTGATGGCCACAGGCAGGAATGACTTCCTATGACGCTCTGTGCTGCATCTGGGAGGAATGAGTCTCTGGCTGAATGTACTCCTGTGCCCACCCAGTACATTATGTAGTGGGTGGGAGACATTGTCCAAGATGGCATGCAACTTAGACAGCATCCTCTTTTCAGACACCACCGTCAGAGAGTCCAGTTCCATCCCCACAACATCACTGGCCTTACGAATGAGTTTGTTGATTCTGTTGGTGTCTGCTACCCTCAGCCTGCTGCCCCAGCACACAACAGCAAACATGATCGCACTTACAATTAACATTAGCACAATATCATTTATCACTGACATACAACACCCAATTGACCTCATTGAAACCTATTGAATTCTGGATTGAGTGGATGTGGAGAGGATGTTTCCTACGGTGGGAGAGTCTAAGACCCGAGTACACAGCCTCAAAATAGAGGGGCATCCTTTTGGAATGGAGATGAAGAGGAATTTCTTTAGCCAGAAACTGGTAAATCTGTGGAATTTTTCACCACAGGCAGCTGTGAAGGCCAAGTCTTTATGTATATTGAAGGCAGAGGTTGATAGATTCTTGATTGGTCAGGGCATGAAGGGATACAGGGAGTAGGTGGGAGAATGGGACTAAGAGGAAAATTGGATCAGCCATGATGAAATGGTGGAGCAGACTCGATGGGCCAGATGGCATAATTCTGCTCCTATATCTTATGGTCTTAAGCAGCTCTTGAGTAAGAGGGTATTTGCACAGCTTTCGGTCATATAGTGTCCAACAGTGAAGAATTTTAAATAGTGGTCCTTCCTCACACACCCAGCTTCACCATATCCCCTGATGCACACTCCTGGACTTTGGGCGATGGCCACCTGCAGCACTTGGTTATGGTAAATGCCTTGCACTGAAAGTCCATACAGACCTCGGCAGAGCAGAGGCACTTTTCACTGAGGTAATGATCCTCCAAGTACAGTCAATACCAGTCCCAGTGTCTCATCCCTGAGTGCCACCATACAGCACAGCATTCCTGTTCAGTTCCGCAGGACGCAGCTTCACGAACACCCCAAGTCACCGGAGAGGCCTTGCATCCACAGACAGCTGAACCACACCGGACACCTCTGTCAAGAAGCCAAAACCCCACATACCAGTGAACTCAGCTGGTATTGTCCCTTAAGCAATCCACCAGTTTGTTCGAAAACTGGAAAGATGTTGGAAACTCGAAGAGTGTGTGAATATCTAGAGACTGTTAGCTAAGGGGGAGAAAGATTACACACTGCTTGGTTTAAGAACTCTTGAGGTAAGCGCAGCCACTATTGGTCAAGTTTTGTAATCAATGATAATGCAGTTTCCTTGAAGCCAGTTGCTGCCCCTTGTCACCCTCTGTATCGGGGGCAAACACTGGTCTGAATCACCTGCTCAAACACTGGCTGAAAGGAGGTCTTGGAAAGCTTCAGCGCCGGATCACAAAAATAAATCTATGATGATCACAATCACAGAGGAGTTGCTGGTTTAAGATGGGGCTGGTGATGACTTGCTGGTAGCAAATAAACTATAAATTGGTATATTGATCACACTTCGTCTCAGATACGATCACTGCAATCAACAGCCTGTAACTTCCCTTTGGAGATGAGCTTTTGAGCTGCCTGTACGACTGGCATTTCTGCATTGTGAACTGAAGTCTCAAAGGTGCTGGACAATGGCAGCACGGCGGATACAGACCAAATCAAGGTGGCGAGGCCTAGGCCCGAGAGCAGAAAATGAGTCGATATCGCGGGAGTGGACTTGGAGGTGCTGAGGTAAGGCTGGCGAATCCTGGGCCTGGGCCCTGGAGCAAGCAAAGACCCGAGGTTTGATCAATTTAAGTGCAGGCTGGGTTGAAAAGGTTGGGTCAGGCTGAATTGAGGCGATGAGGCCCAAGCCCAGGAGCACATCAAAGCAGCGGGGCCTGGGTCCGAGAGCAAGGGAATGGCATGAAATTTGGACGATTAAAGGGCCAGGCCAGATCGAAAAGGTAAGGGTGCTGGGACCAAAGGCAGTTCAGCTCGCTGCTCCACAAGGTTTACTTATCTCTGTACTAAATTGAGGCTGTGGCCTGCAACTAACAGGCTCCTGAATAGGTTGCAGTGATGTCTGGCTTCGAGGCTGTGGACTCACTTTTGTGAAATTCAGATCTGAATATTATTTGTTTACTTTTATTGATTGCACAATTTGTTTTTTTTCTCTCTCTGCACATTGGGTGTTTGCCGGATCTTCTTTTTAATGGGTTTGACTGGGCTTCTTTGTTTTGTGGCTGCCTGCAGGTAGACAAATCTGAAGGTTGTATATAGTACACACTTTGATGGTAAGTGTACTTTAAACTTTGAACTTTTGAACTTTGATCTTGGAGAGTGGTGCGTAAGTAGAGTAATTACTTCATGGAAACCGGCCCTTTGGCCCATGTTGTCCATGCGACCATGGTTCAGAACCAGAATCGGGTCATTATCAACTACATATGCTGTGAAATTTGTTGTTCTGTGGCAGCAGTACAGTGGAAGACAAAAAGTACCATTTGCTTACAATAAAAAAAATTAATAAGTATTGTAAAAGAAGAATACTGGATGAACGTAGACACTCAGGCAGAAACCCTTTGAAGGAGAAACCAGCTAAGGTTTCGTGTCAATAACAGTCAAGAAGTATTGACTGGTTGCTGCTGCTTCCACAGATCCTGCTTAACTGTCTAAGTTCTTCCAGTATTTTGTTCTTGTTCCAGATTCTAGCGTCTGCAGTTTGTTAGGCTTCTCTGTTACAAGAGGGCCACATTTCACAAGAACAGCATGTAGCAAGATTCCAGTTTCTGTTTATGAACCTCTTTAGGATGAAAAGGCAAGACAAAGTCAGAGGAACGATAAATCATTCAAAAATAACGAAGTGATTTAATAAGCAGATTAATTGCTCAATCCAGGCAGGTCATGGTTTGAAATGACACGCGATTGACGTCACTTGTGGTTCTGGTGTTTATCAAGAGAAGGTCCGTGGTGAAAGGATCCTGGAGAAAACAGTGAGATCTTTGCACAGCAATGGGACACCAGGCAACTGATGATGATCATATTTAAAAAATGATAGAAAGGACAGAAGATGAAAAATTAAATATTATTAAAACAATTTAAAATTCACAATAAAACTATCTGCCAAGATTGAATTCCAATGGATCTATAAATTACAGTTTGATCTTGTTTGACCATTAAGAGAGATTAATGTAGTGTGCAGCTTGGTTCCAGGACAAAAAGGTTTGATCTTGCACAACGTTTCTGACAGAAACTGCTGTCAAATGGACGCTCCTATTCTCACGGCCTATTGCACACTCCGAGACTTCCACCATGATGAACATTAGCGAACCCATGCACCAATGCATGCTCTGACACTTAGATCATAAAGCGAGCTCTGCAGCCCAGCTCTCACACATAATCCAGAACCCGCAGCCTAATGCACGCTCTGAAATTTGCACCCTATTGCACCACCCCAACTCTTCAGGGATGACTTCAGTCCACCTTCCATCTGGTATTAATGCCCTTCACCCACTGCCTTCCAGATTCATGATAGTTCACGGCTATGTTGCACATCTTTCCTCAAACTTGTTAACATACAGTATTTGTCTTACCTTTGTCCCAGGTTGGTCTGAAGTTTAACTGTGTAGCCTGTCTTCTATTCCTAATGTCACACCCCTCATTAGGTGGACAGCTGTCAAACCCCACCTGCGGAGATATCCAAGCTCTGCTCTCTACACTTTGATCGCCACACCTCGGCTCATGGATTCTGCTCTCTCTCCCTTTGTCATTGGACCTGCAAACTGTAAGCATCGTTGGATAGTGCCTTTTAAGCCCATGGTCTGTCTGAGCAAGGCCAGTCCAGTCTGCAGCTTCTCTTCACTGCCCAGTGCTACAATCCTTCCAGGCAAGTCAGTCCATGATTGCTGGTGTACGTAGAATGTAGGACGGCAGGACCCAGTACAGGCCCCTCAGCCCACAATACACCCACCCAGTGATCAATCTAGCCCCTTCCTCCTGCACAGACTATATACCCCTCCATTTTCCTTTCATCCATGTGCATATCCAAGTCTCTTAAATGCCTCTAATCTATCAGCCTTGCTCACTACCCCGGCAGTGCGTTCCATGCAAACTTCACTCTCTGTGTAAAAATACCGGCCTCTGACATCTCCCCTGAACTTCCCTCCACTCAGCTATAGAGGATGTTCTCTGGTACTGTATTAGCAATTGCCACCCTGAAAAAAATGTGCTGGTCCCCCACAGTATCCATGCCCTTTATCATCTTATGCACTGATATTTAATCACCTTTCATCCTCCTTCGCTCCAAATAGAAAAGCTCTGTCTTGCTCAACCCATCCTCATAAAACACAGTACACCTGGGAGCCATTTTCATGATATGCAGCTGGATAGTGATGGACAATGATGGACAGTGATGGAGAGTGGTGTACAATGGTGAATGATAATGGACAGTGGTACATAGTGGGAGCCATTGTCATGATATGCAACTGGGTTTGTCTGACTTCAACAGTATTCCACCAATTTATCTTCTCCTTTCACCCAGGCCTGCCTCTGTTTGGCTCCACCTCAAAGGAGAGTGGTTGAGATATTCTGATTCAGGTTTATGTATCACCTGAACATCAAAACATACGGTAAAATGCGTTGTTTGTGTCAACAAGCGACACACCCAGGGATGTGCTGGTTGCAGCCCGTAAAGTGCTTCCAGTGCCAGCGTAGCAGGCCCACAATGCAACACCACACAAGCAGCAACAACAATACAACAGAATGAAACAAGACAAGCTCCTTTTCCACCTCCCCCCACTCCCCTGCCATCACCCACTCACACACAGGCAGACAGACAGACAGACACACATACAGACAAACAGACAGACAGACAGACACACATACAGACAGACAGGCCTCCAACTCCAGGACAGGCCATCTCCAGGTCTTTGGTCCTGGGCCCCAGACTCCGGGTCTTACAGACATCGGGCCTTGAACCTCCAGTCCTTGACCATCAGCAGGGCCTGATTAGGCTTTGTGTGTGGTAGGTCATGTCTAACATGTCTTTAGTAAGGCCTTTGACAAAGTTCTGCATGGGACACTGGTTAAGAAGGTTAAGATATATGTCTTATGGTCTTATAGGAGGGGTAAAAAAGGATCAGTCATGATGAATGGCAGAGCAGACTGATGGGCCAAATGGCCTATTTCTGCTCTTTTGTCTTATGGTCTTTATGGTCTGTATCAGATCCTGGTCTGCTCGTTTCCTTATGGTCTGTATCAGATCCCGGTCTGCTCGTTTCCTTATGGTCTGTATCAGATCCTGGTCTGCTCGTTTCCTTATGGTCTGTATCAGATCCCGGTCTGCTCGTTCCCTTATGGTCTGTATCAGATCCCGGTCTGCTGGTTTCTTTATGGTCTGTACCAGATCCCGGTCTGCTGGTTTCCTTATGGTCTGTACCAGATCCCGATCTGCTCGTTCCCTTATGGTCTGTATCAGATCCCGGTCTGCTCGTTTCCTTATGGTCTGTATCAGATCCCGGTCTGCTGGTTTCCTTATTGTCTGTATCAGATCCCGGTCTGCTGGTTTCCTTATGGTCTGTATCAGATCCCGGTCTGCTCGTTTCCTTATGGTCTGTATCAGATCCCGGTCTGCTCGTTTCCTTATTCTGTCAGATGTCTTCAATCTTCTGCCCACATCATTCTCAGATGTACATTTCCATTTCAATTGACCTGTTGTTTGATTTCTTCTCCTCCTTAGGCCCACCACTCCTATTGGGTCACAGGCCGCCAACAGCAGCTTGCCTGAGACCTCTGTCTGGGGCCAGTCCTTCAAGTTGTTCCCTGGTGTAGCTCATCATCAAAGATCTGTCCTCTCCCAGGGTGAACTCGTTGGCGTTTCCGTAGCTCTGGGTTTTTACGGGACGGGGAGTGTTAACCACATGCCATCTCCTCTTCCTTTTGCAGCCAAGAACATACGTGATGGAGTTATCCAATTTCACTGTGTGTATACTTTCCCAAGAGAGCTAATCCATTCTTATCCCAGGTTACAACTTACAGTACTCACCCATGTAATCTTCAGGATCTACTCCTTTCCGGTAGGGATATCCACAGCGCAGATTAGAGAACACCACAACTGTAGGCCTCTGCACTGCCTCAGTGAACAAAATTTGTTACAGTTCTAGAGGAAATAAAAGCAACCACTAAAAAGAAAGCTCCCATCTTTTCCACAACACCATGGTAAATTTCCTGAAAGGTTATGGTACAAAGTAGGTACGATAATAGATATATTTCATCAGGAGTTTGACAAGACTTGGTCTGTCAAAAGGGGGAGGGGAACGTCGACTCAGACCATGAGAGGTCTGCGTCGGGCGTTTTTGTGCCTTACAAGGCGCAGATTGGAAGTCTGTGTGGGGCGCCACTCCTCGCACAGACACTAGAGCAATGTGTGGTTAAGTGCCTTGCTCAAGGACACAAGCACGCTGCCACAGCTGAGACTCGAACTGGTGACCTTCAAATCACTAGACAAACGCCTTAACCACTTGGCCATGTGCCCAACACAAGACTCTGTCAAAAGACTCTTGCAAATTTCCACAGATGTACCCTGGAGAGCATTCTAACTGGTTGCATCACTGTCTGGTGTGGAGGGGGTCACAGCACAGGATCGGAAAAAGCTGCAGGAAGTTGTAAACTCAGTCGACTCCATCACGGGTACTAGCCTCCCCAGCATCGAGGACATCCTTGAACGGCGATGCCTCAAGGAGGCGACACCCATCATGAGGGACCGTCGTCAACCCGGACATGCCCTGTTTTTGCTACTATCAAGGAGGAGGTACAGGGACCTGAAGGCACACACTCAACATTTCAGGAACAGCTTCATCCTCTCTGCCATTAGATTTCTTAATGGACAATAAGCCCAGTATTTGTTTTCTCACCACTTATTTACGTTAAATTTTTTATATATTTTGTATTGTAATTTATAGTTTTTAGATGTTATGTATAGCAATGTACTGCTGCCACAAAACAACAAATTTCACAGCAAATGTCAATGATATTAAACCTGATTCTGATTCTGAGCTGCCACAAATAGAAAGAAAATCTCAAAGCAAGTTAGTGGCATAGAAGGCGATCTTCATGCTATCTGGAAAATACATCTGCAAAGTTTACTGGATATTTAATGTATCAGTAATAGTTGAGTAATATTGTAAATATATTGTTTAATTAAGCATACTTTGTTGTTTATATATTTCATTATGAGTTATATGTAAAAGTATGCGAATGGTATTTGTCATTACCCACCACATCATGCCTCATTAGAAGTAAGGAACATGTTATGCCCAGCTCTGTGTTTTTCTTTCAATTAGTTTCTGGAATTACAAAACATAACAGTGAGAATAAAGAAGTTTTAAAATGAACCCAAGACAACTGCCTACCTGTTGAAGCGCAGAGACGTTCAAGTTTTATAAAAGCACAGTATGTGTTTCTTTGCAAGAGGAAGGAGATGGTCAAGTTTAAAAAAAGGCAGAAAATAGACAAATTCATGGGTTCGTAAAACATGAGTACCAGGTTATAATAATCACAAATTAAAAAAGGGCAGAAATGGATGACTACATCAGAAAGATAGATGTGTTCGATTGCAAAATGGATAACTGGCTGATGAGAGAACTGAAAAGTATTTTGAAGCAAATGAAACAGCCAATGAGAAACGAGTGCTAGTTTGCTGAGTGCAATAGGTAGAAGAGCATTCAATTTGCTTAGAAGTTTGACTGCTCCAACCAAATCATTGAAAAGAGCTTTGTTGATATTGTGGAAGTATGCAGAATTGTTTAAAACCAAAAACCATTGTTGAATGCAGAATGCTTTAGGTTTCAAAAGTGCGATCAAAAGGAAGGAGAGTCATTTCAGTGTACACTTCTGTGTGGCTGAATTGATGAAATTCTCTGAGCATTGTCAGTTCAGTAATGTGCTTAATGATACACTAAGAGCTTGTTCAGTTTGTGAAACCTTACAAGAAAGCATTCAAAAACAGCTCCTAACTGAAGCACAACTCACATTTAAAAGAGCAGTTGGAATTGCTGTATCAATGAAATCAGCAGACAGAGCTGCAACTGAGTTGCAGGCTGGAATGAAAGTGAGCGTGAACAGAACTAAGCAGAAACCTGCCTGGTCGAACGAATTTTGTTACCTTGTGGTAGGGGCTCACATATACCAGACCAATTCAGGTTTCAAGGTGAAATCTGCAAAAAAGGCAATAAAGTAGGATACATACAAAGAGCATGTCTGGCTGACAGAAATAAACAGAAATTTTCAGGGAAGAGAAAAAGATTAAAAGACAATTGTCAGTTTCAAAAGGAGCACTAATCTGCATACTGTTGATGAAAATCTGATAATAATGAATGTCACAGGACTGTGTAGCCTTAAGATTTACAGTGTGAAAACTAACAATAGATAAGCAATGTGGCTCACACCAGAAGCAAGTGGCAAATTAATTAAAATGGAATTAGACACTAATTTGGCTCTTCAGGCATTCCACAAAATGAGTTTGAAATGTTTTCAAACATACTGAACTGAAGCCTGCGGACATCCAGCTAAGAACTTATACTGGAGAAAAGATAACTCCTATGGGACTGACATTCTTAACAGTAAAATACAATAACCAAAAAGCCACATTGAGCTTGTATGTGGTAAAAACAGGAAGGCCAGCATTGTGGGATTGTGATTGGCTGAGACAATTACAACTTGATTGGAGATCCAGCCACCATTTGCCTGCCATATTCCCTATAATAGACTCAACTGAAAGCAAATGAAGAAAGTCACTGGATAATGCCACAGCAATGCTCAAGGATGGCATTGGAAAACATATCAAGGTTAAAATTGTGTTAAATGAAAATGTTAAACTGAAGTTTCATCAAGCCCAACTAGTTCCTTATATCATCCAAGATAAAGTTGCCAGCAAGCTAGATCACATGGAACCAAGAGGAATCCTGCAGATGCTGGAAATTCAAGCAACACACATCAAAGTTGCTGGTGAACGCAGCAGGCCAGGCAGCATCTCTAGGAAGAGGTGCAGTCGACGTTTCAGGCCGAGACCCTTCGTCAGGACTAACTGAAGGAAGAGTTAGTAAGAGATTTGAAAGTTGGAGGGGGAGGGGGAGATCCAAAATGATAGGAGAAGACAGGAGGGGGAGGAATGGAGCCAAGAGCTGGACAGGTGATTGGCAAAAGGGATACGAGAGGATCATGGGACAGGAGGCCCAGGGAGAAGGAAAAGTGGGGGGGAACCCAGAGGACGGGCAAAGGGTATATTCAGAGGGACAGAGGGAGGAAAAGGAAAGAGAGAGAAAGAATGTGTGTATAAAAATAAATAACGGATCGGTTACGAGGGGGAGGTGGGGCATTAGTGGAAGTGAGAGAAGTCAATGTTCATGCCATCAGGTTGGAGGCTACCCAGACGGAATATAAGGTGTTGTTTCTCCAACCTGAGTGTGGTTTCATCTTTACAGTAGAGGAGGCCGTGGATAGACATGTCAGAATGGGAATGGGATGTGGAATTAAAATGTGTGACCACTAGGAGATCCTGCTTACTCTGACAGACAGAGCGTAGGTGTTCAGTGAAACGATCTCCCAGTCTGCGTCGTGTCTCACCAATATATAGAAGGCTACAAAAAATCTGCAAAAAATGCCATCCCCTTCTCGCAATTCCTCTGTCTCTGCCGCATCTGTTCTCAGGATGAGGCTTTTCATTCTAGGGCGAAGGAGATGTCCTCCTTTTTTAAAGAAAGGGGCTTCCCTTCCTCCACCATCAACTCTGCTCTCAAACGCATCTCCCCCATTTCACGCACATCTGCTCTCACTCCATCCTCCTGCCACCCCACTAGGAATAGGGTTCCCCTGGTCCTCACCTACCACCCCACCAGCCTCCAGGTCCAACATATTATTCTCCGTAATTTCCGCCACCTCCAACGGGATCCCACCACTAAGCACATCTTTCCCTCCCCCCCTGTCTCTGCTTTCCGCAGGGATCGCTCCCTACGCGACTCCCTTGTCCATTCGTCCCCCCCATCCCTTCCCACCAATCTCCCTCCTGGCACTTATACTTGTAAGCGGAACAAGTGCTACACATGCCCTTACACTTTCTCCCTTACCACCATTCAGGGCCCCAAACAGTCCTTCCAGGTGAGGCGACACTTCACCTGTGAGTCGGCTGGGGTGATATACTGCATCCGGTGCTCCCGATGTGGCCTTCTATATATTGGTGAGACACGACGCAGACTGGGAGACCATTTTGCTGAACACCTATGCTCTGTCCACCAGAGTAAGCAGGATCTTCCAGTGGCCACACATTTTAATTCCACGTCCCATTCCCATTCTGACATGTCTATCCACGGCCTCCTCTACTGTAAGGATGCAGCCACACTCAGGTTGGAGGAACAACACCTTATATTCTGTCTGGGTAGCCTCCAACCTGATGGCATGAACGTTGACTTCTCTAACTTCCGCTAATGCCCAACCTCCCCCTCGTAATCCCATCCGTTGTTTATTTTTATACACACATTCTTTCCGTTACTCTCCTTTTTCTCCCTCTGTCCCTCTGACTATACCCCTTGCCCGTCCTGTGGGTTCCCCCCCCCCTTCTCCTGGGCTTCCTGTCCCATGATCCTCTCGTATCCCCTTTTGCCAATCACCTGTCCAGCTCTTGGCTCCATCCCTCCCCCTCCTGACTTCTCCTATCATTTTGGATCTCCCTCTCCCCCTCCCACTTTCAAATCTCTTACTAACTCTTCCTTCAGTTAGTCCTGACGAAAGGTCTCAGCCTGAAACATCGACTGCACCTCTTCCTAGAGATGCTGCGTGGCCTGCTGCGTTCACCAGCAACTTTGATGTGTGTTGCTCGATCACATGGAGCCTGAAGGAATTCTTTTCAAGGTTGAAAGGAGCCCAAAGGCAATGACAGTGGTCCTAAGAAGAAGAACGGGTCTGTCAGGATCTGTGGTGATTTTAAGGTCACCATCAACCCAGTACTGAAGGTGGATCAATACCCTCTGCCCTGGATAGAGGATATCTTTGCAAACCTTTCTGGAGGGCAACACTTCAGCAAAGTCTACCATGCACTGTTCAGGGTGATGACACGTCCAGAGGAAAGGTGGACAGAGCTGTCAGAACCACTTCCTGCAGTCCCAGGGTCAACTCCTACAACCACCACAGAGGAGGCCCCAGAACCTGAGATTGTTTCACAGCCACAACGTCTCACCTGCCAAGCAGAGTGACCCCCTTGCCAGGAAAGACTTTATCTCACAAGAGTAAGAAATCACCTACAGTGATTGAATCTTTAGGTCTGAATGGGAGAATTTAAAATTGAATATGCTGTGGATGTCTAGATGGTAGCTGTATTATATTGTATATTGTCTATATAGTTGAGATGCATTCTATATTGAGTTGGAGTTTATAGCTAAACAGGGAGGAGTGTTGTGTATTTAATATTTCAGTAGTATATTGTTTAATTAAGCATACTTGTTCATTTAAATAATTAATTACAGGTTATATGTAAAAGTATGTGAATGGCACACGTCATTATGCCACCACGTCATACGTACAAGCCTTGCTTAAAATAAAACGTAAGCTAGACTCCCATTCCAGACTCCCTTTTTTTTCTTCCAATTGCTTTTATGCAGGGAGTTACAAAAGATAACAAGAAGCTATTGAATGTGCATCTTCAGGCTCCTGTACCTCCTCCCTGATGGTTGCAATGAGGTGTCTACTCCATTGGGCAGAAGATACAAAAGCCTGATAGGACAACTCACCAGGCTGAAGGGCAGCTTCTATCCTACGGTTATTAAACTATTGAATGAGCCTCATGTATGATAAAATGGACTCTTCACCTGCCAGCCTGCTTCGTTATGGCCTTGTGCCACGCTGCCTACCTGCACTGCACTTTCTGTGTAACTGTGACACTTTAATCGGCACTGGAGTTTTGCTTCTCCCTTGTATCAATTTGATGTCCGGATGTGACGAGATGAAACAATCGGTATGGTTGACGTGCAAAGCAAACTTTTTCACTGTCACTCTGTACATTTGACAATAATAACACCAGATACACACTTTGATAACAGATATAGTTTAAACTTTAATAGACCAATTTATTTTCTTGTGTCTTTCATTGAGCTAACAGCTGCCAATAAGGAAAAGTCCATTCCAATGATATTGTAGGAGTGTGTTAGGAAGTCTTCTGGAGTTGGTAACTTGCCCCCGCTTTGAAATTTAAACCTACATATGATTTTCTACTCCCTTTTTCATTCCTAGTGAGGTGCTGTTCTTAACACAAGAGATTCTGCAGTTGCCGGAAATCCAGAGCAACACTCACAAAAATGCTGGAAGATCTCAGCAGGTCAGGTAGCATCTGTGAAAATGAATAAGCAGTTGACTTTTCAGGCTGAGAACCTTCTTCAGGACTGGGAAGGAAGGGGGAAGATGCCAGAATTAGAAGGTGGGGGGGTGGGAGGGAGGAGAATGTGGTCAGGTGAGTGGGGGAGGAGGGAGCTGATAAATGGTAAAGGGCTGAAAAAGAAGCAATCTGCCAAGAGAGTAGACCATGGGAGAAAGGGAAGGAACGGGGGCTCCAGGAGAGGCGTTAGGCACATGAGGAAAAAAGATAAGAGACTGGGGAATAGAAGCTGAGGTTGGGGCGGGGGGGAGATAACACAAGTTGGAGAAATCCAAGTTTATGCCATGAGGCTGGAGTTGGAGGCTGTCTACACAGAACATGAGGTGTTGCTCCTCCAATCTGAGAGAATGGTCTGTTCTGATTTGTAGTGTTCTGTATTGTTCTGCTGAGCATTGTTGGCAGGGGCTTGTTTTGCTGTTGTTGTTTTACTGTCTCAGAAAGACCTCCAGCACCCAGGGCATGCCCTTTTCTCACCGTTACCATCAGGGAGGAGGTACAGAAGCCTGAAGGCACACACTCAGTGATTCAGGAACAGCTTCTTCCCCTCTGCCATCCAATTCCGAAATGGACATTGAATCCGTGAACACTACCTCACTTTTTTTAATATATATTATTTCTGGTTTTGGCACAATTTTTAATCTATTCAATATACGTATACTGTAATTGTTTTATTTATTTATTTATTTATTCATTCTTCTTCTTCTTCCATATTATGCATTGCATTGAACTGCTGCTGCTAAGTTAACAAATTTCATGACACATGCCGTTGATAATGAACCTGATTCTGTGTTGTTCTGTTGAACATCGTAGGCACACTACATTGGTGCCAGGACGCATGGCGGCACCTGTGAGCTGCATCCTTGGGTGTGTTGGTCGATGATGCAAATGCCACATTTCACTCTGTTTCAACGTACATGTGATCAATTAGTCTGAGTCTGAATCAGAATTGGAAGAATTCAAAATAAAATTTAAAGTATCTTATCTGAAAACTTAATAGTAAAGCCTGACATAAGTGTCAATTCAAGGAGACCGTGCCTTTCCATAAACAACGTCAACGCATTGCTGAAGTCAAGTACTCCTCTTCTGCTATTGGCAGGAGTCTGAGCAGAGTAGGAGGGAGGGAATATTAATCAAGGCATTGTTTTTTATGGGCATATTCAATTGCTAAGGTGGAATCACAAATACGCCAGTTCTGGTCACCTACCGACAGGAACGACATCACTACAGTTGAAAGAGCACAGAGAAACTTCCCAGGTCATTGCTGGGAGTTGAGACCCTGAGTTCCAGGGAAAGGTTGGATAGGTTAGGTTAGGTTCCCTGGAGAAATGAGAATGAGGGGAGATTTGATAGAGGCATACAAAATTATGAGGGGTATACTAGGGTATACAAGCATGCTTCTTCCCCTGAGGTTGGGTGAAAATAGAACTGGAGGTCAGAGGTTAAGTGTGAAAGGTATAGTACTGAAGGGGAGCCTGAGTGGGAGCTTTGTCACTCAGAGAATGGTGTGACTGTGGGTCAAGCTGCGGGGGAAGTGGGGGTTTGAATGAAACATTTGAGAGAAATTTGGATCGGTACATAGACAGGAGCGGTATGGAGGGATATGGTCCGGGTGCAGGCCGATAGAACTAGTCAGGTAACAGTTCGGCACAGACCCAAGTGAGCCAGAGGGTTTGTTTCTGTGCTGTAGTGCTCTATAACTCTATGGCTTCAGTAGCAATATTTAATATTGAAATACTGATATCCCTGTATTTGAAAGGAACTTACCAATGTTTGTAAGCGTCCAAACCAGAATCAGATTTAATATCATTGACGTGAAATTCATTGTTCTGCGGCCGCATTTCAGTGCAATATACAATAATAAAAGAAAAACTATAGATTGCATTAAGAAATATATATATATATTAAATACGTAGTGCAAAAGGAGAGCAAAAATAAGTAAAAGACACCAAATCGTAAAACATTTTGCTTACACGTCATTAGAACTGTGTTCCTGCTTTTAAAATGACCTCTCTCACATACACACACACAGACACAAACAGATACACACACACACACAAACACTCACACACACGCGCGTGCACACACTCAAACACACAAACACACACACACACACACACACACACACACACACACACACACACACACACACACCCACACACACACAATCCTTTTCTTTCAGCTTGGGAGAAACTGTAAAGGTTTGTGTTTTTGGAAAGGACTTCAAACAAGGAAGAAATAATGAACAGTCAGAGTTTTTTCAGGAAACAAATCCTCTCAGAGACTGCTTTTACAAAAAAGAAGCTGCAGTTAATTCCCCTTCTGAGGTGACTGACTTACTTTTTCATTTTTACTCCTGGATATTGTAAATGTGTGTGAACACGATAGATTTACCCTTGTGAATTACTGGTGACTACTGAGGAATTCTCCCTCACTGAATTAAGATGGGAATTCCCAGAACCCTGATGGTCAAGATCCAAGGCTCAAATCGAGGTTTGATGTCTGTTTTAACTCGGCTGGGTGGACATGACAGCTGACAGCAATTAGCAGGGTGGGGCTAATATTTTTCTTGTTTCCCTATGAAACCATGAAACGAATTCTCCGTCACTCTCACACCGATAAACTTCTGCTCCAAGAAGGAGAGAAGCCATCAGGGAACAAGCTGCTAAAAAAAGTGTAACTGGCTGAAAAGCTGTCAAAATGCAAGGGGAAAGAAAGCAGGCTTCTATTCTTGATTACCAAGACCACAGCAGCCACTGGCATACAGATTGCTGACTGAGTCTCCATCCAACACACTAGCAACTTGCCAAAGGTTTTAATTCCAAAGTTTAACCACACAAAATGTTACTGTTCAATGCTGCTGACGAGCGAGGCGGTTGTTGAATCAGCATCCACGTTTTCGAATGGTTTCACGAGGACTCTCCAATGATATTTTATTCTTTTCTATATAAGATATAGAGGCAGAATTAGGCCATTCAGGCTACCAAGTCTGCTCCACCATTCCATCATGGCTGATTTATTTTCCCCCTCAACCCCATTCTCCTGCCTTCTCCCTGTAACCTTTGACATCCTTACTAATCAAGAATCTATTAAACTCTGCTTTAAATGTACTCAATGACTTGGCCTTCACAGCTGTCCATGACAAAGAATTCGAGATTTACCAACCTCTGGCTAAAGAAATTCCTCCTTATCTCTGTTCTAAATCGATGTCCCTCTATTCTGAGGCTGTGCCCTCTGGTCCTAGACTCACCCACTTTAGAAAACATCTTCTCCACATCCACTCTGTCTAGGCCTTTCACAGACATCCCACCTCTCCCGGAAATTCCGGGAGTCTCCCGCATATTGATAGTGGCTCCCTGATGCCCGCAAATTATATACAATATCTTAGAAATCAATTTTTTTGAGAGCGAGCGAGCGAGAGAGCACAAGAGCGAGGGGGGGGGGGGAGAGAGAGAGAGCGCCGTGGCAGAGTGTTCCAAAAAAAGAAAATATAATACGTACGTCACCCCAGACTACACTAAAGTGTACCCCTGCCTAATAGGGGTCAAAAATAATGGCAGTGTTGCTCGCTGCACTGTTTGCAACAGTGACTTTTCTATTGCCCATGGTGGGTTAAGATTGTAAATGACATGTTGAGGTGAGTTTAACAGGTGTCATTCGTTCATTAGCATAGCTAACGTTATTTAAATTAGCTGGCTAGCTGCTAAGGAGCGACTCTATTGCAGACATCCCACCTCTCCTGGAAGTTCCGGGAGTCTCCTGCAAATTGATGGTGCTACCTCCCTGAAATGAGTTTTTGCAGGGTGGGATGTCTGCGTTCAGTATTTGATCCTCCCCCACCCTCATTCTTCTAAATTCCAGTGAGTACAGGCCCAGAACCATCAAACACTCTTCATATGAGAACCCTTTCATTCCCGGGATCATTCTTGTGAACTTCTCTGGTCCCTCTCCTATGCCGGCACATCTTTTCTTAGCTAGAGGCCCAAAACTGCTCACAATACTCCAAGTGTGGTCTGGCCAATACCTTATAAGCCTCAGCATTACATCCTTGCTGTTATATTCTAATCTTCTCCAGAGAATCCTACATAAGGACTCCTAACTCCCTTTGTGCCTCTGATTTTTGAATTTTCTCATTTAGCAAATAGTCTGCACTTTAATTCCTTCTATCATACTCTTCTCTACACTACAGATTACCTGCTGCTTCTTCACCCATTCTCCCAGTCTGTCTGAGTCCTTCTGAATCACTAGAATCTGGAATGGTTCTGGAAGACTGGAAAATCACAAATGTCACTCCATTCTTCAAGAAGGGAGAGAGGCAGAAGAGAATAAACTATAGGCCAAGTGGTCTGACCTCCGTGATTGGGAAGATGGAGTCAATTGTTAAGGGTGTGGTTTTGGGGTGCTTCGAGGTACATGATAAAATAGGCCGTAGTCAGCATAATTTCCTCAAGGGAAAATCTTGCCTGAAAAATCCGTTGGAATTCTCTGAAGAAGTAACAAGCAAGATAGACAAAGGATAATCAGTTGATGTTGTGTACTTGGATTTTCAGAAGGCCTTTGACAAGGTGCCGCACAAGGCTGCTTAACAGCTATGAGCCTGTGCTACTACAGGAAAGATTCTAGCATGGATAAAGCAATGGCTGATTGACAGGAGGCAAAGAGTAGGAATAAAGGGAGCCTTTCTCTGGTTGGCCGCTGGTGACTAGTGGTGTTCCACAGGGGTCTGTGTTGGGACCGATTCTTCTTTCATTACATGTCAATGATTTGGATGACGGAATCGATGGCTTTCTTGCAAAGTTTGCAGACAATATGAAGATAGGTGCAGGGGCAGGAAGTTTTGAGGCAGTAGAGAGGCTACAGAAGGACTTAGACAGATTAGGAGAATGGGCAAAGAAATGGCAGATGGAATACAGAGTTGGAAAGTATATGGTCATGCAATTTGGTAAAAGAAAGGAAGGGGTTGACTATTTTCTAAATGGAGAGAAAATGCAAAAATCGGAGGTGCAAAAGGACTTGGAAGTCCATGTGCAGGATCCCCTGACGGTTAATGTGCAGGTTGAGTCTGCGGTGAGGAAGTCAGATGCAATGTTAGTATTCATTTCAAGAGGACTAGAATATAAAAGCAAGGATATCATTATAAAGCCCTGGTGAGGCCTCACTTGGAGTATTGTGAGCAGGTTTAGGCCCCTTATCTTAGAAAGGATGTGCTTAAACAGGAGAAGGTTCAAAGGAAGTTCACAAAAATGATTCCAGGATTAAATGGCTTGTCATATGAAGAGAGTTTGATGACTCTGGGTCTGTATTCACTAGAATTCAGCAGAATGAGGGGTGTGGTGACCTCATTGAAAGTTATCGAATGGAGAAAGGCCTTGACAGAGTGGATGTGGAGAGGATGTTTCCTATGATGGGAGAGTCTAAGACCAGAGGACATATCCTTAAAACAGAGGAGCCTCTTTTTAGAATAGAGATGAGGAAGAATTTCTTTAGCCAGAGAGTGATGAATCTGTGGAAATTTTTTGCCACAGGCAGCTGTGAAGGCCAAATCTTTATGTATATTGAAGGCAGAGGTTGATAGATTCTTGATTGGATAGATTCTTGATTCATGAAGGGATATGGGGAGAAAGCAGGAGATTGGGGCTGAGAGGAAAATTGGATCAGCCATGTTGAAATGGTGGAGCAGACTCAATGGGCCAAATGGCCTAATTCTGCTCCTATATGTTATGGTCTTACAGTCTTCTGCAGACTTCCTGCTTCCTTGACATTGCCTGCCACTCCACCTATCTTGGTATCATCCACAAACTTGGCCACAAAGCCATCAATTCCGTCATCCAAAGATTTGACATAATACTGAACGCTGCGGATCGCCACTTCTCACCAGCAACTAGCCAGAGTAGGCCCCTTTTATTCGGACTCTTTTGCCTCTGCAAATTTTGCCAATCTTCTATCCATACTAGTATCTTTCCTGTAACATCATGGGCTCTTATTGTGCTTAGTGGTCTTACATGTAGCACCTCATCAAAGATCTTCTGAAAATCCAAGAAAACAGCATCCATAGACCCTCCTTTGTTTATCCAGCTTGATACTTCCTCAAATAATTCCAATGGATATGTCAGACAAGACTTCCCTTGTGGAAACCGTGTGGACTTTGGCCTACTTTGCCACGTGCCTCCAAGTAGCCTGAAACTATCCTCAACAAGAGACTCCAACATCTTCCCAACCACTGAAGTCAGACTAACAGGCCTATGGTTTCCTTCCTTTCGTCTCTCTCCCTACTTAAAGCGTGGAGTGACATTTGGAATTTTCCAGTCTTCTGGAACGATCCCAGAATCTAGTGATTCTTGAAAGATCATAACTGATGCCTCCACAATCTCTTCAGCTACCTCTTTCAGGACCCTGGGGTGCAGTCCACCTTGTCCAGGTGACTTATCTACCTTCAGACCTCTCAGCTTCCCAAGCACCTTCTCCTTAGTCATAGCAACTATGCTCCCTTCTGCCCCCTGACACTCTCAAATTTCTGGCATACGGCTGGTGTCTTCCACAGTGACGACTGATGCAAAATATTTATTCAGTTCATCCACCATTTCTTTATCCTCTTATTCTACCTCTCCAGCATCATTTTCCAGCAGTCCAATATCCACTCTAACCTCCCTTTCACACTATATGCTGTATATCTGAAAAAAAATCTTTTGGTATCCTTTTTGATATTATTAGCTAGATTATCTTCAGATATCATCTTTTCTCACTTTGTTTTTTCTTTTTAGTTGCCTTCCGTTGGTTTTTAAAGTTTCCAAATCTTCTAACTTCCCACTAATTTTTGCTATATTATGTGTCCTATCTTTTGCTTTGATTTCCCTTGTCAGTCACGGTTGCTTCAACCTCCCTTTAGAATGCTCCTCCATCTTTGGGAGGTATCTATCCTGCGCCTTCTGAATTGCCCCAGAAACTCCAGCCATTGCTGTTCTACCATCATCCCTGCTGATGCCCATTTCCGATCAACTTTGGTCAGCTCCTCTCTCGTGCCTCTGTAAGCCTTACTCTACTGTGCGAGGGAGGGTTTTGGGATTTGGGGTCTGATGTCCTTGCTGGTTCCTCTGTGTGGGCGATCTGGTAGTCCTTGTGTGTGGGAGAGGGTGTTGCAGTTTTGCCGTTGTCCTTTTCTGTGAGAGAGGAGTTTAGGGCTTGATGTTATTGTTGCTTTTTTTTGCAATGGAGGGGTTTGGGGTTTCATGTTATTATCATTTTCTTGCAAGGGAGGGGGTTTGGGCTTTGGCCTTTAACGTTCAAGCCACCGTTTTCCATGTGGGTGATCTGTTAGCTTTTGAGCAAGGGAGGGGGTGGGGTGTTTGGGGTTTGTGAGGTTTTTTCCTTTCACCTTTTCCTGTGAGAAGGGTGTTGATGTCTTTTCTTGCAATGATGTCCCTGTTTTTTTTCTGTATTTCATGGCTATCTGGAGAAGATGAATAGCAGAGTTGTATTGTACATGCATTCTTTGACAATAAAATGAGCCTTTGAACCTTTGAATTCTATCATATTATGATCATTGTCTCCTCAGGGTTCCTTTACCTTAAGCTCCCTAATTATGTGTAAGAACTTAAGAGGAATTGCCTAGGTACCAAGAACTCAAAACAATATTTCAGATACTAATTAATTATTGAGTCATAGAACATTACAACCCAGAAACAGGCTCTTTATCTGATCTATTCCATGCCAAATTATTAATCTGGCTAGTATTTCAGACCTGCATCCAGACCGCAGCTTTCCATACCCTCCCATCCATCTACTTATCCAAATTACTCTTAAATTTTGAAATTGAACCCGCGTCCACCACCTCCTCTGGAAGCTCATTCCACACTCTGAATGAAGAAATTCCCCCTCATGTTCCTCTTAAAACATTTCACCTTTCACCCTTAACCCATGGTCCCAGCCAACCTCAGTGGAAAAAACCTGTTTGTATTTACCCTATCTATATCACTCAAATCCAGCATCCCTCATTCATGAGGGTGAAGAAACTCTCCTCCCCCGTGCTCCATGCTGTTTCACAGTCACAGAAAGTCAAAGTCAGAGTTGAGTTTATTGTCATCTGGCCAAGTATGTGTTTGCACAGATGCAATGTAAAGCTTACTTGCAGCAGCCCCACAGGCGCAGAGTGTCAGATAAGTAAAACTCAGAAGGAAAAACATAAATACTGCTTATATATATCACATCAAACTGGCAATCTAGTCCAAAAAATGTGAATCCAACTGGGTCAAAATTCAAGATTCAAGACTGTTTATTGTTATTCTTTAGTCCACGATCGTAAAGGAGAACAAAATGATTGTTACTTATGTATGCAGAGACTATAAAAGGTATTCACCCCTCCCACTCGGAAGTTTTCATGTTTTATTGTTTTACAACATTAACTCACAGTGGATTTAATCTGGCTTCTTCGATACTGATCAACAGAAAAAGTCTCATGTCAAAGTGAAAACAGGTCTCTACAAAGTGATCTAAATTAATTACAAATATAAAACACAAAATAATTGATTGCGTAAGTATTCACACCCCCGCCCCTTAGTATGACATGCCAAATCATCACTAGCACAGCCAATTGTTTTTTAGAAGTCACATAATTAGTGAAATGGAGATCTGTTTTTGGAGACCTGCGTGCAGTCAAGGTGTTTCAACTGATCACAATAAAAATACTCCTGGATCTGGAAGGGCGAACTGCTGGTGAGTCAGTATCCTGGCAAAATCTACACCAGAAGGAGAAAAGGACAGCCAAGCAACTCTATGTAAAGGTTATTGCAAAGCACAAGTCAGGAGATGGATGCAAGAAAATTTCAAAGTCACTGAATATCCCTTGGAGTACAGTTATGTCAATCGTCAAGAAATGGAAAGGATATGGTGCAGCGGTAAATCTGACTACAGCAGGCTGTCCTCAAAAACTGAGTGACTGTGCAAGAAGGGGGCTAGTGAGGGAGACCACCAAGAGACCTGTGACAACTTTGGCGGAGTTACAAGTTTGAGTGGCTGAGATGGGGGAGAGTGTGCATACAACAACTGTTGCCCGGGCACTTCACCAGTGACAGCTTTATGGGAGAGTAGCAAAGAGCAATCCACTGTTGAAAAAAACTCACATAAAATCTTGGCTACAATTTGCCAGACGGCATGTGGGAGACTCTACTCTGAAGCCAGCTGGAAGGAGGTTCTATGGACTGATAAAACCAAAATTGAGTTTTTTGGCCATCAGACTAAACGCTACGTTTGGTGTAAGTCCAACACCACACACCATCCCTACTGTGAAGCGTGGTGGTGGCTGCATCATGCTGTGGGGCTGCTTCACTGCAGCAGGCCCTGGAAGGCTTGAGAAGGTAGAGGGTAAAATGAATGCAGCAAAATACAGGGAAATCCTGGAGGAAAACCTGATGCAGTTTGCAAGACTTGCAGGGGAAGATTTGTTTTCCAGCAAGACAATGGCCTAAAGCACAAAGCCAGTGATGCAGAGGAATGGCTTAAAAACAACAAAGTTAATGTCGTGGAGTGGCCAAGTCAGAGTCCAGACCTCAATACAATTGAGAATTTTTGTCTGGAGTTGAAAAGGGCTATTCATTCACGATTCCCAGATCTGACAGAGCTTCAGTGGTTTTGTAAAGAAGGATGGGGAGAAATTGCAGTGTCCAGATGTGCAAAGCTGATAGAGACCTATCCACACAGACTCAAGGCTGTAATTGCTGCCAAAGGTGCATCTACTAAATACTGACTTGAAGGGCTGAGTAATTATGCAATCAATTATTTTGTGTTTAATTATTGTCATAAATTTAGACCAATTTTCATAGATCTATTTTCACTTTGAGATGAAATTCTAATAAAGTGGCCACTGGGTGCATGTTCATTGCCTTCTGCTGCTGTAGCCCATCCCCTTCGAGGTTCAATGCTCTTCTCCACACCACTGTTATAACTTGTGGTTTCTTGTGTTACTGTTGCCTTCTGGACAGCTTGAACCAGTCTGGCTATTCCCCTCTGAACTGATTGTTGCACCGCTCTCTGTAAACTCTAGAGACCTTTGTGGGTGAAAATCCCAGGAGATCAGCCGTTTCTGAGATACTCAAACCACCCTTGCCCGGCACTGATGCTTAGTCTGAACAACAACCGAACCTGCTGACCATGTCTGCACATTGTAACTCATTGCGTTGCTGCCCCATAATTGACTGATTAGATATTTATGTAACGAGCAGACGTGCCTAATAAAGTGGCCACTGAGAGCTCATTTGTATGAGTATCGAATTTACCACGGTGTACCAGTCAGAGCACGACATGCAACAAAAAAATTCAATCATTATATAACAATAAAGTTAGAGTTTAAAGTACAGACATGGAGTCTATAAATACATAAAAACCAGCACGTGTTTACAACGGTAAAAATGATTTGGAGTGTTTACGATGAATGAGTGATGGAGGAGGGGGTTAGGGGGGACTAACTGGAACGGTTGATCAGATTAACTGTCTGAGGGGAAAAAACCTTTAAGATAGCATGAAGTTAGTCTTTCGATATTTCCCAGAAGGAGCTTTTGGAAAAGGCAGTTTGCAGGCGGGCAGTGCCATTAATAACCTACAGCAATAAAGAGGGGCACTGGCTCAGCATGGAAGTGGGTCAGCGGTGTCCGCCAGAGGCTGCAGGGCGGAAGGGCCTGTGCTGGAGCTGGACGACCGTGTGGGTGGGAGGGACGCGGCTTGTTTTGCCGTTGCTGTTTTGTCTCTTGTTGTGCTCTGTGTTGTTCTGCCGAGCATTGTGGGCGCACGATCTTGGTGCAGGAATAGGTGGCGGTACTTGTGTGCTCCCCCTGCCCCCCACAGCACCTCCTTGGGTCGTGCTGGTCGTTAGCGCCAACGACAATTTCACTGAACGTTTCGACGTACACGTGACAAATAAATGAGTGAATGTTCAGCTTTGTTTGATTGAAACCACGTTCCAAGTATGGACACGGTTCCAAAGATGATCTGCAGAGCAACAAGCAGCACTTAGCCAAGTGTAGCTATGGGGAGCAGACCTAGGCTGGAATGCGCGGATGGTGGAGAGGAAACTCCCTACTGTACAGGGAAGGGATAAGGGCTACCACAGCTATAGTCCCACGGTGTGGCAGTAGGAGTCTCTCAGGGGAAGATCTTAGACCAAAATACCCTCAGGTATTTCTCCATGAGGTGGAGCCACTTGGTAATGCTTCACGCATGGTACCCTAGTCTGAGGTGAATTACTACCAATAAACAGTGGTCACTTTGCAATCCATGTACCGCGAAGAGGGCGATAATGTTACTATATCACTGCACGTGGGCATGGACTGCTCCTGGAGTCCTGCGTAGATATTAATTGAGTAACTATTGAAGGGAGCTCTCGTATGTTAAGATGGACTCTTGACTTTGCAATCTAACTCGTCGTGCCCCTTGCACCTTACTATCTGCCTGTACTGCACTCTCTCTGTAACCGAAACACTTCATTCTGCGTTCTGTTGTCGCAGAACACAGAGCAAGCTGCACTGCTGTGATAAAACCATCTGTATCAATGGTGTGCAAAACAAAACTTTGCACTGTGTCATGTTACATGTGACCATAATAAACCAAGCCCAATTTAAATGGAATGAAATAAAACAACTTCATCAACTGGGTTACGGGAATGGAGATTATCTTGTCGTACCTTCATCTCCTTGGAACATTTATATTGTATGTGAGGTCACCTCTGACAACATTGCTCACAACTTTATTTCTACTGAATTCCTGTTTAGCTATCCCACAATACTTCATAGGTTCTCATCAGTCTACTGCTCGATCATTAGTGACTTTAACCACACAACCTGAAAAACATTGATAGAGCACAGAAACAGATCCTTCAACACATCTGGTCCTTGCAAAACTGTCCATTCGACCTGCACCTGAACCACAGCTCTCCATGCTCCTCTCATCCATTTGCCTATCCAAACTTCTCTTAAATATTGCAATCAAACATGTAAAACTTTCTATTCAGCCAATCAAATCTTTGCTGTTATATTTCTGTTCATCTTCAACATCCTCTGTAACTTCTTCTTGTGCATTATTGGAGTTCTGGTTAGCCCGTTAGTGGAGTTCTGTTTACTCTGTTACTGGAGTTCTGGTTGCTTCATTACTAGAGTTCTGATTACCCCATTACTGGAGATCTGGTTGCTGCAACACACAGCTCAAATCACATCATCAAGTTCGCCGATGACACGACCGTGGTGGGTCTCATCAGCAAGAACAATGACTCAGCATACAGAGAGGAAGTGCAGCGGCTAACGGACTGGTGCAGAGCCAACAACCTGTCTCTGAATGTGCACGAAACAAAAGAGATGGTTGTTGACTTCAGGAGGACACGGAACAACCACCCTCCGCTGAACATTGACGGCTCCTCCATAGAGATTGTTAAGAGCACCAAATTTCTTGGTGTTCACCTGGTGGAGAATCTCACCTGGTCCCTCAACACCAGCTCCATAGCAAAGAAAGCCCAGCAGCGTCTCTACTTTCTGCGAAGGCTGAGAAAAGTCCATCTCCCACCCCCCATCCTTACCACATTCTACAGAGGTTGTATCGAGAGCATCCTGAGCAGCTGCATCACTGCCTGGTTTAGGAATTGCACCATCTCGGATCGCAAGACCCTGCAGCAGATAGTGAGGTCAGCTGAGAAGATCATCGGGGTCTCTCTTCCCGCCATTACAGACATTTACACGACACGCTGCATCCGCAAAGCAAACAGCATTATGAAAGACCCCACGCACCCCTCATACAAACTCTTCTTCCTCCTGCCATCTGGCAAAAGGCACCGAAGCATTTGGGTTCTCATGACCAGACTGTGTAACAGTTTCTTCCCCCAAGCCATCACTCCTCAATACCCAGAGCCTGGACTGACATCTACATCATTATTATTATATTGTAATTTATCCTCTACTGTGCCTATTGTCTTGTTTATTATTTATTGTACTGCCCTGCACTGTTTTGTCCACTTTATGTAGTCCTGTGTAGTTCTGTAATCTAGTGTACTTTTTGTGTTGTCTTGCATAGTCTAGTGTAGCCTTGTGTAGTCTAGTGTAGCCTTGTGTAGTCTAGTGTAGTTTTGTGTTGTTTCACGTAGCACCATGGTCCCTGAGGAAGGTTGTTTTGTTTTTACTGTGTACTGCACCAGCAGTGTATGGTCAAAATGACAATCAAAAGTGACTGGACCTGACTTGTACCTGGTGGTGTGAGTCCTGAGGCTCTTGTACCTTCTTCTTGATGGTAGCAGCAAGAAGATAGCATGTCTTGGGCCGTGGGGTCCCTGATAATGGATGCTTCTTTCCTGCGACAGCATTTCATGAAGATGCGCTTAGTGGTGGAAAGGGTTTTAACCGTGTAGGACTGGGCCATATCCACTACTTTCTGTGGGATTTTCCATTCAAGGGCATTGGTGTTTCCATACCAGGCTGTGATGCAGCCAGTCAATATGCCCTCCATTACACATTTTAGAAGTTCGTCAAAGTTTTAGACGTCATGCGAACTTCTGCAAATTCCAAATGAGGTGGAGGCACTGCCATGCTGAACCCAGGACAGACCCTCCGAGATTATTAACTCTGAAGAACTTAAAGTTGCTGAACCTCTCCAGCTCTGATCGTCCGATGAGGACTGGCTCAGGGACCTCTGGTTTCCTCCTCCTGAAGTCTGTAATCAGCCTCTTGGTCTTGCTGACATTGAGTGAGAGGTTGTTGTTATGTCACCACTCAGCCAGATTTTCAGCCTCCTTCCTATATGGTGATTCATCACCATCTTTGATTCGGCCAACGGCAGTGGGGTCATCATAAACTTGAATATGACATTGGAGCTGTGCTTAGCCACACAGCCATAACTGTAAAGCAAGTAGAGCAGGGGGTTAAGCCTTGTGGCGCCCCTGTGCTGATGGAGATTGTGGAGGAGACATTGTTGCCAATCCAAACTGACTGGGGTCTGCAAGTGAGTAAATTGAGGACCCAAATACGCAGGGAAGAATTGAGGGCCAAGGTCTTGAAGCTTATGATTAGTTTTGAGGGATGATGGTTTTGAATACTGAGTTGTAGTCGATAAAGAGCATCTTACTGTCTACACCTTTGCTGTCCAGATGTTCCAGGCTTGAGTGAAAAGCCAATGAGGTGGCATCTACTCTGGACCTGTTGCTCCGGTTGACAAATTGGAGTGGATCCAAATTGCTTCTAAAGCAGGAGTTGATATGTTTCATCACCATCCTCTCAAAACGCTTCATCACTGTGGATGGAAGTGCCACTGGTGATAGGCGGGGTCACCATGCTGTTCTTAGGCACCGGTATTATTGAAGCCTGCTTGAAGCAGGTGGGTACCTCAGATTGCCAAAGTGAGAGGTTAAAGATCTCAGTGAACACTCCAGTCAGTTGATCAGCACTAGTCTTCAGTACTTGGCCAGCCTGCTCGCACATTCGCCTCAGAGACTGAAGTCATAGGGTCATTGGGAGATGTTGGAGTTCATGATGGTCCCTCCATGTTATGATGGTCAAAGCCAGCATAGAAGGCATCAAGCTCATCTGGAAGCGAAGCCCTGTTGTTACCTATGCTGCTTGATTTAACCTTATAACGTTCCAGTCCTGCCACGGCTGTCCATAAGACCATAAGTCATAGGAGCATAATCAGGCCATTCAGCCCATCGTGTCTGCTCTGCCATTCCATCATGGCTGATCCCGGATCCCACTCAACCCCATATACCTCCTCTCACCATATCCCCAGATGCCCCAACCAATCAGGAATCTTTCGAGTAACCTTCATTGGCTCAAGTTTGGTCCAGAATTGCCACTTCACTCACGAGACGGCTTTCTGGAGATCGTACCTGGACCTCTTGTAACATTCTTGGTCACCAGACTTGAACACCTCTGATCGACAGAGTGGATCTCATGATTCATCCTGGGTTTCTGGTTGGGGAAGACTGAACGATTTCCTGGGGGGACACTCATCTACAGCTGTCTTATTAAAGTCTGTTACAACTCTGGTGTAGTCATTCGGATCCATTGATAAGCTCTTGAACATGGCCCAGTTCACTAACTCGAAGCAATCCCATCGATGCTCCCTTGCTTCCTGCAACCACCCCTTGGCTGTCCTCATCTGTGGAGGTTTGGGCTTTAGCCTGTGCCTGTATGCAGGTAGGAGAAGGGCAGCCAGGTGATCAGATTTACCAAAGTGCGGTCTGGGCATGGAACGGTAGGTGTTCTTTATCTTCGTATAACAGTGGTCAAGACGGATAATAAATCAGGCATGATGGAATGGTGGAGAAGACTTGATGGGCTGAATGGCCTAATTCTGCTCCTATGTCTTATGGTCTTATTTACACTCCCAGTTCCAAGGTGGTTCCAAAATCTACAACCATTGAGATGACTGAGATTCTGTCTGTACAAGTACTTGATTATTTCATTGAGAACCCAGATGATCTTGACATCATTAGGATGGGTGAGAATTTTATTTTGGAAAGTAGTCACCTGTTTGTGATGTACTTAATAACTTTGTTCTAATTTTGACAAACACAGCCTAATTCTGATTTTCATATGAATTTGACTGGTGAAGTAGCATATCTGTGTGTGACATATCAGTCTTCCATAAGTAATAAGTACCAAATTAATTACTCACCAGAATAATTTGCAGTTTACACCCGTTCCGTTAATGTTGATGGCTTTATCAGGTATGTTAGTCCACATGTGCATTATTTATGAAGAGGAAAACTGCAGGCTGGCTGGCTCCACACTGGGATTTGGGTGAGTCAGCGGTTGACAGTGATGTTCACTGACATGATTTTGATGTGTTTCCAATATTGCTAAAGGGCGCAGAAGAATCTGCATTTAATTCAGAAAATCTGGGTCTTTGATCCAGACAATTTATCAAATCATTATGCCAATTTTTGAGAAGAAAAAAATTGGACTTACAGTTTTTTTCTCCAGAGGCTTTAAACACTTCATAAATCTAAAACAATTTTGGATGCAGCTAGTGACAATGGGTAGACTCATCCTGTTCTAAACTTATTACCCTATTGGATAGCTGACATGATCACTCACTTTAGAAACATGCTATGGCCTTTGTACATACTATGATATCCAGCCAAACACATGCTTTGCATTCTGTGAATAAAACTCTTATTTGATTCTTTTCATGAAAAAGCAGGAATATCCTTCAAAATATTTACGGAGTCTCTAGTGCTCTATTGCGTCTGATTGGTGGTCATATGCACATGTGGTGCCCAACACATCTTAGCAAGAGGTCAAAATCAGAATCAGGTTTAATATCACTGGTATATGTCATGAAAGTTGTTGTTATGTGGCAGCTGTACATAATAATACAAACTGTAAATTACAGTAAGAACTTTGAAATAATTCAGAAAATGTGTAGCTCAGGATGGGTTGAGTTGATCTCCAATCTTGGCCATCCAATTGCCAACGTTTCGACACCATACGAGGAGACATCATCAGTGCGCTGTTGATTGTGGTGGGTCCTCTGAATGCTTGGCCTCTTCTCAATCAGCTGATTATTTGTTATTTTGGAAAACCAATTGTGAAAAGAATATAAAGACCAAGCATTTGGAGGACGACTCCTCGTTTAGTGACAAAATGTTTGCAAGTCAATTGCCAAGCTCAGAGAACGACTCAGCCCAATAGTAGGAAGAAGCTGTTCCTGAATTGTTGTGCATGTGCTTTCAGGCTCCTGTACCTCCTTCCTGATGGTGACAATGAGAAGAGGACATGTCCTGGGTGATGGTGTAGATGGAAGTTTGCTGATATGCCCTACTGCAACCTGCCTCCCAACTTTCAAACGTCAAAGCTCCTTGAAATAAACTATTTTACAATTGATATAGAGTCTTTGTTGCTTGGAAACAACAATTAGAAATATTTATCTACGCTTGAGAACTGGGAAAGATCCAAACTGGCAAAATGCCCGAGTCTAATGCTGTCCTACAATCTTGATAGAAATAAGTTTTTGGGGAGGGAGTTATTTGCAATCCAATTGTTATGTTTCTGTATCTCTCTTCCTAAAACAATCCAGTACTCCTTTTCCTTCTCCCTGAGCCTCTTGTCCCATGATCCTCTCATATCCCTTTTGCCAATCACCTGTCCAGCTCTTGGCTCTATCCCTCCCCCTCCTGTCTTCTCCTATCATTTTGGATCTCCCCCTCCCCCTCCAACTTTCAAATCCCTTACTCACTCTTCCTTCAGTTGGTCCTGACGAAGGGTCTCGGCCCGAAACGTCGACTGCACCTCTTCCTAGAGATGCTGCCTGGCCTGCTGCGTTCACCAGCAACTTTGATGTGTGTTGCCAGTACCCTGAAGATGCTTTTTACCAGTGGTACATTCTTGCTATTTGAAGTCTAACCAGTTTGAATTACTTTTAGGAAAGTTAGATGCTACTTTAAGGAGCCCTTCTGAAAGTAATAGAGGGAAAGAAGTTCAAGGTTGAATTTTGCTTCACTTAGTGGACAACTTCACTCACTTTAACACTGAACTGACTCCACAACCTATTGACTCACTCAAGGACTTGAGGACTCATGTTCTCAGCATCATTTACTCATTTTTTATTTATTATTGCCCCGATTTGTCCTCCTTTGCCCATTGGATGTTTGACTCTCTTTGTTAGGTACTGTGTTTCATTCACTCCATTGTATTTCTTTATTTACCTGTAAGTGCCTGTAAGAAAATTCATCTCAGGGTAGTATATGGTAACATATACGTACCTTGATAATAAACTTACTTTGAATTTTGAATGCAATATATGGAAATTGCACACAATGACAGAGAAGGTTGTTGGTTAGAGAAAATCTTTTAATGGCGCCAGGTTCCAAATATAAAGACTGACAGTGTTCTAAGTGTTTTTGACAAAGGAACAACAGATGAAAGTCAACAGGGATAAATGTAAACTCCCACATAAATCCAGTAATTGGGGGAAGGCTCCTAATCCCATTGAGAGCAATCGCACTCCACAGCTTTGATTTTACGTGACACTGTTGTGCAAAGAAACACACACGTGATGTCCAATGATGTAATCTGTAATACGGGAAGGGAACCTGCCCGTTTGGTCTGTGATGTCTGTGATGACCATGATGCCAAAGTAAACATTCCATCTGTCTGCGCCTGATCCATATTCATGAGTCTGTCTAAATGTCACTACTTTCATCATCTCTCCTGGCAACACATACCAAGTATTTACTGCTTTGCTTTGCAAATCTCCTTTAACCTTTCCCCTCTCATTTTAAAGCTATGCCCCATAGTACTTGACCTTTCCATGCTGAGAAAGACCTTGATTATTTACTCTGTCTATGGGCCTCATAATTTTACTCTATGGTCCACTCTCCACTCCTATCTGACTCTTCTTCTTCAGCACTTTATCTCTTCCGCCTATCACCTCCCATCCCTTACTTCATCCTCCCTCCTCTCCACCCACCCACCCACCTTCCCTCTCACCTGGTTTCACCTGTCAACAAACAGCTTGTGCTCTTTTCCCTCCCTCCACCTTCTTACCCTGGCTTTCCCCCCTTCCTTTCCAGTCCTGATGAAGGGTTTCAATGCCAGATGTCAACTGTTTATTCCTCCCCATAGACGCTGAGTTTCTCCAGCATTGTATGGGTGACGCTCAAGACTTGAACCAGCTGCGCAATCTCTTGTGTTTATAATTTTACAGTTTTATGTGTCATATCTAACCCTCCCAAGGGCATGATCCATCCTCTCCTTACAGCTGGTACTCTCTAACCTAGGCCATGTGCTGGTGATACTCTTCTGTGCTCTCTCCAAAACCTCCACACTGTTCCAGTAATGGGGCAACCAGAACTCCAGTAATGGGGTAACCAGAACTCCAGTAATGGGGTAACCAGAACTCCACTAATGGGGAACTAGAACTCCAGTAACAGGGCAACCAGAACTCTAGTAATGGGGTAACCAGAACTCCAGTAACGGGGCAACCAGAACTCCAGTAATGGGGCAACTGAGTCAGAAGAGTGAACAGCAGCGGACTGAGCACACAGCCCTGGGGGGCCCCCGTGCTCAGTGTGATGGTGTTGGAGATGCTGCTCCCAATCCGGACTGACTGAGGTCTCCCAGTCAGGAAGTCTAGGATCCAGTTGCAGAGGGAGGAGTTCAGGCCCGGCAGTTTCAGCTTTCCAATCAGGTGCTGAGGAATGATTGCGTTGAATGCTGAACTGAAGTCTATAAACAGCGTTCGAACATACTACCACTCAACTATCAGGCTCTTGAACCAAAAAGAGCTAACTTTATTCTCCCCTTCATTGAAATGTTCCCACAACCAACAGACTCACTTTCAAGGACTAGTCATCTAATGTTCTCTATCTTTAATGCTTATTTATTTATTACTATTGTGGCTTCTTCTCGTATTTTCAGAGTTTGTTGTCTTCTGCACTCTGGTTGAACGCTGGTCTTTGATTGATTCTGTTATAGTAATTGTTCTATAGTTGAGTATTCCCACAAGAAAATGAATCTGGTATATGGTGATATAATGCACTTTGATAATAAAACTTACTTTGAACTTTGATTTTCTTGCCTTCTCTCCGTAACCTTTCATGCCCTGACTAGTCAAGTAGCTATCAACCTTCACCTTAAATGTACCCAATTATTTGGCCTCCACAGCCGTCTGTATCAATGAATTCCACCATCCTCTGGCTAAAGAAACTCCTCCTCATCTCTGTTCTAAAGGGACATTCCCCTATTCTGAGGCTATGCCTCTGGTCCCAGACTTCCCCACTATAGGAAACATCCTCTCCACATCCACTCTATCTAGGCTTTCCAACATTCAATAGGTTTCAATGAGACCCCCCCGCACCCCATTCTTCTAAACTCCAGTGAGTACAGTGACAGAGCCATCAGACACTCCTCATTTGGACCAGGTTGAGATATTGAATGTATTTCTTCCCTTCAGCTGAGGACGTTAAACCGAATATCTAACCTCTCAGCTGGATATGGAGATCCGAGTTATTATAATTGATATTTATCTCACGATCAATATCACCAAAATGAATTTGGCTTCATCATTTGCAGGAGGATGCAGTGAATATTTAATTTGGACACTTTCAACATCAAATATACTTTAGTAGCTGTAGAGTGTCTTTGGAGGTTGTGTCATGAGCTATATAAATGAAAGCTAGCTTTTTTTCCAAACTGGCTACAGCAAAGACTACATGTAGGTAACCCCATCCCGCCCCGACATAACCTTAAAATTGATCAAATTCCAAAATTTAGATTAACATTTCATTCTGCTCAGGTATGACAATTCAATTTCCAGCACTCCGAGGAAATCTAACAAGTTCAAAGTTCAAAGCAAATTTATTATCAAAGTACAATAATGCACCCATATAAAACCCTGGGATTCATTTTTTTGTGAGCACACTCAGTAAATCCAAGCACCATAACAGAGTTAACGAAAGACGGCACCCAACAGGACGGACAAACAACCAATGTGCAACAAACTGTGCAAATCCTGAAGAAAATAAGAAATAATAATAATAAATAAATAAATACCAAAGACGTGAAATGAAGAGCTCCTGAAAGTGAGTCCATCGTTTGTGGGAAGAGTTCAGTGACGGGGCAGGTGAAGTTGAGTGGTAATAACTCTTCCTGAAGCTGGTGGTGCAAGTCCTGAGGCTCTTGTACTTTCTTCCCAATGGCAGTAGTGAGAAGAGAGTATGACCTGGGAGGTGGGCGCTGCTTTTCTGCGACAGCACTCCATGTAGACATACTCAATCGTGGGGAGGTCTTTACCCATGATGGACTGGGTCATATCCATGACTTTCTGTAGGATTTTCCATTCAAGGGCATTGGTGTTTCCATACTAGGCTGTGATGCAGCCAGTCAATAGACTCTCCACCGTACATCTATAAAAGCTCGTCAAAGTTTTAGATGTCATGCTGAATCTTCACAAACTTCTATGTAGAGGTACCTTCTTCATAATGGCATTTATATGCTGGACCCAGGACAGGTTCTCTGAAATTATAACACTGAAGAGTTTAAAGTTGTTGATCCTCTTCACTCATGGACCTTCCGTTTCCTCATCCTGAAGTCAATTATCAGCTCCTTGGTCTTGCTGACATTAAGAGAGAAAATGTTGTTGTGTCACCACTCAGCCATATTTTCAATCTCTCTCCTGTACGCTGTGTCGTCACCACCTTTGATTCAGCCAACAACAGTAGTGTTGTCAGCAAACTTAAATGTGGCACTAGGGCTGTGCTTAGCCACACGGTCATAACTGCAAAGCGAGTAGAGCAGGGGGCTAAGCACCTGTGCTGATGGAGATTGTGGAGATGTTGCTGGCAATCCAAGCTAACTGGAGTCAGCTCGTGAGGAAATTGACGATCCAATTGCACAAGGAGGTATTGTGGGTAAGGTCTTGAAGCTTAGTGATTAGTTTTGAGGGGATGGTAGTATTGAATACCAAGGTGGCCGGTAAAGAGCATCCTGATGTATGCATCTTTGCTGTCCAGATGTTCCAGAGTTGAACATCTGGTCAGCAAAGTTAAATGAAATAGCACCTGCTGTGGATCTGTTATGCTGGTAGGCAAACTGGAGTGCTTCTCAGGCAGGAGACAGTATGATCCCTCACCAACCTCTCAGAACGCTTCACGATGGTGGATGTAAGAAGTACTAACAGATGATAGCCATTGAGGCAGGTTACTACATTCTACTTGGACACTGGTATAATTGAAGTAGGTGGGTACGTCAGACTGCCAAAGCCAGAGGTTAAAGATATCGGTGGACACTCCAGCCAGCTGATCAGCACAGATCTTCAGTACTCGGCCAGGTACTCCGTCTGGGTTGAATGTCTTCCCTGGGCTCACCCTGCTGAAGAATACTCTCCCGCCGGTCTCAGAGACAGAAATCACATGGTCATCAGGGTCCATAGGAGTTTGTGTACATGCTTTGGCGGTCAAAACGAGCATAGAAGGCACTGAGTTCTTTTGGCAGCAAAGCCTGTGTTGTTTGATTTCACTTTGTAAGAGGCTAATAGCATTCAAATCCAGCTACATACAGCTGTTGAGCAGTTAATTTTTATTTTGCTGGAGGCCCAAATGCATTGAAGCAGCGTTAAGGCTTTCAGTGATTCTCATAGCTCATGTCAGGCCTGACTTTTAATGGAGAGGAAACAGGAACCATAGACCAATTAGCCTGAAATCAGCGGTAGGGAAAATTACTGTTAAAAAGGTTAAAGATTTAAAGATTACTTTGTTTGTCACATGTACATTAAAACACAGAGTGAAGTGCATTATTTGCATCAAATCCAATCAGCGAGGATTGTGCTGTGCAGTCTACTAGAGTCGCCATGCTTCTGGTGCCAACGTAGAGAGCCCAAAACATACTAACCCTGCCCATTATACCTTTGGAATGTGGGAGGAAACTGGAGCACCCTGCGGAAACCCAAACAGTTATGGGGAGAACGTACAGCAGCAGGAATCGAATCCCAAACTTCCAGCTGAAAGGGTAGTCCTTGAAAATGGAAAGACATTTAACATATTTTAAAAGGGATTTTTCTGATCATTTGTTTTTGTAAATAACTATAGGTAACTGTATGGAAGTTTTATTTGAACTTTGCAAAGGCCTTCAATAAGGCACCATGCGAGAAATAGGAAAATAAAATTAGAACGCACTATGGAGTCTGACTATACTTCTCAATGCCTCAATAAAGCAAGCCAGCATAATCAAAGACCCTGCCCATTGTCTCTTCTCCCCTCTCCCAATGGGCAGAAGATACAAAAGCCTGAAAGCATGTACCACCATGCTCAAGGCCAGCTTCTAAACACTGTTATCAAATGATTGAATGGTCCCCTAGGCGGACTGTTGACCTCACAATGATCTTGCACTTTGTTTACCACAAGCCTGAAGGACAGCTCTACCCCGCAGATTAAGATTATGGAAAGGTTCCTTAGTGTGATAAAGTGGACACGACATCACAAACTACCTTGTTACCTGCACTGTCCTTTCTCTGTACCGTTTACACGTTATTCTGCATTGTAATTGTTCTACCTCAATGCACTGTGTCATGAATCATTTGATCTGTATGAACAAAATTCAGGACAGGGTTTTCACTGTATCTCAGCACAAGTGACCATAACAAACCAGTACAGCATTGAATGAGGATAGGTTACATAAATAAAACAATAATTAGGAATAAATGGGTTATTCTTGGCTTTGTGAGGCTGAGACTTTTAGGGTATTGCAAGGATCTGTGCTTATGCACACAATCAAACAAGTATATCAAAGTTTACTTATGGTACAAAGCTAGGTAGCAAAGTGAGGAGAAGTTCTAACAGGTGAGAATGTGGCAGATGGAATAGAAAGTGGGAAAATGAGAGATCATCCACTAGGGTAGAAAAGTATCAAGTTTCCCAAAGCATTCAGCTTTTTTAGATAGGAAAATAGTAAAATATGTTAACATTCAGGGAATCCTTAGTGTCCTTGTACATCAATCACCAAGCAATATAACATGCAGGTACGGTAAGCAGCTTGGCAAATGACACATTGGCTTTTATACAAGAGAATTTGAGAATAAGGGAGAATTTGCTTTAATTATGCTGGACTGCTCATGATATCCCAGCCGAGAAGGAATACAATTGCAACAGAGAAAGACCAGCTAAGTTTCACCCTGCTGATTTTTAGGATGGAAGTTTTGTAGAATGAAGTGAGATGAGCAGATTGAATCTACTCTTTAGTGGTCAGAAGAATCACTTCCTTAAAGCACAAAAGGCTCTTCTGAGAATTGACAGGACTGAAGCAGAGATTCTGGAACCAGGAGACTTGCTCTCCAAATAAAGACATTTCCTCAATCAGATCAGAAGCAATTTCTTTGCCCAGAGAATACTGCATCTTTGGACTACTCTGCCCAAGAGGACTGTGGAGGTTCAGTCATTGAGGATATCCAAGACAGTGAGTGAAGGCTTTTGAACATTAAGGGGATCAAGGAACATAGGGCAATGGAGGAGAGTGGGTCTTAGATAACAGATCTTACTGAGAGTGTGATCTTACTGAATGGCAGTGCTGTCTCAAAGGGTAAAATGACCCACACCTCCTCTGATTATTTATGACTCAAACTTCCATTTTAGCTGAAAAGAAGTGTTTTAATAACGCATTGTACTAAACAACTCAAAGCTCACATCTTGTCAATTTCCATTTCTCTTTCCAGAGCTGGAGAGAGCTTTGGTCCATTGCCTGAACCCCATTGGTTAGCCAGTTGTTACATTAACCTCACAGGAGTGAGCTCGGTTGAAGTGGGGCATGCACCTCTGCGGATCGTTGACTCGTCTCTTGACGACATAGTCTAATATGGTAAAGGAGGGATTAGTGGACCCTACTCCCCACAGCAGAGGCTTGCTCCAAACGTTGAAGCTGGGCTTTATTTGTCACATCTACATTGATACAGCTGTGAGGGGATCCAGGAGTGCCCCTATTAACTGTTTGAAGAGAGACAGAGAGAGGAATTTATCATTGATGGTTTGTTTGGAAAGGAGAGAGAGACCAAGATTGACGGTTGGACTGACACGGGAGTTAACTTTGGAGTTAAAAACTGAGCAGCTCAAAGATTGCTATGGTGACCAACAGGACACTATTGATGTTACTTCCAAGGACTTGTTGCCTGCTCGCATTCCTTTACAGACAAAGGAAGGAGGGACTTTGAATGACAGGTGATGCTCAGCACAGAGAAATAAATAGGAGGTCAGATGATACAGACCTCAGACACATGATCTGGACACTGAATGAGCATTGTTGTGCCAACAGAGAAAGTGGGCTTCAGAGGATCGATCAGGCAGATTGATCCAAATTGCTATTCCAGTGAAGGAGAAGGGGTTGACTGGTGGAGAGTTGTCTATGTGTCCACCTTCGCCTGGGTGATAGCTCCGCCGCAGGAAAACTGGTCCCCCTGGTTAAAGTCACAGTCGGTGACTTGTAAAGGATTTCGGAGGATGATGAGAAGATCAACAGCATCAACTCACCTGAAGACTCAAATCTCTCCCTCTCTCTCTCCATTACTACTCAACTAAATACCATGAACTGAACTGAACTGAACTTTACTCAACATCGTAAGACTGTATCTTTTTACCCCTAGACTTAAAGAAGCTTGGTTTTCATACTTATATTTCCACACTTACCGATTTACGTACTTATGTATATAATCATTGCTAAACTGTGTGATTTATTTACATTGATATTACTGTATTGCGTAGTTACTAATAAATATTAGTTGTTTATAGCAATACGAGACTCCAAAGTGGTTTCTATTTCTGCTGGTTTCTTTGTCCCCATCATGGGGTACGTGACACAGCAAAGCAGTGAAGTGTCGTTTACGTCGGGAATGTGATGAGGGGAGCGGGGTGGCAGCCTGCAAATTTTGCCACACTTCCAGTACCAACATAGAATGCCCTCAATTTGATGAAGGGTCTCGGCCCAAAACGCCAGCTCTTTATTCCTCTCTATAGATGCTGCCTGAGCTGCTGAATCCCTCTAGCATTTTCTGTGCCCCCAACTTGCAAACCAGAGCACCCAGCGGAAAGCCGTGCGGTCCCGGGACAAAGCTCCATACTGACAGCAGCTGCCAGTGAACCCTGATCTTACAGCTGGCACTGTAAAGCATTACGTTAACCGTGCCATCCCGAAGTAAGCCAGCTGAGCCCAGAAATCATTTCCAAAATTCTTCGTGTCTTTGTCTGTCAAAGATGCATCTGAATACACAGGTTTAAAAAAAAGACAATTCTCAACTCTTCATGTATACATGTTTATTCAATGCCTTAAAAGAAGATATTGATAAAGTGACATGAAATAGGAGGTTTAGATAAACCCTGCATAACCTGGAAACTATAAGTATTTGAGAAAGACAAAAATGGCGACAGTTCTTGATTTTACTGATTACAAGAGTTTTTCCAAACACTAACATTCACCCTTTTCTGCAGGGACAAAGCAAAACAGAGCTCCCATGGTCAAACATCTATGGACCATCACCACACAGTTAAAATACAGCCAAACCTCGTTACAACAAACCTTCCATTACATTGAGCTTTTCCCAGGTCCCCAGCTGAAGCTCCATTTCATTTTTAATTTAAAAAAAAATCAAGGAATTCAATCCCTTGATAAAATAAACTTTGCTATAACATGCAGACCAGCAGATCCATTGGCACCATTTGTAACGAATCCTTTTTCGTTTTGCACGATAATTATCGTCCTTACCACTCATAGGGTATTCTACTGCCACCAACGCTGCCCAAAAAAAAAAGGAAAAGAAAGGTAATAGAATTTCAAAATGGGGCTGTGGAGCATTTTCCCCAGCAGTCGATGGTAAAGGAATGAAACCAGAACTGGAGCTCAAACCTTGGCAAAGCACGGCAGCTCCCACCCTCCCACCTGACAAAACCATCATGGGTTAGTAATAATGAGGTTCCACTGTCATTGCCCGTTTGACACAACAGGCCCAAAAAAATGTTTGTTTGACTAAGAGATCATCAACATCTTGAGCATGATTGTAAATTTCCCCTCTATCCCCACCAGTTTCTAGAAATAAAACAATATTCCCAATTCTCCAGTTTTTTTCCCCGACAGAATACTGATTTAGAAATGTTCATGTTATGCATTAAGCATACTCCTAATTATTTATCAATATATAGTTTACAGGACTGCATTTGCCAAACCCAAAATAATCTGCCTTTCTTCTAGCTGGTCAGGAACCCAGCCTGACCAGTCTCTCATTCTGCTTTGTAGTAGTCCCATTGTGACATTTTTTTTAAAAACTATGATTAAAGTGACAGGCAAATCTGCCATGCTTAATTAGGGTGTAGTTTCCACATCCAGGAAGCCAGAGTCACACCTTGAACATTTTAGAAAAAAATATTTTCTTCTTTGATGTCTTTTTCCACACAGTAAGTCCATACTCAAAGGGGTTATTGTAAAAGAGCACTGGGTAGCTATGGAAATCAACGATTGAAATGTCCTGCCTGACAACCTGCCAGTCAGCATGGCGTCACCTCACGACAACGTCCAGTGTCGGGATCCCACAGATCACCCCTATTCAACAGGTCAGACAAACTCTGCCAATGCCCTCAGCGCAATTTGTGCTTCACTGTCAAATGGTACCTCTGCTTATTGCTGCTAATTATTATACCAGAGCACTGTATGATTAACTAATATTAAATGCCTCTGCAAAAAAAGTGCTAAGAGTTTTCATATAAAAATTCTGTTATGGTTGTGGCACTCCTGGGCAGAACAACCAACAAAGGAAGCCATTTAATACAGAACATGGTTCCATTCATCAATGGATTACTAAAACCAGCACTGGAATTCAATTGCACAAAAAGTTTACATCATGTGCGGAATGTACTTTCTAACTTTTTTTTTAAAGCAAATGATCTGAAATTAACATTTACAGAAAGAAAAATTAAAGAGGAAAATGTACACTGTTCAAAATGTATGATAGACAGAATTGAGAAGATTAGCTTGCGGCGTAGTGTTCAGTGAAGGATTGGCCATGTACCCTGCAGTTATCTTGCCTGCAGTGTTGTTGTGAGATGCTGATCCCATTCCGTACGATATAAGAGACTGTGGTACCGAGGGGGCAGGTGGAAGAGCGTGTGCGTATTCCTGCGACGTCACAGACCAAGGGAAAGTACCCGATCTGCTGTAGGGCTGGTGTCCATTGTGGTTCGAAACAGAAGGCACGCCAGAACAGAAACAGTTATCCACAGAGCAGACGAGGATTTTGCGACCACCATAGCCGACCGACTGGGAAAGTACAGACTGCTGGGAAGGCGTGCCGTTGGGATAGTGAGTTGTACTGAAGACTGAGCCTGTATGGACGGGCTGCGGACCACTGGTCAGTCCCACGATATGTTGGGAAGAACTACAGGGCACAAGGGACTGTGTTGACTGGCCCTCTACAACAGACCCACCCTGGCCCATAAACTGGCCGGCAACATTTCCAGCTGTCACTTCCAGGAAGCCATTGTCCACGCCGGAGGTCGTGGCCATAGGGAAAGCAGTGGAGTGCTTGCGTTTTTCACCAGCTGTACTGGAAATGTTGCAGGTGTATGCAGGGATGCTCTGCAGAAATGGTACAGGAGTGCTGATTGTTCCTGTTAAAGCACACAAAAAAGAGACAGGTTACAGCAGGAACTGAAAATTGACACAAACAAATGCACCTTCAATCATTTAGTTTAATCATTCTGTTTTTGTGGATGTCTGCGAAGAACAAGAATTTCAGGATGTATATTGTATTCATTTCTCTGATATTAAATGGAACTATTGAACTATTGACCTCATGAAGGACCACCCTGGATATGGCCTCTTCTTATCACCACAATTAATGAGGAGGTACAGGAGCCTGAAGACACACATTGAAGGTTTTAGGAACAGTTTCTTCCCTACTGCCTTCAGATTTCCGAATGGACCATGAATCCTATTTTGCTCTCTTTTTGCATTATTTAATTTATTATATATTCTTATTGTAAATTGTAGTAATTTTAATGCATTGCACTATACTGCTGGTGCAAAACAACAGATTTGACGACATAGGTCAGCGATTATGAATCCGATTCGGATTCAGATTCACATAGTGTTGGACGTGAATCGGAAACAGCACTACCACGTGTTTGTAAATCTCTCGGCACATCAAACCCTCAATTTACTAAAGACCTCTAGGTGCCTTTGTAAATGCAGACGCTCCCTTGACCTTTCCCATTTGCTTGCTTTAAGACGTTATGTGAAGCAGATCAGGTCTTCAACTTCTGTACTAAAGTGAAACAAGTTATCAGGCAACAATAACCAGTCAAGCCAGTGTACCTCAGTATGTGACACAAACAAGCCAGCTTGCCAAATTAACTAGCATGCATATAACTCTTAATGCTCTATACTTTGACTCAGATTTTAAATTATGTAGTGCATTAGACAGCTCCTTCACTATCAGGAACGTGGGATGACTCAGGGGACAGGCCACTTTAAAAAAATGTGCTATGTACAGGAATAGGGATGTTTCCAGGATCCTCATTACCACCAGTAGGAAGCCATTCTATATTCAGGAACGGTACTGAATTTGTCATCTACCATAAAATAAAACCCCTACCATCCCCTACAGCAGAAAAAACATTCTAATTAGAATTCACCATGATCGAATTACTTTTAGAAGTAGAAGAATCTGAAAAGACTTCATGTCACAAGGATACTTACAAACCAACCTTACAACTTCTCATGCTTTTATTAATTCTCTGAAGATTTTGATAGCACAGGCATGACTGCATTCAATGCATTCTCCGCCTGACCAAAGAGCTGGTGGTGACCATTTTCATAACAGCGCTCAAGGTTATAATGAAAAGTCCTGACGAAGGGCCTCAGCCCAAAATGTTGACTCTTTATTCCTCTCCACAGTTGCTGACTGACCTGCTGGGTTCCTCCAGCATTTTGTGTGTGTGACTCTGGATTTCCAGCATCTGCAGAATGGCTTGTGTTCAAGGTTAAAACTCATATGCAAATTGCTAATAATTAACCAGGCTGGACCAGGTTCATTGATAACTATGAGTGAATTAGGTTTTTGTTGTCCACAAATCCACAGATTTCATGTTCAGCTTTCCTGCTGTTAGCTAAAACTGAACAGATTTATTAACTTCGTTTTTTTAAGTGACTACTGTGAATGCCTGCAGGAAAACAAATCTCAGGGTTGTATATGGTGACAAATATGCACTTTGATCATAAGTTTACTTTGAACCTTGACCTAGTGAAACCAAATTCTCATCTCCCAGTTGTGAATCCAGTACCAGACCAGCGTGCCTCATAATGTGGAATGCTGAAGAACTTTAAATGTACACAAAAAGAAAATCTATGCTTGAGTTAATTGATGATCAAAGGCCTAAGTAGCGCTCTTCAGTACTGATCATTACAGGTACAAGATAGAAAAACAAGGTGTTTGAAGTTGGAAGGAAAAAAAATTAAGTTAAAAAAAATGAATATGCCGTATAGCTACTTGTCTCGTGGATGCTCCTGTTAAGATCTATTATTTCAAAATAGTTCAATACAGTTGAATACTTCCTAATTGTTGAATACCAGATATTCCTTCATAGTATGGGCACGTGGCCAAGTGGTTAAGGCATTGGACTAGCGACCTGAAGGTTGTGAGTTCGAGCCCCAGCCAAGGCAGCATGTTGTGTCCTTGAGCAAGGCACTTAATCACACATTGCTCTGCGACGACACTGGTGCCAAGCTGTATGGGTTCTAATGCCCTTCCCTTGGACAACATTGGTGTCGTGGAGAGGGGAGACTTGCAGCATGGGCAACTGCTGGTCTTTCATACAACCTTGCCCAGACCTGCCCAGGAGAGTGAAGACTTTCCAGGCGCAGATCCATGGTCTCGCAAGACTAACAGATGCCTTTAATTGCTTCATATGGATGTATTTTTCATTCAAGTATAATGTTTATGGATGTTAAGAAGCTCAGAAAAGGGAGTGAATTGAACATTTTCTACTATCAATGAGGCTAAGGTTTTAGATTTTGACAGGATTAATTTATCAGGATGAAACAGATGAAAGTTACAAAATGGTCAAAACTGTTTTTGTATAAAACTGTGGATGAAATTTAAGAGAATGAAAATAAATTGGCTGAATAAAACACTGCAGTGTACCCCTGAGGGCCAAAATCTTAATTTAGCATGAAACAAAACACTATACGAAGAATGCGGAAACTTTAGAGTAGGTGCAGAGGAGATTTACCAGGACACTGCCTGGCTTGGAGAGCACATCTTATGAGAATAGGGTGAGGCGAGCTGGGGCTTCTCTCTTTGGAGCGAAGGTAACTTGATAGATGTGTACAAGATGATGAGACGCATAGATAGAGTGGACTGTCAGAGACTTTTTCCTAGGACGGATATGGCTGACATGAGAGGGCATAACTTTAAAGTACTTGGAGGAACGTATGGGAGGAGGGTGTGGAGATGTCAGAGGTAGGGTTTTTTTGTGGAATATGCTGCCGGGGTGGTGGTAGAGGCAGACACTACGCGCATACCTAAGAGACTCTTACAAAGGCACGTGGATGAAAGCAAAAACGGAGGGCTATGTGGGAGGGAAGGAGATTGATCTTGGAGTAGGTTAACGATTGTGGGCCAAAGGCCTGTACCCTGCAGCGCTGCTCTATGTTCGAAAAACGGAAGGCAAGATGATTAAACCTAAAGAACAGAAGTGCAGATCCAAAGGACTGGGAGAGAAATAGAAAGGAAGAGTGCAAATGTTGTAATAAGGAAATCTTAGCATGAGGAATTAAAAATACTTTTCGAGGATCTTCAGGGGCAATGTGGATCTTTCAAGAACAGATGAAGGCAATAGTTATTTTAATTTTTTAACATTTATTTAGAGATACAGCAGCACAGAATAGGTCTGCCTACCCCTTTGAGCCCCAACTTAACCCTAGCCTAGTCACGACAATTTAGAATGGCCAATTAACCTACTAACATACACAGTTATGCCTTGGTACTATGGAAGATAATGGGAGCACCCAGACAATACCCAGGCATTCCACAGGAAGAACGTACACTCCCTACAGAGGATGCTGGGGACTGGACTTGAATAGCGTCGTGCTAACCACTACGTTTCCGTGGCGCTCAGTATTGGAAATGTAAAGAGGAAATTGGCAAACTTGGTGAATTCCTCTCCAATAGCTTTTCCAGCAGAGGAAGCTTGTATGTAACATTCCAGGGAGACTAAAACTCAGCAATCTTAATACAAGCACATAAATAATATTGGAAAATTTAATAGCACTAAATACATACAAATCCCCTGAATCGTTTCCACCTCAGGTTTTTCAAGGCAAAGTTGAATGGAAACTACAGATGTTTTAACCATCAGGAATCGCACATTTAAACTGGAAATCTCCATTTTTTAAAACATTGAAAGAACAAAACTGGAGATTATTTGTCACATTGATCTGAAGCCATAGGAAGTTATAAGAACCTATAATTAAAGCCACAAAATGGGTACTTAGAGGAATTAAGGAAGCAAATACAGACCATTAAAGTGCAGGTTTTATCCAGATAAGTTAACTGAACTGGAAACTGAAGTTCATGGAACGTCAATACACAAGTATATGGAATTCCAGAATATCCCGCATAAGTGTATTAGTGAAATTTGAAACTCGTGGATAGCAGATTAGTGAAATAATTAAAATAGGGATAATTCTAAACTGGAAGTGGCTGGTGGTAACCCACATTTATTTGCTCTGTAATGACAACACTCACTTTATTCATTAGTATTTACATGTGAAGTGTTAAGTACTCAAGTTTGTCCATGATACAAAGATTAGTGGCACAGTAAGAAGTGAAGATGGAAGTTTAAAATTACCTAGTGACATTGATAGATTAAATGACTGGGCAAAATAGTGATGGATGGGTTTCAGTGCAGGTAAGTGAGAGGTCATCTATTCTGAAGCACAGAAAAACAGATCACAGTATATGTTAAAAGAAGGTTCTAGGAGAGTTAGGATCCATGAATTATAAAATGTTCTCAGCTACAAAATCTAAATTAAAAATTGATATTTTGAAGGCTAGAACATATAGAAGAGACACACACAGCCTTGGAAGGACACAAACAGTTATCCATATGGTTTAGAAATATGGGGAGGAGGGAATGTCAGATTCACCAGCATAGAGCCTAGGTTCTCTGTTAAATAGAGGACAGATCACAAAATAATAATTGCCTGGTCTGCAGAAGATTAAGACACAGTATATTTGATGGTTTTAAATTTTGAAAAGAATAAGTAGGGTTAAGAGAGAATAATTTTCCATAGGCAGGCAATTCAGAACCACTTCAAGAGAGTGTGGCGGAATTTGCAACATCGTGAAACAAAAGCGTTAAACACTGTTTCCATTAATAACTAAATCAGCGACAGAGGTTTCGCCAGGAAAGGGTATTAAGGGATAAAGATGCTAAATTATTCCTTAAATCAGGAAACAGACCAAGCATGGCCTCTCACATCCCTACAGAGACAAGGAAGTATCTATCCAAATGCTCCCAGTTTTTGCCAAAAAATACAGTGCCTTGCAAAAGTATTCAGGGATGGTGTGACTGGCTGATGCGCAGTATCAGATTTCTGCCACACATACCGCTAAAATAAAAGCATTTCCCTTCCCCTGGATACTTTGCAAAGTGTCACTTAGTGGATACAGTAAAGATGTGGAAGAAGGTTTTGTAGTCGTATGAGACTAAAGTGGAACTTGTTTTGCCTCAACACTAAGCAGAACATGCGGCACAAGTCTAATATGCTGCATCAGCCAGGTAACACCATCCCTGCTGTAAGGTATGCTTGGGATAGCATCTTGCTATGGGGATGCTTCTCAGCAGCAGGGACTGGAAATCTGGTCAGGATTGATGGGAAGATGAATGCTGCTAAATACAGAGAGATCCTGGATAAAAACCTGCTAGCCTCTGCCAGAAAGCTTAAACTGGGGAGGAAGTTTGTCTTTCAGCAGGGCAACGACATGAAGCACACTGCCAGAGCAACCATGGAGTGGCTTCAAATGAAGAAAATTGATGTTCTTGAGTGACCCAGTCAGAGTCCTGACCCTAACCCGATCAAATATCTCTGACAAGACCTCAAGATTGCTGTCCACCGTGCTCCCCAACGAACCCGGCACAATTTTGCAAGAAGGAATGGTTAAATTTTGCTCTATTGCGTTGTGCAAATAGAGACTTATCCAAAAAGACTGGATGTAATAGCTGCGAGAGGTGGTTCAAGTCAGTACTGAGCAAAAGGAGATGAATATTTTTGAACTGTGGACATTTCAGTTTTTGAATTTTTAGTTCTTCATTCTTAACTGTTTTCCCTATTTTTTTTGGGCTCTACTGCGGAAAAAGGAGCATCTGATTGACAAAAATTCTCAGTTAAATTGATCAAGATCCCCGGTTGCAATACTCAGTTATGTGAACAAAGGTTTTGGGGCTGAATACTTTTACACAACACTGTAATGTGCAGTAAAAAGTGAACACACCAACCCCGTACAGAATAGCATGCAGTCTAAATATGCCCAAAGTATATTTCACTTTTAAGCATCAGTGGTTATTGACTCCTTGTGCAAGTATTTTTAAATAGGGTATTATTACCTTCAAGCAACTTTCTGATGTGCTTCTCCTTCTTACCGATTTCACTCAAGAAAGGCTTTGGCTGGAGGTGACCAAACTTAGGAGGTGGCAGCCCATTTCCAGTACATGCCTGAGTCCTTTAAAAAAATACATGTTATAGACAAGAAAATAATGTGCTCTGTTCACATCATGATCAGACATTTCAACTACTCAAGGATTACCAACTAGACAATACATTTTAGTACTGTCTGCTCACAATGTAGCCTATTTCAGGCTTCAGTGGCGCAGAATGGACAGCACTGACCATCATTAACTAATAACCGTGAACTTCACTGAATGGCCACTTTATCAGGTACACCTGTACACCTGCTCTTTAGTGCAAAAATCTAATCGGCCAATCACGTGGCGGCAACTCAATGCATAAAAGCATGCAGACATGGTCAAGAGGTTCAGATGTTGTTCAGACCAAACATCAGAGTGGGGAAGAGATGTGATCTAAGTGACTTTGACTGTGGAATAATTGTTGGTATCGTGCAAAGTGGTTAGAGTATCTCAGAAACTGCTGATCTGGGATCTTCACCCATAACAGTCTCTAGTGTTTACAGAGAATGGTGCGAAAAACAACAAACATCCAGTGAACACGAGGAAATCTGCAGATGCTGGAATTTCAAGCAACACATATCAAAGTTGCTGGTGAACGCAGCAGGCCAGGCAGCATCTCTAGAAAGAGGTACAGTCGACGTTTTGGGCCGAGACCCTTCGTCAAGACTAACTCGGCCCGAAACGTCGACTGTACCTCTTCCTAGTGATGCTGCCTGGCCTGCTGCGTTCACCAGCAACTTTGATGTGTGTTGCTTGAAACATCCAGTGAATGGCAGTTCAGTGGGCAAAAACACCTTGTTAATGAGAGGTCAGAGAAGAATGGTCAAACTGTGTGGGGGAGGGGTTACATTACAGAATGCGTTAAGGAAAATCAGAACCCATTATTCATTGGGTAATTTGTATACAAACAATGCTAGACCGTTATTACAGATCTACTCTCAATAATCCGCCACCATGGACATGAATATTATTAATACAGGATGGACTTACAGAAGATGAAGACAACACAATACAAAACTAACAACTCTGGTGTTTTGCAAAGCGGTCCTAAGCTTCCGTAATGTCAAACACAGATTGAAAACTGCAAAACACACACTTCATCAAACTGTCATCAGCAAAATTCATTTATTTTACTACATTAGATTTAAGTCAATAATGGCTTTGTTAATGTAAGGTCATCTCTCTCCAGTCTCTCTGCTCTCTCACGAGTTAATGAATTGGTCAACGCTAAATCATTTCTGTACGATTATTATTTCTCATGCACACATTTTCTATTTAACAATAAATGGAATAAAATCTTATTTGCTGTGGTCATATTTTTTTCTACCTTTTCATTTAAAGCTCTCACATCCTCATTTATAATGAGAACAGTGTTTAATGGCATTCTCCTGCTAGTTGTATTGTGATACAGTTCCTCATTCTGTTATCAGAGAAACTATTATATACAAAACAACTATTTTTCTGCTTCATAAACTTCCCTACATTTGACAGCAATGACCATCATTTTTCAAAAAGTCATTTTATGGGATAATCCAGGCAAATGGAGAGTGATCATCACATTCCTATCTTGTGTCTTGTAGATGTTGGGAAAGTCAGCAATCAATGTAAGATACCCAACCTCTGGCCTGGTCTCGTATTCTCTATATTTCCATGGCTGGCCCTATCAAATTGTAAAACACAGAACAGCACAACAAACACATTATCTCTGCACCATGATGTCAACGTAAACTGCACATAATCCATGCTCTTCATTTCAAAGCCTTTCTTTCTATGTATCTAAACACCTAAAACAGCTTCCACCACTCACCCTGGCAATGTGTTCCAGGCAAAAAAGTTGCCTCGCAAATCTTTTTTTCCTACCCTCTCACCTAAAAGCTATTCCCTGTCGTATTTGACAGTTCCATCCTGGGATAAAGGCTGCTTATCCCTGTCTATATCACTTGTAATTTTCATGTATTCTGACCAAGTTATCCCTCAACTTTTGCTGCTCCAGATATAACTATCCAAGTTTCCCTAACCTCCCCTTGTAGCTCAAACTCTCCAACGCAGACAACATCCTGGTGAACCTCTTTTGCATTCTCTTCAGAGGTTGCACGTCCTTCCTGAAATGTCTGGGTAGAACTGCTTTCAATACTTCAAATGTGGCTTGACTAAGATGTTATACAGCTGCTAACTTTTGATCAAAATGACTATAACTTAAAAAAAACTAGGTTAAGAAGTAGAACTGGATGTCAACGCCCATCCTTCACCATTCCCCATCCCTTTTTCCCCCCTCACCTTATCTCCTTGCCTGCCCATTGCCTCCCTCTGGTGCTCCTCCCCTCTTTTCTTTCTTCCATGGCCTTCTGTCCTCTTCTATCAGACTCCCCCTTCTCCAGCCCTGTGTCTCTTTCACCAATCAACATCGCAGCTCTTACTTCACCCCTCCCACTGATAGGTTTCACCTATCACCTGGTGTTCCTCTCTCCCCTCCCCTCCTCTCTCCCCTCCCCACCTCTCACTCCTCAGCATTTTTTCTCCAGTCCTGCCGAAGGGTCTTGGCCCGAAACGTCGACTGTACTCTTTTTCATGGATACTGCCTGGCCTGCTGAGTTCCTCCAGCATTTTCTGTGTGTTGCTCGGATTTCCAGTCAGTCTGATCACTTCTTGCTGCTAACCTGCTTCATCTGATCTTGACGTCCTGCACCCATCGTCACAGAGGAGGAACCAGAGTACTCTGTGTGAGCAGCGTGTTTAGTTGGAACAGATCATGCAGTAGCAGGTCAGTGATAAAGTCATAATGACTTAATCTATGTTTATCGTTCAAAATTTCTAAAGGTGGTATGATTCAAAGGTGAGGTAGCACTAGTGGACTGTTCAGTTAACAGAATTAACCTCATTGTTAATAACACACTTAATTTCCCAGTTCTGCACAACATTAACAATCTGATTTACAAAATGGCTTCTTCCAATACACCTTCACATGCAAATTCCCAAATACCTCACACTCTTCCAAATCATGTCAGTAACTACAAGACAACATAAATGCTTACCTTTCCAGTAGAATTTTTACTGATTTTGTATTCTGAAAGAGAGCGAAATTATAAAATTACATTCTTTTTATCCATTTTCAGAATCTTGTTTTATTTTCTTCCTAACAAACTTTCTCAAAATATAGAACTCCCACACACGAGTGGAAATAAAATGTTTTATTCAGCAATCAAGCAAAAATAGCTACTTAGATCAATTCTAGATTAGATTCACTCGGCACTCAAGTCGATGTATTATGAACAGTGCAGCCTTGAGGTATGGGGTTCGAGATATGAGAGGTGAGATATCGCAAGAAAAACTGTCAGAAATGAAGCCATAAGGTCAGAACTTCCTGCTGGTGGTTTCCTCCTCCTGATCATTATTGTCACATATACCCACTAGATTTATTTTTACAGAGCAGCTGGTGCTGAATTAATAAACAAAAGGCAACCTGATCCACAAACGGTACCTTCACTCCATCCACATCCACTGCTAAAAGCAAGATCTCTGGTGCCCATTTCGATTCAACATCTCATTGCTATTCCAACACGCCAGTCCAGGGCCTCCTCGTACTGCCACAATGAGGCCAAACTCAGGTTGGAGGAGCAACACCTCATATTCCATCTGGCTTGCCTCCAACCTGATGGCATGAGTTTGATTTCTTTAACTTCCATCAATTTCTTACCATTTCCTCTTTCGCTCTTTTTCTACTCATTCTGGTTACCCCTTCTCTTCTCCCCACCTAACTATCTCCTCCCTCTGATTCCCCTCCTCCTTCTCCTTCTCCATGGTCCACCATCCTATCAAATTCTGTCTTCTTCAATCCTTTACCTCTTCCACCTATCACCTCCCAGCTTCTTACTTTAAATCTCCCCCCCCACCCCACACCTGCCAGCTTGGACTCCCGCCTCTCCACTCACACGGTTTCTACCCCCTTCCTTTCTAGTCCTGGTGAAGGGTCTCAGCCCAAAACGTTGATTCTTTATTCCCTTACGTAGATGCTGCTTGACTTGCTGAGTTCCTCCAGCATTCTGTATCTATTGCCCAAGAATTCCAGCATTTGCAGAATTTCTTGTGTTTTTGATCCAAAATAGCAAGGTGCTGTGGTGCAACAAGGCCTTGTAGGAGGCAATAATTGTCATGTGGGCAGTGCAGAACAGGGGCTGCCCATGGAAATGCTGGAAAGTCATGTCCCAGGCTTTGCTGCCTGTCAGCTCAATTAACTTCTTAATGTTTCTGAAGGATCCAAAACAATCAAAAGTTAATTCAATGACACAACAATTTAAAAACTGAAACTGAAACAATTGAATGGTCAACAACCAAAAATAGCGGAGCCACAACAGAAAGCAGATGCTGGAATCGGGAGCAACAAACAATCTGCCAGAGGAACTCAGTGGGTCAGGCAACATCTGTCAACAGTTCCTTTCCTCCCACAGATACTCCTCGACCTGCTGAGCTCCCCCAGCAGATTGTTTATTGAAACAAGAATAGCAGCCAATCAAACCAATGACCCATTATTTACCCCTGCCTCTCTCAGCCACCATCGGCAGTCTTCCTACACCAGCTCAGATCTGATACAGACCTAGCACGCACATTTTTCAGCAGAACTACAATTTTAAGCTCTGCTCTGGTCAACAAGTTCAATGTCAGAGAATTATCAGAGTCAGGCCAAAAGTTTGGGACTTCCTTGCATGGGTAAGAACACAGAATCCTAAATATACTGTCCTTTTGAGAAATGGCAATATTTCCCTAGAAAATCCATCATTCTAAGGGGCCAAGTCTGACAAAAATAAAACTACAAAACCCTTTACCATAAGTACTTCAGGAAGAGAATTTATGGAGATAACTGATCTCTGTACAGTATGATAGCATCTTCTGATTGGGTGAAAACTGACTGAGTAAGTATTAAAAACGCTGTCCATGGTTAAGCAAATGGGCAGGTCCCTCAGGGATGCATCCCAGGTTGCTAAGTGAAGTGTTGCAGCTTGTCATACTCTTTTAATCCTCCCTAAAAACGGGGAATGTACCGGAGGGCTGGGGTGTGGCAACTGTGGTCACCTACTTCTATGGACATTCCAGGCTCAAGCATGTTTGTAGCAAGCTTTCTGAAGCAAAGAGATTAAACATTAAAATATATTAAACTTGCATAAATAGAGGTGAGCATTTATTAATTATATCATTAACTAACCTGACTGAAGTGGTGACAAAGAAAGCTGATGAAAGTAATGCAGTAGATGTTTGTCTGCTGATTTTAGGATTAATTCCACATAAAAGATTAGTTTGTAAAACTGTGGCTCATGGAATTAAAGGTCAGATGGATAGGGGGAAGGCAGGGCTGCCATGTGGTAAAGTGTGGTGGTCTCCATGTGTCAGTACTGGGTCCACTATTGATCTAAGACACACATTCATTATTTGGACATGAGTGTGGCAGCTGCCCATTTCTTCAAGGAGTTTATTACTATCCTTACAGTTGATCAGATTTCCATATTTGCAAATGACACAGAGCTTGGAAATGTATTGAACAGAAAGACAATAATAATTTCTGAAATGTGAGGTGGTATACTTTTTATGCAAGAGGAGTCACAATTCAGACTAAATGGTAGAGTTATAAATTTACTACAATTTTCCAAGAACGAGGTTAGTTTGGTGAAGCTGAGGTTAAGGTAGACAGGAGATTTGATAGATATACATAATTTCACAATTGCTTCAGGCAAGGTAGCAATTTCTCCCATAAGCAGATGGTTCCAGGACCAGAGCACGAAGAAATAGCAGAAGATATGGGGTGGGGAGGTTCTGCACAGACTGAAAACAGTTTAAGATCCAGAATTCACAGTCTGTAAAGATGGTCAAAACAGACTCAATCAGAACCTTCAAAAGGGAACTGGAAAGGCATTTGAGAGAGGATAGTTTCAGAGTTAGTGAGAAAGAGATGAGGAATGATTTTGATCACATTGCCTGACTACAAGTTGGCATGGATTCAATGGGCTGAATAGCCTCCTTGTGTGCAGAAAACTTTTCTACAGTCTGCACAGAATTGCATTCTTCAAATAAACTGCATTCTTCCAATGTCCTATTGCCTACGGAAACACTCATTTATTTTACCAAGATTACACTCCCTCAGCAAGGTCCCCCCATAAGCCAGAAGGAAGGAAGCAATGTTGTGTTGAAACATTATTTTTCATGGAGATTTTTAAAAAATACTCCCAAATTAAATATTCCATAGCTCCTACTGGCATGTCTACCCCCAACCATCCTAACTTGATGAAAAAACCTAGATTTCACTAATCCCAAGAATTTGATGTACAAAAACTTGAGAAAGAGTTGGCAAGCTTAAAGCAAATTACACAGCAACATAAGGGGGAAAGAAAGGAAATGTGCAGTTATGGAGACTCAGCTTGGAATTTAATTCCCTAATTGTTGATGCTAAAGTCTGCATAGGAATTTAAATAAAACTCTTTTCCTATTAGGGTTACTTGCCAATAGTAAGTTAAGTCTTGATGTGTTGCGTGTTACTTCAGCCAGTTTAGAAAAATCCTTCTTAAACACCTACCATGACAACATCTCACTAACTTCAAAATGAAAAAAATCCCCTACAAAATATTACAGCCACTCTGCCCCATAAATTTAAAAAAAAGCATTAAAATAAGCCATGGCTAATATCTCTTTGCAGAAAAATAATTTAAACTCCTTAAATCTCGAGTTAAATGGACATGATGTTAAGTTATCAGCAGCAGTTTGATTTGACTTTCATACCAGATTCTCCCTTTTAGTGAAAACAATTATATGATTCAATGCTTTAGTGAAAAGTGCTTTCAAAGTTAGTAAATCTTTTTACATAATGAACGTATGATTAGATAGACCTTTAAATTTTATCTTCATGAATCTCATCTCCTGCATTAACTGTTCGGAAGTTATGTGTACTGCCATTTAAAGTGTGTATTTTGCTATTTCACACCAGAAAATGTCACTATCATTCCTATGGTAAAACAGAAATAGCAACAGATTTACCAGCAAGAGCAGTACAGAACACAGAACAATATGCCAAAAGTCCCATATCTTGGTAGGTATTCCATGCTCCCAGTCAGCTGTTTGATTCCTTACAATGTGAGAAACAACAGAGGGAAAATGCAGGCTCCATTTCACAGTTTGCCGGTATTAAAATGGAGAGACTGGCATTAACATTTTCCATCATAAACTCCTATGGCTACATTTGTACAGAAAGTTACCCATTTCAATGAACCAGATGGTAATGTGTACTTGCTGCTAGCCTTGCACTATAAACCTCAAGATTTGTGTTTCTATAAACATTTTACTTATATTGAAGAGAAAATATTAGCACTATTTTCCAAAATATCTATATTTTTGCTGTTTAATAAAAAATGTAAAAATGCTAAGGAAACTACACAAAAAACAGAATGCTTGACTTTAACCTGCTACTAGCTAGTATTGTGACAGCAGCAGTAGCATTACACTGTCACATATACACTTTATGTCAACTTGTACATCTACAGAATGCCTTTTTAAGTCTGTTAGTAATGTTATTAATATTATTTTAAGTGCTGCATGTAATATATGTACTGTGTTTTGAATCTTGTTCCCAGAGGAACGTTGTCTAGTTTAGCAGCATATACTTGTGTACCGCCAAATGTACTGTGTTTCCCATTCCCATTCTGATATGTCAATCCATGGCCTCCTCTATTGTCGAGATGAAGCCACACTCAGGTTGGAGGAACAACACCTTATATTCCATCTGGGTAGCCTCCAACCTGATGGCATGAACACTGATTTCTCTAACTTCCGTTAATGCCCCTCCTCCCCTTCTTACCCCATCCCCTTTCTATATATCTATCTATCTATCTATTTATTTATCTCTCTTTCCCTCTCACAATAACCCCTTGCCTGTTCTCCATCTTCCTCTGGTGCTCTCCTCCCCCTTTCTTTCTTCCAAGGCCTTCTGTCCTATGATACTCCCCCTTCTCCAGCCTTGTATCCCTTTTGCCAATCAACTTCCCAGCTCTTGGCTTCATCCCTCCCCCTCCTGTCTTCTCCTATCATTTCGGGTCATCTCCTCCCCGTCTCCCTTTCAAATCTCTCACTATCTCTTTTTTCTGTTAGTCCTGACAAAGGGTCTAGACCCGAAACGTCGACTGTACTTCTTCCTACAGATGCTGCCTGGCCTGCTGCGTTCACTGTGACTGAGTTTGAACCCTGTTCCTGGAGGAATATTGTCTCAAACAGCAGGAATTCTGCAGATGCTGGAAATTCAAGCAACACACATCAAAGTTGCTGGTGAGCGCAGCAGGCCAGGCAGCATCTGTAGGAAGAGGTGCAGCCGACGTTTCAGGGCGAGACTCTTCGTCAGGACTAACTGAAGGAAGAGCGAGTAAGGGATCTGAAAGTGGGAGGGGGAGGGAGAGATCCAAAATGATAGGAGAAGACAGGAGGAGTCAGGTGATAGGCAAAAGGGGATATGAGAGGATCATGGGACAGGAGGTCATGAGACAGGAGTATTGTCTCGTTTAGCAGTATACATGCGTACAGTTGAACGACAATAAAGTTGAACTTGAACCTAGAGTTTGCATTGCATCTCTACCATCTGAACCCACTACAACCATACAGCGCCAACAGCAGAATGGGTAACCAGTATCAGGCTCCTGGGTATCAGCGTCTCAGAAAATCTATCCTGTATTTGCAAAGATGGCAGACCAGTGACTATATTTCATTCGGAATCTGAGGAGATTTCATACATCACCAAAGGTTCTAGTAAATTTCTACAGATGTCCCATGGAGAGCACTCTAATTGGTTGCATCACCGTCTGGTATGGAAAGGCTACTGCACAGGATCAGAAAAAAGTTGCCGAAGGTAGTAAACTCAGCCAGCCCCATCATGAGCACTTGCATTCCCACCATCGAGGTCATTTTCAAAATGTATTGCCTCAAGACGGTGCCAACCACCCCCACCACCCAGGACTTGCCCTCTTCCCACTGCTACCGCCAAAGAGGAGGTACAGGACCTTGAAGACACACACTCAATGTTTTAGGAACAGCTTCTTCCCCTCCGCCATCAGATTTCTGAACTGACAATGAACCCATGAACATTGCCTCGCTATTTTTGCACTACGGTTTGTGTAGTATTTCTTATGAATTATAATATATGTTGTGTCTTGCGCTGTACTGCAGCTGTAAAGCAATAAATTTCACGGCATATGTCAGCAATAAAATCTGATTCTGATTCATATTTGGTCTGAAGTCCACTTGGTCATTTCACTGACCAGGCTTGCTTCAGAAACCTACCTTCATAAATGAAATATCCTCTGTCCTGTCCCACATTTTTTGCACGGAATTCAGTAATTTTTTAGCCTCTTCCAGTCGCTCATTTAGCTGATGTACTTGCGATGCATTCTCGTCGCAGAATTTTGTCCGTGTTTTATCGATCAGTTCCAACGTTTTTCCCAGATCTTCTTCTAGAATCTGACGCATTTTCTCATATTGCAAACGCACTTCCTCTTTCAACTGATGGACTTTTTCCTAAGGAAAACAAATAGTCAATGGCAAAAGATATTTAATTTATGGATTACATACAATTCACTGTGATGTACCTGGATGCCTGGAAACATGGCAATTATTAAGCTGATATTCAAACAAAATTACAAAACCTCGAACAAATCCAGCCCCATAGTTCACCAATCACACCCAGCCTCAAACAGAGTGGCTGGTTGAGTAGCGTTGCAACAATCAACTTGCACTCAACATCAGTAAGACCAGGAGAGGGAAGTGGGGAGAACACACACTGGTCCTCATTTAGAGACCAGCAGTGGAAAAAGCAAGCAATTTCAAGTTCCTGGGTGTTAACATCTTTGAACATCTACCCTGGGCTCAACATATTGATGCAATTATGAAGAAGGCTTGCCAGCAGCTATATTTCATCAAGAGTTTGAGGAGATTAGGTATTCGCCAAAGGCTCCAGCAAATTTCTACAGCTGTATTGTGCAGAGAATTCTGCCTGGTTACATCACTGTTTGGTATGGAGTTGCCAAGGCACAGAATTGGAAAGAGCTGTAGAGGCTTGTAAGCTCAGCCAGCACTTGCCTCCCCACCACCAAGAACATCTCCAATAGGTGATGTCTCAAGACGGCAGCATCCATCATTGAGGCCTTCACTATCCAGGACTCTCCTCTTCTCATTACGACCACCAGGGAGGGGTACAGGAGCCTGAGGATGCACGCTCAATGTTTTAGGAACAGCTTCTTTCCCTCCGCCATCAGATTTCTGAACGGACCTTGAACCCATGAACACTACCTCACTATATGCTCTCCTTCTGCACTCCCCAATTATTTAAAAAATTCTTATTGTAACTTACAGTAATTTCAATGTATTGCACTGTACTGCTGTTGCAAAACAGCAAAATTCATGACATGTCAGTGATTACTGAGCTGTTTATGCTTAAATGTGAATGCAAACATCCTAGAAGTTTTATAAAGCCTGCTGTGTCCACACATACAGTGGCAGGCAAAGGTTTGGGCATCCCTGGTCAAAATTTCTGTTACTGTGAATAGCTAAGCGAGTAAAAGATGAACTGATTTCCAAAAGGCATAAAGTTAAAGATGACAGATTTATTTAATATTTTAAACAAGAAAACCTTTTATTTCTATCTTTTACAGTTTCAAAATAACAAAAAGGGAAAAGGGCCTGAAGCAAAAGTTTGGGCACCCTGCATGGCAGTACTTAGTAACGCCCCCTTTGGCAAGTATCACAGCTTGTAAATGCTTTTTGTAGCCAGCTAAGAGTCTTTCTATTCTTGTTTGGGGGATTTTCGCCCATTCTTCCTTGCAAAAGGCTTCTAGTTCTGTGAGATTCTTGGGCTATCTTGCATGCACTGCTCTTTTGAGGTCTATCCACAGATTCTCGATGATGTTTAGGTCAGGAGACTGTGAGGGCCATGGCAAGACCTTCAGCTCGCGCCTCTTGAGGTAGTCCATTGTGGATTTTGAGGTGTGTTTAGGATCATTATCCTGTTGTAGAAGCCATCCCCTTTTCATCTTCCGCTTTTTTACAGATGGTGTGATGTTTGCTTCCAGAAAAACCAGAAAGTTGCATTCAAAAGGTTCAAAGGAACATCTAAACAAGCCTGATGCATTTTGGAAACAAGTCCTGTGTACTGATGAAGTTAAAATAGAACTTTTTGGCCACAATGACAAAGGTATGCAGAATTTCATGAAAAGAACCCCTCTCCAGCTGTTAGCACGGGGGTGGATCGATCATGCTTTGGGCTTATGTTGCAGCCAGTGGCACGGGGAACATTTACTGGTAGAGGGAAGAATGAATTCAATTAAATACAGCAAATTCTGGAAACAAACATCACACCATCAGTAAAAAAAGCCGAAGATGAAAAGAGGATGGCTTCTACAACAGGATAATGATCCTAAACACACTTCAAAATCCGCAATGGAGCACCTCAAGAGGCGCCAGCTGAAGGTTTTGCCATGGCCCTCACAGTCCCCCGACCTAAACATCATCGAGAATCTGTGGATAGACCTCAAAAGAGCAGTGCATGCAAGACAGCCCAAGAATCTCACAGAACTAGAAGCCTTTTGCAAGGAAGAATGGGCGAAAATCCCCCAAACAAGAATTGAAAGACTCTTAGCTGGCTACAAAAAGCATTTACAAGCTGTGACACTTGCCAAAGGGCAAGTACTGACCATGCAGGGTGCCCAAACTTTTGCTTTGGGCCCTTTTCCTTTTTTGTTATTTTGAAACTGTAAATGATGGAAATAAAGAAGTTTTCTTGCTTAAAATATTAAATAAATGTGACATCTTTAACTTTATGCCTTTTGGAAATCAGTTTATCTTTTAGTCGCTTCGCTATTCACAGTAACAGAAATTTTGACTAGGGGTACCCAAACTTTTGCATGCCACTGTAACCTCACACCTGTTTCAGCACAAGGGGATTTTTTAAAATTGAAAATTGAAATGACATACCTGAGCCTTTTGTCTTCAACAAGCCTCAAATAACTAAAGCAAATACACAACTGAAGTGATTATGCTGTAGTTAGAACCTTCCTGCATCACCATAGGCCAATATTTTGTGCAACAATAAGGCATTGAACAATGCTGACTGTAGAGAACTATCATTCTCAAGCCGCATAAACACTGTGACATGCACTTTGGGGGTGGCCTGCCTTATGCTGACCTATCCATTGTTCATTGAAGTACTTTGAACCCATTGGTCTATGTCAAATGGCTTCACAAGTCAAATCAGATTTTGGCATCTTAATTTAAATGCATATAAATTGCACGAAAGTCGAATCACAGCAGCACGTCATTTCTAGATAATTGAGAAGGCAAAATTATCTTTTGTCATTAAACATGTTTGTGCAATTTTGGAGTTTAGCACGTTTAGCAGACAACTTTGGCCACCTGTCTTCAGACCTGAATATGGATAGTGGATTTGATTTTAATGCAGCTCTGAACAATAGGGTCATAGACCAGGTAACAGGCATTTAGCAGATTGTCTGCATGTGCATGAGTCCAATCGACATTCCATTGGATAGATGCATTAGTGATTTACGCTTGCTTTGGGAGAGAAGATTGTAACTATGGATTTGTTTGACTTGTTCTGAATCTTCTTTGATGTTTAGCACATAAAAAGTGTGTAGTGCTGGGCACAGCCAGACCTTCCACCAAAAGTGTCTCAATATGATGCCTGCTGTATCTTGTTTTGTTGAATAAAGAGGCTGCTTCATACCTACCAGTACTTTTCTCTGGTGACTTCATTCATGCAACAAGAAAACATATCTTTGAAATTTTAATAAAGCTCTGGCCTACAGAACAGCGAGGATCATGGGAATCTACAGTAGAGGAAAGGAAATAGATGATCCAAGGACCCCATAAATGGTGCTGAAATAGATAGGATGAAGCTAAAAGGAGACCATGAGTTTCAAAGCTAAACACATTCAATAAATGTGGAACAGCCAAGCCAATAATATCCTGGTCAACACAAACAGAAGGTTCTAAATAAGATGGAATTTTAAAAAAACTAGATTTCATAGAACACTACAGCACAGAAACAGGCCCTTTGGCCCATCTAGTCCATGCCAAACTATTAATCTGCCTAGTCCCATCAACCCGTATCCGGACCATAGCCCTCCACACCACTCCCATCCATGTACTTATCCAAACTTCTCTGAAATGTTTCAATTGAACCTGCACTCACCACTTCCACTGGCAACTCATTCCAAACTTGCACCACCCACTCAGGCTCCCTTTAAATATTTCACCTTTCATCCTTAACCTATGACTTCCAGTTCTAGTCTCATCCAAACTCAGTGGAAAAAGCTTGCTTACCTATCTATACCCCTCATAATTTTGTATACCTCTATCAAATCTCTCCTCATTCTCCTATGCTCCAGGGAATAAATTTTTATCCTATTCAATCTTTCCCTCTGACCCAGGTCCTCAAGTTAGAGCAACATCCTCATAAATGTTCTTCGTACTCTTTCAATCTTATTGATATCTTTCCTGTAAGTAGGTGTTCAGCACAGTTTTAATCACTAAAAACAAGAGAATCATTCAAGTGTGCAGGAAGTGCAGATAAGAAACACAGACCAGTGTCAGAGGTACGAGTTAACAGTATGAATAAGGTTAAGAGTGTAGATAGATGGGGATCAAATGTTCACTCAGAAAGGAAGTACCAGAGAGCTGGTAACAGAAGATCCAAAAACAGACTGGGCAAGTAAAGGAAAGTTAAGTGGTTAGGAAGAGCAAGTAACTGGTTTCTCCCATAACTTTTGGAAGGTCATTTTCATGTTCAAGAAATGAATGCCGAAAAAATGCGCAGAAACTACAATATAGTCAATCATCAGCATGAATATCTCAAATGAAAATATCCTCCTCAGTAACATTGAGCTTTCTGAAGTAATTACAGAGGGAATAGATAAGGACAACACCATAATTATCTAGCTTTATAAATGGCACTTAACGTTTCCAGCGATCGATAAAGGCGGCTAAACCATGTAAAGTTTGAACACACGAGGAATGATAATTTGGATGTTGCAATTCATAAGTGGATTGCCAGAAACAAGTATTGCAAGTATTTGCAATTTATGTTAACAATTTACATTTAAGAATAAAATATCCACATTTGAATATCAACCAAATTTGAAAGCTCGTGGAATATGGAAATTATGTTTCTTTGAGGAACTTGAAGAAATTAATGCAAACTGACAATACACTTACATTTTTACAAAAGAATTGCAGTAGTGTTAACTATCACACTTTATAAGAATAGTTTATCTATTATTTGTAAAGTAAGAATCCAATGGATAAGATCACTAAGACATAGTGACATTGGTTAATATAGTCAGAGAGCACTACAGCACAGACACAGACTCTTCAGCCCATCTAGTCTAGGCCAACATATGATCCTGCCTAGTTGAAACTGAACCGACATCCATCACTTCCACTGGCAGCTCATTCCACACTCTCACCACCCTCTGAGTGAAGAAGAACCCCTTCATGCTCCCCTTAAACTTTTCGCCCTTCACCCTTAACACCTGAGCTCTAGTTGTAGTCCCATCCAATCTCAGTGGAATAAGCCTGTTTGCACTTACCCTATCTATACCCCTCAAAATTTTGTAGACTATTGAATCTCCCAATCTTTTACACTCCAAGGAATAAAGTCCTCACATATTCAATCTTTCCTTATAACTCAGACCCTCCAGTCCTGGCAACAACCTTGCAAATTTTCTCTGTACTCTTTCAACTTCATTTACATGTTTCCTGTAGGTTGGTGACCAAAACCGCACATCCAATCTCCTTTACCCAATACTTTGATTTATGAAGGCCAATGCATCAAAAACTTTCTTTATGACCCTATTTACCTATGACACCACTTTCAAAGAATTACATCCCTGTATTCCCAGATCCCTTTGTTCTACCACACTCCTCAGTGCCCTACTGTTCTCTGTGTAAGACCGGCCCTGATTGGTCCTACCAAAGTACAACACCTCACACCTGTCTGTATTAACTTCCATCCGCCAATTTTCAGCCCATTTTTCCAGCTGGTCCAGGTACTGCTTGCAGTCCATTAATCCCCAGTCTTGGTGTCATCCACAAATTTGCTGATTCAGTTAACCACATTATCATCCAGATCATTAATATAGATGACAAACAATAATGGACCCAGTACTCCACCAGTCAAAGGCCTCCAGTCAGAGAGGCAACTCTCTACTACCACTCTCTGGCTTCTCCCACAAAGCCAATGTCTAATCCAATTTACTACCTCATCTTGAGAGCCAAGCAACTGAATGTTCTTGACCAACTTCCCATGTGGGACCTTGTCAGATGCAATACAGTATAAGAACATTAATAAACTGGATCAAATATTACAATCTATTTCTAGAGGGACAGAATTGTAAGATATGCTAAACTGATTGGACCGGAAATGAAACATAGTACTATTTCAAATGCTACCCTGTAAACTGATTAGAAGCTTCAGGGATGATACAAAAATATTTATAAGGCTAATACTGGAAATACATGGTTACATTTATCAGAAGGAAAAGGACGGGCATCCCTTCTTTTGAAGAGATGGTTTCTGCATCGCATAGGAGGTCCTGAGGAATATGAAGGGACACAAAAAGTTAGAAATTGATTTTCTGTTGTGTGCACTAAATATGCACTGTAGTAATTTATGCAGATTTACAGTTGCAAGAAAAAGTTTGTGAACCCTTTAAGGTTACCTGGTTTTCTGCATTAATTACTCATAAATTGTGATCTGATCTTCATCTAAGTCACAATAATAGACAAACAGAATCTGCCTAAACTATTAACACACGAACAATTGTACTTCTCATCAATACTGAGTATACCATTTAAACAATCACAGTCTAGGTTCAAAATGTATGTGAACCTCTGGGGTAATGCCTCTACTAAAGCTATTTGGAGTCAGGTATTCTGATCAATGAGCTGAGATTGGAGGTGTGGGTTGTAGAAGTGCCCTGCCCGATAAAAAAGCACATAAAGTCAGGTTAATGACAGAGCCTGCTCTTCTCAAGAAAGATCTGTTTATGTGCACCATGCCTCAATCAAAACAACTTTCTGAGGTCCTTAGAAGAAGAACTGTAGAGATGCATCAAGCTGGAAAAGGTGACAAAAGCATTTCTAAAGACCTGAGTGTTCATCAGTCCATGGTAAGAGAAACTGTCTACAAGTGGAGGAAGTAGTACTGTTGCTACTCTCCCTAGGAGAGGGTGTCCTGCAAAGATCACACCAAGAGCACAACATGCAATGCTGAAGGAGGTGAAAATGACCCCAAGGAGAACAGAAAAAGACCTGCAGGAAATCTCCAGAACTTGCTAAAGTCTCTGTTCATGTGTCCACTATAAGAAAAACACAGAACAAGAATGGTGTTCATGGAAGGACACCACAGAGGAAACCACTGCTCTACAAAAAATAACATTGCTGCATAATCTCAAGTTTGTAAAAGACCACCTGGTATTCCACAACACTTCTGGGACAATGTTCTGTGGACAGACGAGACAAAAGTTGAACTTTTTGGCAGAAATGTACATTGTTATGTTTGGGGGGAAAGGGGCAGTACACACCAACACCAAAACCTCATCCTAACTGTAAAGCATGGTGGAAGGAGCATCAGGGCTTGGGGCTGCTTTGCTGCCTCAGGGCCTGGACAACTTGCAATCATTGAGGGAACAATGAATTCAAAATTGTATCAAAACACTACAGGAGAATGTCAGGGTAGCAGCCTATCACCTGAAGCTTAATAGAAGTTGGATGATGCAACAAGACAATGATCCGAAGCACAAGAGTAAATCAACAACAGAATGGTTTAAAAAGAAGAAAATTTGTGCTTTGTCAAATCAGAGTCCAGTAACCCAATTGAGATGCAGTGGCATGACCTGAAGAGGGCTGTTTATGCAAGGTATCCAGAGATATTGATGAACTGAAAGTTTTGTAAGGAGGAATGGTCTCCTCACCATTTTTGCAAGTCTGATTAGCAGCTACAGGAAATGTTTGGTGGAGGTTATTACTACTAAAGGGGGGGAGGGTTCTACCAGTTATTGAATACAAGGGTTCACACACATTTTTCAGCCTGGACTGTGAATAATTAAACAATGTGTTCAATAAAGATATGAAAAGTACAATTATTTGTGTGTTATCAGTTTAGGCAGATTGAGTTTGTCTATCGTTGTGACTTAGATAAGATCAGACTACATTTTATGAGTAATTAATGCAGAAAACCAGGTAATTGCAAAGGGTTCGCAAACTTTTTCTTGCAACTATGCCTCAGCTTTTGAGGTAAACAGAGCAGAACTTTGGTCATACAGGAAAAATAATTCCTACTGCAGAATGTTTATAGAAGCAACGAATACAAGTTGGTGAAGAGTCAAGCAGATGTTGGTGAAAATGTACAAGTTGCCTCAATGGGAGTGAGAGGGAGAATAATGAAAAGGTCACTAGTCTCCTGAAGGAGAACGAAACGCCAGCAGCTTAACACCACAGTAGTGTAATGGTTAGCATGACGTTATTACTGTTCAGGGCATTCCATGGTTTAGTTTTATTTTGGCCCTGTCCGTAAGGAGTTTGCCCAATAGGTTTCCTCCGGGTGCTCCGGTTTCCTCTCTTCTCCAAGGATGTACCTGTTAGTAGGTTAATTGGTCATTGTAAGCTGTCCTGTGATTAGGCTTGTGTTAAATAGGTGGGTTGATGGACAGGGTGGTTGTTGGGCTAGAAAGGCCTGTTCCACATTGCACCTCTAAGTAAATAAATAAAATGTATTATGTTGACAGTGTTAAGAGAAGATGAGGGGAGGGTCAAGTGGACAGATCATATCAAAAGTTTGTGTAATACTCTCTTCTACACTCCCCAGGTAAATTATGGAAAATTTAAAGCAGATTTCATTTTGAGCAAATGGTATTCTTGTCTTCATTCTTTTGAAGCTCCTATAGGGATTGAAAGTAAGAATCCACTTGAGCTCCTTTAGCACTCTTCTGCATCCTCAGATATGTCCCAAACCACTTCACATCATTTAATTATTTTAATCGGAATCGCTTTATCTTCACTTGTGAAGGTAATGCCACAGTCAATTTCCAAGGTACCATTAAGAGCTTCAGTCATATCGGCCTTGGTGATGTTTAAAGCAAGGGGAAGTTGGAAGGGTAATGGGCCACCTTCCTGAATTACAGTATTAGATGATATTTTAATGTTCATGAACTGACTTAAATCACATCCAAAGGGAACAGTCTGACGACAGTGATTTCTTTTAACTGCAAATATGCCAGTTTAGATGACACATCTGTGTTGAAAGCAGAGGCACAACAGCATCTCTACTTAAAAGTCTGCGTAGATTTGGAAACACTGACAAACTTCTATAGATGCACAGTGACAAGTAACCTGGCTGGTTGCATTGTGTCCTAGCATGGAAACACCGATGACCAGGAACAGAAAAGTTTACAAAAAGTGGTGGATGCAGCCCAGTCCATCACAGGCAAAGATCCCCCCCCATTACCGAGCACATTCACTTGGAGCCCTGCCATAAGAAAGCAGCATCATCAAGGATGCCCACCACCCAGGCTGTGCTCTCTTCTCACTGCTTCCATCGGGCAGGAGGTACAGGAGCCTTGGGTCCCACACCACCAGGTTCCAGGTCAGTTACTACACTACAACCACCAAGCTCCTGAAAAAGTGTGTGTAACTTCACTCCCCTCAACTCTGAACTGATTCCACAACCCATGGACTCACTTCCAAGGACTCTACATTCGTGTTCTCAGTATTGTTTATTTACTTGTTTTTGATTATTTGCACGATTTGTCTAATGCACTAATCTTTATCTGTAGTTTTTCATAAATTCTATTAGTATCTCTTTATTTTCCCATAAATGCCTGTAAGAAAATTAATCCCAGGGTTGTATATGGTGCCATAAATGTACTTCGATCATAAATTTATTTTGACTTTGAAATTGCAGTTTCAACTTAAACATCTGGTGCGTGAACCAAATTGAAGACTCAGCTAGGCCAGGACCAGTTTTTGAATTAAGTACTAATTAGAAACACTAGAAATGCCAAAAAAAAATTGAGAATTGTTGAGGCAGGGAAGTCCCGAGATCCAGAGGAGAATTTTAGAACTGGAGCTTTACTATAGTTGGATATTTAACTAATAATGGGAGAATGGCTATTTGCCTGCTTAATGGCACTATTCAGCAACGTAACCAGGGCACTGATCCAATGTAAGCAGGGAGTCCAAAGTCTCAGCTGACCACAGTAAACCAACTCCATTTAACATTCATGCATAATTGCAACAAGCCGAGAAGATTCAAGTGTTGAATTTCCCTTACCTCAATCACACTTTTATCAGTTTTCAGTTTGTATATTTGTTCTTCGATATCCTGTTCCCGTTCTGACAGTCTCTCCTGTTGTTTCATCAGCATTTGCTTTTAAAAAAAAGGAAGAAATCAGAGTGGAACTATTCAAAAACAGGCATTAAATTCACAGGACAATATTCAAACAGCTCTGGAGTAATAGAACACTACAGGATAGAAACAGAAACGTGGTCCATCTCATCCACGTTGGAATATTCTGCCTTGTCCCACCAACCCAGGCCCATAGCCCTCCATACCCTTTGTAATTATTCAGACCTCTCTTGAATTTTGCAGTTGAACCATTTTGACCGGCAGCTCATTCCACTCTTGCACCAGCTTCTGAGTGAAGAAATTCCCCTTCAAATTCACCTTAAATATTTCACCTTTCATCCTTAACCAATGCCCTCTAGTTGTAGCCTCACCCAGCCTTAGTGGAAAAAGCCTGCCTGCATTTACCCTATCTATACCTCTCATAATTTTGTATTCCTCTATCAAATCTCCCCTCATTCTGCTACACTCCAGGGAATAAAGTTCTAACCTATTCAGCCTTTCCCTGTAACTCTGGTCCTCAAGTCCTGGCAACATCCTTGTAAATCTTCTCTGTGCTCTTTTAATCGTATTGATACCTTTCCACTAGGCAGGTAACCAGAACTGCACAAAGGTGACCAATGCTCCAAATTTGGCCTCTCCAATGTCTTTATTTATACAAATTCAAGCTAACATTCCCACTGCTATACTCAATTCCCTGATGTGCCAAAAGCTCTCTTAAGACTCATCTACCTTTGATACCACTTTCAAGGAATTATGGGCCTGTATTTCCAAATTCCTCTGTTCTACCACACTGCTCAGTGCTCTAACGTTCACAGTTAAGCCCAACCCTAGTCGGTCCTCACAAATTGCAACACCTCCGACTTGTCTGCATTTAATTTCACCGTACCAGAAAACTCCTTAGGTGCCCCTCATGCATCAACCCATTGGCCCCATCCTCAAATGCAGTCAGTTTTTCACACACAACCAGCAGGAATTCCAAAGTCTATGTTTTAGATTTATCAAAGCTAATTCTCAGGTCCACTAAGGCTGACTACCATTTGCCTTACGAAGACAATTGTTACATTCAAGCATTGCTGTGAAGAGCGTTGCTCTGTGTCAATGACCAACACAGTCCAAGGACCTGATACGGGCAGCCTGCAAGTGTCGCCATACTTCCGGTGCCAACATAGCATGCCCACAACTCACTAACCCCAACCTGCACCTCTTTGGAATGTGGCAGGAAACTAGCACACGAAGGAAGCGCACACAGTCATAGGGAGAACATACAAACTCCTTACAGGCAATGGCGGGATTCAAATCCTGATCAGTGATTCCTATCACTAAAAAGCAAATGCACTAACTGCTATACTAACGTGCCACCCTTGGAGTTAGAAACAAAAAACTGGTGGAGGAACTGAGCAGGTCAGTCAGTATCTACGGAGGCAAAAGGACAATCAACGTTTTCACGCAAAGACTCTGCACGCAGCAGTGCTTTTTGCAACCTACTTGCCATAGGTCTGAAGACAGCCAAAGACAGTTAAAACAATACAAATAATTCACAAGCTCAGCTACGAGTACTGTATGCCTCTTAAATAGGAATGCTAACTTTATTGTCTTGACTCCCTCAATGCCAAAACTTTGCAACACCTTCGTGATTTATGCTCTCGCTAATCTTTTCAACACTGGTGCACTGCAGGCCCCCACTTTGGATTTTTTAGTATTAGTTCCAGGTCTGAATGGATGGTTCCTTCCGTGAGGAGGAGCCCCTGATGTCTGACATACCCTGCAATCTAAAACACACAAGATGGCAGGTTGATACAGCCAGCTAAACAGCTGTCTCTGGTGAAAACTGAGATCTCGTTTATTCCTCAGGGAAATCTAAAAGGAGAAATTTATTGGTGAAATGTTCAAACTAATTTTTCTCAATTCTATGTTTTGAGATTTTATCCTTTGGTTTCAGTCTCATTTGTTTTTCTGAGGGAAGGAAGGCAGCCAAGAAGAAACAGAATACAGATAGATAATCTGTCAAGGAAGGTATTTACATTTGAGCACAGGAAATACTTTGCAACTTCCCAGAGCACAGCGACACACCGAATGTGTTTCACAGCAGCAGAATAGTATTTTTAGTTTGCCATTCTGGTGTTCTGGGAATAGCACATTACTCCCAAAGTCACCATTGGACCAAATATGCTCATAGAACTGGTTCTTGGCCATTCAGTGATTTATTGATCTCTGAATTTTTCACCATAAAAACCTTTGAAATAAAAACAATAAATACTGGGGATATAGGTTATGAAAAGCCTGTTGGGTGGGGGAGAAAGAATTAACGTTAACAGTCAATGACCTTTCAGATATTGAACGATCTGCATTGTGAAATGTTAACTGTTTTTCTCTCTCCACGGATGCTTCCTGCAATGCTGAGTATTTTACTGCATTTTCTGTTTTTGTTTCAGACTTCAGACATTGGCAACATTTTTCTGTTAAATTTTGACATTTATCATTAAGAATTCTACATATAATAATATGCTATACGAAATAAATCACATTCCGTTGTAGCAAAATGATATTCCAATGCTGTCACTATGCTTATCGTCTGTTCTTAGTCTGAATGCAAGCTGCAACCAGGAAGATCATTCTCAATGTCAGAAGATAAAGATAACACACACAGAATGCTGGGGGAAGTCAGCAAGTCAGGCAGCATCAATGGAAAGGAATAAACAGTCGACGTTTTGTGCAGAGACCCTTCATGTGCCCAGCATCTGCAGAATCTCTTGGGTAAAGACAATCTTTTTTTGTCACGTACATCAAAACAAACAGTGAAGTGCATTGTTTGCGTCAAATCAAATCAGCAAGAGCAGTGCTGGGGGCAGCCCGCAAGTGTCGCCACACGTCCGCTGCCAAGGTATCATGCTCACCACTCATTAACCCCAATTGTTTGTCTTGGAACGTGGGAGGAATCTGGAGCACCCAGAGGAAATCTACGCAATCTTGGGGAGAACTGTCGTTTTACCAAGAGTGGTGAGTCAAACGCTGATCGGTGATTGCCGGTGCCGTAAAGCTACTGCGCTAACCAGTATGTTACCGCTGCTGTAAAGCGATTTTGCTAGTCACTACATTACTGCTGACATAGAGTGACTGCGCTAATGACTACGTTACCGCTGACGTACAGCGACTGCGCTAACCACGACGTTATTGCTGACGTAGTGACTGCGCTAACCACGTTACCGCTGATGTACAGTGACTGCGCTAACCACCATGTTACCGGTGTCGTAAAGTGACTACAATAACCACTACGTTACCAGTGTCATAGAGCGACTGTGATAACCACCATGTTACTCCTGACGTAGAGCTTAACTGCACTAACCACTACGTTACCGGTGTCGTAGAGCGACTGCGCTAACTACCACGTTACCAGTGTCGTAGAGCGACTGCGCTAACTACCACGTTACCAGTGTCGTAGAGCGACTGCGCTAACTACCACGTTACCAGTGTCGTAGAGCGACTACGCTAACCACTACGTTACCGGTGTCGTAGAGCGACTACGCTAACCACTACATTACTGCACCTCCCGCCAAGAAGTTGCCTTGCTGGGTGACGGCGAGATCAATTTTAGAAAATCAACATCACACAAAGATTTTGCAAAATCTACCAGATGCAATGAGACAACTTAAGCAACACCACCTGTACCCTAAGCCACACTTGAAAATGTAAAGCAGATTTTTTTAACCAAAGCAATAAAAGGAAATTATTAGGTGTGAGGCTAGAAATGAAAAAAAAAACCTATATTCACTGTATTTTTCACAACCAAAATGTAGGTCAATGCTATAGCCAGCGCACACAAAATGCTGGCGGAACTCAACAGGTCATGCAACATCTTTGGAAATGAATAAACAATTAACGCTTCCAGCCCAAATTCTTCTTCAGGACTGAAGCCATCACTGTTTACTTATTTCCATGGATGCTGCCTGTCTTGCTGAGTTCCTCTAGCATTTTGTGTGTGTGTTGCTCCGGATTTCCAGCAACTGCAAAATCGTGTGTGTTTGTGCAATACAATAGCCACTTTGCATAGTGCGACACTGCACTAAATAAACTGCCTTCTCGCTGTTGGTAGCAGGGTGAATCTTTGCTAAATTAGCATGAGATTTTCAATGCTGAACTCAACAGTTTCAGATAACCAGCTTTTCCAGTCTGTTCTCGGACTGACTAGTTCCGATCTGGTCAGCAATCTGTAATGTCTGCTTTGTTTCTCTCTCATACGGGTATTGCCTGGCCTCCTGGGGATTTCCAACATTATCTCAGGATTCCAGTAGCTTCTGTGATCTTTATCTCATAGTTCCAGTTTTATTTTTTAGGGACTTTTCTCTTTCCTATTGTCCTCATTCATATTCCCCTAATTACATCTCTTCAAGACAAATCAGCCGTAATTAATAATCCTCTGAAACACGTTGTTTACATAATTTCATTCCTTTAGATTTCCACAAACATTCCCTTTGTGCTCTCAACACCATCCACAACATAAAACTATTTCTCATTCTGACCCGACGTGTTACAAACGCAGGAGATTTTGCAGATGCTGGAAATCCAGAGGAACACACAAAATGCTGATGATGGGTCTCAGCCCAAATTGCTGGCTCTTTATTTCTCACCACAGATGCTGCCTGACCTGCTGAGTTCCTCCAGCAGTTTATCTGAATGTGTAGGTGTTCCAACATGTTATCTGCTTCCCACTCCACAGAGGCTGCCCAACATGCTGTGCATTTCCAGTATTTTCTCTATTTATCAGAATTCCTTTTTCCTCAAGAATTGCCATGGGACACCCATTTATCAGTAGATTCAAATTTATTTATTTACCATGAGTACATCGAAACATACAGTGAAATATACAGTTGCATTACCAAGCAACACAACCCAAGGATATGCCTGCAAGTGGTGCCACACATTCCAGCACCGGCATACTATACTCACCCCACAGTGGTCAGCAGAACAGCAGCAAGACAAGCCATTTCCCACCCACCCTCCCACACATGCACAGACAGCCTGCCTCCAGGCCTCCTACCCCAGACCTTATGCATCTCACAAAAACTCCTCTCTGAGTCATTCCTTCACCTCCTTATGCTCTGCATCCAAGAATGATGAGACAGACCACTTGTGCCATGGTCTCAGATTGGTAGCCTCCCCACGAACGCGTGGGTTTCCTCTGGGTGCTCCCACATTCCAAAGACATCTGGTTAGGGTTAGTGAGTTGCAGGCTTGCTATGTTGGCACCAGAAGTGTGGTGACACTTGCGGGCTGCCTCCAGCACAATCCTCGTTGACTTGATTGTCTTTTCACTCTACGTTTTGATGTTTCGGTGTACATGTAACAAATAAAGCTCATCTACCTCCAAAGAATCAAAAGAACAAATCATATTCCAATCTTACTACTGGTTTTAGTTAATGAAGATTCCTTCCAACAAGGAAGCATCATGTTCACAAACCATTACAGTGCGTGGACATTGGCAAACACAATGAAAAGCAAATGGCACTGACCAAACAATTATGGCTGAAAATGATAAAGTTACTTGTTAACTCAGTTTGCAAACTCAATTACTGTCTGTTGGTCTACTCGTGATAAATGGATTGAGGGAGTCAGAGTGACAAGTAAGGTCAAATTCAACTTGCTGTTTTGCTTTGCTGCTGTTTTCGGATTATTACATCCACTTTGCTGTCAATTCTTTTTGTAATTGGTTTCTAACATAACTCTGCACTTCTAAAATAAACAAAAACTAATTCTCTGAAAACTAGTGATTATTTAATTTCACAAGCACAAGAACATTTAAAGATGCTGGAAATCCAAAGCAACACACAAAAAATGCTGGAGGAACTCAGGAGGTCAGGCAGTACCTAGGGAAAAGAGTAAACAGTCGACATTTCGGGCAGAGACCCTTCCTCAGGACTGGAAAGGAAGAAGAATTCAGAGTAAGAAGGTGGGGAGAGGGGAGGAAGTAGTACAAGGTGGTAGGTGATAGGTGAAACCAGGAGAGGGCGGGGTGAAGTAAAAAGTTGAGAAATTGATTGGTGAAAGAGATAAAAGGCTGGAAAAGAGGGGATCTGATAATGGAGGACAGAAGACCATGGAAGAAAAGGGCAGGGAAGGAAGTACCAGAGGGAGGCGATGGGCAGGTAAGGAGGTAAGGTGAGAAAGGGAAACAGGAATGGGGGATAATGAAGGAGAGGTTGTGAGGGAGGGGGTATTACCGAAGTTCGAGAAATCAATGTTCACACCATCAGGTTGGAGGCTACCCTGGTGGAATATAGAGTGTTGCTCCTCCAACCCGAGTGTGGTCTCATCGCACCAGCAGAGGAGGCCACGGACTAATGCAATGAGTCTCAGTGAAAGATGGACTAAAGCTTAAAGACCTTAATATCTTCTAAAAGATCCAATATAGTTCTAAGGACTGCAAACTGCTTGAGATTTAATAAATATCTGCCAAAGTAAAATTGACTTCCTTCATTAGGTTAAAAATCAATAATTCCAATTGCTAAAATGTAAATAATTGTACAGATAACACAGAACTGAATAAGATATTTCTAGATGCTAGGATTAGCACTGATACTGTACATCAATATGATCAGATTTTGTACTAAAACTAATTGAAACACAAGCTTTTAAACAATATATTAACTTCACATATGAGGAACACCTAACCAGAATGGAGAATGATCATCCTTTAAAGCAGTGCTATAAATCTGAACTAGTACTCAGAAGAACCATCAACATCTGCAGGCAACTGCATGAAATGCATATCTGATTTTTAACATGATCTTTATAATTGTTTTAAAATTGAGGTATATACAGGCAAATACCTCAATATAAAAAAATGAGGTATTCATATTATATATGAATCCCTATATATGTAATATTCTTAAGAACCCCACTCCTTTCTATCTATTACCCCTGTCACTGTACATAAAAGCTTCAAACCATTTTTATAATGCCTTTTTACATTGTAAATACATGCAGGTATTTATGTACATTTTATTCCTTGTCTATACTCTAGCTACTGCCTTTTTTTATATATATAATTCTTTATAAATGTTGAATGTTATTTTTTGTTGGATGCTGTGACCAACACACCAAGTCAAATTCCTAAAACATGTACATGTATATGGGGGATGAAGTTGATTCTCCATAAATTCTAATACCAGTACTTGTTTGTATTACCTTCATGTTTACTGAATCCTGGCATTAATTCAGCAAATTGTTGAACACTTTAAAATATTAAAGAATTCACAAGAAGATCATTGATAAATATCTTGCACATATTGAAAAAAGACTGTAGCTCAGTCTACAATTATTTTAAAACTATGGTGTGCAAAACATGATTAAGCTTCCAATCAGGGACTTGGATATCAGACTACTAGCTTTTTCAGTCCACGTTATCATTCCTTTGGATGCATCCCACATGCCAAAGATGCATGGTTAGTATGTTAAATGATCACATGGGTGTATTTGGGCTTGTTGGCAGGAAGGGCCTGTAACAGTGCTGTATCTCTGAATAAAACGAAGTGAACAGCAATCAAAGGGTCTTGCTAAAAGAACTGCATGACATCAGCAGTACGGACATAAAAACCATGAAAGGTCATTAACCCAAACATTATGTCCCCTATCAGTGCCATCTAGCCTTCTGTTTTTTTTCCAGCCTCAGATTTCCAGTATCTGCAGAATTTTGCCCATGCTCTGTTCACAAGTGTCTTGGTTACAGGATATAATCAAAACTGGCTTTAAAAAACGAAGTTAACATGCTCCACGGCTCAGCTCTTCCATTCCATTTTCATAGCGCCGTCATTCAAGAAGCCAAGTTGAACAGGCCAGACTATGCTAAATCTTTAGGTCAACAATCATCACACAAAACGCTGGAGGTCAGGAACAAGGAGTCGACGCTTTGGCTCGAGACCCTTCATCAGGACTGATAGGTACTGCCTGACACACATTTTGTGTGTGTTATTCTGGACTCTCAGCATCTGCAGAATCTTGTGCTGACCGTCAGCAATCTCCTCTCAGCTTAGCTCGGGGATTTAAGTACAATGGTAGCAAAGTGGCAGGCATAGCTGCCAAGCAGTTGGCCGGAGTTCGGTTCCCGGCCATTGAAGTCGATGCCAAGGACAGGGCAGCAGTATAGCGGACAGCACGATCACTTTAGAGTGCCAGCGACCACCCACCGGGATTCTATTCCCGCTGCTGCCTGTAAGGAATCTGTATCTTCTCCCCGTGACTGTGTGGGTTTCTTCCAGGTTCACGGGTCCCACCCCCCCACATTCCAAAGGTGTACGGTTGAGTTTAATCAGCTGTGGGATGCCCCGTGTTGGTGTCGGAGGCATGGTGACACTATAGCGGGCTGCTCCCAGCACATCCTCACACTGTTTGTCATTGACACAGGTGATACATTTCACCGAATGCTTTCACGTACACGTAACATATAAAACCAATTTCTTCTTTAAACCCTTATGCAACTCACATTTCACAAGCACCTATGATATAGGAGGCTGTTCATCCCATCGAGTCTCTGCCAGCTCTCAGTCCCATTTCCTCTTACCATACTTCACTCCATTTCTCCTTCTCACTTACAGTGAGGGTCATTTATGGTCAGTAATTAACTACCAATTAGCAGGTCTTTGGGATGTGCACCAAAACTGCAGCGCCCAGAAGAAACCAAAAGAAGCCACAGGGAGAACATGAAATCTCCACACAGACAGGTCTCAAGGTCACCACTGAATCCTTCCCACAGGAGTAGTTCTGTGCTCTTGTGTGCCAGCACCAATCTAACTCAAAACACATCGGTTCAGATACCAAAACCTTATCCCAGGATACAATGGTAATTAATCTACTGAGATAATGACTTTAAATGATTGAACTAACTTTCAGTTATGTTTGGTTCTTCAGAAAACTTCAAGCATTAACTGTTAACAGCAAAAATATCATATCAAATCTATCTCAATAGCTGCTCTCAAGGACATTTTGAAAAGGAAGGGATTCTCGGCACATTGTATGGAAAGATTAGTCATCTTATCAATGAACCAATTAAGTTCTGGGCCGCAGAGGAGAGAAATTAGAAAAATGTCATCACCCACGCATTTAAGTGGACTCTGCAATTACTCATTTAGACAGAATGATGAAAAATCTTGTTTCACAAGGTCTACCTTACAGCAGAAGGTATTCACATGGAGGCACAAGAGACGCGAATGCTGGAGCAACAAACAAGCCAGTCTATTGGAGGAAATCTGCCAGCTGAGCGACATCTGTGGAGGATGGGAAGAAACTGTCGACATTTTGGGTTGAAATGGACTCTGTTCTGATGATCCAAAACTTCTACCAAAATATTCATTATTATGCCCAGTCCACATAATCATGGAATACCAGTTACATTTTAAAAGTGTATTCCATAATAGTGGCCAAAATGTATGTGTTAATCAGCAGCAACCTCTATTTGTACTGATGGTATCAGAATCAGGTTTATGATCTCTGACATACCCTCAGTGGCCACTTCACTAGGTACACCCGTACACCTGTTCATTAATGCAAATATCTAAGCAGCCAATTCAATGCATAAAAGCATGCAGTCACGGTCATGAGGTTCAGCTGTTGTTCAAGCCAAACAGAAAGGGGAAGAAATGTGATGTAAGTGATTCTCACAGTGGAACGATTGTTGGTGTCAGACAGGGTAATTTCAGTATCTCAGAAACTGCTGATCTCCTGGGATTTTCACTCACAACAGCCTCTAGAGTTTACAGAGAATGGTGCAAAAAAAAAACCAAACATCCAGTGGGCATGATTGGCTCATTAGATATTTGTATTGATGAAGTGTACAGGTGTACCTAATAAAGTGGCGACTGAGTATAGCTTCAGCAAAACTGATTTTTAAAGTTTTTTTTCTCAACTCTAGGTGACAAGTATACTTCTCCTCAGTAACTACCAGAACTGAAATTTCAACTAAAATGTTCACAACCTTGATCAAATGAGTGTCTTTCAAACAAGCAAAGGATCACTACTAACTGTAAGCCAACTTCAAAAATATTAATTTCCAAGTACTTAAGTACATAAAGATGGTTATTTAAGAAAAACAGAAACAACTTGTAATGATGCAGTGCTTGCCACATCCTCAGTGGTTTAAAGCATCTTCAGTTAACTGCCTCATGTAAACAGGTAATTGACCCAGTTCAGCAATTTTCATCACACTGGTTGAATATCAGTAAAGAGAAAAGTTTGCAAATCCCAAATTCCAGTGAGAACTGCACTGTGAATGATTCTGTGCAATAATTCGATATCACCAAATAAAGAGGTTAAATAGCACATGCTGTTTAGTCTGATCAAATCTATTTTAAATGGCAGATGTTAAACACTTGCAAAGTTTGGTGAGTGGCAACACACACAAAATGCTGGGGGAGCTCAGGCAGCATCTATGGAAAGGAATAAACATTCGACGTTTCGAGGCAAGACCCTTCATCAGGAGTCAAATGGTGAAGGCCTTGACCAAAAGTGTCCAATCTTTATACCGTTCCATAGATGCTGCCTGACCTGCTGAGTTCCCCTGGCATTTTGTGCCTGCTACTCTGGACTTCCAACATCTGCAGAATTTCTGAGTGGCGAGGCATGAAAGTTCTGTGGTAACTCACGGGCTCAAGCTTTCCCTTAGCTTGTTCAAACCTTCCCAAGCCCACTGCACCCAGATGCAGTAAACTTGTGGGTGGCATGATGGTGCAGCAGTTATGGTAACGCTTTACAACGCCGGCGATCAATTCCGCTGCCTGTAAGGCATTTGCACGCTCTCCCCGTGACCAAGTAGGTTTTCTCTGGGAGCTCCGGTCCCCTCCCATAGTCCCAAAGATGTACGGTTTAGTTGGTCACATGGGTGTGATTGGGCTGCAGAGGCTCGTTGGGCTGGAACAGCCTGTTACCGCACTGTATCTCTAAATAAAAGATAATAATCTGATGCAGGGGCCAATTGAATCTACAGATAAAGATACAAGATAAGCTTTATTTGTCACACTTACACGGAAACACACAGTGAAATGTGTTGATTGCATCGACAACCAAACCTGTGCTGGGTAGCCAACAAGTGTCACCATGTTTCTGCCGCCAACACAGCAGGTAACTCAGTAACCCCAACCCATACGTCTTTGGAATGTGGGAGGAAACCAGAGCTACCAGGGGAAACCCACACAGTTATGGGAAGAACGTACAAAATCCATACAGACAACGGCAGGAATCAACGGGAATTAAACCCCAATCGCTCATTGCTGGTGCTGCAAAGCAGTCCACTATACCCTGCGCTACCATGCCAACTACCAATGGTGCAGTATCCCTTCAGTTACGCAGCGAACACGAACTGACATACAAGTCCACTGGTCTTCGAAGCAGCTTGGGAGAACATCCAGCTGATCTGAGCAAGTGAAGGAAGATGATTTGAATGTGCTCTGGACCCCATTCAAATACAGAATCCTCTGCAGCAAGATAAATGCTGACTACAGGATGTGATGTGGGTCAAATACAAAATGCTATTTCTCAGCCCAAATGAACGACAGGCACATAGAAACAAGCATCGCTGAATAATTCAGGAGGGTGCACTGATCAAAGGAAATGGTTACTGCAATGCACTGTTAAATTTTTACTGCGTCAGGCACTGTTTAAATAACAGATTTTTAATCTTTCTTTTTTTTTTTCCCTCCCTGAAGAGTCAGCAGCACCATTACTTCTAAATTTCAAACCTGCCTCATATTACAAAGAACCCACTTCCATAGATAATTAAATTGTTTTCTTAAACATGCCTGCCCTAAATAGTCAAGTTTCAGAAGAATATTGGGGGGGGGGGGGCAAGAATCACCATTGCTCCATTTTATTCAATGCCTACGGCCTTATTTAAGGACCCTCACGATCTGGGACAGGCCTCTTCTTATCACTACCATCAGGGAGGAGGTACAGGAGCCTGAAGACTCAACATTGTAGGAACAGCATCTTCCCTTCCGCCACCAGATTTCTGAATGGTCCATGAATCAATCCATGAACACCATTTTGCTGTCTTTTTGCACTATTTATTTTTATTATAAATTAATATTATTTTATTGTTTATAGTAATTTTAGGCTCCTTAAGGTTGTCATAGACGGGTGCTGGGGGTGATCACGGGGATAAGCTCCCAATACCTATTAAATGCTCACAAAGCGTGCGTCTCAAATAGCCTCTGACAACCAAGTCCAGCTCTTGGCCCTCACTTGGGGCTTAGCTACTAAGCCCAGCAGAACCATTTCTACTGACAGGAGTAGGGACAAAGGCAGGTTATTGGCGCCTTAGAATAAATTGCTTCATGCAGAAGAGGCTCGTCAGTTCATCTAGAAGGAAAACTCTGATCTCAAACCTCTGCTGCCCTGCAGCAATACCCACTCATAGGGAAGGCTTCGGGGGTAAACCCCGAGATGAAGTCCCTAAGGCAGTCCTACGTTGCTCGATGCTGACTGGCAACTCCTGCCAAACTGTATCAGTCTCTGCCATTCCTTTGGATTCATCAGCTGCGTGGAGAGAATGAGCCTGCTGCATGGGCAACAGCTTGCTCTCCACATTGTACTGTCCTGGCTTGCGCATACGTGGAAGGCTAGGATGCAACATCTATGATCAACCCCAAATAATGGAGGGCCTCAGTATTTTTATGTATTGCAATGTATTGCTGCTACACAACAAACTTTGTGACATATGTTAGTGATAATAAATCTGAGTCTGGTTTTCAAATACCCTTTTCTTTAAACCATTCTTGCTAGCCCATTCTCCTCCTAACTCGTCTCCTCTGCACCAAATAATTCAGCATCACAGTTCAAAGTCGGAGCCTGCTGGTACTGCAGATAAGCATTAAAGTTTCAAACTTACAAACAGCATTGCCAATCAATTCCTAAATGATTGCAGCAACTCACAACGAAGCATTGGCTTTTTAACTTCAAATCAGGAAATCGCCAGTTAGAGAAACGTGGTTGGTTGGGAAAAAATAATCACTGGTAAATCTTTAAAATTTTAGGAATCCTTCCAAAATGGCAAACCACATTGAAACATTAGACAACTTGGAAAGTAAAATATCACATCCGAAGTAATCTCTAACTATTGATATGGATGAAAAGGCCAACTCATAAATCACATACTCAGTTTATACTGGCACTTCCTGCTCACTTACATCATGAAACTGGTTCCAAAAACTGCAGTCGTCCCCATGCTCTGGGACAGTTACAGAGGCCAGTGAGGGAAGTTCGTTACGCAGCACTGTAGCGTAGCGGTTAGTGCGACGACTCTGTTACAGCTGAGGGTGTTCCAGAGCTCAGAGTTCCTGTAAGAAGTTTCTACATTCTCCCCATGAACCACATGGGTTTTCTCCAGGTGCTCCAGTCTTCTTCCACAGCCCGAAGATGCACCATTCAGTAAGTTAATTGGTCATTGTAAATTGTCCTGTGATTATTTATAGTGTTAAGTGGTTCGGTTGCTGCATGATGTGGCTTATTGGGCGCTGTATCTCTAAGTAAAATAAATAAGTAAATCTTGCACCAAGCCAAAGGCTCCATTTGCTGAGATCATAGCAAAACGATGGTCATTACCAGTGACATGCTACTTACTGTTAAATTGGTAAATTGCTTCATTACTTCACATACTGAGGTGCAGTGAAAAACTTGCCTTATATACTACTCATACATCGAGGTAAAGCATGGTACAACAGTAACCGAGTGCAGAACAAATTGTAGAGTTACAGAGATAGTCCAATGCAAGTAGGCAATAAGGTGTAGGCCTTAAAGTAGATTGTGAGGGTGAGAGTCTATTTTGTACTCGGGAACTTGATAACAGTGGGATAGAAGCTGCCCTGCCCTTGAGCATGGTGGTACATGCCTTCAGGCTTTTGTATCTGTTGCCTGATGGGAGATGGGAGATGGGAGAAGAACGAATGCCCGTGGTGGGGAGGGAGGGGGGTACTTAATTATGCTGGCAGCTTTATTGAGACAGTAAGAAATGCTGACAAGAGTCCATGGAAGGGAAGTTGGTTTCTGTGATATGCTGAGCTGTGTCTGTAAGACTTTAATACACAGGAGTAGAATTAGGCTAGTTGGCCATCAAGTCCGCCCCACCATTCATTCCATCATGGCTGATCTATTATCCCTCTCAACTTCATTCTCCTGCCTTCTCCCCACAACCTTTGACACCCTTACTAATCAAGAATCTACTAACCTCCACTTTAAACAATAATTTTAAACCCAATGACCTGGCCTCCAGAGCCATTTGTGACAATGAATTCCACAGACTCACTACACCCTCTGACTAAAGAAATTCCTACTCGTCTCTGTTCTAAAGAGACATCCTTCATTCTGAGGATGTGCCTCTGGTCCTAGACTCTCCAACTACACAACATTGCTCTGAAACTACTGGTTTTCCTTTTCCATTAAAGGAAGCAGGCTTATCTACTTTACAAGATGATGCCCAGTGCCTTGCACACTTATTTATATTGAAGGTTAACTCAAGAATACCTCATTACAATATAAAACATTATTAGTTACTTCAGGCCAGGAATAAATCAGACTCCCATTCGGGGGGTGGGATTGGCAGCTCAAAAATATATCCATTTTATTGATCAACCCTTGAAAAAAACTTGGAACAGAGGAACTTGAAACCTTGGAAAACTTAGCATTAAGAGAATTGTTTCTGAACCAAAAAGAGGATGGAATTATTGCTGCTCAAGGTGAGTGTTCATTGTTTTTGTGGAGTTAATGGGGAGGTGAAAAGATATTAACATTCATGCAGTTAGAACCTGGCTTAGCTCACTTTTAATGATGCCTCACTCTGCATAGAACAATGTCAACTGAAGGATCAAGGATCTTTGATCGCCACCATTTTCATCTTGTTAATGCATTCACTCAGTAAGATGACTCTGAATGGCTGGATGGTACAAAACAGAACTGAGCCAATTCAAAGTGTCTGGCGATACCTGGCACAACAGTGCATGCTGCTTTGAGAAACATATGACTTCTTTGCAGCTCACAAATCCTCACTGCAGGATATATAAAGGTTTAAAGGCAGACATTTTGCTTTTCCATTCCATATTTGCTAAAGCTAAAAGCTTGATAAACTCATCTCCAAAAAGAAATACCAGGAGTGACAAGTTGAGACAGTCCCAACAAAAAAAAACTGCAGGATAATAATGTACTTTGCAAGCTCTTTAGTTCCCCAAATATTTTTTGTGTTTAATGAAATTATGGCTCCCACACAAATGGAGGGACTTAGCTGGTCAGGCAGCAGCTGTGGAGACGAATAAAAGAGCTGACATTTTGAGTTGAGATCTTTCATCAGTCCATAGATGTTGTCTGACCTGCTGGGTTCCTCCAGCATCTTACATGTGACTGGGGATTTTTAGCACCTGCAGATCTCTTGTGTTTGTAAAATTATGGCCAGTCAATAACCAAGCTCTGTATATCTACAAATGGAGATATACCCTCAATGGCCATTTTATTATGTACCTCTAATACCTAATGAAGTGGCCACTGAGCGTATGTGCGTGTGTGGTCTTCTGCCGCTGTAGCCCACTCACCTCAAAGCGCGACAGGCTGTGTATTTAGAGACGTTCTTCTGAACACCACTGTTATAAGACGTGGTTACTTAAGTTACTGTCACCTTCCTGTCGGCTTGAACCAGTCTGGCCATTCTCCTCTGACTACTCTCATTAACAAGACATTTTCGCCCACAGAACTGGTGCTCACTAGATGTTTTTTTTTGTTTTTCACACCATTCTCTGTAAACTCTACAGACTGTGGTACATGAAAATCCCAGGAGATCAGCAGTTTCTGAGATACTCAAACCACCCTGTCTAGCACCAACAATAATTCCACAGTCGAAGTCTTTTAGATCACATTTCTTCCCCATTCTGATATTTGGTCTGAAAAACAACTGAACCTCTTGACAACGTCTGCCTGCTTTTGTGCATTGTGTTGCTCCAACATGTTTGGCTGATTAGATATTTCCATTAATGAGCAGGTGTACAGGGGTACCTAATAGAGTGGCCATTCAGTGTATAATAGGCATCCATACACCTACTTATTTTTCAAAATAGCCATCAAACAAAATGTTGAGCTTTCAACTAGTTGAGGAAATGGTTTTGTATATAGTTTTTTTTAAAATGTTGTTTTAACTAAGCCCCGTGAGAAAAGCTGCCCAACCATTTTCACTTGAAGGCCAAAGTTAAATTTCACGGCTGTGGTTTGCCACACATCACATCGAAAGTGGGATCTAGGGAGGGGTAGTGAAGGGGCTTGACATGTCCATTCTGGGGCAGCTCACTCACCTTTTGGCCTCACTGGACACTCAGCTCTCATCTGTGGCACAAAGTAGCTGTTTTGAACGTGATAGCAGTCACAACTGGTACACCACTAAACCAGGTGAGGATAGCCAGTGGGCCTCATACCTCGGTGAGACAGGTAGATGTCTGTCCTTGCATATGAAGTCAACTCTGGCACAATGGCGGATGAGATCAACAGTGAGATCCAACGGCTGGAAATTGGGTTCCACAACACTTCGAGGAGACCAAAGGGCATGACAAGACACAGAAGTCACAGTCATGCACAGCAACCAAGAAAGACCCCAGCTGTAATGACTATACGTACAACCGGACCCGGACCTCCAAGGTCCAGAGAGTGACTTTAAAAATCCTCCCACAAAGGTCTCACTGTTATCATCGGATAGGACGGACAAGCAACACACATTGAAATTATTTCCTTAATGCTGATCAATTTTTAAGACTAGTTCAAACACCAGTTAAAAATTAGGCACTGCACTACTTTAAGCACTCTAAGTAAGCACTTCTCATAGAATAAAAATCTACAACATTCCAACTGCAAATAAGCACATTACAGGCAAGTGGGTTACTTCTTTCTAGCATTCTAAAACGAACGCTCTGCAGTGGAATGCGAGAAGAAAGAAACACATTTTTCAACACAGGCCAAACGCAGGTTTTATGATCAACATTTGACAACAGGTTGGAGAATGTGCCTCAATCACCTAACCAATTTTCTTAATCTGCCAACGAGTACATCTTCTTTTCCATGTGCTTTGATCACCACTGTTCTAATAGAAGCTCCCTACTGTCATTTCAAACACAGTGCACATCTCCTCCAGAGGATTTGAGCTCCAGGAAGATTACAGAGATTGTGCAGATTACCAGAATCAAATGGAAAAGGGACCAGAAAAATAAGATTTTCAAAAAAAAAAAGAAAGAAAACCATGGAAAATAATTTCTCAGATCAATTCAAGAAACAAATCTTTATTGTTCAGCCAGATTTGATTTAGCTTAGGTCCAACATGAGATGTCTTTCAGTTAGTTGTTTTAAGTTTTGCAGTCTTTTTTATTCTTTTTATTTATAGATACAATGCTGAACGAGCCCTTCCAACTTAATGAGCCACACCACCCAGTAATGGACCTATTTAACACTAGCTTAATCACAGAACAATTTACAATGGTCAATTAACCTATTAACTGGTATGTCTTTGGACTGTGGGAGGAAACTGGAGCACCCGGAGGAAACCCACACAGTCACGGGGAGAACGTATAAACTCCTGACAGATGGTGACAGAATTGAACTCCAGGACACCCCGCGTTGTAATACCATCAAGCTAACCGCTATGCCGTTCTGCTGATGATCAGATTCTCAAAAAGTAGCTGAAAAAATTAATGCTGTAGGGATGTAAAAACAAATTCTCGATGCAACAGTAGATTTGAAGATATAGTCAAAACACAAGAAATGTAGTTTGCTGAGCCTAGGGTGGGGTTAATATATTCCATGTCCAGTTCAGACATGAATGTCTTGATAAGGACAACATCCATACACCAAGAGCTGTACAATAGCCACTGTTGTCTGAATAAACTGCTTTAAGTGCAGGAGAGGTGAAATATCGCAGCTCACTAAATAAATAATGGGAGATAAGCATTATCACATCCAGGTACGTGGTTAGGAATAACTGGCAGAGATTAAGTAGAGTCCAGAGGTGCACTTTTTAAACACAAAATTCTCATTAAAAACCTGTGTGCAACCTTACAACAACCCAAGCATGCTAAAATGGGCTGCAAAACAGTCCAGGCTGCCGAAACAAGGCAGCTTAGGATTATTGCAGTAAAAATGTTGTCAATATATCTACAATACCAACAAAACCACCATAATACAGAGCTGTATCTTTCAATCGGAGCCTTACATGGTGTTAGAACATTTAACTTTCATAGCACATGGCTTTTTTATGTTAAGAATATGATATCAGAGGTGGTTAAATTACAGAACTAGCAATTCAGAATGCTGGATCATTTTTCTCTGGACCTGGTAGCTGGAGAATCTACAGTTAATTAAATAAATCTGAAAAAAAATTAAAAGGCTAATCACAGAGACAGTAAACACAAAACTACTAGTTTCTCTTAAAAACCCTCATGGTGCACAAACCTTCAGGGAAGCAATTTTGCCATGTGTCCCCATAAAATTCCCTGTTTTTCAGGAATGGTCTGAATCACCGTCTGATATGGGGGGGGGGGGCGGGCAAGGCACTGCACGGGATTGAAAGAAGCTGCAGAAAGTTGTGAACTCAGTCAGCTCCATCATGGACACTAAGCTCCCCAGCATCCAGGACATCTTCAAGGAGCAATGCCTGAAAAAGGCAGCATCCACCATTAAGGACCCCCATCACCCAGGACACGTCTCCTCATTGCTACCATCTGAAGGGGATACAGGAGCCTGAGGGCACAGTGTCAACGATTCAGGAACAGCTTCTTCCTCTCTGCCATCTGATTTCTGAATGGATACTGAACCCATGAACACTGCCTCACTTTTTTTGCACTTATTTACTGTAATTTACAGTTTTTATTATGTATTGCAATGTACTGCTGCCACAAAACAACAAATTTCAGGACACATGCCGGTGAAAATAAACCTGATTGTGATTCTGATTGCCTGGTCAGGTCAGGAACACCTTGGAATGGACAATGAATGCTGGCATTGTCAGCAATGCCCACATCCTGTGGCAAATAAAACCCATATCTAAGTCTCACATCTGATATCCTCTGTATGTCTGATGCCCCCATTTTAAATCGACTGCAGTAAATTTCAAAATTCCCTTTTCTCAAGGAAAATATTTAATTCATTAGATAATATGATCAAAGTAACAGGAAGTGGAACCTTGCCACACTTATGCTCATATTCCTGAACATGAATTAATATAAGAAGAATTTCCTTTCCAGTCCTGCGCCTTAATAAATCATTCTGGTCACCACAGTGGCTCCTATTGCAGCAGTGTGGTATTTCCAACAGACATTCTTCTGGGCTCTCCACGCAAGACAAGTCAACTAATGTCAAGTTATTGATAGCTCTACACCATGACTCATGAAGGGGGAGGGAGGGGGTATTTCTTCACACCTTATTGGTCTGGAACTGATCAGGACTCAGAAGTGTAAAACACTGCTTTATTATCTCTCCTCCACGACTTCGTGAAAAGCACTGCATTTTATTAGTTATTATGCAATAAGATTTGCAAAACAAGCTTGCAGTTGATAGTATCTTTTACTTGAATCATGTTTTCTGAAGCCTGCATAACATTTTTTTTCTCTTAAGAAATGACAGACACAGATATATGACAGTCTAGAATACAAAACAAATAGTTGAACCGCCAAACCCCAGCTTCAGTAATTTAGGAAGTTCACTTTTTTTTTGTTTTGCTAATCCTACAGACAGAACAAAGCATGCAGAGGATGCATGCTTAAACACAGCAAAGCAGAATCAAACCACCCACACTATACTCCACCCACAGCACGATGACTAATTAAGCTACAGAGGACCTAGAGAAACCTCTCTACCAACTGCACTGCATCAGCTTACATATTACCTCTTACTTAGTTTTCTAATCACACTGACCGCTGCAGACATCTGACTAAACATTAGCGGTGTGTATGAGCGTCCCTAATCAGTCTCTGATGCAGATTCTTGCACACCAACATCAGAACATCATTTCCTGCTAACCTTTGGAACATAATTTATGCCCATTTATTAGACTCTGCACAAACCCTCAAGTACTTTTGCCAATAAATCATTAGTTAAAACGTATACAGATAGAGAATCCTTGAATGTCAAGAGGGCTGGATCGTGCAAACAGATGCAAAATATCTATCATATCAGCTGATGTTTAAACCTCAATGCATGCTTAATGCAGAATTTGGTATGTCATCAGAGACTCTAGCAAATGTCTACAGGTGCACCATGAAGACTGGCTGCTTCACCATGTGGTATGGAAACAAATGCACAGGATTGAGAAATGCTTTAGAGGGTTGCAAACTCGGTGGGCTCCATCAAGGGCACCAGCCTCTCACCATCGAGGACCTCTTCAAAAGTCACTGCCTCAAGAAGGTGTCATCCATCATCCATCACTAAGGTCGCTCACCATTCCAGACATGACTTCTCGTAACTACCATCAGGGACAAGGTGCCTTTTAGGAACAGCTTCCACCCGTCTGCCACCAGATCTCTGAATGGGCAACAAACCCACCCATGAACCAGATATAAACTGGATTCTTGATTCTGAAAATGGGTGACCTATTGTGCACACCTCCCATGGAGAACAAGTTACTAGCTTTGTACTTTGCAAAGCAGGATAGTAAATATCAAATTCAAAAGCACATATCATCTATAAACTATAAAGGAATTATCTATTTTTCACCACTATTATACGATGCAGAAACAAAACTGAGAGCTCCCAGTCTTTACTCAAGCAGCTTTCCCCATTCAGACTCTACAACTTTGCTGCTATTTCCTCTCCTAATCTCCTACCCCGTAACAGAGCACCAAGTGGCTAATTCATATCTTAGGCAGGCATGCAAGATGGTGATTCCTCTTTCCTTACAGCACACTATCCTCCAAATGCAAGAAATCCATTTTCTTTTCTCTACAAGTTTACACTTAGGTTGGAATATACGACCCAACTTGTTAATCAAAAAGCCAGCCTTTTACTAAAAAAGTATCCTTCAATCATTTATCGAAAATTGCTGCTCTTTATGCCAACTTGAATAGCCAGCATTCTAGTGCAAAGCACATCAGTGAGGCATTAACTTTACAGAAACTTCTGGAACCACTATGACAATATACACTTTGAAGTTTGCAGCTTCAAGAAAAGACCTTCAGCAAAGTGAGGTGGTGGTGGCTGGAGCTTGGCCAAAAGTTTGTTCAGCTATCATTGGGCAATTACGTATTCCAAGACAACAGATGCATTTTCTAAAGGACATGAACTTCTTTTTTCAGCAGTACTTGCATTCAGTTTAGTATTTTACTAATAGCATTTTGCTAATGTATTAAATTTGTATTTTATTTATGAATCAATACAGGCAAAATTATAGGTGGCTATATCATTTTTTAAATGAGTAGTTTGCAATCTAGATACAAACTAGATAAATAAACAATAAATATCGAGAACATGGCAAAGAGTCCTTGAAAGTGAGTCCATTGGTTGTAGGAACATTTCGATGTTGGGGCTAGTGAAGTTGAGTGAAGTTATCCCCTCTGATTCAAGAGTCTGATGGTTGAGGGGTAATAACTATACCTGAATCTGGTGGCGTGAGTACTGTGGCACCTGTATTTTCTTCCAGATGGAAGCAGTGAGAAGGGAGTATGCCCTAAATGGTGGGGTCCCTGATGATAGATGCTGCTTTCCTGCAACAATGCTCTGTGTGGATGTGCTCAATCATGGGGAGGGCTTTACCCGTGATGGACTGGGCCATGTTCACTACTTTTTGTAGGATTTCCCATTCAAGGGCATTAGTGTTTCCACACCAGGCTGTTCTGCAGCCAGTCTATATACTCTCCACCACACATCTATATGTTTGTCAAAGTTTTAGATGTCATACTGAAGTTTTGCAAACTTCTAAGGACGTAGACACCAGGACAGGGCCTCTAATATGATAACACTGTGGAATTTAAAGTTGCTGACCCTCTCCACCTCTGATCCCCCATGAGGACTGGCTCATGGACCTCCGGTTTCTACCTCTTGAAGTCAATAATCAGCTCCTTGGTCTTGCTAACATTGAGTAAGAGGTGGTTGTTGTTGTTGCACCACTCAGCCACATTTGTAATCTTCCACATACAAGTACTTTCATAACAAATTTACCTTGATCTTTATCCAATTCATGAAAAGACTGCAGAATAACATAGACCTTTGGTGTATAGGTCTGTTACATATTTGATTAAAGCTTCATCTAGAAGGTCTGTTTAATTGACTATTTCAGATTCAACTGAATAGATCAAGATCCACAAATCTGCCTGTCCAGGTAGACCCATTGTCTCAGCTTGCTCCTGCACCACCGAACTCGTTTCTGCATACCTCGACACTGTTTTATCCCCCCTTGTTCAATCCCTTCCTACCTATGTTCGTGACACTTCTCATGCTCTGAAATTTTTCGATCCCTGGCGCCCACCGCTTTATTTTCACCGTGGATGTCCAGTCCCTATATACTTCCATCCCCCACCAGGAAGGTCTCAAAGCTCTCCGCTTCTTTTCGGATTCCACACCACCATTCTCCTCCGTCTAGCGGAATTAGACCTTACCCTTAATAATTTCTCCTTTGGCTCCTCCCACTTCCTCCAAACTCAAGGTGTAGCCATGGGCACCCGTATGGGTCCCAGCTATGCCTGTCTTTTTGTTGGCTTTGTGGAACAATCCATGTTCCAAGCCTATACTGGTATCTGTCCCCCACTTTTCCTTCGCTACATCGACAACTGCATTGGCGCTGCTTCCTGCACGCATGCTGAGCTTGTTGATTTCATTATCCTTACCTCCAACTTTCACCCTGCCCTCAAGTTTACCTGGTCCATTTCGACACCTCCCTCCCCTTTCTAGATCTTTCTGTCTCTATCTCTGGAGACGGCTTATCTACTGATGTCTACTATAAGCCGACTGACTCTCACAGCTATCTGGACTATTCCTCTTCCCACCCTGTCTCTTGCAAAAATGTCATCCTCTTCTCGCAATTCCTCCGTCTCCGCTGCATCTGCTCTCAGGATGAGGCTTTTCATTCCAGGACGAAGGAGATGTCCTCCATTTTTAAAGAAAAGGGCTTCCCTTCCTCCACCATCAACTCTGCTCTCAAACGCATCTCCCCCATTTCACACACATCTGCTCTCACTCCATCCTCCCACCACCCCACTAGGAATAGGGTTCCACTTGTTCTCACCTACCACCCCACCAGCCTCCGGGTCCAACGTATAATTCTCCGTAACTTCCACCACCTCCAACGGGATCCCACCACTAAGCACATCTTTCACTCCCACCCCCCTGCTTTCCGCAGGGATCACTTCCTACGCGACTCCCTTGTCCATTCGTTCCCCCCATCCCTTCCCACCGATCTCCCTCCCGGCACTTATCCTTGTAAGCGGAACAAGTGCTACACATGCCCCTACACTTCCTCCCTCACCACCACTCAGGGCCCCAGACAGTCCTTCCAGGTGAGGCGACACTTCACCTGTGAGTTGGCTGGGGTGATATACTGTGTCCGGTGCTCCCGATGCGGCCTTCTATATATTGGCGAGACCTGACGCAGGCTGGGAGACCATTTTGCTGAACACCTACACTCTGTCCACCAGAAAAAGCAGGATCTCCTAGTGGTCATACATTTTAATTCCATGTCCCATTCACATTCTGATATGTCTATCCACGGCCTCCTCTACTGTCAAGATGAAGCCACACTCAGATTGGAGGAACAACACCTTATATTCCTTCTGGGTAGCCTCCAACCTGATGGCATGAACATCGACTTCTCTAACTTCCGTTAATGCCCCACCTCCCCTTCGTACCCCATCCGTTATTTATTTATTATTATTATATATGTATTTTTTTTCCTCTTTCTCTTTTTCTCCCTCTGTCCCTCTCACTATACTCCTTGCCCATCCTCTGGGATTCCCCCCTCCCTCTTTCTTTCTCCCTAGGCCTCCTGTCCCATGATCCTCTCATATCCCTATTGCCAATCAACTGTCCAGCTCTTGGCTCCATCCCTCCCCCTCCTGTCTTTTTCTATCATTTCAGATCTCCTCCTCCCCCTCCCACTTTCAAATCTCTTACTATCTCTTCTTTCAGTTAGTCCTGACGAAGGGTCTCGGCCCGTAACGTCAACTGTACCTCTTCCTAGAGATGCAGCCTGGCCTGCTGCGTTCACCAGCAAATTTTAAGTGTGTTGCTTCAGATTAATAATCTATCAGTTTAATATATTTCTGCACTGTCCTGGTGAGGGCATGTGGCCAAGTGGTTAAGGCATTGGACTAGCAACCTGAAGGTCGTGAGTTTGAGCCCCAGCCAAGGGAACGTGGTGTGTCCTTGAGCAAGGCACTTAACCACACAGTGCTCTGCGACGACACTGGTGCCAAACTGTATCGGTCCTAATGCCCTTTCCTCGGACAACATCGGTGTCGTGGAGAGGGGAGACTTGCAGCATGGGCAACTGCTGGTCTTCCATACAACCTTGCCCTGGAGAGTGAAGATTTTCCAGGCGCAGATCCATGGTCTCAACGGATGCCTCAATGATGCACTGTCTTGACATTTTCTCCACTTGTTTTCAGAATACGTGCAGACTACAGGTGAAATTAATCACAGAGCAACAACAGCCAATGCACTGGTCAAGTGGTCAATTTGGTGATTTTACCAAATCAGAATCAGAATCAGGTTTAATATCATTGACATGTGTTGTGAAATTTGTTGTCTTGTGGCAGCAGTACATAAAAATACTATAAATTAGATTGCCCCTTCAGAAATCTGATTGCAGAGGGGAAGAAGCTATTACTGAAATGTTGAACGTGTGCCTTCAGTTCCTTCTATCTCCTCCCTAAAGGGAGCAATGGAAAGGGGGTCCTCGATGCTGGGGAGGCTAGTGCCCATGATGGAACTTTCTGCAGCTTCTTCCAATCCTGTGCTGTGATCCCCTCCATACCAGACAGTGATGCAAGTTCAAGACAAGGACACAGTTCATTGACAGGGTAGAGTGACTTGCTAAAAGTGATTTTAATGAGAAATATGGTGTGGTACATTTGAGTGAAGGAACAGAATTCTAAAAATGAATTTACTTTTGAGCACTCTAAACATGGCTCAACATATCAGCACTGATTCCCCATCTTAAACCCATAAAACCCATGCTCCATGGGGAAATCCCAACCTCTCAACCCATCCACTCAATACAAGATGCTCCAGTGATACTGGAGAAGTCTGCACCTGACCACTTGCATCCAGAGCACTGAAAGAGGTGGTATTGCCAATATCCTGATAATGATCCAAAATTCTCCTAGTTTGGAAACAATCCAAATAAATTAGGAAGGAACATTTGTAATACAGCTACTTTTGAGGATGGAGTGATAGATCAGTTAGCCTGAAACAGAGCAAAAGCGAGTGTTTCAGGCAAACGGTTCTTCATCACAGCTCCTCTCATGAAGTGTCATGGACCTAACATAACTCTGATTCTTCTCTGCCCAGATAAAACTCGAGCTGCCCAGTTTTTCTGGTTACTTCCAATTTTGTTTCAAATTTCCAGCACATTTTTTTTTTGCTTCAGTTAGTTTGATGTCAGTTTTGCCAAACTGCTGGTATTCATCAAGGACAAGGTATGTAGGGTACTTAGAAAATCAAAGCATGAGGCAGCATCCACAGTGCATGTAGTGCAAAGCAAACACAGTCTGTAAAAGAGGCCTTTTTCCCCTGATACTGTATATCTAATAGGCATGAGACGGGCCAGAGTATACTTGTAATTCAAAAAGGCATTTGAAAAACTTTCATATGAATACAGTAGTTATTACAAATGAACAGCAGCACTGCTTGGGGTGTGGCATATTAGTACTGATGGAGGGTGACTGCAAAGTCTGAAATACAAGCCAGATATAAGCACACTGATGACCAACCAACACTGCAAGTCTTTTATGGCTATTGAGACTCAGAGAGGGTGGAGGGATGGGGGAGGGGCAGGGGTTGTCAAGAGAGGAGGATAGAAGAGAGAAAGACAGAGAGGAAGTTAAACAGATGGGGAGGGTGAGATAGATAGGAGGAAGAGAAATAGACAGAAGGGAGAGAGGAACAGACAGGGGAGAGATGAATAGACAGAGGGGAGAGAGGAACAGACAGAGGGGAGAGAATAATCGACGGAGGGGAGAGAGGAATAGACAGGGGGGGGACAGGAATAGACAGAGGGGAGAGAGGAATAGACAGAGGGGGGAGAGAGAGAGAAATAGATAGAGGGGTCAGATAAATTTGAGAATGTGAGTTGGACAACATGAGGAAACTACCTTATACAGGATTTGTTTCTCTGTTGCTGCTTTATATAATACAAAATATTTACAAGAGTAAACCAGTGTGCACAGCCTTTTCACTCTTACATTCATGGTCAATGTTTTCTATTACATTCCTACGCACCAATAGCACTGTTGCTACTCGGGACACTACTAAAATAATTGAGGGCCTTCCTCTCTCTCCAAGGCAGAACTCTACACTGTGGTCCTTCTCCACAGCTGCTGATTGACCTAGGAACACTCTCAGATCAAGTAGCATCAGCGGTGGAGGTAGGAAAGAGTAGCTTTTAGGTTGATGATATTTCATTAAAACTGTCACGACTAAGGAACATTCACCCAAACCTTATTTTTCCTGTTGCCTGACTGAGTAATTTCAGCATTTTCTGCTAGATTTCAGATTTTCAGTGTGTACAGTATTTAATTTTTGGATTTAACCAAATGACATTTTTCTTAATCTCGGTTGGGAAGATGAAAGCTAGGATTTCATACTAACACAAGAGATTCTGCAGATTCTGGAAATCTAGAGCAACACATACAAAATGCTGAGAAAATCAACAGGCACGTTTCCAGAAACCTTATGATCCAATAGAAAAACTCCATGCTTGCACTATCGTACAAATAACAGTCCATCTATAGATGACATTGTGTGAATATATATAGAAACTTAAGGTAACACTGAATCACAAAGTTATACGGGTCACACTATGTTATACATGGCTTTGTTCTGCAATTGCGTCAACCACCAACTCATTTTAACATATACCACATGTTGCAGAGAAATGAAGAAAAAGTTTTGGAGAAACATTCACAACACAGCTGTAGCGCAACGGTTCAGCTACTAAAGCTCAGCTGTCTGTGTGGAGATTGCATGATTTCCGTCCCACGTCCCAAAGATGAGCACGTTGGTAGGGCAATTGCCCCTATTGTCCAGGCAAGTGGCAGAATCCTCGGGGTGGAGGGGGGATCTCATGGGAATGTGGAGACAATAAAGTGTGATTAGCGTAGGTGGTTGTTTGATGCCTGCCACAAACTCAGTGGGCCTATTTCTGCACTGTGTGAGAATGACTAACTCTCCTCTCACGGGGTTAACCCAAGAGCGAAAACAAGTCACAAAACTGGTTTCCCCGAGAAAGAAATAAACAACCTGAAAACAAAAACACAATAGATTCTGCAGATGCTGGAAATTCAGAGCAACACACACAAAATGCTACAGGAACTCAACAGGACAAGCAGCATCTATGGAGAGAAATAAAGAGCCAATTTTTCAGGCCAAGACCCTTCATCAGGATTCCCTGGCAACCTGAAAAGAAATCTTTATAAAATACTTTCTGCTCAAAGTAACCCACTAACTATTTAAGAAGATCTCAACTTCAGATATGCAGTAACTTTCCAAAATCTTTAACATCCACTCTTTAAAAAAGCTTTGCTTTATTGCTAAGTGTTCGACTTTTGTCAGCGTTTAACCAAAGCACTAAAGACATACAAATTAATTTCCTTCCCTAACCGTCTAAATGATATGCAATGCCATTTTAATGGCTTTGAAAGGCCTGAATGCTATCTAGCTATTGAGTGGCCTAGATAGAGTGGATGTGGAGACGAAGTTTCCAGCAGTGGGAGAGCTTGGGAACAGAATAGTAGGACAGCCCGAAAGAACAGAGACGAGGAAGAAAGAAAGATTGGCTTTATTTGTCGCATGTATATTGAAACATACAGCGAAATGCGTCATTCGGTCAAATCAAATCAGCGAGAAGTGTGCTAGGCAGCCCACGAGTGTTGCTACAGTTCTAATGCCAATATAGCATGCCCACAATTCACTAATCTATGCCTTTGGAATGTAGGAGGAATCTGGAGCAGCAGACAGCATCAGGAATTGAACACCGATTGGTGAAAGCTGGAGCTGAAAAGCGCTATGCGGCTGCTGTATCACTGTGCTGCAGGAGAGGAAGGGTGGTGACTCTGTGGAATTCACTGCAACAGACAGCTGTGGAGGCCCAAGTCACTGGGTATATTTAAAGCAGAGGCTCTTAATTAGTAAGGGAATCAAAGATTACAGGGAGAAGGCAGTAGAATAGAGCTGAATGGGAAAATAAATCAGCCATGATCGGATTGTGGAGCAGACTAAATAGGCCACATGGCCAAATTCTGCTCCCATGTCTTACGGTTTTATGTTTATGCATAAACTACACTCCTTCTATTTCTGGTGTTCCCACAACCGATGGTCTCACTTTAAGGACTCTTTATCTTGTTATTTCATGCTCATTATTTTTGCTATTTATTTATATTTGCATTTGCACAGTTTGTTGTTCATTGATCCTGTTTACAGTTACTGTTCTATATAGATTTGCTGAGTATGCCCGCAGGGAAAAGAATCTCAGGGTTGTATGTGGTGACATGTATGTACTCTGATAATAAACTTTACTTTGAATTTTTCTTGCGCTTTAAGGAACAATTCAGCGAAAAATATTGCTGACTCCTGGGGTGCATCCCATAAATGAATGGTTAAGAAATGATTACATGAACATGACAATGACAGGACATGAGCTGCAGAGGGAAAACACGGACTGCTTCCCACCTCCCAGGAGCCAGTAACGAAGGCAGGCACCAATGCGGATATTCACTGCCGCCCTCAGTGTGGCAAAACAACTGTTGCCTGTCTGAGAAGAAGCGTGTTTAAAGATCAAGGCCTCCAATCTCAAGGACAATCAAACAGCCGTGGTCCCCACCATACATCCCTGAAACACAGACTATTTCAAAGCTCCACAAACTCCTCCAACTGAACAAAAGAATACATGAACTCGCATCTATCCTCAACACTGAGGCCCTCAGTCAGCTCTGATAGGCAGGCCTTGCTATCTGCTTACCCATTACCAGACGTCCCAAACAGATATCCTTAAAGACCATATGGCATAGGAGCAGAATTACCTGCATCTGCTCCACCATTCCATCATGGCTGATTTATTATTCCTCTTAAACGCAATCTCCTGTCTTCTCCACATAACCTTTGACACCCTTACTAATCAAGAATCTATGAACTCTGCTTTAAATACACCCAGTGACTTGGCCTCCACAGCTGCCTGTGGCAACAAACTCTTTCCAGAGGTCAGTATTGTAAGAGATTAGCAGGTGGGCACAGGAAATGATCTAAGGATGTTTCTAAAGTTTCCTTGGGTAAAGTTATCCTCACTGAATCCTGGGGATTATTCAAAATGGACAAAGTACATGAAGAAGAAATGACATGAAGAATGGAATCCATTTGGTGGATACCAACAGAAGCCTAGTGGATACATTTTGAATGAGTGTAATATCTCCATTAGCATCATTGATTATCTCATAATCTGTAGACCTGGAGTGGAAGTAAGCTCTTCTCGATCCCAAAAGGACAACCTAAGGAGGATTTAAAAACGCAAACACGAGGAATTCTGCAGATGCTGGAAATTCAAGCAACACACATCAAAGTTGCTGGTGAACGCAGCAGGCCAGGCAGCATCTCTAGGAAGAGGTACAGTCGACGTTTCGGGCCGATGAGTCCTGACGAAGGGTCTCGGCCCGGAACGTCAACTGTACCTCTTCCTAGAGATGCTGCCTAGCCCGCTGCGTTCACCAGCAACTTTGATGTGCGTTACCTAAGGAGGATGCCAGGTGGAATGTGTTACGATCTTGTCTATCACACTCTCTTCCTTTGAGCTAATGTTTCCCCTCTCCCATTATCTCACAATTGACAAGTGAAATGTTGTCAATTGTCTAATGCATGCTGCTGCCTGTATTCTCCATGAGACTCAACTCGAGTTTAACAGTGAACAATACTGTACCATGGGAGAGCAAATCATAAACACAAGAGGTTCTGCAGATACCTGAAATCTTGAGCAAGATACACAGAATGCTGGAAGAACTCAGCTGGCCAGACAGCGTGTGTTGAGGGGAATAAACAGTCAACATTTTGAGACACTTCTGTCAGGAATGGAAAGGGGGCAAAGCCAGGATAAGGTGAGGGGGAGGGGAAAGAGTACACACTCGCCGGGGGGGGCGGGGGGGGTTCAGAATAAGGGTAGGAGTACAAGATGCCAGCTTGTATTTCTTTCCCCACCCCCACCACCTTATGCTGTCTTCAGCTCCCCCGCCCCCCCAACTTCAGTCCTGATGAAGGGTCTTGGCCCGAAATGTCAACTGTTTATTCCCTCCGTAGATGCTGCCTGACCTGCTGAGTTCCTCCAGTATATAGCGTGTGCTGCTCAACACCATGGGAGACCTGTTTAAGTTCCAGTATATCTGTTAAAAACTTTATAAGAAGAAAACAATTAGACTAAAACATGGGGGCCGGAAAGAGGGGAACTTGATTAAAAGAACCTCAATCGACTGGAAATCTCTGATAAAGTTACAACCTAAATGTTAAATATAAAACAGGAATTCACTGCAAGTCAAGTGAAGTTTGAGGTATCGTAGCTAATTCAATAATGCATTAGACCAAGCACACGCTAAACAGGCAAAGCCATGAATCTATTTACTTCAAAGAAAAGTATTGATTGATGTTTTCTCTTCCTGTGGTGCAGATCTAATGTTGTACAGCCATGAAGCAAGTCTTTTAGAATCGACAATAGTTCCACTTTAACCATTTCACCAGAAACCTGTTTCCTACTGGAAAGTTACAATGATCAAAAGGCCGTGCAGAGTTCAAATCAGGAAAGTACAAAACTTCTGATTCGCTATCTAAACATTTAATCACTATTGGTCATCCTGCTCCCCAACATTTTCAATACCCCAATGACAATCCAGAGACAGGAGGAGCTGCCAGGATCTGAAGGCAGCGTCAAAGCAGCACGTTACTTAGTTGCAAAATGTTGCTGATTGAAGAGAATTCGACTGCTGTAAAACATTAAATATTCTAGGAATTTGCTTATAAAAACCCACTAGCCGCAGCAGCGCCACAAAAATGTTGCTCAGCGCAACTTTTCCATCCCACATTGTGTAAATCTCCCCGTAATCCTCGCCACTCAGCCTTCAGATTCAGCCCACTTTGAATTGGACGGTTAATATAAAACATTTTTTAAAGAATTCTGCATAGACCACACTTCAGTTCTGGTGGTCTCATTTGGAAGGATGTGGAAGTGTGAGAGAGGGTGCAGAGGAGATTTAGCTAGATACTGCCTGGATTAGAGAGCACGTCTTTTGTGAAGAGGTTGTTGTGAGCCAGGGCTCTTATCTTTGGAGTGAAGGAGGCGAGGCAACGATAGAGTTGTACAAGATGATAGAAGACAAAGATGGAGTAGAAAGACAGTGCCATTTCCCCAGTGTGGTAACAGCTAATACCAGAAGACATTGTTTTAATGTGAATGGAGGAAAGCTTAGGGAAGATGTCAGAGGTTGGCTTTGACACAGAGAGTGGTGGGCATAATGTAATGCACTGCTAGGAATGGTGGTTGAGGCAGATATATTCGGGACACTTAAAAGACTCTTAGATAGGTATATGGATGAAAGGAAAAATGGAGTTATATCTGGAAAGGAAACATTAGGTTGATCTTGGAGTAGGTTAAGATATTTGGCACAATGTTGTGGGGTGAAGGGCATGTTCTGTTCTGGATTTTATGTTCACTTAAGACTAAAATGAGGAGAAATGTTCTCACTCAGAGGGTGAATCTTGCAAAATCTCCATACCAGAGCTCTGTGGAGGCTTCGTCACTGATTTAACTCAAATCTCAAGATTGATAAGCTTCTAGATATTGGAGGAATCAAAGAATATTGGGGTCAGGAAAACAATTTTGAGGTAAAAATTAGCCATGATCTATAGAATGGTAGAGCAAGTTCAAAGAACTAAACACTCCTGCTTGCATTTCTTATATTCTTACATAGATTATTAGAACACTGACCAAGCAAAAGAGTTTCGGAAAACACTCGAAGAACAGAAATTCATTTAGAGTTATAAAGTACTATAGCACAGAAACAGGCCTATCTAGACTGTGCCGAACTGTTATTCTGCCTAATCCCATCAACCACACCTAGACCACAGTCATTCATACCCTGCACACCCACGTACTTATCCAAGCTGCTGGTAAATGTTGAAATCGAACTTGCATACAGCTTATCCGCTGGCAGTTCATCCCACACTCTCACCAATCTCTCAGTGAAGCAGTTCTCTCCATTATTTCATCTTTTGCCCTTAATCTATGACCTCTAGTTCTCATCTTACCCACCCTCAGTGGAAAAAGCCTACTTGCATTTACCCAATCTATACCCCTCGTTATTTTGTATACTCCAAGAGAATTTATGCAACAAAACCCCCATCATCGGATGTCTAAGTAACACAAATCATGAGTTATGGTGCTTGAGCAATTCAGAGTGTCCTTAGACAACCGTATTTGTATCATGTATGTTTTACCCAAACGCTATGGGTTTTAATCCAGCAGAATAAATTTGACATTTAAATTCGTGATGTGAAATCCTTGGAAATTTGTTGCTTACTCAGAATTAAAAGCAATCCGACTTACAGCCAGATACACAGAGTGGGTTTTATGCTTATGAAAGAAAACACAGAACACAAAACATTAAGCCTTTCCTGTTGGCTAGTTCGTTCACCAGCTGGGTTCATTTGCAAATGCCGAGGAGTGTTTTCAGTATTCGAAACCAAGGTTGTAATCAATGCAGTAGGAAGTGAGGTATAGGTGTACCAAGAAATATGAAGACAATATTTCTGTACATACAGCAAATTACCAGTTCTCCTGCTCCATAAAGTACAAAATCATGAAACCCCCAGGAAAGGGAGCACCACTAGCTCAGCTGGTTGAGCCAGCAGCTGCTGAGCTGAACCAAACTAGCTAAGTTCAAAGTAAATATATATTACCATACACTACCTTGAGATTCATTTTCTTGCAGGCATTTGCAGAAAACAAAAAATACAATATAATTTATTGTAAACCATTATGCAAAGAAGACAAATTATGCAAATAAAAAATTACTGAGAACAGGACTGTAAAGAGCAACACACACAAAATAGTGGTCAGGCAGCATCTACGGAAATGAATAATGAGTCAAAATTTCTGGCCAAGATGAGTTGTAAAGGGTCCTTGAAAGTGAGGCTGTAGGTCATAGAATAAGTTCAGAGTTGAAATGAGTGAAGTTATCCACACCAGTTCAGGAGCTTGATGATTGTAACTGTTCCTAAACCTGGTGGTCTGGGATCGGTCGGATGGTGCGAGTCTTTGACGATGGATGCTGCTTTTTTGTGGCAGCATTCCACAGAACCATCACCCACTGGCTAAAGAAACTCTTCCTGATCTCTGTTCGAAATGGACTTCTTCTTTTCTGAGGCTGTGCCCTCCGGTCCTATACTCCCTCACTATTGGAAAAACCCTCTCCAGCAGTTTGGATAAGGTACTTCTGCAAATATCTGCCAAGAACAGGATGGGTGTTGTACATTCCACCCCCACCCTGCTTGCAGTGAGACCACAGACTCAGAATTTAGTTTCTGACTAACAAAGAAAGGCCTCTCTGGGTTAAGGTTATAATCATTGGCCAAAATAACTTTCTAAAAGTCAAAGTTTCCAGGAGACCAATTTGTATTTCTTACAAAAATGTGCAGTGCAGGCAAACTATAAAGTGCACAATCATAATGAGGTAGATTGTGGGTTCAAGACTCCATCATTAAATATAATAAGTCTGTTCAAGTGAGATAGGTCTAGTTGTACGCGCTTTCAGGCATTTATTTCTTTTGTCCAATGGGAAAGGGGAGAAGAGAGAATGTTCAAAGCAAAGTTGAAATATAAGCAAAAAGACACAAGTGCAATGTCAGACATGTTATGAACGAAGAAATACTGATGGAAAACTAACTTAGGTATTCCTAGAATTATGTAAAAGAGACATTGACGGCGAGCCTCAAGGAACACAGAGCTAGATCAAATAAGGGTGTCAAAGGTTACAGAGAGAATGGGGTTGAGGGGGAAAATAAATCAGTCATGATGGAATGGCAGAGCAGACTCAATAGGCCAAATGGCCTAATTCTGCTCCTACATCTTATCGTCTTATCAAAAGAAATTACATCCACCGTTTAGGACAGTTAACATTTCCAGCCAACGTACGTGGGCGATCCGATCACACAGACGGACAGTAAGCCCACGTCACCACTTTTCACAAGTACCCACCCACTCTGTGAAAGAATCAATCATTAGGTTTGGCAAAGAATGCTACAAGTCATTAACCTATTTGAAGCAATGTCAGTATTTGCAAACACAATCAGGAATATAAATACAAGTGTAGCCTCCCGGTCAGCCTCCGGGTCGCTCGGCTCGCTGTCATCTAGGGAAACAGCCCTTGGCCCCGGCAAACTGGGTAATTAGTTTGTGTGGATGCTGTGTGATGTACCCCACCTGGCTCAAATAACAGACTATACCCCAGATACGATTAAATGATTTACAGTTTATAGATATTACTGGAACTATATAATTAATAGAGAATAAAATATAAAAGGAAAATAAAAGGTGCCACACTTATCAAAGTTCAATCTCTTCGTGCACAAACAGTTGGAGCTCAGGACCCTTCTTCTTCACCCTGCAACCCCTCAGACCACCTCGAACGGCTGCCTGGGACCAACAACAGTGGTTGATCAGACGCTCCACATGAGTCCGTCTCCATCTCCGTCTCCTCGCCGAACGCCCTCCTCGGGGTCTGACCCCGTTAGCAGACATCACAGCACCTGGTCCATCCTCTGTCTTGCTCTCCCGCCTTCTACCTCAAAACCCCGCACATACAATATCTTACAGATACACCAAAAACATAACAACTATCCCAATTGGTTCATAACACCTTCTTATCAGTAACGTGATTCAACAAACTGCTAGCAGGAGGGCTTTCTCAGCATTTAACATAACAAGGAAGCGTTCCCAAGTATAACATAACAAAGAACCGATTTTAATTAGCCTAGGCAGTAACATTAAGAGACGAAACCCCCGTACACAAAGATGTAATGCTGAGGCTTCATAAGGCATTGGTCAGAGCACACTTGTACTGGGAGCAATTTTGGGCCCCTTATTTAAGGAAGGATGTGCTGGCATTGGAGAGGGTCTAGAAGAGGTTCACAAGAATGATACTGGGATTGAAAGGTGAATGCATGAGGAACTCTGGGCCTGTACTCACTGGAATGAGGAGGGATCTCATTGAAGCCTATCAATATGAAAAGTCCTAGCTAGAGTGGATGTGGAAAGGCTGTTTGCTAAAGTGGGAGAGTCTCGGACCAGAGGACACAGCCTCAGAATAGGAAGCCTCTTTTGAACAAAGATGAGCAGGATTTTTTTTAGGGGGTGGTTAATCTGTAGAATTCTTTGCCACACACAGCTGTAGCAGCCAAGTCATTGGGTATAATTGGTGGAGTTAATAGGTTCTTGATTAGTCAAGGCATCAAAGGTTACTGGGAGAAAGCTGAAGAATGGGGCTGAGAGGGATAATAAATCAGCACTCGATGGGCTGAATGGCCTAGTTCTGCTCCTATGTCTTATGATTTCAGACAATATAATTCAAGGCAATTTCTAGAGCTTCAGTGGAGATTTTAACTCCTTCAACAAGCCAAACATCCTTCTAGCCATTTATTTGGCCAAACATAAAACTGGAAATGGAGGCAGGTCAATTTTGGTAAACAGTTTTAAAATGTTCAGTTTTTAAAAAACTGAATACGGCTCCATGCAATTTACTACAGATCAACAATACAAAGAAATTCAATATTTGAAAATGCATTAGACAAAAATGAATAGTTTAATGCAGCACTAAAGTTTGCAATTATATGCTATGATGTAATGGCAGTATTAAAAGAGTTCCTTCTCCCCAAACAAAAACAGCCTGATGATACTAACAGAGTGTTTCTGGTAGCTTCATCACTTGCTTCTCATTTTCAGCATCTACTGTCTTTCAGCTCCAATTGAAATCTGATGTCTTCCCACTCAAACACTCCCGAAATGCCTTTTATTTCTTGCTACCATTCCCATGACACACTATGCAGTTTTTGGTTCTGCCTTTTATTGGAAGTGGGTGTCACCAGCAGGACTGGTTTAAGAACCATATCCATTTTCTGTCATTCTGTAAATGTTCCAGCTATCTGGCTGCATAAGCACAGCCTTTAATCAATCTTCTGGCACTGCAACATTCAGAATGCAGGAAAGACTGAGCAGATCAGACTTCATCTTCAGAGGAACAGCTAATGGACATCAAACAGTACAGTACAGCACAGCACAGGCCTTTGGCCCATAATGTTATGCCGACCTTTTAAACTACTTCACGATCAATCTAACTTTCCCTCCCAAATAGCCTCCATTTTTCTTTAATCCAAGTGCCCATCTAAGTATCTGTTAAATGCCCCTAATGTATCTGCCTCTACCACCACCAGCTGCAGGGTGATCCACATACCCACTACTGTCTATGTAAAAAATACTTACCTCTGACACCCCTCTCTATACTTTCTTGCAATTACCCCTCATATTAGACATTTCCACCATGGGAAAAAGTCTCTGGCTGCCCACTTGATCTAATCCTCTTATCATGTGGTACACCTCTATTAAGTCATCTCTCTTCCTCCTTCACTCTAAAGAGAAAAAGTCCTAGCTTGCTCAACCTTTCCTCATAAAATATACTCTCTAATCCAGGCAGCATCCTGTAAACCTCCTCGGCACCCTTGCTGAAACTTCCCGAAACTGAACACGGTATTCCGCATGTGATCTAATGGCGTAGGTTGATGGCCTGTTATCAGAACAGAAAGTGTTTGCGAGTCAGGTCAGATACACGCAACACAGAAGAGACTGCTGAGGCTGGAAATAATGGTCAAAACATTCTTCTCCACAGATGCTGCCTGACTTGATGAGTTCCTTTAGCTTTTTGGCTCCAGATACATGGAATGATTGTCTACTGTGTGTGTGTGGAAACATTACAGCGGGGGGGAGAGAAGACGCAATGAAGAACTAACAAATAAAATCCACAGTCACTCTGGCTAGCTGCTGGTTAATCACAGACGTGCAATAGCATCTTTCACAACCTTAAAGCAACTTGAAGTCTACCAAGTATTCTTAAAATGTAAGAAAAGGCCAACTTACATACACCTAAATCAAACAGGATTACCAGGAGCTCCCTCCGCCTTATTTGTGACATTTACCAGGAGCACTGAGGATCCCCAGCACTCCTCCCACAGTCTCTTTGACCCATTACTGTCAGGAATGGGGTATAGGAGCATCAGGACTAGGTCTGCCAGACTGGGTAACAGCTTCTTCCCTCAGGATGTGAGACTAATGAAAACCCTGCCAGCACCGAGGTCTTGTCACTAGGACAGTGAGCTGTTTACTGTTTACCTGTGCTGTGGGTGAGTTCCATTTTATTAACTTACTTGTGGTAATATTTAGTTTTATGTGTTGTGTGTGATAACTGTTTTGTGGTCTGGAGGAACATTGTTCCGTTTGGTTGTATATATGTACAGTCAGGTGACAATAAACTTTAACTTGAAACAATCTACAAAGACAGCAGATTATCTGCTTTTATTATATTGGTTTTTGGGGTAAATACTGGGCAGAACAACCTAAACAACTCTTTCTCCTTCCAAGAAGCAGGTGTATTGACCAGTTCCCATATCAGCGTTAATTTATTCCAATAAAGGTTTGAAAAGATGTACCCTGAAAGTTAACTGCTTTTTTACATCAAATGTCATGTAACTGAGGGCAATTTACCCTTCCACATCCCTCCCCAAGATTTCACACTTCAAAACGGCAGTTACCTGCTTACAATAATATTATCACTGCTTAAAAGAATTTCGAATTTGTTATCATTAAAAAACATAATAAGCCTTCAAATGATGAATTTCAAATACATAACACACCTTTCAAACCTCAATAGATCAACGTAGTCACTACCAGAATTCAGTTTCAACATTTCAAGTGTGTTGTTGCTGTGCATACCTTTGCGGCGCATCAGGCAGCAGGTGCCATTTTGTTTGTTTTTTACGAGGCCGAGCTGCTAGTTCGACGCTCAGCCCAGCATGGATGGAAAGCATGCAAGGAGCTGGCCGGATTCGGAGCTGGGACCATTCGCCTCGAAGTCCGGTATGAATGCCACGACACCACCGGCCGGCTAACATTGCAAGTGGCGTCTTCTACTGACCCACACCCAAGGTATTTGCCAATGTTCGCAGAGCAAAAAGCTGCCACATTAGTGAAAACATTCTTAGCATAAACAGCTCTTCATCAAAAATATTTTAATATAACACATTATCAAGCAATCACTAATAACATCAGGTCCTCTGTTTTTGACTTCTCACCTCACAAAATGAAAGCTGGATGAAATGACTTAAGCAAAAACAGTCAGGCAAGAGCAGAGGTGAAAACATTAAATCCTCTTAGGTTCACGGCTGTAAATAGCACCTTCGGTAATCTCAAAGCCTGGTATATAAACCGGTCAACTGGTCAGAAACAGACAACTGGGTGGAAAGCTAATTGCCAGGATCATTTCAGGTCATGCAAATTGGGTATCGCATTCTAACAGTTCAAGTCTTTCAACAAGCACATTTGGTGGACCAAGTTGTTCTGGGTTGCAGATAATTGCTCTGCATGCTTTTAACAGCTGCCCTTGCTATGATATTGCAAAAATAAACTGGGTTCTCTGCATTATCAGTCACAAACATCAAAGTCAGAATCAGGTTTAATATCACTGACAAGTCGTGAAATGTATATTGTGGCAGCAGTACATTGCACTACATAATAAAATCTATAAATTACAATTAGAAACATTCAGAAATCTGATGTTGGAGGGGATGAAGCTGCTCCTAAATCATTGAATGTGTATATCAGGCTCCTGCACCTCCTCCCTGACAATAATTTTTTAAAAAGGGACCATGTCCTGAGTGATGGGGTTCCACAATGATGAATGCTGCCTTTTTGAAGCATCAGCTTTTGAAAATGTCCTTGTTGCTGAGGAAGCTAGTGCCCACAAGTGCAACTTTGCAGTTTTTTTTCCAACAAGTAATGATTTTACTTGAATTTAGGGCAGAATATGGCCTACCATAACAGGAAAATACTGGAAATACTCAGCAAGGATGCAGCATCTATGCACACAGAAAATGTTACATTCCAGATTGATAACATTCGAGCAGAACAGTTCTGGTGACGTGCAGCAGACAGGACCAAGAGGATCAACTCTGACCTCAACAAGGACCTGGACTCACTGCAATTTGCCTATCACCACAATAGGTCTACAGTGGATATGATCCGATTGGCTCTTCACACAGCATTTAGATCACCTGGACAATACTAATATTTACATCAGGCTACCATTTAATGACTACAACTCAGTGTTTAACACAATCATTCCCTCAATTCTGATGAAAAAACTTCATAACCTGGGGCTCTGTCCTTCCCCCTGCAACTGGATTCTCCATTTCCTCACTGGAAGACCACAGTCTGCATCGATTGGAAATAACATCTCCACCTTGCTGATAATCAGCACTGGTGCACCTCAAGGATGCGTGGTTTGCCCACTGCTCTACTCTCTGTGGACCCATACTGTGTGGCTGAGCTCAGCTCAAATGTCATCTATAAATTTGCTGACGATAGAGCTATTGTTGGCAGAATTTCAGATGGTGACGAGAAGGCGTACAGGAGCGAAACAAATCAGCTAGTTGAGTGGTGTCGCAGCAACAACCTTGCACTCATTGCCAGTAAGGCCAAAGAACTGATTGTGGATTTCAGAAAGGTTAAGATGAAGGAATACACACCAGTCCTCATGGAGAAATCAGAAGTGGAAAGGATGAGCATTTTCAAGTTCCTGGGTGTCAACATTTCTGATTATCTATCCTAGGACAAACATAGTGATGCAATCACAAAACAGGCACAACAGAGGCTATATTTCAATAGGAGTTTGAGGAGATTTGCTATGTCACCAAAGGCACTCATAAATTTCTACAGGTGTACTGTGGAGAGCATTCTAACTGGCTGCGTCACTGTCTGGTATGGAGGAGCCTCTGTACAGGATTGAAAGAAGCTGTAGAAAGTTGTGAACTCAGTCAGCTCCATCATGGACACAAGCCTCCCCAGCACCCAGGATATCCTCAAGGAGCAATGCCTCAAGAAGGTGGCATCCACCGTTGAAGACCCACGTCACCTTAAGTGCCCCCTTCTCATTGCTACCATCAGGGAGGAGGTACAGGAGTCTAAAGGCACACTTTTAACCATTCAGGAGCAGCTTCTTCCCTACCACCATCAGATTTCTAAATGGACAACAAACTCATAATGAACTCATAAACACTACCTCACTATTTGTTTTCTCCTTTCTGCACTACTTACTTAATTTAATAGATTCACTACCCTCTGGCTAAAGAAATTCTTCATCTCTGCTCTAAAGGGACGTCCGTGTATCCTAATGCATATCAGTGATAATGGTGAGAAGTACTACCTCACGTCTTTATCTACACAGTTTGATAACAAAACAACCAACTTTCTTTGTGCATTTTGAAAAGTCAGAGCTTATCTGTGCAACGTTTTTCCTCCACAAATATAAAACAGCCAGACTTGGTATTACCCATTGCAACCTCGGTGACCTGTTCTACAACAGCCATCACAAAGCAACAATGATGGTGGTCAACGACATACGTGGCCCATTACAGCAGCCTTCCCCGTAGACTCCAGGATAATGGAGACAGTCTGCACTGAAAGCTGGAAGAGGTTGGTGAGTAATTTTCACAATGTAGCCTTGTGGCCCTTCTGTGTAGACAGCAGCACACAAAGTGGGCTCAGCCCATGCACGAGCATGAAAATTTAATCACAAATAGAGCTGTGGTCATTTCTGCTTTCCCCAGCTGCCACACTCGACAGCACAAATGAAAGAAAGCACTTGAAAATGCTTCGAAGGTGGGTTACACTAAGTTTTTAAGGTCATCTGTGTTCTGAAAGGAATTGTGACTTTAAAACGACAAAACAAAAAAGCAAGGTTGGTGGGTGTCTTTTGGCCACCGAGACCTCGAGTTTCAGTCACTGGTTCCCATGCCATTGGGAAAGAAGGACAAAAGCCAGCAAGTCACCCAGAAGGCTCCTGCTCACATCCTCGCATCTGGAGCAAGAAAGGAAGCAGCAGAGGCATGGGAACAGGTCAACCATTGCTACTGTTTGGCATTTCAGATGTGGATCAAATACTGAAGGAGGAGGGCCCTTGGCAAATTTTTACTGTCAAGCAAACACTGTAATGGAAAAGGAAAACATTTCATTTCTGAAAGCTGCTGATGAAGTCACTGCAGTTTTAAGTCAAAGTCATTTTCCTTTTTTTTTACAGCGGCTACGTGGGTCACATCAAAATAACCTGCGACACAGCTGAGCAGTGTTGTGTGTTTCACCAGGACATTACGCCAAGTTGACTCCGCAAGCTGCTTTTCTATTTCATTGCGTATATGCAGATTTTGTAAGTTATGTTTGCAAAAAGTAAGGCCTTTCTAACTTCAGACAATTTTTAGGTTAGGAATCCTGCTGGTGGAGATTGCCACAGTGCATTGAAAGCTATAACCTCTACAAGGGTTGGCAATATAGCAGTAATAATTTATTAATGTTAAGAAATTTTAGTTAAATATAATGAAACTGAAACATTGTAACTGTGCCTTTTCACAAGTTCCTGTATATAAAGATTTAATTATATAGGCTCATTCATGACTTCAGAATGATCCGAGACGTTTCAATGAAGTCTTCCAGTTTGGCTTCACACAATGCGTCAGTGTGAAACCATGCAAAAAGAAGCATTTTCAGGCAAAGTAATTCAAATGGCATTTATCAGGTTGGTACATCACTGTACTCTGTATCAGGTTAGCATGACACTGCCATAAACCTGCAATTTTTCAAGCAAGAAAAAATGTGGAAATATACTTCCAGTAACTTGGTACGTTATTGTTCCAACAACAGCCAACATATTAAAAGACAATCAGAACATCAGGAATGAAGATTAGCTTTATTTGTCGCATGGACATCGAAACAGATAGTGAAATTTCATAATTTGCATCGATGACCAACACAGCCCGAGCACTGCGCTAGGGGGCAGCTCCCCCAAGTATCGCCATGTTTCTGCCACCAACAGCTCCCTAACCCTAACCAGTATGTCCTTGGACTGTGGGGGGAAACTGGAGCACCTGGTGGAAACCCACACAGTCACGGGGAGAACATACAAACACCTTACAGGCAGTGGCAAGAACTATGAAGTGTTACCCTAACCGATACACTACCATGCGAACTCACGTGCTCTACTCATAGTTCATTTTGTCTGTATACTTTGGCAGAAAATTTGGTGTAACCTGCCTAATTCATTAATGCAAATTGAGAATAACAAGAGCCAATACTGATCCATGTGGATGCACACTTGACAAAAGGGTAGAAGAAAGATTTCCTACCCTTGTTCTCTGCCCTATAACCAGTTTTCTGTCCATGCCAATATATCAAAATAGGTCTTCGTTATGACTTTGCATGTGATACATTATCAAATAAGTACAGAAAATCCAGATACACCACAACCAGTGGGTCTTTGGGCTGAATTGCCCAAAACAGATTCCTTCCACAATACAATACAGACATCACAGTCATTTTCAAAGTACCTAGTTACTACATCCTTAGCAAAGACAGAAGTTTGATCCAACTAATGTCAGGCTCACCCTCTATAGCTGAAAATCTGGGGGAAAAAACTGTTGATTCTGTAAATCTACACAAAGGCAAAAAAAAAGATGTAAACACTCAGCAGGTCAGGCATTGTCTGTGTAAAGAAAAACATAATTATCACTTCAGGTAAAAAAAGTTAACTCTGTTTCTCTTACCACACGTTCTGCCTGACACGCTGACCATCTCCAGCATTTTGTGTTTTTAACTCACTATCTCTTTTGTCTCATCTTTCCTTCTCAAGGCATTGGGACTGTAGCTCTCCCCTTTTGCTGGAAATATTGCAGAAAGCAATATCGTTCATGCATCCTCCTCCTCTCTCTCTTTTCCCTTTAGAAACCTGGGGTATAGGCTATTGGTTCCCCTGGATCTCCAATACGCTCTCTGTAGTTATCTTACAGTCCTCACTTTGATTACACCCTCTTTTCCCTTATTTCTATTGCATTCATTATATCCTCCAGAGAAAATATTTGCAGTAAGTTTTTTAGTGTCCCTGTTATTTATAAATTCTTCCGGACAATTTCATCTGCTCCCGGTTCCAGGACACCGATTATTTTTGCTACTTCAAGTGGTTTACATAATCTTATCATATTGCAATTACCTCTCAATAAACGATACTTTACATTGCAATTATTAATTAATATTATTGTATCACACAAGGTCTAACGTTGCCCATTTTCTGGTTTAAAGATGAAAGATTCGTTTTATTTGCCACATGTACTTCGAAATGTCAAAACATACATTGAAATATGTTGTTTTGCATTAACTACCAACACAGTCCAAGGATGTGCTGGTAGGGGGAGCAGCTCACAAGTGTCACCCTACTTCTGGTGACAACATAGCATGCCCACAACTCACTAACCCTAACCCATATGCCCTTGGACTGTGGGAAGAAAGCAGGGCACCTGGAATAAACGCATGCAGTCACGGGGAGAGCGTACCAACTCCTTACAGATGACATGCTACTCCACAAGCTGCAAACTCCTAAATGAACTAACTCTGTTCATTTGATTTCCCAAGCTTCTGTGAAAATTTAAGAAACTTTTCATTATCACATTACTGTGGTGACAGGCTTCTCTTGTTTCTTGGAATGAGCACATCAAAAAAAGGTGTAAAAAATACAGACTTTGAAATTATTCAAAATTTCATCAGTTTCTATGTTGATGGGCTGAACAATCAGTCCTAATGGCCTTGGTGTTCTGAAATAGTAAGGCTCTGATCCTGAATGCTAACGTTTCTTTTTCTTCCTTGTCGCCTAAATAACATGGGCATTCAGCATCTTCAGCTCACTTTCATCTTTTTATTTTCCTTAAATACTGGTGGGGCGTGGGGAATCAAGGAGCATAATAGACTTACAGTAACTTACACATCTGTGGCACAGAGAATGGTCGAACACAGACAGGCTACACATCCACTTAGTCAGCCAGGACAACACAAAAAAATTGAGGATAAGGGGACACGCACGCGCACACACACACACACACAAAGCCAGAGATGTAACAGGAACAACACTGTAGCATAACAGATAGGGTAACGCTGTTAGAATGCCAGCAATCTGGGTTCAATTTCCACCACTGTCTATAAGGAGTTTCTACGCTCTCCCAGTGACTAGGTGGGTTGTACCCACAATCCAAAGACTGGATTGTAGGTTAATTGGTCACATGGATTAGGGTTTGTTGGGCTGGAAAGGCCTGTTACCTGGTTGAATCTCTAAATAAAATAAATATTCTTAGCCACAGCCAAATGTATTGCACCAAATCTCCAATTCTTCAGTACTTCCCAATGTTATCCAAGCAATTAAACAGTAAAAACACATACAGTGCCTATAAAAAGTATTCACACGCCCCCTTGGAAGTTTTCATGTTTTACTGTCTTACAACATTGAATCACAGTGGATTTAATTTGGCTTTTTTTGACACAGATCAACAGAGAAAGATTCTGGTCAAAGTGAAAACAGACCTCTACGAGGTGATCTAAATTAATTACAAATATACAATTGTTTGTTTAAGTATTCACCCCCTTTAATATGACACACCAAATCATTACTGGTGCAGCCAACTGGTTTTCCAAGTCACATAATTAGTTAAATGGAGATCACCCGTGTGCAGTCAAGGTGTTTCAATTGATTGTTGTAAAAATACACCCATAGCTGGAAGGTCCAACTGCTGGTGAGTCAGTTTCCTAGTAAAAACTACACCATGAAGACAAAAGAACACTCCAAGCAACTCTGTGAAAAGGTTATTGCAAAGCACAAGTCAGGAGATGGATACAAGAAAATTCCCAAGTCACTGAATATCCCTTGGAGTACGGTTATGTCAATTGTCAAGAAATGGAAAGAATATGGTGCAGCTGTAAATCTGCCTGGAGCAGGCCATTCTCAAAAACTGAGTGACCGTGCAAGAAGGGGATTAGTGAGGGAGACCACCAAGAGACCTATGACAACTCCTCTGGAGGAGTTACAAGCTTCAGTGGCTGGGATGGGAGAAACTGCATACAACTGTTGCCTGGGTGCTTCACCAGTCATAGCTTTAAGGGAGAGTGGCAAAGAGAAAGCCACTGTTAGTTTAAAAAAAAACACAACAACACATGAAACCTCACCTACAGTTTGTCAGAAGGCATGTAGGAGACTCTGAAGTCAGCTGGAAGAAAGTTCTACGGTCTGATGAATCCAAAATTAAGATTTTTGGCTATCTGACTAAATACTATGTTTGGCATAAGCCAAACACCACACATCATCAAAAAACACACCATCCCTACTGTGAAGCATGTTGGTGGCTGCATCATGCTGTGGGGATGCTTCACTGCAGCAGGCCCTGGAAGGCTTGTGAAGGTAGAGGGTAAAATGAATGCAGCAAAAAGCAGGGAAATTCTGGAGGAAAACCTGATGCAGTCTGCAAGAGAATTGTGACGGAGAAGATTTGTTTTCCAGAAAGACAATGACCCCAAGCATAAAACCAACGTCACACAGGAATGGCTTAAAAACACAAAGTTAATGTCCTGGAGTGGCCAACTCAGGGTCCAGACCTCAATCCAATTGAGAATTTGTGGCTGGACTTGAAAAGGGCTCATGCTTCACTCATGATCCCCCTGCAATCTGACAGCTTTGTGAAGAAGAATGGGGGAAAACTGCAGTGTCCAGATGTGGAAAGCTGATAGAGACCTATCCACACAGACTCAAGGCTGTAATTGCTGCCAAAGGTGCATCTACTAAATACTAACTTGAAGGGGGTAAGTAATTATGCAGTCAATTATTTTGTGTTTAATGATTGTAATAAATTTACCCCAATTTGTAAAAAAAAATTGTTTTCACTTTGACACAAAAGAGTCTTTTTCTGTTGATCAGTGTCAAAAAAAACCAAATTAAATCCACTGTGATTCAATGTTGTAAAACATGAGAACTTCCGGGCCTGGGGTGGGGGGGGGGGGGTGTGAATACTTTTTATAGGCATTGTAGGTAAAGAAAGCACTAAAACTTGGTTCTGTCTGGGAAAGATTTTAATCATGACAGACTCCCATTATGTACCCAGTTCAAATAAATGAAAACTATCTGACTCTACAATGTAAATAAACAGCGTTCTGACAGAGGCAGAAAAAAAATGCCACTAGACCGTTTAGTTACATCACTTATACATTCTGACAGTTATTGCATATTAACAAACCATTGGTGCGTTGGCATTCAGCTGGCCAAGTCAATATGCACTCTGAGATGAAAGACAATATCTGATCAATAAATAACATTTTAAAAACAAGCGCTTTGGAAAATTAACATTTCAATCATTTTGGTTTGATATTTAACAGAATACTGGAACAGACCATTAGTTTCCAAGCCTCCTTCCCTTTGACTACATGCCGGGTGACCCCGTAACAGCTGGTTGAGCAAGAGTTAATAACCGGAGTGAGGAATTACTTTATATGCTGCCACTTTTTCACTAAATGCACATCAGGATTGTTAATGAAGTTAAACATTATTCTAGTTTGGGTTAGAATCGCGAGCAGCAAGCAACCAGAAAAACCTTCTGAAACAAAATGGCCATCAAGTGCAAATGTTGAGAGAGGCGACACATCAGCAAGTGCACAATACATAATGGGGTGGGTCATTGGGAATAATAGTTTGCATAGACTAGATGGGCCAAAGGGCCTGAGTCTGTACTATACTCTATGACTATAATCAGAAAAACAGCTAAGGCAAGGAATACTCTGGGGTAAATGCACAAATGTGAATTTCAAACATTAAGTGACTTTGACTTAATAGTTCACTAAATCAGTGACGCACCCTTTCCTTCCACAGATTAACTTTCCAATACAGTTGACCTTGCAGAATTGATCAGATGAGTTTGTGCTCCAGGTGGGCAATCTCTGACTTTATCTACATTCTTTGTAAAAACAGAACTTGTTTAAGAGAAAAGCTACAGAATTTAAAACCAAATACTGAACTCAAGCTGCTACTTATGAATCAAGGGCAATTTAATATATTTCAGATCAAAACTGATGAATGTCCTCTCAGCCAACACCTGGTTTTAGCATAATTTCCAGTTTTGTTCACATTTCCTTAGCAACCGAAGCAGTCTATGCTACGTGCATCAACATCTAAAGATGATTGAAATGCACCCTGGCACCTGACAAAAAACAGTAATGTCACTTAGACCAAGCAATTTCCAACGGACAATCTAATCACCATTAACATTAAATCACTTTACTAATGACTAGGGTCCCCATGAACCTCATGAGTGAGCTAGTGCTGACGGACCAGCTACAAAAATAGTGTGGCAACAAGAACAGGGCTAAAGTTTGGTATTCAAATATTAACACTCCAAATCAGGAGCATAACATCAGGAAGATAATAGAATACATCTTATTAGCCTAGATAAATGCAATTCCAACAACATAAAAAGCCCAACACCATCCTTTAGAAAATAGGCCACTTGACTGGTATCCCCATCCATGTCTGACATTTTCACAAAGTACTATGCTTACAGTCCCAAAAGCACCATGGTATATGAGAATGCCATCATCTGCAATCTCCCCTTAAAGATACACAGCATCTTTACCACCTCCTCACCATTACTGAGTATAAACCCTGAAATGAATGCCAACAACATTGTGGGAGGATTTTCATCAAATATATGATCACTGGAGATAGCTGCAAAACCCTCAAATGTAAACCAAAATGGGAGGGGGGGAGGGATAACGTATATACCACATGATATTAGCAAAATTTAATTTCCAGAATTAACAAGAGCATTCAATGTTTAGAAATGCTGGTGGGAACAGAATGGATTTTTTTTTGTATGCTGTGGTTTCATGTCTTATGATTACTGAAACATTTCCATATAGGTTCACTAAGTAATGCCAAGATTAAAATAAATATTTACACATCAAGACTGCTAATCAACAACTGCCTTGGTAAAGCAGTTAGATGAGAGGAACACAAACAAAAGTTCTGCCTATGTTAATGCAACTTTCAAATTCGATACCTGTCTTTATACAATCACTACACATCTGCCTCAAGAAGGTTACCAGGTTGCTTGGAAAATTTTTAAGTTTGATACTTTGACCCAACTGTCAATGCAAGTCAACTCAAGTTTAATGATGGCTGCAACCCACTGGCCCTTATTTCTTCCAACTTTTAGGTTCTATCGTAAGCATTCTGAAGCTCTGTTCTTTCTGCCATTCTCTTTGGGAACTCTGCTCCTCAGAAATGAAGCCATTATTCTGGGTATATGCAAACCTTTGACCAGATCTAGCAATGTGCTCTTAATAACCAATTACAAAATCACTGTCTTGGATATTTCTAAGACCCTGCACCTGATCTAGCTACCAGGTCCCTACAAATTTCAAGTAAGCTCACCAAGGCTTTGATCTGCACCAGCTGATTTCTCAAACAGTTTCCTTTCTCAATGATTCACACAGTTACTTTTCTGAATATCTCATTACTTGCAAGGGCTTTATCTCCTTGCCAGACAACTTTCCTTATTAACAGCCTCCACTTTTTGCAACTTTTTTGTTGATAGTTCTGAGCCCTTAGTACATGGAACTGCGGAGTCAAATGGTGACATCAAGATTAATTAACCCGTCAAGAAACTGCTACCAAATTTACTTTGTGATGGCAGATGTTTTGTTTCTCTATTCAAATTTTTTAAAACACATACCTTTCCAAGACTGGTTGAAGATTAAAGAATAGCTTTAGTTGTCAGGTGTACATTGAAACATATAGTGAAATGTATCATTTTCCCAAATCAATCAGCAATGAATTTTGAATATTGGCCCACATCTTGCAGGCCACCCATCTAAACACTAAAGATTCAGATTTATTTATCGCATGAACATCGAAACGTACAGTGAAATACACCATTTGCATTCACAACCAATAAAACCTACAAATGTTCTGGGGACAGCCTGGACCTGAAATATCAACCATCCCTTTGCTTCCATTGGTTCCCCTTGACTCCTTCCAACAGTGAGCTTTGACTGTTCCATGGTATGCCTCAACACCACTCTCCTACATCCTCAATTCCCTCAACTCCCTTGCAGTTGAATATCCACAACTCTCTTTGTGGTCCTCATCTGTCAAATTGGTGATCCTCAATGTAAAACGCAGCACACTAGTTCCAAGTACTCCCATGAGGGCTTGTGCCCGAAACAGCATTGGCTCAATTGGCTCAACATTTGGCAGTGTAGTAGCACAGTAATGTAGCGCTTAGCATAATGTGTTACAGTGCCAGCGGCCCAGGTTCAATTCCATTGTAATGTGTTTGTGTGTTCTCCCCATAAATGCATGGGGTTCCTCCCACATCCCAGAGACACATAGGTCAGTAGATTAATTGGTCTAATCGGTGTAATTGGGCGCCTGTTATCATGCTATATCTTTTTACAAAAGTCTCTCGTATGTCACCCTCTTCAACCAAAGAATCAATCTAACAAACCTTCTTCAAACGCATTGCTTCTAATGTATGCACATCCTCAGAGATAGATCAGAGCTCTGTAGAATACTCCAAATGCAACAACTTCAATTCTTTCACCATGCAATAAATGTTAACATCACATTCATCTTCTAATTACCTACTGTTACCTGTCACAACATTCTGAAGTCTCCCTTATTTAAATAATAAATACTTCCTACCAATGCAGATCATCTTATAATTTCTCATTACATTTCATTTTGTAATTTGCCTAATTAGTAACCATGCCTACATCTCTTTCGAGGCTTAGTATCATGACTGGCTAACCCACCGCCTTTGTACCATCAACAACTTTGCCACAATAGTCAGTCCCTTCATTCAAACATCAATACACATCAGAAATATTTTATGTCTGGCAGTTACTGAGTGCCAAACCAAATAACCGGCCTTTCTATTCTGACTCTGCTTTCTATTAGCCAGCCTCTTCCCCTACCTTGTCCCCAAACTCCATGTGCTCATTCTTGGATAGTAACCTTCCATGTGGATAGGCCATTACAGGCTTTGTTGTTCATCACTGGAGAGCAGCTAATAGAGTCATAGTGCTACAGAACAGAAACAGGCCCTTTGGCCCATCTAATCCGTACTGAACAATGATTCTACCTAGTCCCATTGACCTGCATCTGAGCATAGCCCTCCACACCCCTCCCACTCAAGTACTTGATCAAACTTTTCTTATGCACTGCAATCAAACCCGCACCCACCACTTCCTCTGGCAATTTGTTTCACACACTCCCCACCCTCTGAGTGAAGTAGTTCCCCCTCCGGTTTCACCCTTAACCCATGACCTCTAGTTCTAGTCTCACCCAACCTCAGTGCTTGCCTTTAACTATACTCTTCAATTTTTAATATCACTATCAAAATTCCCATCATTCTCCTATGCTCCAGTGGAATTGTTAATCAATAAGGGTAGTAAGGACAGGCCAAGGAACTACATACTATTCCACTAAAAGCAGAACTTCCCAGGGACCAAACATCTTAATTCTGATTCCCATCCCTGTTCCGACATCTCATCTTGTGCCAAGATGAGGTCACCCTCAGGGTGGAGGAGCAACACCTTGTATTCCATCTCCCACCTGCTGAACTGCCTCTCTCACTTTCCACCTCTGATGTTTGCGCCACCTTGAGCAGGGTGAATGTACGGAAGGCAGCTGGTCCAGATGGAATACCTGGCCGTGTGCCCAGAGTCTGTGCACAGCAGTTGGCCGGGATCTTCATGGACATTTTTAATCTGTCCCTGGCCCAGGCAGTTGTCCCCACAAGCTTCAAGATCGTGCCAGTGCCGAAGCATTCCACTGCCAAGGGCCTGAATGATTTTCGCCCAGTTGCACTCACCCCCATCATTCCAAAGTACTTTGACAGACTGGTTCTATCACATCTGAAATCCTGTCTGCCCACTACCCTGGACCCCCATCAATTTGCCTATTGGCACCAACAGGTCGACAGAGGACACCATCTCCACGGCACTTCACTCTGCCCTGACCTACCTGCCTGGACAGCCCCAACTCTTGCGTCAGAATGCTGTTCATTGACTTTAGTTCGGCATTCAATACTGTGATCCCCTCCAAGCTGATCGCCAAACTTCGCCAGCTTGGTATCAGCTCATCCCTCTGCAATTGAACTTTAGACTTTCTGACTAACAGACCCCAATCGGTTAAGTTAGAAAACCTCTCCTCCTCCACTCTCACCCTGAATACCGGTGTGCCTCAAGGCCATGTGCTGAGCCCTCTTCTGTATTCCCTTTTCACCTATGACTGCGTTCCAGTACATGGTTCTAACTCCATAATCAAGTCCGCAGATGACACCACGGTGGTTGGCCTGATCAGAGGGGATGACTAGACGGCCTATAGGGACGAGGTCCAGCACCTGGCCACATGGTGTGCCGACAACAACCTGGCCCTTAACACCCAGAAGACCAAGGAGATCATTGTGGACTTCAGGCATGCTAACAGCCACACTCGCATCCCCATCTACATCAGCGGAGCTGTAGTGGAGAGCGTGTATCAAGCTTCAGATTCCTTGGTGTCCACATTTTCCAGGATCTCACCTGGTCCCTGAACTCCTCCATCCTGGTCAAAATGGCACAACGGCGCCTTTATTTCCTGCAGAGCATCAAGAAAGCTCACCTCTGTCCCAGGATACTGATGGGCTTTTACCGCTGTACCATTGAGAGCATACTCGCCAACTGCATCTCAGTGTGGTATGGCAATTGTCCCATATTGGACCGCAAAGCACTCCAGCATGTGGTGAAAACTGCCCAGAGGATTATCGGCACCCAACTGCCCACCATTGAGAACATCTACCATAAACGCTGCCTGGGCAGGGTGAAAAGCATTATCAAGGTTGCATCTCACCCTAACCATGGACTTTTTACTCTCCTCCCATCCGGTAGGCGCTACAAGAGCCTCCGCTCCTGCACCAGCAGGCACAGGAAGAGCTTCTTCCCTGAGGCTGTGACCCTGCTGAACCTCACATCACAGCACTAAGCTGTATTGCACCCATATTGTACTATCTCAGTACTTCTATATTTGTGAGCTTTTTATTCAGTTATTTTGTAAATAACAATATTCCTTGCATTTCTGGTCAGATGCTAACTGCATTTCATTGGCTTTGTACCTGTACTTGACATAATGACAATAAAGTTGAACCTAATCTAAATCTAATCTGGGTAGCCTCCAACCTGACAGCATGAATATTGATTTCTCTTTCTGGTTTATAAAAACTCCCCACTCTGATCTCTTACCTGCCTATCACCTCACCCTGGGTCCCCTCTTCTCCCTTTCTCCTCTGGTGCCCTCGCCTCTCCTATCAGATTCCTCATTCTTCAACCCTTTGTCTTTCCCACTCTCCTGGCTTCACCTATCACCTTTCAGCTGGCCTCCTTCCCCTCCCCCCCCCAACTTTCTATTCTGTCTTCTTTCCCCCTTCTTCCCTAGTCCTGAAGAAGGGTCTCTGTCAAAAACGTTGACTATTTATCCATTTCCTTGGATGCTGCCTGACCTGCTGAGATCCTCCAGCATTTTGTGTGTTACTTGCCAGCCTTGACTTTGAAATTCTGAGAAACAAGATGAACCATCACTTGGATAGTCAAAGCCTGATCAGGAGAAGTCATCATGGTTTTGGGGATGGGAGGTCATATCTGACAAATACATTTTTTTTTTTTGAGTTCTTGGAAGGGAAGACGGTGGATTTTGTCCATATGGACTCTAGTAAGGCCTCTGGCAATGTCCCTAAGGGCAGATGGATCTGTAAGGTTAGGCTGCATTGGATTCAGGGAGAGCTAGTCAAGTGGATTCAGAAAGCACAGCATGATTGCTGAAGGTCAGTTCTTTGACTAGAGGCATGTGACAAGCGGGGATTCCCCAGGGGTCAGCATTGGGAGCTCTGTTACTGATTATTTTGTAAATGAACTTGAATGTATGTGGCACTTTCGTCAAGTTTCCTAAAGATCCTAAATTGGGGATCTTGTTGATAGAGAAGCGGTTACAAAGGGATCTTGATTGGTTAGGGAGATGAGTTGAGGAATGGAAAATGGATTTCAGCTTGGCTAAGTGTGAGGTGATACACTTTGCACATTCAAGGCAGAGTAGAAGTCGTACCGAAGTTCAGAAATGGGTTAAAGATGTTGTTGGTAGGGCCACACTAAGTGTATTGTGTCAGGTTTTGGCCACGTGGTTGCAGGAAAGACTTTGGGGTTCTAACATTTTCTGTCATTCATTCTTTGGGCTTTTTTTTCTATTTGCTTTGTGGATGTCTGCAAAGATTAAGGATTTCAGGTTGTATACAATAAACTTTCTCTGATATTAAATTGAACCATTGTCAAGTTGGAGAAAGTGCAAAGGAGATTTATTGAGGATGCCAGCTGCACTAGAGAACCTGAGTTGGCCACATTGGATCTTTATTTGATGGGGCACAGGAGAATGGGAAGGGAGGGGTGACCCTCATAGAAGTTTATAAAATTAGGAATATTGTTAAGGTGAGCAGTCATAGTCTTTATCCCAGGGTTAAGAGGAGTATCATTGAGTATTGTTAAGGTGGGCAGTCAGTCTTTATCCCAGGGTTAGGGAGCCCAAAACAAGAATGCAAGAGGGGAGAGTTTTAAATTTGATCTGAGAGAGAACTTCTTTACACAAAGGGTAGCAGGTACCTGGAATGAGCTGCCAGAGGAAGTGGATGAGGCAGGTACAATTGCAACGTACAAGTGTCATTTGGATAAATACAAGAGGGGGAGGGATTTGGAGGGTTACAGGCCAAACGCAGGCACCAGTTGGGCCGAAGGGCCTGTTTCTGTGCTCTATTACCTTATGACTATGACTGACTTTTTCTGATATTGTGTGGTTATTGTTACTCTTCACACTCCCGCCCTATTGCCGTTTCTTGTCTCTTTGCCTTCCTAAATACCCCATTACGGGGACCTCCAGCTGTGATTTTCAGTTTAGTTTTCTCCTTTCTGATTCTGACCTCAAGTTCCCATCCCTGCCAATCCATTTTACAGCCTCCCTGGCAGCTGGCTTGTACTAGAGTACAGTTACAAGACAAAGCTTTCAAAATAATTTCTTTCACTAAAATTCAAAGTACACAACCGCCCTTTCGTATTGTGCCTTTTCAAAATCTGAATCCACGTTTTTTTTTATTTGCAGTACTGTGCAAAAGTTTTGGGCATCAGTATATCACTCGTATGCCTAGGATTTTTACACACTACTGCGTTTGTTAATGTGGAGTGGAGCGTGCATTCGTACACCTAGCAGGAGCAAAGGACGTTAGAAATGGCAGGGGTGTGGTGCCGTAGAAGGGGTGGCAGAGGAGGAGTGCCGGGGTGGGGGGGGAAGGTGCAGACGCAGACACATCCAGCTCTGAAACACTAGGCAAGGTCACTTGATTCCAAACAATTGGTTTATTGATCATTACAGGATGTCCCTGTGGTGTTTCCCACCCCCATCCCCTTTTCCCAGCCATGATTCCCTTCTCCCTGACCCCTTCCCACTCTCAGTCCACAATAGAGACCCATATCAGAATCAGGTTTATCATCACTCTCACATGCCATGAAATCTGTTTTTCTTTTGTGGTAGCAATACAGGGCAATACATAAATTTACTACAGTACTGTGCAAAAGTCTTGGGCACCCATGCTATATTATCATGACTTTTTACATTACTGTATTTAGTTAACAGTGCTCACCAGGACTCTTGCACTACTGTATTTAGTTAACAGTGCTCACCAGGACTTTTACACTACTGTATTTAGTTAACAGTGCTCACCAGGACTTTTACACTACTGTATTTAGTTAACAGTGCTCACCAGGACTTTTACACTACTGTATTTAGTTAACAGTGCTCACCAGCACTTTTACACTACTGTATTTAGTTAACAGTGCTCACTAGGACTTTTACACTACTGTATTTAGTTAACAGTGGTCACCAGGACTTTTACACTACTGTATTTAGTTAACAGTGCTCACCAGGACTTTTACATTACTGTATTTAGTTAACAGTGGTCACCAGGACTTTTACACTACTGTACTTAGTTAACAGTGGTCACCAGGCCCAGTGAGCCGCACCACACAGCAATCCACCTATTTAACACCAGCCTAAGCAGAGGACAATTTACAACGACCAATTAGCCTACTAACCAGTAAGTGTTTGGACTGTATATATGTGCTCTGCCTTACTGTCCACCTTTATCTGTACGCTCAATGTTTCCCTTTCTGTCTGCACTCCCAGCATTGAGATCAAGGCTGATTGATTGCCTCCTGTTTCTCATCTTTTTTTTACACAAGATCATAGCAATTCCTCATCTCCCACAGACACCACTCCTCCCTGCAATCTGCAGTCTTTGAAAAACCAAGATTGGCATCACCAAGTCACGACTTCAGTTTACTTTGATTAATCTTACATTCTTCCCTAAGAATAGAAATGAGCAGCCTATATTGACTGAATATTATCAGGGTTTAAACAAACTACTCAGGGGTATCCGCTGGAACTTCTCGTTGCAATGGGTCTGGAAGGGCACAGAGCAGAGGACAGATTCTTTCTAGAACAGCAAGAGAACAAACAAAGGCACAATTTTAAACTGCTCATCTGACACCGAAGCAACATGAACAAATACATTTTTAACAGATGTGATTCGCACTTCAGTTTGTAAAGAAATTTAAGAAAAAGAATCTGAAGAACCTAAAATAAATTAGTTAACTGAACTAGGATTCATTGTTGAGCATATCTTAACTAGATTTTTCTTGAATTGATTTGTATTTGGGGCAGATTTTAATCAAGAATTTGAGGCAAGATGTTTTGTCCTTCAGCGTGATCATATACAGAAGAAGGTTTCAGATGTTTAATTATTTTTATGTAATAAAATCTCACTAATTCAGACCATTGCTTAACAGGAGCCATCCTTAAAATATATGTAGGGTGAAAATGTTGGATAGAAGCAAGTGCTATTTATTTAAATTCTGTTACCAGATATTCATCAGGCATCAAATATGTATATCAGAAGCTGGGTGCAAAGCAATGTTTTCACTGAGGGAACAAACACTTCTGATTTTAAAGATCCCATTAATTCACTATGTAGCACTGTTGGAAGTTCAAGATTGGACTCATAAGTCACTTGAGAGCCCATAAGTAGATCAACAGAACGAAGACCATCATCCTTGACCTCGAGGGATAGCCATGACAACGAACACTGTTGGAAAGTCTAATGGATTGTAACACTTCTGCTTGCTATCATTCAACACATTCCCTTCTTATAGGGACAAGGGATGGCGCAGATGCTGGAAATCCAGTGTAACAAACACAAAATGCTGGAGGAACAGTTCACGCCGTATAGAAAGGAATAAAGAGACAACGTTCTGGGCCGAGCCATTTCCAGCCAGCCCCGATGAAGGGTCTTGGCCCAAAATACCGACTCTATTTCTCTCCAAAGAAGCTGCCTGACCTACTGAGTTCCTCCAGCATTTTGAGTGTGTTACTCTTCTTATAAGGGCAAGCAGGCTAACCACTCCCAAGTATTTGCTAGATTGAAGGTACCTGCATGCAGGCAGCAGTCATGCATCCATAATTAGAATCTTTTTTCTCTTTGTAACAGCAGATGACCAGCGACCAGGCTAAGCTTTCTAATTAGCAACGCGCTGCACTCCTTATCAGCCAGGATGACCACCTGCTTGGTTACAAGTGAGGCTTATAAGACGTGTGCCGTGTTTCTGTACAGTACCACTACAACTCTGTGTGACTGGGTAGGGTTAGAGTGGGGCACAAAGGGGGCAGGGTATGCTGAAACTACATTTTACAGTACTCATCACTTTGCAGGAAGGATACATAACAGGAATGTTTTTAAGATGGGTACGAAAGGGATTTGGGGTGATATTCTACAATTTCTGATGAAGGGAAGTCCTTCAATGATGAAATCCTTGTGAAGGGTCTCGGCCCGAAACGTCAACAGTTTATTTCCCCCCCATAGATGCTGCTGGGTTCCTCTAGCATTGTGTATGTTACTCTGGATTTCTAGCATCTGCTGAATCTTGTGTGTGTGTGTATGTGTGTGTGTGTGTGTGTGTGTGTGTGTGTGTGTGTGTGTGTATGTGTGTGTGAAGGATATGGGAGTTGAGCAAGAAAATGTTACAACTAATTAAAACTACAAAAAGAGGTTGGTGTTAGTTCATTTAAACAGGACAAAGGAGAAATTCAATTGCGTGCAAAATGATGTGGGGTTAGACAAAAGAAATGGGAAGATCTCCCTTTTGCCTTGGGAAGTTTTGCTACATCACACAAAAAAAGCAGCTGTTGGTGTTACACATGCCCTATTGTCAGAGAGGTCAATAACCAGACATAAATTAAAAATAATTGCTAGTTGGATCAGAGGGAAGTTGAAAGTCAAACACTTTTTCCCCACCTGGAGGGTGATGAGGGGTGGAACTTATTGGAAGAAAAAGGTTTGCTAAAACACAACTCAGCTGCACTGGGCCTTTTTTTGTGTCATGACTTCAAGCAGCTGGAGAGCAGTTAGATTCTTAATGTTTTAACGTGAATGGCCAAAACCCACTAACACGCTGTTAAGTTTTCATGATTTTACAGAAAGCATATAAAAGTTTTGGAAGATGAGATGTTCTAAGTTACAAATTGCAAGATGTGGGAGGGTGTTAAGTTTTAAAGAGCAACACACACAAAATGCTGGTGGAACGCAGCAGGCCGGGCAGCATCTATAGAAAGAGGTACAGTCGAAGACCCTTCGTCAGGACTAACTGAAAGAAGAGAGAGAGATTTGAGGGAGGGGGGAGATCCGAAATGATAGGAGAAGACGGGGGGCGGGGGGGATGAAGCTAAGAGCTGGAAAGCTGATTGGCAAAAGGGATACGAGGCTAGAGAAGGGAGAGGATCATGGGACGGGAGGCCTAGGGAGAAAGAAAGGGGGAGGGGAGCCCAGAGGAAGATGGAGAGCAGGCAGGCAAGGAGTTATAGTGAGAGAGACAGAGGGAGGGGGAAAAAAAAATAATTAAATAAGGGGTGGGGTAAGAAGGGGAGGGGTGGCATTAACAGAAGTTTGAGAAGTCAATGTTCATGCCATCAGGTTGGAGGCTACCCAGACGGAATATAAGGTGTTGTTCCTCCAACCTGAGTGTAGCTTCACCTTTACAGTAGAGGAGGCCATGGATAGACATATTGGAATGGGACATGGAATTAAAACATGTGGCCACTGGGAGATCCTGCTTCCTCTAGCGGACAGAGCGTTGGTGTTCAGTGAAACAGTCTCCCAATCTGCGTCGGGTCTCGCCAATATATAGAAGGCCACACCGGGAGCACCAGATCCAGTATATCACCCCAGCCGACTCACAGGTGAAGTCTAACTTCCATTAATGCCCCTCCTCCCAAAACGTCGACTGTACCTCTTACTATAGATGCTGCCTGGCCTGCTGCATTCCACCAGCATTTTGTGTGTGTTGCTTGAATTTCAAGCATCTGCAGATTTCCTCATGCTGAAGTTTTAAACAGTTTTAGTTAAAATTGAAAATTACAATATAGTGGATTCCAGTTAATTGGGGCACTCATTTATTTTGGTCGTCGAGAAAATAGCCTGGATTCATTTCACTTATTTGGGATACTATACCGCAAAATTGGGGCAGGAGACTGTCCCCAATGTGTTCCAATTAACCAGAATCCACTACAAGCTGCAGTTACTTCAGGCAGCACTATTAACTGATTCCTTATCAAAACTAGATGTACAGCTCTTCACAGGAAGCAGCCAGGTGCTGGAGAGGAGGATCTCCATACCTGGAAAGGAGCTGGATCAGAGAGACTTGCTCAAGGCAATGGTGTTATCAGTAGGAACTGGCCTAGGAGGCAGCTCGTTTCCCATTCTGATGATTAGCTTATCTATTGTAAATATGTACATAGAGCAGGACAACACAGTACTACAGCCCACAACGTTGTGCCAATCCTTTAACTTCATTCCAAACCACTTTTCTTACATCCATTTGACTATCTAAAAGGCTCTTAAATATTTCTAATGTATTTGCCTCTACCACCACCTCTGTATGTTCCACATACCCACCACTGTTTTTAAAATAAAAACACTATCTGACATTCCCCCTATAGTTTCCTTCAAAAGCAGGCTCTCAGGTCTTGGCCATTGTTTTCTATTTGGAGCAGTTGATCAGTTTTTGTTTATTAATCATTTTGTTGTAGACACCCAATACAAGTATTTTTCTGTACACTTGCATTTAGGTGAGATGACAATTTTCCCTTAACCAATTTTCAGGCCATTTAGTAATCAGCCTTATTATTTATGAAATAGGCCCTTCCGGCACTGTCCAGCAATCTTCCGAAAACCCCAATTTACAACGACATTTTCACCTAGCCGGTACGTCTTTAGACTGTGGTAGGAAACCGGAGGACCCAGAGGAAACCTGCACATTCCATGGGGGGGATGTACACCGACTCCTTACAGAGGACTGAACTCTGAGCTCTGATGGGGGATGTACACCGACTCCTTACAGGGGATGCTAGGATTGAACTCTGAATTCTGACGCCCTGAGCCGTAATAGAATTGCGCTAACCACTATGTTGCCATGGTGCCCAACTGCTGCACTGGCTGAGTCCCCCCTCCTATAACAAAGGGTGCCTACATCTGTGGGCAGCACAGTAGTGCAGGGGTTAGCACAGTCACTTTACAGCTCCTGGGATTATTGATCAGGGTTCATTTTCTGCTGCTCTCTAAGGAGTTTGTACGTCCTCCCAATAATCACATGGGTTTCCTTCAGGTTCTCCAGATTCTTTCCCCCCCCCCCCCCATGGTAAAGACATACAGGTTAGGATTAGTGAAGCATGGGCATGCTACATTGGTTCCAGAAGTTCAGTAACACTTGCAGGCTACCCCCCCCCCCCCAGTACATTGCAAAAATGATGATGCAAACAACACGTTTCAACATGCGTGTGACAAATAAAGATCACCTTTAATCTTTAGCTCTTCCCACTCTACTCAGAATTTGACTGGGTTCCCAGTGGTAAAGCGAGCTGAGCCAGTGCCTCACAGGTTCCATCCTGACCGTGGGTGCTGTCTGCATGAAGTTGGTATGTTTTCCATGTCACCACAAGCTTTCTACAGCACCCTACCACATCCCAAAAACGTGTGGGTGGGCAGGTTGGTGTAAATTGCCCCTGGTGTGTAGCCAAGTAGTAGAATCTGCAGCAGTGGGAAATGAGAACATGGGTGCATGTAGGATTAACACAGCACAGCAATGAGGTGGTTGGCTTTATGCTATTGCAACGTCAGCAACTTGGGTTCAAGTCTGCCAACATCTGTAAGGGGTTTGTACCTTCTTCCCATGGCTGTGTGGGTTTCCTCCAGTTGCTCCAGTCTCTGCCCACATTTCAAAGACATACCGGTTGGTAGGTTAATTGGTCACATGCATAATTGGGTGGCCTGGACTTGTTGGGCCTGGAAGGGCTTATATCTCCAAGTAAATAGAAGTATACCGTGTGTGAACAGAAGGATTTGCTGGAGCACGGCAAAGGGCCAAGGGACATTGATCATTTATGTAAACAGTTCAGAAATAATACATTTCATTGTAAAATTGGTTTAAATGGAAAAAATAACATTCAACTTTGGAAAAACACCTTTTGGTAAATGCTAACAACAGGAATTCTGCAGATGCTGGAAATTCAAGCAACACACATCAAAGTTCGGCCACTAGCAACTTTGATGTGTGTATTTTGGTAAATGCTTCTTGGTTTTCAGAAGTGTACCAAATCAGCAAACATTTTTAAAGAAAAACACACAACAGCAGAGTCTCACGCAAAATGCTGGAGGAACTCAGCAGATCAGGCAGCATCTATGGAAATGAATAAACTGTCAACATTTCAGGGAAAAACCCCTTACCAGTCCTGATCTGGAGTTTCAGTACAAAATTTCGTCTCTCCATAGATGTTCCCTTTCTTGCTGAATTCCTCCAGTATTTTGTGTGTGATGCTTTGGATTTTCAGAATCTCTTGGGTGTTTGTAACAGAGTGGCTCCAGGATTCCATCCAGACCCCAGGCACCGCCTAGAATTGCTACACTCCTCCCCACGATCATGGAGGCTTCTGCCAGGCGCACTGCTCCTTTCCTCATGCCATCGACATGTTGGCAGGCTGATCACCCACTGGAAATTTCACCTTTGTGCGGTTCAGTGGCAAAGTCAGCAAAGAATTAATAGCAAGCTGCGAACAAGTTACAGAGCTGCAAGAAATTGAAACGGAGGAATAGGACTGATGGGATTTGCCTCGCATGGAATGAATAGGCCACATGGCTTCCTCCTGATACACAGTAAACAAATGCAGGACAGGTTCCATGCTAGGGTAATATAGAAAATGACAGATCAGCAACCCTCAACATCATGAAAACTCCAGAGCTAAGTCTCAAACATAATGAAGAACTCATAGAGAATAGACGATCCTAAAGCAGCACGGGAGCATGACGACAACTGGTTCCAAGCTGCTCCCTGCAGTTCTACTCATTGGTTCTATTCTAATAGTTGTACTCCTTAAAGTCTTCATTCTATAACTTCAAACTCTTGTACCTCGACTCAACGTTGGAATGAAATGCAACACACACACACACACACACACACACACACACACACACACACACACACACACACACAAAAAATGCCAGATGACCTCAGCATCTACAGGGAGGAATGAACAGTCGACATTTCAGGCCAAAGGCCTTCATCAGGACTGGGGAAAAAATGGGGCAGAAGCCAGAATAAGAGGGTGGGGTGAAGTAGAGGAGTATGGCTGGCAGGTGATGCGAGAGACCAGGTGAGGAGGGAAGGTGGGTGGAGGAGTACAGCTGGCAGGTGATGGGTGAGACCAGGTGAGGGGGAAGGTGGGTGAGATGGGGTACAGGAAGTTGAGAAAGAAGCTGAGAGGTAATGAAATGCAATGAAATAATATGTATGGTTAAGATTAAGATCTAAGATTAGCTTTACTTGATACAGCTACATTGAAACATAAGAGAAATGTGTCATTTGCGTCAATAACCACAGTTCGAGGATGTGCTGGGGGCAGTCTGCAAGCATCACAATGTTTCCGGTGCCAACACGGCATGTCCAAAACTCACTAACCCTAACCCACACAGCTTCTGTTTAGAATGTGAGGGGAAGTCAAGGCACATGGAGGAAACCCACGTGGTCACCGAGGGGACACACCATACATCAGTAACAAACCAATTTACAATAAGCCTTGTATTGGTAAATTGGTTTGTTATGGTCAGTCTTGTCTGTGCTAACAAAACAAACAATACTAATTGTAGTCAGCAATGTGTCATGTCAATGGCCCTTTATCAAAATCTATTTTCTGTTGACGGTTATGACTTTCGAGCATCTGCAGTATTTGCCATCTCAATCTCAGGTGATGGCTGTAAGTAACTGCAATGCAAAAAATTTTTTGGCTAGACCATCAAATCCCAGCTTGCTGTTTTGGATTAATAAATCAAGAGGTAAAGCTTGTATTTTCAGACACCTTATAAAGATTTATAATCACTTAAACTTCCATGGAGACAATGGAAGTTTTGGCGATAGAAAATTAAAAGTAGTTCAACAATGGAAAATCGGGAGGGCGCAGTAGCAGTTAATGTAACACTATTACAGCGCCAGTGACCCGGTTTAATTTGTGCTGTGTCTGTACGTTCTCCCCGTGACCACGTGGATTACCTCCAGCAGCTCCACTTTCCAAAGACGTACAGGCTAGTAGAGTAATTGGTCACACAGGTGTAACTGAGTAGCATAGGCCTGTTACTGCGCTGTATCTCCAAACAAAAATTGTAAACACCCCATAAATAACTTGGGTAGATACAGAAGGTCATGTACCATCTGCGTATCTCTTGATTTAGAAAGACATAAATGCAAACTGGCTGAACATAGTGATGTATCCATCTTCCCATGCTGATGCATCAAAATGAATACCCCTCCCCCACCAAAAAAAAAATTACACAGTTCAATTCTGACTCTGCTTGGGAGAAACAAACGCCCAAGTGAAAGTATACTAAATATAGTCGAACGTCTCCTCAGCACTTGAATTAGAGGCCAACTGGACTCTTCAGAACCTACAATATACAAACATTCGAGAGAAAAGTATTCACTTAAGCATGAATACTTAAACTTTCAGTATTTTAACATCACTTCTTGTCTCCAAAATAAAATTACCCCAAACAAAACAGCTAGTGGCAACTAGATATGAAAAGTTGGTGGGGCTCAAGCATTTAAATGTCAGTAATTCTTTAGCAGCAGATATTTACAACCAAACTAGCAGATTTTAGGTTACAAGATGCTGAGTTGTTAATTACTCACATTCACTTAAGTACTGTAGACATATATCAGAAAATCTTATTTGATGATGCAATTGTATACCTAGTGCCTTCTATACAATTAGCAAACCACCACAGAATATAACAATGTTATTGGACCCATCATATGATAATTCCTTAGGGCAAAGATTCTCAGATTTTAATATCCTTGTACTCAATCAGTAAACATCAAAAGTTGTTTGATGTTACTGGTTAAACTGGCTCCAAGAACCCTGTTGATCAGCATCACAAACGAATTTCAGCTTTCACCCTCAAACATTCAAAGGTACCAAAGATTATGTGCTCAATGGTCAAGTATGCTGTTTAAACATCCCACTTCTGTGCCTTATTATTTGACCATTCCTGCCCTCTCAAATTAGAAATAACTCAACTTTTACAAGTCTGTATGTATACTCTCGAGCCATTGTTAAATAGACATTTTGTCCACAGGGATTTATGGATGGTGTCTATTTTCAGGGTTTGTAGTATAGTTTTGGCCCAAATTCAATTAATCACTAGCTTTCCAGGTTCTTACCAAATTCAGCATTTCCAAGGAGACAGCTTGTCTTGCACTAATTCTTGACTGGATAGCTAATTACAAGACAATGTGTAAGACACTATAAAGATGTAACTTTAACATAAGGAAGACAAATATTGACACACGCCAAACCCAGAATTCAAGCTTCAGAACATCTTCAAACAGCCAAAATGCCAGAATACTGAACAGATTCATCATCATGTTTGTACCAAGCCAAACATTAAATAGTAAATATTCTGAATTATGACGAGTAGAGAAAGACCTTTTCTTTTTTAAAATCACTAGCACAGCAAATATTGCAAACAACTTGACCAATGGGAACAATAAGAGTGGGTGGGGTCTGAGCAAAAGCAAAATCTTCATAAATAACCTTTGCCTGTAAAAATGTCATCAACCCTGAAGATAGAACATGGAACAGTACAGGCCCTTCAGCCCACGATGTTGTGCTGACATTTTAACCTATTCTACAGTCAATTTAATCCTTCCCTCCTACATAGCCAACCTTTCTTAAATGTCCTTAAATATCACCACCCATGGCAGGGCGTTCCACACACTCACCGCTCCCTCTGTCATTGTTGTGGCCCTGATGCAGACTAGACGATCTTTTCTTTTGCTATTAAACAATACACACCCCCTACACAAGTGCTCTGGATCTAAAAATATTCACAATTTCTGTTCGCACCATTATCGGAAGAATTGTCAAGGCTTTGGAGAGGATGCAGAAGAGGTTGAATAGGATGTTGCCTGAATTAGAGGGCATGTGCCATAACGAGAGGCTGGATAAACAGGTTACTTTCGCTAGAGAGATGGAGGCCAGGGAGATACCTGATAGAGGTCTGTAAGATTTTAAGAGGCACAGAGCAGGCATACAGCATCGTTTTCCCAGGGTTGAAATGCTAATACCAGGGGGCACATGTTTAAGGTAAGAAGGGGTGATTTCAAAAACAAAAATCAAAGGCAAGTTTTTTTTATACGTACACAGAGTGGTGGGTGCCTGGCGTGTTCTGCCAGGAGTGGTGGTGGAGTCAGATACATTAGGGACTTTTAAGATAGAAAAATCAATGTGAGGAAAATGGAAAGATATAGACTCAATGTAGGCAGAGGGGATTAGTTAGCCATTTGATTACTAATTTAATTGGTTGGGCACAATACTGTAGGCTCAAGGGCCTGTTCTTGTGCTGTATTGGTCTAAGTTCTATGTATTACTGAGATACAGTATGAAACAGGCCCTTCTGGCCACACCACACAGCAATCGTCCAATTTAATTCTTACCTAATCATAGGACAACTTGCAACTACCAATTGGTATATCTTTGGACTGTGGGAGGAAACAGGAGCACCTGGAGGAAACCCACGCGGTCATAGGGAGAACGCAGAAACTCCTTACAGGCAGTGGCGGGAATTGAACCCCGGTCACTGTACTGTAAAGCGTTGTGCTAACCACCATGCTGTGTTGAGCTAACAACATTAACAAGCTTGGTACAAGTGACTCAGTGGATGTTCTTGTGCCAGGATTCCCAAATATGCATTTTAACTCTTATTTAGAAATGCTCTTCCTAAAAAAAAATGTGCTCAAACTAGAGTGGTTAAGTTCAAAGCAAACATGAGCCATATGTCAAATGGCTACAAAGTCATTTTTCTTGCATATTAAACATGAGATATTTATCTTAAGGATTGAAAATGCAACAAAAAGCTTCTTTACAGCACAGTAGATAGATACAGCAGGGTGCTGTAGCAGCTAAAATGATGTAAGCCAATTCTCAGAGAATCATATTTGTATCATTTAGTACAGGGTGCAGCTGCAGAATAGGGTAATGGGTTCATCCTCACATCTGGACAAAGTTTATAATGATTACAAAATATGTTATGGACTGTTGAACTGGCTGATACACTCATGCTAGCCAAGAAACAAGGTTCCTAAAGTATCAAGGCCTGTCCAATAGGGCCCATTCCCTTAATATTCAAACAACAGGAATTCTGCAGATGCTGGAAATTCAAGCAACACACATAAAAGTTGCTGGTGAACGCAGCAGGCCAGGCAGCATCTCTAGGAAGAGGTGCAGTCGACGTTTCAGGCCGAGACCCTTCGTCAGGACTAACTGAAGGAAGAGTGAGTAAGGGAGTTAGTCCTGACGAAGGGTCTCGGCCCGAAACGTCGACTGCACCTCTTCCTAGAGATGCTGCCTGGCCTGCTGCGTTCACCAGCAACTTTGATGTGTGTCCCTTAATATTCAATGGCCTGCACTTCTGCATCTGTCACCATTCTCCTGGACGTAATCACTGAGATAACCACATATCCCTGCGGGGAGATTTGATAGAGGTATACAAAATTATTGGGGGTATAAGGTTAATGCAAGCAGGCTTCTTCCACTGAGGCTGCGTGGGACTAAAACTAGAGGTCATGGGTTAAGACTGACGGATGAAATATCTAAGGGGAACCTGAGGGAGAAATTTGTATTTTTATTTATATGTCTACATTCTACCCACCCACCAGAATCTTTCGTAGGTACATGGCTATCCAGTGATCTCCAGGCTTTAGATTTACCATCAGCCTGCAAGTGGTAATTCTGGATGATGTATCACAACCCTCATTCCCAGACCTTGATGGCCGGGCACCACTTGTGATGTTTTGAGGCATTTTTTTTTAATGCTTGGGTGCCCAGAGGAATGGGGGACAAACGAGTAGCACGATGCTTCACTGAGCCAGTGATCAATGTTCAGGGTTCAATTCCTGCTGCTGCTGTTTGTAAGTTCTCCCTGTGACCATGTGGGTTTCCTACAGGTGCCCCCATTTCCTCCCACATTCAGAAAGATAGAGGTTAGTTTTACTTGGCACGTGCACATTGAAACATCAGAGCATACAGTGAAATGCGTCATTTTGTGTCAACTACTAACAGTCCAAGTATTGTGCTAGAGGCAGCCCACAAGATCAACACTCTTCTGACACTGACGCAGCCTGCCCACGACTCACTAACCCTAAACATAGGTCTTTAGAATATGGGAGGAAACTGGAGCACCCAGAGGATGCCAAAGATAGTAGGGTTATCGTTAGTAAGTTATGGACATGCTAGGTCAGCAACAGGAGAGTAGCAACAAGCCCGTCCTCAGTCTGTTTGATCGTTGATACCAGTGACGTATTTCACTGGACGTTTCAACATACCTGTGACAAATAAAGCTCTGTTAAGTCTTAAGATTTTGATCTTAACAAACACTGCAACTTAAGGCAGCATTCACCAACTCCTTGCCAAGTACAATGAGGATTGTGTAAATCAGCTCTGTCCTTCTGGCAATGAAAAAACAGGAGGACAAGGAATAGATGCAAGTCTTTTACAAATAGCCAGCTATACTGGGCAAGAACTGTACCTTCACCAGAAAATTACATTGGAAGCTCTTGCTGTCCTCTGCCAGGTTAAGCAATACATCACACCATCATGAGTGACAGAGATGCATGAACACGGCTAAAGCTAACAGCGGTGGTCACAGATGGCAAACCTCAAGACCCTCCCATTGGTAGCTAATTGGATTGGGAAGTATTGACTTTGGCAATACAAGCAGATTTAAGTTGGCTAGCTTCCATCGGCCAATTAAACAAAATACTGACAACATTTCTGGTTGGCTTAGGTTTCTCTTGATCTTTTAGCCAAGCCATTAGTCAGCTCGGAGCACGTAGTCATCCTTCATCTTAATGCATTTTTGTTGGCATTGCAGTCGAAGACAGACAGTGGAGCACTCTGGAGTAGTTATTACCCTTCAACCGTCAGGCTCCTGAACCAGCGTGAATAACTTCACTCACCTCAACTCTGAACTGATTCCACAATTTACTTTAAGAATTCTACAGCTCATGTTCTCAACATTACTTACTTGTTAGTTTGTTTTGTATTTGCGCCATTTGTCTACTTTTGCACATTGGTTGTTTGTCTTCGTGGAGTTTTTCATTTACTATTGTGCTTCTTTGTATCTATCTACTATGAATGACTGCAGGGAAATGAATCTCCGGGCTGTATGTGGTGACATGCATGTACTCTGATAATAAATTTACTTTGAACCCAGAAATATCAGCCGCTGTGCCACTGCTGCCAGCCCTCACCATAGCCTAAGATCTTGCCCGAGACAGCAGACGAGGGCTTCAATGCTCTCTAAACTAAAACATGTTCATTGTCGAAATATGTAGAAGGCAAAATTGAAAGCCCATTCTTAGAAATACATTGGCAAGTGAAGATTAAAAATCTGCAGATGCTGGGACACTCGTGGGCCTGTTTTACCGGTTATTATGAAAGTCTTTGCTTCATTTCTTTTCAGCCCTCTACTTCAACAATTTTGTCAGCTACTCTACCAGCACGTGAAAATTTCCAACCTGCTGGTACTTTCACTTTGAGTTCTTTCCTTCTGAATCATTGCCTCCATCAAGAGGCAGTCCAGCCACAAACATCCTTTAAGCTTGTGGTCTCCCCAACCCATCTCAATTCTACTTTTTCCCATCCTGTCTCCTGCAAGGACCCCATCCAATCCCCTCAGTTCCTCCACAATTTCCTCAGATGTGACTTTTCATACAGGTGCCACGGAGAATTTCTCCTTCCCGTATTGTGGCATCTCCTCACCCCTAGGTGAACAGAAGCAGCATTTCCTCTTTCCCCTCGTATCTCTTCTTCATCACCTTCATCACCTTCAATGAGTTATCTTCCCCACCCTGTTCTGCATTTCTAATGGACTGTTCCCCGGACAATCCCCTGATTCACTCTCCTCTCTGCCAACCATCCCCCATTCCATTTTCCCACAACTGCGCTGCTTCTCTCTCACTCGTATCCAGGGACCCAGACATCCTCTTCCATATGAAACAGTGATTAAGTGGGTGGTGAATGCAGTACGGTGGATTCTTTCAATCTAGCACATACTGCATTCAGTGCTCACAATGTGATCCACTCTGCATTGGGGAAATCAAATGAAAATTTGGTATCCCTGTGATTTCAGTCTATTGAAGCAGCCAATTTAAATCCTCCATCGTACTCCAATACATCTGTCACCTCCTACCTTATGTTGAATTAGAGTGTACATTTGTTATTTTTCATATTCCTTCCTTGTAGTTTCACTTTCCTATTTTTGATCGTTATCACCAATATACATGTACTTCAGTGAATTTTCCCAGCAATTACAGTAGTTACTGGAATAGTCTTTGCAGGTGTCACTCTGTTTTAATCTGGCTGTTTCATGGGTTAATAGTTATCACTGAAATTTTTTTAATCTCCTGTTGGGAGGACGAGAACAACTACGACTTTTTTTTTCTTTGCATTTCTTTGGTCAGGTTTTGTTCTTGTAGTATTTAATAAAATTGCTTAGCTATGTATTTTGTGCCTCTGTCTTAACTTCTGAAAAACCTTTGGCTCGCAAAAGCATCAAGATCTAGAAATTATAATAACAAGGTCTTGAGGAACAGCACCCTAACTTCCAGGTGAAATATTGAGGTCTACAACTTTAGGTAACAGTCTGCATCACCCACCTAAGCTTCTTCCCTCTCCAGCCCCAACCTACTGGATGCAATCCACTGGCCTAACATTGCACAACTCGTACGTTCCTTTATGCTCTCTCTAAAACTGACCTCAGTTCAGTTTTCATGAAGTAAACACCATACACTCTCTCCCTCAAGGGCTCCCATTGAACCATCGACCAATGAACTCATTTTCAACATGTACCCAAGGCAACACTGGCCTCATCCAATCATCTATTCCCTTTATGTTGTGCATTCCTCCTACATTCCTGCAAATTCATACAAACTGTTTTATCTCCTTCCCATTTCTGGCAAAGAACCTTAGATTTCAAAATCAATTGCCACCTCCCTCCTCCTCCCAGAATTGCCCCCTGACCCACTGAATTCCTGCCATTGTTTTTACTTCAGAAATTTGTGTATATTGCAAGACACAAAAAGCTTTGCAATTTAGAGAAAAGTACTCCAGCCCTCTCTTCCAATTTTCCTTGCAAGACTTTTAATGATTGTGGTTAACAGGAGGAATAATTTACACTGGTGAGGGTGTGAAAGAACAAATATTTTACCAATCCCCACTTTAAACCCTGGACTCTACAGGTTAATAGAGAGCTGTTCTCAACTGGAACAGAAAAGATTTCTTTCACTATCTAATGACCTTTTAAGAGAAGTGTGAGTTTTATTGGGAATGTGCACGTCGGGAAAGGATAAATCTGGGTTTGGCTCTGATATCCCACTGTGGACAGAACATACAACTCTTTTAGCACCAGAAAAGCTGTCAGCAGCATTTCTCAGGGCATGAGTTGCAAGTCTTGAGAAGGAAAATTAGATTGGGGACACCAAATACATTTCTGAAAAATAATTAAAAACAATAAATTATGCTCGTTCCTTAAACAAAACCACCTTTTGAGTAGACAACAGGGTTAGTGTCACAGGAGAGAAATAAAAGGAAATTTGGGCTGTCAGCTGAAGACCAATGAAGGATAGTACATTGACAATCAAAACATTCAAATGAAACACTTCCATTTTAAAAAGGAGATATTATATAAAGAGTGGCCAAAGGGACAGCAAAATGCAGAACCATGACACAAAATGGGTCTTCACAAGCCTCAAGATTCACATTGTGAATCTTTGCCCAGCCCAATTGTACTTTCTTTCTTTGTCAGTCAATATGAATGCGGGTGTCCCATTTCACTCAACAATGCAAAGCAGAAGTTGAATGATCATTTTCCAGATTCAGTGAAGAATATTGTCATTCTTCAGTACACAATTTAAAGGAGTCAGAATCAGGTTTAATAACGCCAGCACATGTCATGAAATTTGTTAGCTTAGTGGCAGCAGTACAATGCTATACATGATAGAGAAAAACAGTGAATTACAGTATATAATAGAGATTGACAGTTACATAAGTAGTGCAAAAAAAACAGGAATTTTTTTTAATGTGAGGTGTTCATAGGTTCACTGTCCATTCAAAAATCGGATGGCAGAGGGAAAGAAGCTGTTTCTGAATCACTAAAAATGTGCCTTCAGGTTCCTGTAATTCCTTCGATAGTAGCAATGAGAAGAGGGAAAGTCCTGGGTGGTGGACGTCCTTAATGATGGACACTGCCTTTCTGTGGCATTGCTCCTTGAAGAAGTCTTGGATACTACAGAGGCTAGTGCCTATGATAGAGCTGATTAATTTTACAACACTCTGCAGCTTCTTTCGATTCTATGCCATAGACACCCCCCCCCAATACCAGACAGTGATGCAACCAATTAGAATGCCCTCCACAGTACATCTGTAGAAATTTGAAGATGTTTTTGGTGACATACCAAATCTCCTTAAACTCCTAATGAAATTTAGCCACTGTCTTGTCTTTGTAGCTGGCTCGCTATGTTGGGACCAGGTTACATTCTCTGAGATCTCGACACCCAGAAACTTGAAATTGCTCACTCTCTCCTCTTCTGATCCCTCTGAGGACTGGTTTGTGTTCCCATGTCTCACCCTTCCTGAAGTCCACAATCAGCTCTTTGGTCTTACTGACGTTGAGTGCAAGGCTGTTATTGTGACACTACTCAACTAGCTGGTATATCTCGCTCCTGTACGCCCTCTCGTCACCATCAGAGATTCTGCCAACAATGGCTGTATCATTAGCAAATTTATGGATGACATTTGAGCTATGCCCGGCACACAGCTGTGGGTATAGAGAGAGAGTAGAACAGTGGACTAAGCACATATCCCTGAGGTGCGCTTGTGTTGATTGTCATCGAGGTGAAGATGTTATTTTCAACTCACACTGATTATGGTCTTCCAGTTAGGAAGTCAGGGATCCAGTTGCAGAGGGAGGTACAGAGGCCCAGGTTCTGTAGCTTTTTGATCAGGACTGTAGGAATAATGGTGTTAAACTCTGAGCTGTAGTCAATAAACGGCATCCTGAAATAGGTACTTGAGTTGTCCAGGTGATCCAAGGCTGCGTGTTGAGCCAGTGAGATCGTATCCACCATAAACCTATTGTGGTGATAGGCAAATTGCAGTGGGTCCAGGTCCTTGCTCAGAAAGGAGTTGATTCTAGTCATAACCAATCTCTCAAAGCACTTCATTACTGTAGATGTGAGTGCTACTGGACAATAGTTGTTAAGGCAGCTCACACTGCACTTCTTTGGGCACTGGTATTATTGTTGCCCTTTTGAAGCAGGTGGGAACTTTTGACTGTAGAAGTGAGAGATTGAAAATATCTTTGAATATCCCCACCAACTGATTGGCACAGGATTCAGATGATCAATGGGATGAACCAGAAGGTTCATAGCCTGCTGAGGGCTGGAGCTCTGCATGCAAGTCTGGCAACCCAGGTCTGTACAAGAAAACCAGGTATGACTTGCGGAGGGCTATTTCAAGAGCTAGGAAACAATTCCAAGTACTCATTCAGTCCCTGAATACAGTCTAGTCCACCAATTCAAAGCCGTCCTGTAAATGCCCACGCCGCCTTGGTGCTGCTGTCTTCGGTCTCTGCCTATACTTGAGGAGTAGAAGTACAGCCAGGTGATTGACCTTCCAACGTGTGGGTGTGGAATAGCACATTAAGTGCTCATGAGGAGACAAAATGATTGTTACACTGGATCTGATGTTACACCCGGTATACAGTCAGTGATTCAGGAACAGCTTCTTCCCCTCTGCCATCTGATTTCTGAATGGACACTGAACCCATGCACACTACCTTACTACTTTTTTTTTCCCCATTTTTGCACTACTTATTTAATTTACCCATTTAATATATATACTTACCATAATTCATGGGGTTTTCCTATTATCATGAATTGTATTGTATTCCTGCTGCAAAGTCAACAAATTTCACGATATATGTCAAAGATATTAAACCTGATTTGATGCATTAGAAAAAACAATAAACAAAGAATACAATAAGATAAGATGAAACTTTATTTATCCTGAAGGAAATTATTGTGGCAAGGTTGCTCAGTCAGAAATATATACTATAAAATACTAAATGTAAGCATTGAGATGCAAAAAAAAAACAAAGTGCATTAAAATAAAAACACACTAAATAAACAGACACGATTAACTTGTATACATTGATTGTACATAAAATGTTGCTAGGTAAAGAGTATCTGCCTATAATGTGACTCTGACAGGAAATGATAAAGTCGTGGTGGTGGGTGGGTTACTGGGTGGAGATGTTGATCAGTCCGCTAGCTTGGAAAAAATAACCAGTTCTGCATATGGAACAACTACTACACTGTCTCTAATTGTTGTCAAATTTAAAAGTGACTGATTAAAGAGATCTAATGCATTGACAAAACAAGGTCTCTGCAATATTAAAATTGTTGGAACTCACCTCTTACAAATGGCAAATAGATTCCTACACATCCTTCCCCCAAACTTTTCTTTTATCCAAAGTGACTGATGGATTTGAATGTTTAGGATCAAGTTGGAGTCTATTTACTTTGAGTCTATTTACTTTGCCTCAGTTTAAGTGACCTGGAAAGAGCCACACTGCTAGAGATTTTCATTATTGTTGGTAAATTTAGCCCAAGTTTCCTTAAATTGTTAGGTCCAGGGACAACCATAGTTAATACATTTAAAAATAAATATTTTGCACTGGTTCCTGATGAAACAATTCAAGGAAACCGGCAAAACAAAAATAAAACTATGACCTTCATTCAATCCATTCTATGAAAGCTGGGTAAGAAATGGATAAACTTCTTATCATGTAGTCACCTGGACCAGATGGACCACATACTTGGGTTTGGAAAGAGACAGCTGAAGCGATCGTGTAAGCAATAGTAATCAATAGATTCTGGCATGGTTTCTGGAGGACCGAAAAATTGCAAATGTCACTCCACTCTTCACAAAGGGAGGGAGGCAAAATAAAGCAAATTGTAGGCCAGTTAATCTGATTTCAGTGGTTGGGAAGGTTTTAGAGTCCATTATTAAGGATGTGGTTTTGAGCTACTTGGAAGCACATAGAAAACCATGCTTTGGCCTATTTTAATAAAAGGAAAATCTTGCTTGGCAAATCTGTTAGCATTCTTTGAGGCAGGATAGACAAAGAAAAGTCAGTGGATGTTTATTTAGATTTTCAGAAGTCCTTTGACAATTTGCCCTACATAAGGCTGCTTAACAATACAAGAGCCCATAGTATTATGGGGAAAGGTACTAGAATGAATAGGACATCAGCTGACTGGCAGGAGGCAAAGAGTGGGAATAAGGGAGGGGCTTTTCTAGCTGGCTGCTAGTGACTAGCGGTGTGCCGCAGGGGACAGTGTTGGGACTGCTTCTTTTCACATTGTATGAGAATGATTTGGAAGAAGGAATTGATGCCTTTGTGGCCAAGTTTGCAAATTATACGAAGATAGGTGGAAGGGCAGGCAGTGTTGAGGAAGCATGGTGTCTGCAGAAGGACTTGGAATGGGGGAATGGGCAAATGTGGCAGATGAATATAACGTAAAGAAGTGTATGGTCACGCACTTTAGTAGAAAGAATAAAGGCATTGACTATTTTGTAAATGGGGAGAAAATTCAAAAATCAGAGGCACAGTGGGACTTGGGAGTCCCCCATGCAGGACTCCCTAAAGAACAACTTGCAGGTGGAATCAGTGGTAAGCAAGGCAAATGCAACGTTAGCATTCATTTCGAGAGGACTAGAATATGAAAGGAAGGATGTAATGCTGAGGCTTTTTAAGGCATTTGTCAGACTGCACTTGGTGTATTGTGAGCAGTTTTGGGAGCCCTTATCTAAGTAAGGATGTGCTGGCATTGGAGAGGTTCACATGGAGGATCCCAGGAACAAAAGGGTTAACAGATGAGGACTGTTTGATGGCTTTGGGCCATTACTTGCTGCAGTTTAGAAGAAAGGGGTGGGGATCTCATTGAAACCTATTGAATATTGAAGTTTGGATATAGTGGACATGGAGAGGATATTTCCCACTGGGAGATTCTAGGACAGAAGGCACAGCCTCAGGATTGGGGGCATCAATTTGGAACAGATGTGGAAAAATTTCTTTAGTCAGTGGGTGGTGAATCTGTGGAATTCTTTGCTGCAGATGGCTATGCAAGCCAAGTCATTGGGAGTATTTATTAAGGAAGAGATTCTCGATTAATCAGTGTGTCAAAGATTATGAGGAGAAAGAAAGAGAATTGGATTGAGAGCGATAATAAATCAGCCATGATGGAATGGTGGAGCAGACTCGATGTACTAAATGGCCTAATTCTGCTTCTAGGTCTTATGGTCTTGTACAGTCATCTTTCAATTGGCTAAACTTCTCATTGTGACCTAGACTCCTGGTGGATATCTTGTGCACTGTATATCAGGGGAACAATGGCTATCCAACTTTACCCATCACATCATGGAATCTCGTGCAAGGAACGATATCAGCAGGCAGCCTGCACAACATGAGCACGAGGAACGGAAAGTGCGTAATCCCTACATCCGCGACATCAGCTGCCCTCAGGAAGGGCTGCAACCTTTCACAGAAGAAACTGGAAATCTAATTACGCACTGGAGTAGATTATTTTGCAATCGCAAGCACTTTAAAGTTTAAAACACTAGATTCGGCAGATGCTGGAAATCCAGCGTAAGGCATGCAAAATGCTGGAGAAACTCAGCAGGTCAGGCAGCATCTATGAAAAGCAATGAAAGTCGATGTTTCGAGTCATGTGCCTTCATCAGGACTCTTGGTCTGAAAAGTTGACTCGTCATTTCCATAGATGCTGCCTGACCCACTGAGTTCCTCCAGCATCTTGCGTGCGTTCCCCTTTAAAATTCAAGTAGCTGAAGATAAATATGCTCCTTGTACATCATCTTTAGTAGCTACTGAGATATCTCAAAACTGAGGATAAATGAATATACTTGCCAAACAGTCAATGTGCAGCAGCAAGCTTTGAGTACTATAACCGCTGACTTCAGAAATTCACAAAATGTATCACCAGCTCGGCATTTTTGAACTTAATGTGACCTTGCCAGCCCACCTGCAGTCCAATCTGTCCACACAAGGCCTTTAGCTCTCTCTGAAAAATGCTGGTATTCAGCGAAGGCAGCACTTTCTGTGACCTCAGAGCTAAGCTACCTAATAGGTTCACAGTGATGAACACATATACACGCAGAAAGTCCTGAGTATCCAGCTTCACAGGTACCAGCATCACTCACAAGCACCTAAACAGCTACCAGGAGTACGGAGACATGTGAGGCAGAGACAGCTGAACACCCCAGCAACTGTATTGCACTTTGGGTCTTGTTGATAACAAGCTTATCTCCTTCATGATCAATTGCCCAAGTATTGGGTGTGTGTTTCTGAGGGGAGGGAGGGAAGGGGTGAAAATATTAAAACATGGAGCAATAAGTTAGATGAACTGAAGTGGAAAGAAATTAAATAGTAAAACAAATTTCTTGACAATGACTCCCATTGATTTACAAGAACAAATCCCTTCAGTTGCTAAAAACCAAAGTTTGCAACCACTGATTTTTCACCCTCCTCCCCAAAAGGGTGGTGTATTTCAATTAAACCCATCAACAACTGGTTGATTCACAAGGCTGAATTTAAAATATTCCACTCCATAAGAAAACTACTTCTCCTGTGCAACAGACTATTTTATCCCTGTGTATTATGTTAATGATCTGGCAGAAGAGCCATCACTACAGTTTGGAACACACTGCCGGGGGTGCTGATAGAAGCTGACGCAATAGGAACATTTAGAATACTCTTAGCTAGGCACACGGATGCAAAGAAAAAAAGAGGGTTATGGGCTGTGTAGGTGGGAAGGGTTAGATTCGACCATGGAGTAGGTTTAGTGCAATGCTACATGGTGACTTCATAAATCATCTTTATGACGCTTTTTTTTTTACAGGGAGAAGGCTGGAGGATGGGGTTGAGAATGATAATAAATCACAAACACGAGGAATTCTGCAGATGCAGGAAATTCAAGTAACATACATCAAAGTTAGTAGGTCTCTTACTAGCTCTTCCTTCAGTTAGTCCTGACGAAGTGTCTCGGCCCGAAACGTCGACTGTACCTCTTCCTATAGATGCTGCCTGGCCTGCTGTGTACACCAGCAACTTTGATGTGAGTTGATAATAAATCAGCCATAATGGAATGGCAGAGCACTCGATGGGCCAAATGGCCTATTTCCACTTCTATGGGTTATGGTCTTATCTAGGCTGTCTGTGTACTCTGCAGTACTGCTACATGTTCTACGTCAGAATCAGGTTTATTATGGCAGACGTGAGACATTTTGAGCAGTAGTACAGTGGAAGAGGACCACAACCTTGTCATCAGGTTTGGAGGTTTGCGTGCCTCATTGACCTCGGAGGGCTATGTTGGCTGGAGTCAGGGCTTCATACTTTGGCTCTTGGTAAGGTCACCCATGCCAAAAGGTCAAAGGTTAGAGGCGAGGCCAGACCAAGAGTGGTCCACCGGTCCTCCAGGTTCAGGGGTTCAGCTCAGGGTTAACAACCTTGACTTGTAAAACAAAATCGTTACAGAAACAGCAATGAAGAATCATTCTACATCTGAGTGTGACATTATTCCTAAGTCTCCACTTGGGACTTGCATGACTGACAGTGAAAATCAAGAAGAAGCTACTGATATGATGGAAGCCCTGAACACTGCCAGACTTGGAGGGCCTTCATTGTTGCCTTAGACACCAGTGACATAACAGGCAGTCCATCCACACATCCCTTAGTTATGAGGACAGCACTTAAATATCTGGCCAAGACTTCACCCATGACTTGACTGCTAATAAAAAGTATTTAAAAACTGAAATGGTGGCTTTCTTTTTAAACCCCTTAGAAAAAACATCCCAAAGCTGGTGTTTAAAATACCACCCAAATTGAATTACAGAGCAAAAAGCAACAGAACTACAGATCATAAATGCTTTCACACAAATAAACATCTCCTCCCAACTGTCTGTCAACTCCACACTGCCACAATAAGGGAAACCTTAGGTGGGCTGAGAGGTGGCAGCTGCAGTTCAATTTGGAGAAGTGCAAAGTGAAACACTTTGGAAGGTTCAACTGAATGTAGAGTAAGTGTTAATGGCAGGATCCTTATCAGTGTGGAGGGACAGGGCGATCTTGGGATTCACATCCTTGGATCCCTCAAAGTTGCAGAAAAGTTGATAGGGTGATTAAGAAGGCATCTGTTATGTTAGCCTTCAATAGTCAAGGGATTGAGTTCAAGCTGTACGGTAATATTGCAGCTCTAAAAAACTCGGGCTGGACCACACTATGAGTAGTTCTGATTGCCTCATTATAGGAAGGATGGGAAAGCTTCAGATTTAGCAGGATGCTCTCTGTTTTAGAGAGCATATGTCATAAGGAAAGGTTGACCTAGTGAGGGCTTTTCTCCGGGGGGGGGGGGAGAGGATGAGAGACAATAATAGAAGTAAGCAAGATGATAAAAAGCACACTCAGAGTGGCTTGGCTAATATGGGAGGGCATCGTACAGGGAATGTTGGAGTTTCTTGTCTATGCAGAGTGGTAGACGCTCGGAATGTACTGTTGGCAGTGGTGTACAGGCAGATACATTAGGGACATTTAGAAGACACTTAGATAGGCACATGGATGAAAGATAAATAGAAGGTTATGTGGGAGGAAAGGATTAGATTGACCTTGGAGTAGGTTAAAAGGTCAGCACAACATTGTGGGCTGAATGGTGTGTACTGAACTGTCCTGTTCTATGTTCTAATCCCAGAAATGAACTCCATGCCCGGAAGACTGTAGTCGTGTTAGAGGAGGAAAGGGGAAAATGTCCACTGTGCTCATGAGGGAGAAAATCTCAAATTCATATCTGTGGGATTACAAATATCCCAAAAGCATTCAGTTCTACAGCTTTGGGAGTGAATCACCAGAAAAGAAAATTTTCTCTTTGCACATCACAAAACTCCACCCCCTCCCTCCACAGTTTTTGTGGTGAAGGCAATCACAGACATTTGCTCACAAGAGACCCATAGTTTTCTAATTTCAACATTTTAGTTTACCAGCTCAATGCATCAGCCACTCACTTACACCCTTTCAGCCTAACACCTCATCATTATGGAACTAGGGAAAGAAAAGATGCACTACTGATGTAGCAGCCTTGAACCTCCGATTACAATCACTATCCCTTTCTCTATTGCTGATTCATCTTGGTCTCGCACACCCCTTCCTTTCAAAGTCCTTCCCCTCTCCCCAGCGTGTTTCACAGATTCTCTTCTCTCACCCATCTGCCAATTCATCCACACTCGGTCCCATCCCCTACTGTTCCCATCTGTTCAGCATCCCTCCCTTAACTATTTTCACTCACCGGCTTCCCCTCACTGCCTAGGCCACTCTCCCTGTGGAGATGTACTAGGATTAGAGAGGATGTCTTTTTAGGATAGGGTGAGCAAGCTAGGGCTTCTACCTTTGGAGTGAAGGAGCAGGCTTCATAGAGGTGTACAAGATAAAAGGCATAGATCGAGTGGACAGCCAAAGACCTCTTCACAGGATGGAAATGGCTATTAGAATGGGGCAAAGTTTAAGGTGAATGGAGAAAAAAATAGAGGTGGGATGTCAAAGGTAAGCCTTTTTTAAATGTCCGCAGGGTATGTGTGGAACACACCGTCATGGGTGGTAAAGGCAGATATGTTAAGGACATTTAAGACCCTCTTAGAAGGGCACATGAATGAAAGAAAAATGGAGGAATATGTGGGAGGGAAGGGTTAAATAGATCTTACAGTAGATTAAATGGTCAGCACAACATTGTGGGCCGAAAAGTCTGTACTGGTCACCTGATCATTAACCCCTTCTCACCTGAATCCACTTAGTGGCTTCTGCCTCAACCCCCTCCTCTGCACTGGTGATCTCCCATTCAGTACCTGACGCAGGGTTTCAGCCTGCACAGATGCCGCGTGACCCACTTGAGTTCTTCCAGCAGCTCGTGTCTTCTTCCTATTTCTCTAAGTTCCAGCATCAGCAGCTCACTTTGTTAAAAGCTTGAAAATACCTTCTCACCAAGTTATTAACTTTGTCACGTCTACTGGCAGATGTGCCCAGCACAACTGCGTATACACACTTAGCCTGGAGGGTAAGAATAAACTTGCAAAACAACAAAATTATTTGACAAGTTTCTAAGACATACAAGTTTGCCATCTACATCAATCAGGTACCAGCTGGAGAATTGTGGGTGTCACAGAATGAAATACAGCCCCTCGGGCAAGCTCTGCCTCCCATGGATGACCTGAGCTCATGATCAATTTCATTCTATTTACATTAGCTCCAAAGACTAGCAGCTTGGTAGACAAAACTCCAACTGTCTACACAGCCACAGCCTTGCTTCTTTAGTGGAGTGCCTGGGATAGTACAGAGGAAAAAAAAATGAGATGGGGTGGTTAAGAAGGCATATGGCGTGTTGGCCTTCATTAATCAGGAGACTGAGCTCCAGAGCCACAAAGTAATGTTACAGCTCTATAAAACTCTGCTTAGACCACACCTGGAGTATTGTGCTCAGTTCTGGTCTCCACAATATAAGGACACGGAAGCTTTAGAGAGAGAGCAGAGGAGATTTACCAGGATGCCGCATGTCTAAGTAAGAAAGATTGAGTGAGAAAGAATTTTTCTCTTTGGAGAGGAGGACGAGTCATAGAGTCACAGAAACAGGCCCTTCAGTCCATTCAGTCTGTTCTGAACCACTGTCCTGCACAAGGTCCATAGCCTTCCATACCCTCTACCATCTACGTGCCTATCCAAACTTCTGAAACATTGAAATCAAGCTTGAATGCACTGGCAGCTCGTTCCACACTCTCACAGCCCTCCGACTGAAGAAGCTTGCCTTCATTTTTCCCTTAAATGTTTCACTTTTCACCTTTAACCCAAGGCCTCTAGTTGTACTCTAACCCAAACCCAGTGGAAAAAAGCCTGCTTGCATTTACCCTACCTATATCCCTCATAATTTTGCATATCTCTATCAAATCCCTCAATCCTCAAGTTCCAAGGAAAAGTCCTAACCTATTCAATGTTTCCTTATAGCTCAGGTCCTCCAGACCCAGCAACATTCTCGTAAATAAGAGATAATTTAACAGCATAGATCGAATGAATATTCAGAGATTTTTTTTCCCCCCAAGGGAAAAGGGCTAATATAAGGGGGCATAACTTATGGAGGAAAGTACACCATGTCTATCAGAGGCACTTTCTTTATACTACACAGAGTGGTGAGTGTGTAGGACACACTGCCAGGGCTGGTGGTAGAGGCAGAGACATTGGGGACATTTAAGAGACTGTTAGATAGGCACACGGATGAAGGGAAAATAGAGTGAAGGGTGAGATTGAATTTCGAGGAGATTAAAGGGTCAGTACAACATTGCGGGCCAAAGGGCCTGTACTGAGCTATACCTTGTTTTGTATTGCCCAACTCCCCTCCTAGATTCTAATGATAATGATAATTATTCCCCCCCCCTCCACTTTTAGATTCAATTTATCAGGGAGGATCCTCACTATGACCATTCTGTGCACCCTATGGTCAAGGGAACACTTGCCTGGTGTCTTCCGAAAGACCTCAACCTCTCCAAAGAGAAAGTAGTTGATTTAAAGTGCTGAGGATTGATAAAGCTTTTCTGGAATAGAAAAACCTAGTCTCTAAATTACTTGTTCAAAGATGGAATGAAGCATTGATAATCTAGATCATTGCTTCGAAAAAGGCACGACAAAATTAAGCTTTGCAACTCTATAGGTCAGGGAACGGCAGTAACAAAGTTGAAGGATTTTGAAGAAGGGTCACTTGACACAACATGAACCATTTCCTCTCATGATCAAAGTATTTGTAATATTTTTCAGCTTTGAAGGATATATAGAGGGTAAAAGAGGCTATTTGACTCAGTTTGCATTATCCCCTCCAGGACATCTGAAAGCCACATTCCCATGTCAGTTTAACTGATGGAAGGCGACTGTTTCGACAGTATGCCGTAACTGGGCAGTCTATTCCAAACATTAACCTTCAACTATATAATCAGATTCTCACTCATACCAATACTGCACTCTTGTCAGTCACACTCAAACTTTGCCTTGTGCACAAAAGGGGAAAACCATCAAAACCTGCGACAAACACCTTCAGCAAATATCCTGAAACCTTCCACAATGGTGAGGGGAGAGAGGGGGTTGAAGAGAGAGAAAGAGGGAGGCTGGAGGGATAGATAGAGATAGAGATAGAGAGAGAGAGAGAGAGAGAGAGAGAGGCTGGAGAAAGAAAGTAAAGGGGGTGAGAGAGAGAGAGCGGGGCAGTGTGGCAGAAAAAGACAAGAGAGAAGGGGTGCAGGGAGAGGGAGAGAGAGTGGGAGTGGGAGATGGAGGGAGAAAGGGAGAAACTGTGAGAGTGATGGAGAGGGATATTAGGAGGGAGAGTAGTATTAAGAAGGGGAGGGGTATTAGGAGGGGATAAAGAAGGGAAGGGGAGGGGGAGAGAGGGGTTAGAAGCGCGGGGGGACGCAGCAGAGAGAGACAGAGAGGGGGGCAGGAGAGATAGAGAGAGAGACAGGGTGTGCAGGGGAGAGGGAGAGAAGATGGGAGGGGATGGGGGTGAGAGTGGGGGGGCAGCGGGCACGAGAGAAGGAGAGCGGGAGAGGTGCCTGTAGAGCGGGGGCAGGCGCGGGAGAGTGGCAGGAGGCAGGCGTGGGAGACTGGGGGGAAGGCGGGCGCGGGAGAGTGGGGTGAAGGCGGGCATGAGGGGGAAGAAAACAGACAGGCGTGAGGGAGAGAGAGACAGGCGAGAGTGAGAAAGAGAAAGACAGGCGAGAGAGAGGGAGAGTGAGAGAGACAGGCGAGAGAGAGACCGGTGAGAGTGAGAGTGAGAGACTGGCAGGAGTGAGAGTGAGAGACTGGCGGGAGACAGAGAGACAGACTTGCGGGAGTGAGGGAGTGAGACAGGCGAGAGTGAGGGAGAGAGAGAGAGACAGGCGAGAGAGAGAGAGAGAGGTGAGAGTGAGAGAGAGAGAGAGACACGCGAGAGTGAGAGAGAGAGAGACAGGCGAGAGTGAGAGACAGGTGAGAGTGAGAGAGAGACAGGTGAGAGTGAGAGAGAAAGACAGGCGAGAGTGAGAGAGAAAGACAGGCGAGAGTGAGAGAGAAAGACAGGCGAGAGTGAGAGAGAAAGACAGGCGAGAGTGAGAGAGAGAGAGACAGACAGGCGGGAGTGAGAGAGAGAGAGACAGACAGGCGGGAGTGAGAGAGAGAGACAGGCGGGAGAGAGTGTGACAGGTGAGAGTGAGAGAGAGAGAGAGAGACAGGTGAGAGTGAGAGAGAGAGAGAGAGACAGGCGAGAGTGAGAGAGAGGTGAGAGTGAGAGAGAGACAGGTGAGAGTGAGAGAGAGACAGGCGAGAGTGAGAGAGGGAGAGTGTGACAGGCGAGAGTGAGAGAGAGAGAGACAGGCGAGAGTGAGAGAGAGAGAAAGACAGGCGAGAGTGAGAGAGAGAGAGAGGGAGAGTGTGACAGGCGAGAGAGCGAGGAAGAGTGACAGGCGAGAGAGGGGGAGACAGGCGAGAGTGAGAGAGAGACAGGCGAGAGTGAGAGAGAGAGAGAGAGAGAGAGACAGGCGAGAGAGAGAGAGAGAGACAGGCGATAGTCAGAGAGAGACAGGCGAGAGTGAGAGAGAGAGACAGGCGAGAGTGAGAGAGAGAGAGAGAGAGACAGGCGAGAGAGAGAGAGAGACAGGCGATAGTCAGAGAGAGACAGGCGAGAGTGAGAGAGAGAGACAGGCGAGAGAGAGAGAGAGAGAGAGAGACAGGCGAGAGTGAGGGAGAGAGAGACAGGCGAGAGTGAGGGAGAGAGAGACAGGCGAGAGTGAGGGAGAGAGAGACAGGCGAGAGTGAGAGAGAGAGAGAGAGAGACAGGCGAGAGTGAGGGAGGGAGAGACAGGCGAGAGTGAGGGAGGGAGAGACAGGCGAGAGTGAGGGAGGGAGAGACAGGCGAGAGTGAGGGAGGGAGAGACAGGCGAGAGTGAGGGAGGGAGAGACAGGCGAGAGTGAGGGAGGGAGAGACAGGCGAGAGTGAGAGAGGGAGAGACAGGCGAGAGTGAGAGAGGGAGAGACAGGCGAGAGTGAGAGAGGGAGAGACAGGCGAGAGTGAGAGAGGGAGAGACAGGCGAGAGTGAGAGAGGGAGAGACAGGCGAGAGTGAGAGAGGGAGAGACAGGCGAGAGTGAGAGAGGGAGAGACAGGCGAGAGTGAGAGAGAGAGTGTGACAGGCGAGAGTGAGAGTGGGAGAGTGTGACAGGCGAGAGTGAGAGTGGGAGAGTGTGACAGGCGAGAGTGAGAGTGGGAGAGTGTGACAGGCGAGAGTGAGAGGGGGAGAGTGTGACAGGCGAGAGTGAGAGAGAGAGAGAGAGACAGGCGAGAGTGAGAGAGAGAGAGAGAGACAGGCGAGAGTGAGAGAGAGAGAGACAGGCGAGAGTGAGAGAGAGAGAGACAGGCGAGAGAGAGAGAGAGAGAGACAGGCGAGAGAGAGAGAGAGAGAGACAGGCGAGAGAGAGAGAGACAGGCGAGAGAGAGAGAGACAGGCGAGAGAGAGAGAGACAGGCGAGAGAGAGAGAGACAGGCGAGAGAGAGAGAGACAGGCGAGAGAGAGAGAGACAGGCGAGAGAGAGAGAGACAGGCGAGAGAGAGAGAGACAGGTGAGAGAGAGAGGCGAGAGAGAGAGAGAGAGAGAGAGACAGGCGAGAGAGAGAGAGAGAGGCGAGAGAGAGAGAGAGAGAAAGACAGGCGAGAGTGAGAGAAAGAGAGACAGGCGAGAGTAAGAGAAAGAGAGACAGGCGAGAGTGAGAGAGAGAGAGAGACAGACAGGCGGGAGTGAGAGAGAGAGACAGGCGGGAGAGAGTGTGACAGGCGAGAGTGAGAGAGAGAGAGAGACAGGTGAGAGTGAGAGAGAGAGAGAGACAGGCGAGAGAGAGAGAGAGTGTGACAGGCGAGAGAAAGAGAGAGAGAGAGAGAGACAGGCGAGAGAGAGAGAGAGACAGGCGAGAGAGAGAGAGAGAGAGACAGGCGAGAGAGAGAGAGAGAGAGAGAGACAGGCGAGAGTGAGAGAGAGAGAGACAGGCGAGAGTGAGAGAGAGACAGGCGAGAGTGAGAGAGAGAGAGACAGGCGAGAGTGAGAGAGAGACAGGCGAGAGTGAGAGAGAGACAGGCGAGAGTGAGAGAGAGACAGGCGAGAGTGAGAGAGGGAGAGTGTGACAGGCGAGTGTGAGAGAGGGAGAGTGTGACAGGCGAGTGTGAGAGAGGGAGAGTGTGACAGGCGAGAGTGAGAGAGGGAGAGTGTGACAGGCGAGTGTGAGAGAGGGAGAGTGTGACAGGCGAGAGTGAGAGGGAGAGACAGGCGTGAGTGAGAGAGAGAGACAGGCGAGAGTGAGAGATAGAGACAGGCGAGAGTGAGAGAGAGAGAGACAGGGGAGAGTGAGAGAGAGAGAGACAGGCGAGACAGAGAGAGAGAGACAGGCGAGAGTGAGAGAGACAGGCGAGAGTGAGAGAGACAGGCGAGAGTGAGAGAGACAGGCGAGAGTGAGAGAGACAGGCGAGAGTGAGAGAGACAGGCGAGAGAGAGAGAGAGAGAGAGAGACAGGCAAGAGACAGAGAGACAGGTGAGAGAGAGAGGCGAGAGAGAGAGAGAGACAGGCGAGAGAGAGAGAGAGAGACAGGCGAGAGAGAGAGAGAGACAGGCGAGAGAGAGAGAGAGACAGGCGAGAGAGAGAGAGAGAAAGACAGGCGAGAGTGAGAGAAAGAGAGACAGGCGAGAGTGAGAGAGAGAGAGAGAGAGACAGACAGGCGGGAGTGAGAGAGAGAGACAGGCGGGAGAGAGTGTGACAGGCGAGAGTGAGAGAGAGAGAGAGACAGGTGAGAGTGAGAGAGAGAGAGAGACAGGCGAGAGAGAGAGAGAGTGTGACAGGCGAGAGAGAGAGAGAGAGAGAGAGAGACAGGCGAGAGAGAGAGAGAGACAGGCGAGAGAGAGAGAGAGACAGGCGAGAGAGAGAGAGAGACAGGCGAGAGAGAGAGAGAGACAGGCGAGGAGAGAGAGAGACAGGCGAGGAGAGAGAGAGAGACAGGCGAGGAGAGAGAGAGAGACAGGCGAGAGAGAGAGAGAGAGAGACAGGCGAGAGTGAGAGAGAGAGAGACAGGCGAGAGTGAGAGAGAGAGAGACAGGCAAGAGTGAGAGAGAGAGAGACAGGCGAGAGTGAGAGAGAGACAGGCGAGAGTGAGAGAGAGAGAGAGAGACAGGCGAGTGTGAGAGAGGGAGAGTGTGACAGGCGAGTGTGAGAGAGGGAGAGTGTGACAGGAGAGAGGGAGAGTGTGACAGGCGAGAGTGAGAGAGGGAGAGTGTGACAGGCGAGTGTGAGAGAGGGAGAGTGTGACAGGCGAGAGTGAGAGGAAGAGACAGGCGAGAGTGAGAGAGAGAGACAGGCGAGAGTGAGAGAGAGAGACAGGCGAGAGTGAGAGAGAGAGAGACAGGCGAGAGTGAGAGAGAGAGAGAGACAGGCGAGAGTGAGAGAGAGAGAGACAGGCGAGAGTGAGAGAGAGAGAGACAGGCGAGAGTGAGAGAGAGAGAGAGACAGGCGAGAGAGAGAGAGACAGGCGAGAGTGAGAGAGACAGGCGAGAGTGAGAGAGACAGGCGAGAGAGAGAGAGAAAGACAGGTGAGAGTGAGAGAGAAAGACAGGCGAGAGTGAGTGAGAGAGAGAGAGACAGACAGGCGGGAGTGAGAGAGAGAGAGACAGGCAGGAGAGAGTGTGACAGGCGAGAGTGAGAGAGAGAGAGAGAGAGAGAGACGGGCGAGAGTGAGAGAGAGAGAGACGGGCGAGAGTGAGAGAGAGAGAGAGACGGGCGAGAGTGAGAGAGAGAGACGGGCGAGAGTGAGAGAGAGAGAGACGGGCGAGAGTGAGAGAGAGTGTGACGGGCGAGAGTGAGAGAGGGAGAGTGTGACGGGCGAGAGTGAGAGAGGGAGAGTGTGACGGGCGAGAGTGAGAGAGGGAGAGTGTGACAGGCGAGAGTGAGAGAGGGAGAGTGTGACAGGCGAGTGAGAGAGGGAGAGTGTGACAGGCGAGAGTGAGAGAGGGAGAGTGTGACAGGCGAGAGTGAGAGAGGGAGAGTGTGACAGGCGAGAGTGAGAGAGGGAGAGTGTGACAGGCGAGAGTGAGAGAGGGAGAGTGTGACAGGCGAGAGTGAGAGAGAGAGACAGGCGAGAGTGAGAGAGACAGGCGGGAGTGAGAGAGAGAGACAGGCGGGAGTGAGAGGGAGAGACAGGCGGGAGTGAGAGGGAGAGACAGGCGGGAGTGAGAGGGAGAGACAGGCGGGAGTGAGAGGGAGAGACAGGCGGGAGTGAGAGGGAGAGACAGGCGAGAGTGAGAGAGGGAGAGACAGGCGAGAGTGAGAGAGGGAGAGACAGGCGAGAGTGAGAGAGGGAGAGACAGGCGAGAGTGAGAGAGGGAGAGACAGGCGAGAGTGAGAGAGGGAGAGACAGGCGAGAGTGAGAGAGGGAGAGACAGGCGAGAGTGAGAGAGGGAGAGACAGGCGAGAGTGAGAGAGGGAGAGACAGGCGAGAGTGAGAGAGGGAGAGACAGGCGAGAGTGAGAGAGGGAGAGACAGGCGAGAGTGAGAGAGGGAGAGACAGGCGAGAGTGAGAGAGGGAGAGACAGGCGAGAGTGAGAGAGGGAGAGACAGGCGAGAGTGAGAGAGGGAGAGACAGGCGAGAGTGAGAGAGGGAGAGACAGGCGAGAGTGAGAGAGGGAGAGACAGGCGAGAGTGAGAGAGGGAGAGACAGGCGAGAGTGAGAGAGGGAGAGACAGGCGAGAGTGAGAGAGGGAGAGACAGGCGAGAGTGAGAGAGGGAGAGACAGGCGAGAGTGAGAGAGGGAGAGACAGGCGAGAGTGAGAGAGGGAGAGACAGGCGAGAGTGAGAGAGGGAGAGACAGGCGAGAGTGAGAGAGGGAGAGACAGGCGAGAGTGGGAGAGACAGGCGAGAGAGGGAGAGACAGGCGAGAGAGGGAGAGACAGGCGAGAGAGGGAGAGACAGGCGAGAGAGGGAGAGACAGGCGAGAGAGGGAGAGACAGGCGAGAGAGGGAGAGACAGGCGAGAGAGGGAGAGACAGGCGAGAGTGGGAGAGACAGGCGAGAGTGAGAGAGGGAGAGACAGGCGAGAGTGAGAGAGGGAGAGACAGGCGAGAGTGAGAGAGGGAGAGACAGGCGAGAGTGAGAGAGGGAGAGACAGGCGAGAGTGAGAGAGGGAGAGACAGGCGAGAGTGAGAGAGGGAGAGACAGGCGAGAGAGGGAGAGGGAGAGACAGGCGAGAGAGGGAGAGACAGGCGAGAGAGGGAGAGACAGGCGAGAGAGGGAGAGACAGGCGAGAGAGGGAGAGACAGGCGAGAGAGGGAGAGACAGGCGAGAGAGGGAGAGACAGGCGAGAGAGGGAGAGACAGGCGAGAGAGGGAGAGACAGGCGAGAGAGGGAGAGACAGGCGAGAGAGGGAGAGACAGGCGAGAGTGAGAGAGGGAGAGACAGGCGAGAGTGAGAGAGGGAGAGACAGGCGAGAGTGAGAGAGGGAGAGACAGGCGAGAGTGAGAGAGGGAGAGACAGGCGAGAGAGGGAGAGACAGGCGAGAGTGAGAGAGGGAGAGACAGGCGAGAGTGAGAGAGGGAGAGACAGGCGAGAGTGAGAGAGGGAGAGACAGGCGAGAGTGAGAGAGGGAGAGACAGGCGAGAGTGAGAGACAGGCGAGAGTGAGAGAGGGAGAGACAGGCGAGAGTGAGAGAGGGAGAGACAGGCGAGAGTGAGAGAGGGAGAGACAGGCGAGAGTGAGAGAGGGAGAGACAGGCGAGAGTGAGAGGGGGAGAGAAAGGCGAGAGTGAGAGGGGGAGAGACAGGCGAGAGTGAGAGGGGGAGAGACAGGCGAGAGTGAGAGGGGGAGAGACAGGCGAGAGTGAGAGGGGGAGAGACAGGCGAGAGTGAGAGGGGGAGAGACAGGCGAGAGTGAGAGGGGGAGAGACAGGCGAGAGTGAGAGGGGGAGAGACAGGCGAGAGTGAGAGAGGGAGAGACAGGCGAGAGTGAGAGAGGGAGAGACAGGCGAGAGTGAGAGAGAGAGAGAGAGACAGGCGAGAGAGAGAGAGAGAGAGACAGGCGAGAGAGAGAGAGAGAGAGAGAGAGAGACAGGCGAGAGAGAGAGAGAGAGACAGGCGAGAGTGAGAGAGAGAGACAGGCGAGAGTGAGAGAGAGAGACAGGCGAGAGTGAGAGAGAGAGACAGGCTGGAGAGAGAGAGAGACAGGCGAGGGTAAGAGAGAGAGAGAGACAGGCGAGAGTGTGAGAGAGAGAGGCCAGAGTGAGAGAGACAGGCGAGAGAGAGAGACAGGCGAGAGAGAGAGACAGGCGAGAGAGAGAGACAGGCGAGAGAGACAGGAGAGAGTGAGAGAGTGAGAGAGAGAGACAGGCGAGAGTGAGAGGGGGAGAGTGTGACAGGCGAGAGTGAGAGGGGGAGAGTGTGACAGGCGAGAGTGAGAGAGGGAGAGTGTGACAGGCGAGAGTGAGAGAGGGAGAGAGACAGGCGAGAGTGAGAGAGAGAGAGAGACAGGCAAGAGTGAGAGAGAGAGACAGGCGAGAGTGAGAGAGAGAGACAGGCGAGAGTGAGAGAGAGAGAGATAGGCGAGAGTGAGAGAGAGAGACAGGCGGGAGTGATAGAGAGACAGGCGGGAGTGAGAGAGAGACAGGCGAGAGTGAGAGAGAGAGTGTGACAGGCGAGAGTGAGGGAGGGAGAGTGTGACAGGCGAGAGTGAGGGAGGGAGAGTGTGACAGGCGAGAGTGAGGGAGGGAGAGTGTGACAGGCGAGAGAGAGAGAGACAGGCGAGAGTGAGAGAGACAGGCGAGAGTGAGAGAGACAGACAGGCGAGAGTGAGAGAGAGAGACAGGCGGGAGTGAGAGAGAGAGAGAGAGAGAGAGAGAGAGACCGGCGAGAGTGAGAGAGAGAGAGAGAGACAGGCGAGAGTGAGAGAGGGAGAATGTGACAGGTGAGAGTGAGAGAGAGAGAGACAGGCGAGAATGAGAGAGAGAGAGACAGGCGAGAGTGAGAGAGAGAGAGACAGGCGAGAGTGAGTGAGAGAGAGAGAGAGGCGAGAGTGAGTGAGAGAGAGAGAGGCGAGAGAGACAGGTAAGAGTGAGAGAGAGAGAGACAGGCAAGAGTGAGTGAGAGAGAGAGACAGGTGAGAGAGAGTGAGAGAGAGAGACAGGTGAGAGAGAGAGAGACAGGCGAGGGTGAGAGAGAGAGAGAGACAGGTGAGAGTGAGTGAGAGACAGGCGAGAGTGAGTGAGAGAGAGAGAGAGACAGGCGAGAGTGAAAGAGCGCGACAGGCGAGAGTGAGTGAGAGAGAGAGAGAGACAGGCAAGAGTGAGAGAGAGAGACAGGCGAGAGTGAGAGAGAGAGACAGGCGAGAGTGAGAGAGAGAGAGAGAGAGAGACAGGCGAGAGTGAGAGAGAGAGACAGGCGAGAGTGAGAGAGAGAGACAGGCTGGAGAGAGAGAGAGACAGGCGAGAGTAAGAGAGAGAGAGAGAGACAGGCGAGAGTGTGAGAGAGAGAGGCCAGAGTGAGAGAGACAGGCGAGAGAGAGAGACAGGCGAGAGAGAGAGACAGGCGAGAGAGAGAGACAGGCGAGAGAGAGAGACAGGCGAGAGTGAGAGGGGGAGAGTGTGACAGGCGAGAGTGAGAGAGGGAGAGAGACAGGCGAGAGTGAGAGAGAGAGAGACAGGCAAGAGTGAGAGAGAGAGACAGGCGAGAGTGAGAGAGACAGCGAGAGTGAGAGAGAGAGACAGGCGAGAGTGAGAGAGAGAGACAGGCGAGAGTGAGAGAGAGAGACAGGCGAGAGTGAGAGAGAGAGACAGGCGGGAGTGAGAGAGAGACAGGCGGGAGTGAGAGAGAGACAGGCGGGAGTGAGAGAGAGACAGGCGGGAGTGAGAGAGAGACAGGCGGGAGTGAGAGAGAGACAGGCGGGAGTGAGAGAGAGACAGGCGAGAGTGAGAGAGAGAGTGTGACAGGCGAGAGTGAGGGAGGGAGAGTGTGACAGGCGAGAGTGAGGGAGGGAGAGTGTGACAGGCGAGAGTGAGGGAGGGAGAGTGTGACAGGCGAGAGTGAGGGAGGGAGAGTGTGACAGGCGAGAGTGAGGGAGGGAGAGTGTGACAGGCGAGAGAGAGAGAGACAGGCGAGAGTGAGAGACAGAAAGAGAGAGAGAGACAGGCGAGAGTGAGAGAGAGAGAGACAGGCGAGAGTGAGAGACAGAAAGAGAGAGAGAGACAGGCGAGAGTGAGAGAGAGAGAGACAGGCGAGAGTGAGAGAGACAGGCGAGAGTGAGAGAGACAGGCGAGAGTGAGAGAGAGAGACAGGCGAGAGTGAGAGAGAGAGACAGGCGAGAGTGAGAGAGAGAGACAGACGAGAGTGAGAGAGAGAGACAGGCGAGAGTGAGAGAGAGAGACAGGCGAGAGTGAGAGAGAGAGACAGGCGAGAGTGAGAGAGAGAGACAGGCGAGAGTGAGAGAGAGACAGGCGAGAGTGAGAGAGAGACAGGCGAGAGTGTGAGAGAGACAGGCGAGAGTGAGAGAGAGAGACAGGCGAGAGTGAGAGAGAGAGACAGGCGAGAGTGAGAGAGAGAGACAGGCGAGAGTGAGAGAGAGACAGGCGAGAGTGTGAGAGAGACAGGCGAGAGTGAGAGAGAGACAGGCGAGAGTGAGAGAGAGACAGGCGAGAGTGAGAGAGAGAGAGAGACAGGCGAGAGTGAGAGAGAGAGAGAGAGACAGGCGAGAGTGAGAGAGAGAGAGAGAGACAGGCGAGAGTGAGAGAGAGAGACAGGCGAGAGTGAGAGAGAGGGAGAGAGAGACAGGCTAGAGTGAGAGAGAGAGAGTGAGAGACAGGCGAGAGTGAGAGAGAGAGACAGGCGAGAGTGAGAGAGAGAGAGACAGGCGAGAGTGAGAGAGAGAGAGACAGGCGAGAGTGAGAGAGAGAGACAGGCGAGAGTGAGAGAGAGAGACAGGCGAGAGTGAGTGAGAGACAGGCGAGAGTGAGTGAGAGAGAGACAGGCGAGAGTGAGTGAGAGAGAGAGACAGGCGAGAGTGAGTGAGAGAGAGAGACAGGCGAGAGTGAGTGAGAGAGAGAGAGAGAGGCGAGAGTGAGTGAGAGAGAGAGAGAGAGGCGAGAGTGAGTGAGAGAGAGAGAGGTGAGAGTGAGTGACAGAGAGAGAGGCGAGAGTGAGAGAGAGAGAGAGAGAGAGGGGGTGAGAGTGAGAGAGAGCAGAGAGACAAACAGGCAAGAGTGAGAGAGAGAGACAGGCAAGAGTGAGAGAGAGAGAGAGAGACATGTGAGAGTGAAAGAGAGAGAGAGAGAGAGACATGCGAGAGTGAGAGAGAGAGAGACAGGCAGGGAAGAGTGAGAGAGCGAGAGAGAGAGACAGGCGAGAGTGAGAGAGAGGGAGAGACAGGCGAGAGTGAGAGAGAGAGAGAGAGAGACAGGCGAGAGTGAGAGAGAGAGAGAGAGACAGGCGAGAGTGAGAGAGACAGGCGAGAGAGAGAGAGAGAGAGAGACAGGCGAGAGAGAGACAGGCGAGAGAGAGACAGGCGAGAGAGAGAGAGAGACAGGCGAGAGTGAGAGAGAGAGAGACAGGCGAGAGTGAGAGAGAGAGAGACAGGCGAGAGTGAGAGAGAGAGAGACAGGCGAGAGTGAGAGAGAGAGAGACAGGCGAGAGTGAGAGAGAGAGAGACAGGCGAGAGTGAGAGAGAGAGAGACAGGCGAGAGTGAGTGAGAGAGAGAGGCGAGAGTGAGTGAGAGAGAGAGGCGAGAGTGAGTGAGAGAGAGGCGAGAGTGAGTGAGAGAGAGAGAGAGGCGAGAGTGAGTGAGAGAGGGAGAGGTGAGAGTGAGTGAGAGAGAGAGGCAAGAGTGAGAGAGAGAGAGACAGGCGAGAGTGAGAGAGAGGGAGAGACAGGCGAGAGTGAGAGAGAGGGAGAGACAGGCGAGAGTGAGAGAGAGGGAGAGAGAGACAGGCTAGAGTGAGAGAGAGAGAGTGAGAGACAGGCGAGAGTGAGAGAGAGACAGGCGAGAGTGAGAGAGAGAGAGACAGGCGAGAGTGAGAGAGAGAGAGACAGGCGAGAGTGAGAGAGAGAGACAGGCGAGAGTGAGTAAGAGAGAGAGGCGAGAGTGAGTGAGAGAGAGAGAGAGGCGAGAGTGAGAGAGAGAGAGAGGCGAGAGTGAGAGAGAGAGAGAGGCGAGAGTGAGAGAGAGAGAGAGGCGAGAGAGACAGGTAAGAGTGAGAGAGAGAGAGACAGGCAAGAGTGAGTGAGAGAGAGAGACAGGTGAGAGAGAGAGAGAGACAGGCGAGGGTGAGAGAGAGAGAGAGACAGGTGAGAGTGAGTGAGAGACAGGCGAGAGTGAGTTAGAGAGAGAGAGAGACAGGCGAGAGTGAGTGAGAGAGAGAGAGAGAGACAGGCGAGAGAGTGAGAGAGAGAGAGAGACAGGCGAGAGAGTGAGAGAGAGAGAGACAGGTGAGAGTGAGAGAGCGCGACAGGCGAGAGTGAGTGAGAGAGAGAGAGAGACAGGCAAGAGTGAGAGAGAGAAACAGGCGAGAGTGAGAGAGAGAGAGACAGGCGAGAGTGAGAGAGAGAGACAGGCGAGAGTGAGAGAGAGAGAGAGAGAGAGACAGGCGAGAGTGAGAGAGAGAGAGAGAGAGACAGGCGAGAGTGAGAGAGAGAGAGAGAGAGAGAGAGACAGGCGAGAGTGACTGAGAGAGACAGGCGAGAGTCAGAGAGAGAGAGACAGGCGAGAGTGAGAGAGAGAGACAGGCGAGAGTGAGAGAGAGAGACAGGCGAGAGTGAGAGAGAGAGACAGGCGAGAGTGAGAGAGAGAGACAGGCGAGAGTCAGAGAGAGAGAGACAGGCGGGAGTGAGACAGGCGGGAGTGAGAGAGAGACAGGCGGGAGTGAGAGAGAGACAGGCGAGAGTTGGAGAGAGAGTGTGACAGGCGAGAGTGAGGGAGGGAGAGTGTGACAGGCGAGAGTGAGGGAGGGAGAGTGTGACAGGCGAGAGTGAGGGAGGGAGAGTGTGACAGGCGAGAGAGAGAGAGACAGGCGAGAGTGAGAGACAGAAAGAGAGAGAGAGACAGGCGAGAGTGAGAGAGAGAGAGAGAGGCGAGAGTGAGAGAGACAGGCGAGAGTGAAAGAGAGAGACAGGCGAGAGTGAGAGAGAGAGACAGGCGAGAGTGAGAGAGAGAGACAGGCGGGAGTGAGAGAGAGAGACAGGCGGGAGTGAGAGAGAGAGAGAGAGTGAGAGAGACCGGCGAGAGTGAGAGAGAGAGAGAGACAGGCGAGAGTGAGAGAGAGAGAATGTGACAGGTGAGAGTGAGAGAGAGAGAGACAGGCGAGAGTGAGAGAGAGAGAGACAGGCAAGAGTGAGAGAGAGAGACAGGTGAGAGTGAGAGAGAGAGAGACAGGCGAGAGTGAGTGAGAGAGAGACAGGCGAGAGTGAGTGAGAGAGAGAGAGAGGCGAGAGAGACAGGTAAGAGTGAGAGAGAGAGAGACAGACAAGAGTGAGTGAGAGAGAGAGACAGGTGAGAGAGAGAGAGAGACAGGCGAGGGTGAGAGAGAGAGAGAGACAGGTGAGAGTGAGTGAGAGACAGGCGAGAGTGAGTGAGAGAGAGAGAGAGACAGGCGAGAGTGAGAGAGCGCGATAGGCGAGAGTGAGTGAGAGAGAGAGAGAGACAGGCAAGAGTGAGAGAGAGAGACAGGCGAGAGTGAGAGAGAGAGAGAGAGAGACAGGCGAGAGTGAGAGAGAGAGAGAGAGACAGGCGAGAGTGAGTGAGAGAGGCGAGAGTGAGTGAGAGAGAGAGGCGAGAGTGAGTGAGAGAGAGAGAGGCGAGAGTGAGTGAGAGAGAGAGAGGCGAGAGTGAGTGAGAGAGAGAGAGGCGAGAGTGAGTGAGAGAGAGAGAGGCGAGAGTGAGTGAGAGAGAGAGAGGCGAGAGTGAGAGAGAGAGAGAGAGAGAGGGGGGCGAGAGAGAGAGACAGGCGAGAGTGAGAGAGAGAGAGACAGGCGAGAGTGAGAGAGAGAGAGACAGGCGAGAGTGAGAGAGAGAGAGACAGGCGAGAGTGAGAGAGAGAGAGACAGGCGAGAGTGAGAGAGAGAGAGACAGGCGAGAGTGAGAGAGAGAGAGACAGGCGAGAGTGAGAGAGAGAGAGACAGGCGAGAGTGAGAGAGAGAGAGACAGGCGAGAGTGAGAGAGAGAGAGACAGGCGAGAGTGAGAGAGACAGGCGAGAGTGAGAGAGACAGGCGAGAGTGAGAGAGAGAGACAGGCGAGAGTGAGAGAGAGAGAGAGAGAGACAGGCAAGAGTGAGAGAGAGAGACAGGCGAGAGTGAGAGAGAGAGACAGGCGAGAGTGAGAGAGAGAGAGAGAGAGACAGGCAAGAGTGAGAGAGAGAGACAGGCGAGAGTGAGAGAGAGAGACAGGCGAGAGTGAGAGAGAGAGACAGGTGAGAGTGAGTGAGAGACAGGCGAGAGTGAGTGAGAGAGAGAGAGAGACAGGCGAGAGTGAGAGAGCGCGACAGGCGAGAGTGAGTGAGAGAGAGAGAGAGAAACAGGCAAGAGTGAGAGAGAGAGACAGGCGAGAGTGAGAGAGAGAGACAGGCGAGAGTGAGACAGAGAGACAGGCGAGAGTGAGAGAGAGAGAGAGAGACAGGCGAGAGTGAGAGAGAGAGAGAGAGACAGGCGAGAGTGAGTGAGAGAGAGGCGAGAGTGAGTGAGAGAGAGAGGCGAGAGTGAGTGAGAGAGAGAGAGGCGAGAGTGAGTGAGAGAGAGAGAGGCGAGAGTGAGTGAGAGAGAGAGAGGCGAGAGTGAGTGAGAGAGAGAGGCGAGAGTGAGAGAGAGAGAGGCGAGAGTGAGTGAGAGAGAGAGAGGCGAGAGTGAGTGAGAGAGAGAGGCGAGAGTGAGTGAGAGAGAGAGAGGCGAGAGTGAGAGAGAGAGAGAGAGAGAGGGGGGCGAGAGTGAGAGAGAGAGAGAGAGACATGCGAGAGTGAAAGAGAGAGAGAGAGAGAGAGACATGCGAGAGTGAGAGAGAGAGACAGGCGAGAGTGAGAGAGAGAGAGACAGGCGAGAGTGAGAGAGAGAGAGACAGGCGAGAGTGAGAGAGAGAGAGACAGGCGAGAGTGAGAGAGAGAGAGACAGGCGAGAGTGAGAGAGAGAGAGACAGGCGAGAGTGAGAGAGAGAGAGACAGGCGAGAGTGAGAGAGAGAGAGACAGGCGAGAGTGAGAGAGAGAGAGAGAGACAGGCGAGAGTGAGAGAGAGAGAGACAGGCGAGAGTGAGAGAGAGAGAGACAGGCGAGAGTGAGAGAGAGAGAGACAGGCGAGAGTGAGAGAGAGAGAGACAGGCGAGAGTGAGAGAGAGAGAGACAGGCGAGAGTGAGAGAGAGAGAGACAGGCGAGAGTGAGAGAGAGAGAGACAGGCGAGAGTGAGAGAGAGAGAGAGACAGGCGAGAGTGAGAGAGAGAGACAGGCGAGAGTGAGAGAGAGAGACAGGCGAGAGTGAGAGAGAGAGACAGGCGAGAGTGAGAGAGAGAGACAGGCGAGAGTGAGAGAGAGAGACAGGCGAGAGTGAGAGAGAGAGACAGGCGAGAGTGAGAGAGAGAGACAGGCGAGAGTGAGAGAGAGAGACAGGCGAGAGTGAGAGAGAGAGACAGGCGAGAGTGAGAGAGAGAGACAGGCGAGAGTGAGAGAGAGACAGGCGAGAGTGAGAGAGAGACAGGCGAGAGTGAGAGAGAGACAGGCGAGAGTGAGAGAGAGACAGGCGAGAGTGAGAGAGAGACAGGCGAGAGTGAGAGAGAGAGAGAGACAGGCGAGAGTGAGAGAGAGAGAGAGACAGGCGAGAGTGAGAGAGAGAGAGAGAGACAGGCGAGAGTGAGAGAGAGAGAGACAGGCGAGAGTGAGAGAGAGAGAGACAGGCGAGAGTGAGAGAGAGAGAGACAGGCGAGAGTGAGAGAGAGAGAGACAGGCGAGAGTGAGAGAGAGAGAGACAGGCGAGAGTGAGAGAGAGAGAGACAGGCGAGAGTGAGAGAGAGAGAGACAGGCGAGAGTGAGAGAGAGAGAGACAGGCGAGAGTGAGAGAGAGAGAGACAGGCGAGAGTGAGAGAGAGAGAGACAGGCGAGAGTGAGAGAGAGAGAGACAGGCGAGAGTGAGAGAGAGAGAGACAGAGAGAGACAGGCGAGAGTGAGAGAGAGAGAGACAGGCGAGAGTGAGAGAGAGAGAGACAGGCGAGAGTGAGAGAGAGAGACAGGCGAGAGTGAGAGAGAGAGACAGGCGAGAGTGAGAGAGAGAGACAGGCGAGAGTGAGAGAGAGAGACAGGCGAGAGTGAGAGAGAGAGAGACAGGCGAGAGTGAGAGAGAGAGAGACAGGCGAGAGTGAGAGAGAGAGAGACAGGCGAGAGTGAGTGAGAGAGAGAGACGAGAGTGAGTGAGAGAGACGTGAGAGTGAGTGAGAGAGAGAGAGGCGAGAGTGAGTGAGAGAGAGAGGCGAGAGTGAGTGAGAGAGAGAGGCGAGAGTGAGTGAGAGAGAGGCGCGAGAGTGAGTGAGAGAGAGAGGCGCGAGAGTGAGTGAGAGAGAGAGGCGCGAGAGTGAGTGAGAGAGAGAGGCGCGAGAGTGAGTGAGAGAGAGGGAGGCGAGAGTGAGTGAGAGAGAGAGAGGCGAGAGTGAGTGAGAGAGAGAGAGGCGAGAGTGAGTGAGAGAGAGAGAGGCGAGAGTGAGAGAGAGAGAGAGGGGGGGCGAGAGTGAGAGAGAGCAGAGAGACAAACAGGCAAGAGTGAGAGAGAGAGAGAGGCAGGCGAGAGTGAGAGAGCGAGAGAGAGAGACAGGCGAGAGTGAGAGAGAGGGAGAGACAGGCGAGAGTGAGAGAGAGGGAGAGACAGGCGAGAGTGAGAGAGAGAGACAGGCGAGAGTGAGAGAGAGAGACAGGCGAGAGTGAGAGAGAGAGACAGGCGAGAGTGAGAGAGAGAGACAGGCGAGAGTGAGAGAGAGAGACAGGCGAGAGTGAGAGAGAGAGACAGGCGAGAGTGAGAGAGAGAGACAGGCGAGAGTGAGAGAGAGAGAGACAGGCGAGAGTGAGAGAGAGAGACAGGCGAGAGTGAGAGAGAGAGAGAGAGACAGGCGAGAGTGAGAGATAGAGAGACAGGCGAGAGTGAGAGAGAGAGAGACAGGTGAGAGTGAGAGAGAGAGAGACAGGCGAGAGTGAGTGAGAGAGAGAGACGAGAGTGAGTGAGAGAGAGAGGCGTGAGAGTGAGTGAGAGAGAGAGAGGCGAGAGTGAGTGAGAGAGAGAGGCGAGAGTGAGTGAGAGAGAGGCGAGAGTGAGTGAGAGAGAGGCGAGAGTGAGTGAGAGAGAGAGAGGCGAGAGTGAGTGAGAGAGAGAGGGGGGCGAGAGTGAGAGAGAGCAGAGAGACAAACAGGCAAGAGTGAGAGAGAGAGAGAGGCAGGCGAGAGTGAGAGAGCGAGAGAGAGAGACAGGCGAGAGTGAGAGAGAGGGAGAGACAGGCGAGAGTGAGAGAGAGGGAGAGACAGGCGAGAGTGAGAGAGAGGGAGAGACAGGCGAGAGTGAGAGAGAGAGACAGGCGAGAGTGAGAGAGAGAGACAGGCGAGAGTGAGAGAGAGAGACAGGCGAGAGTGAGAGAGAGAGACAGGCGAGAGTGAGAGAGAGAGAGAGAGACAGGCGAGAGTGAGAGAGAGAGAGAGAGAGACAGGCGAGAGTGAGAGAGAGAGAGACAGGTGAGAGTGAGAGAGAGAGAGACAGGCGAGAGTGAGTGAGAGAGAGAGACGAGAGTGAGTGAGAGAGAGAGACGAGAGTGAGTGAGAGAGAGAGGCGTGAGAGTGAGTGAGAGAGAGAGAGGCGAGAGTGAGTGAGAGAGAGAGGCGAGAGTGAGTGAGAGAGAGGCGAGAGTGAGTGAGAGAGAGGCGAGAGTGAGTGAGAGAGAGAGAGGCGAGAGTGAGTGAGAGAGAGAGGCGCGAGAGTGAGTGAGAGAGAGGGAGGCGAGAGTGAGTGAGAGAGAGAGAGGCGAGAGTGAGTGAGAGAGGGAGAGGCGAGAGTGAGAGAGAGAGAGGGGGGGGCGAGAGTGAGAGAGAGCAGAGAGACGAACAGGCAAGAGTGAGAGAGAGAGAGAGGCAGGCAAGAGTGAGAGAGAGAGAGTGAGAGACAGACGAGAGTGAGAGTGAGACAGGCTGCAGTCAGACAGGCGAGAGTGAGACAGGCGGGAAAGAGAGACAGGCGAGGGTGAGAGAGAGAGGCAGGCAAGAGAGAGAAACAAGGGCAGGCAAGAGAGAGAGACAGAGACAGGCAAGAGAGAGACAGGCAACGGTGAGGGAGAGACAGGAGAGAGAGAGAGAGAGAGAGAGACAGGCGAGGGTGAGCGAGAGAGAGAGAGACAGGCGAGAGTGAGAGAGAGAGAGAGACAGGTGAGAGTGAGAGAGAGAGAGACAGGCTGGAGTGAGAGAGAGAGAGACAGGCTGGAGTGAGAGAGAGAGAGACAGGCGGGAGTGAGAGAGAGAGAGACAGGCAGGAGTGAGAGAGAGTGAGACAATCGGGAGTGAGAGACAGGCGAGAGTGAGAGAGAGAGAGAGAGAGAGGCGAGAGTGAGAGAGAGAGAGGCAAGTGTGAGAGAGAGGGAGGCGAGAGAGAGAGAGAGGCGAGAGTGAGAGAGAGAGAGACAGGCAAGAGTGAGAGAGAGAGAGAGTGACATGCGAGAGTGAGAGAGAGAGACATGCGAGAGTGAGAGAGCAAGAGAGAGAGGCAGGCGAGAGTGAGAGAGAGAGAGAGAGAGACAGGCGAGAGTGAGAGAGAGAGAGAGACAGGTGAGAGTGAGAGAGAGAGAGACAGGCGGGAGTGAGAGAGAGAGAGACAGGCGGGAGTGAGAGACAGAGAGACAGGCGGGAGTGAGAGAGAGAGAGACAGGCAGGAGGGAGAGAGAGAGAGACAGGCGGGAGTGAGAGACAGAGAGAGAGAGAGAGAGGCGAGAGTGAGAGAGAGAGAGGCAAGAGTGAGAGAGAGGGAGGCGAGAGAGAGAGAGAGAGGCGAGAGTGAGAGAGAGAGACAAACAGGCAAGAGTGAGAGAGAGAGAGAGAGAGAGGCGAGAGTGAGAGAGAGAGAGGCAAGTGTGAGAGAGAGGGAGGCGAGAGAGAGAGAGAGGCGAGAGTGAGAGAGAGAGAGACAGGCAAGAGTGAGAGAGAGAGAGAGTGACATGCGAGAGTGAGAGAGAGAGACATGCGAGAGTGAGAGAGCAAGAGAGAGAGGCAGGCGAGAGTGAGAGAGAGAGAGAGAGAGACAGGCGAGAGTGAGAGAGAGAGAGAGACAGGTGAGAGTGAGAGAGAGAGAGACAGGCGGGAGTGAGAGAGAGAGAGACAGGCGGGAGTGAGAGACAGAGAGACAGGCGGGAGTGAGAGAGAGAGAGACAGGCAGGAGGGAGAGAGAGAGAGACAGGCGGGAGTGAGAGACAGAGAGAGAGAGAGAGAGGCGAGAGTGAGAGAGAGAGAGGCAAGAGTGAGAGAGAGGGAGGCGAGAGAGAGAGAGAGAGGCGAGAGTGAGAGAGAGAGACAAACAGGCAAGAGTGAGAGAGAGAGAGACAGGCAAGAGTGAGAGAGAGAGAGAGTGACATGCGAGAGTGAGAGAGAGAGAGACATGCGAGAGTGAGAGAGCAAGAGAGAGAGACAGGCGAGAGTGAGAGAGAGGGAGAGACAGGCGAGAGTGAGAGAGAGAGAGACAGGAGAGAGAGAGAGAGAGAGAGAGAGACATGCGAGAGTGAGAGAGAGAGAGTGAGAGACAGGCGAGAGTGAGAGTGAGAGAGAGACAGGCTGCAGTGAGACAGACAGGTGAGAGTGAGACAGGCGGGAAAGAGAGACAGGCGAGGGTGAGAGAGAGAGAGAGGCAGGCAAGAGAGAGAGACAGGGGCAGGCAAGAGAGAGAGACAGAGACAGGCAAGAGAGAGACAGGCAAGGGTGAGGGAGAGACAGGAGAGAGAGACAGAGAGAGACAGAGGCAGGCGAGGGTGACAGAGTGAGAGAGAGAGAGAGAGAGAGAGAGACAGGCGAGAGTGAGAGAGAGGGAGAGACAGGCGAGAGTGAGAGAGAGACAGGCAAGAGTGAGAGAGAGAAACAGGCGAGAGTGAGAGAGAGAGACAGGCGAGAGTGAGAGAGAGAGACAGGCGAGAGTGAGAGAGAGAGAGACAGGCGAGAGTGAGAGAGAGAGAGACAGGCGAGAGTGAGAGAGAGAGAGACAGGCGAGAGTGAGAGAGAGAGAGACAGGCGAGAGTGAGAGAGAGAGACAGGCGAGAGTGAGAGAGAGAGAGACAGGCGAGAGTGAGAGAGAGAGAGACAGGCGAGAGTGAGAGAGAGAGAGACAGGCGAGAGTGAGAGAGAGAGAGACAGGCGAGAGTGAGAGAGAGAGAGACAGGCGAGAGTGAGAGAGAGAGAGAGACAGGCGAGAGTGAGAGAGAGAGAGACAGGCGAGAGTGAGAGAGAGAGAGACAGGCGAGAGTGAGAGAGAGAGAGACAGGCGAGAGTGAGTGAGAGAGAGACAGGCGAGAGTGAGTGAGAGAGAGACAGGCGAGAGTGAGTGAGAGAGAGACAGGCGAGAGTGAGTGAGAGAGAGACAGGCGAGAGTGAGTGAGAGAGAGAGACAGGCGAGAGTGAGTGAGAGAGAGAGACAGGCGAGAGTGAGTGAGAGAGAGAGACAGGCGAGAGTGAGTGAGAGAGAGAGAGGCGAGAGTGAGTGAGAGAGAGAGAGGCGAGAGTGAGTGAGAGAGAGAGAGGCGAGAGTGAGTGAGAGAGAGAGAGGCGAGAGTGAGTGAGAGAGAGAGAGGCGAGAGTGAGTGAGAGAGAGAGAGGCGAGAGTGAGTGAGAGAGAGAGAGGCGAGAGTGAGAGAGAGAGAGAGAGAGAGAGACAGGCGAGAGTGAGAGAGAGAGAGACAGGCGGGAGTGAGAGAGAGAGAGACAGGCGGGAGTGAGAGAGAGAGAGACAGGCGGGAGTGAGAGAGAGAGAGACAGGCGGGAGTGAGAGAGAGAGAGACAGGCGGGAGTGAGAGAGAGAGAGACAGGCGGGAGTGAGAGACAGGCGAGAGTGAGAGAGAGAGAGAGAGGCGAGAGTGAGAGAGAGAGAGGCAAGAGTGAGAGAGAGGGAGGCAAGAGTGAGAGAGAGAGAGAGAGAGGCGAGAGAGACAGAGAGAGAGAGAGAGACAGGCGAGAGTGAGAGAGAGAGAGAGAGTGAGAGACAGGCGAGAGTGAGAGTGAGAGAGAGACAGGCTGCAGTGAGACAGACAGGCGAGAGTGAGACAGGCGGGAAAGAGAGACAGGCGAGGGTGAGAGAGAGAGAGAGAGAGAGGCAGGCAAGAGAGAGAGACAGGGGCAGGCAAGAGAGAGAGACAGAGACAGGCAAGTGAGAGACAGGCAAGGGTGAGGGAGAGACAGGAGAGAGAGACAGAGAGAGACAGAGACAGGCGAGGGTGAGGGAGAGACAAGCGAGAGAGAGACAGGAGAGAGAGAGAGAGAGAGAGAGAGAGACAGGCAAGAGTGAGAGAGAGTGAGAGACAGGCGAGAGTGAGAGAGAGAGAGAGAGAGAGACAGGCGAGGGTGAGAGAGAGAGAGACAGGCGAGAGTGAGAGGGAGAGAGAGAGAGACAGGCGAGAGTGAGAGAGAGAGACAGGCTGCAGTGAGACAGACAGGCGAGAGTGAGACAGGCGAGGGTGAGAGAGAGACAGTCGAGAGTGAGTGAGAGAGAGAGAGACAGGCGAGAGTGAGAGAGAGAGAGAGAGACAGGCGAGGGTGAGAGAGAGACGAGAGAGAGAGAGAGAGACAGACAGAGACAGGCGAGGGTGAGAGAGAGAGAGAGAGACAGACAGGCGAGGGTGAGAGAGAGAGAGACAGGCTGCAGTGAGACAGACAGGCGAGAGTGAGAGAGAGACAGCCGAGAGTGAGTGAGAGAGAGAGAGACAGGCGAGAGTGAGGGAGAGACAAGCGAGAGAGAGACAGGAGAGAGAGAGAGAGAGAGACAGGCAAGAGTGAGAGAGAGTGAGAGACAGGCGAGAGTGAGAGAGAGTGAGAGACAGGCGAGGGTGAGAGAGAGAGACAGGCGAGAGTGAGAGGGAGAGAGAGAGAGACAGGCAAGAGTGAGAGAGAGAGACAGGCAAGAGTGAGACAGACAGGCGAGAGTGAGACAGGCGAGGGTGAGAGAGAGACAGCCGAGAGTGAGTGAGAGAGAGAGAGACAGGCGAGAGTGAGAGAGAGAGAGAGAGAGAGAGACAGGCGAGAGTGAGAGAGAGACGAGAGAGAGAGAGAGAGACAGACAGAGACAGGCGAGGGTGAGAGAGAGAGAGAGACAGACAGGCGAGGGTGAGAGAGAGAGAGACAGGCTGCAGTGAGACAGACAGGCGAGAGTGAGTGAGAGAGAGAGAGACAGGCGAGAGTGAGAGAGGACAGGCGAGAGAGACAGGCGAGAGAGAGAGAGAGAGAGAGAGAGAGAGAGAGAGAGAGAGAGAGAGAGAGAGACAGGCGAGGGTGACAGAGTGAGAGAGAGAGTGAGAGAGAGACAGGCGAGAGTGAGAGAGAGAGAGAGACACACAGAGACAGGCGAGGGTGAGGGAGAGACAGGAGAGAGAGAGAGACAGACACAGACAGGCGAGGGTGAGAGAGAGAGAGAGACAGGCCAGAGAGAGTCAGACGAGATTAAATATTCAGGAGAGAAAGGAAAAGGAGAGACAAAGAGAGAGATAGAAGGAATGAGAAAGAGGAAGAAAGAAGCGAATGAAGGGAGACAAAGAGATGGAAGGGTGTCACACACACGGGGCACGGGGGTAGCGCACACAATGGGAAGGTGACAATGGTGCAGGTGCAGCGTCCTTACCCGTATCTCGTTCCTCCGGACCTCCAGGTCGCAGATGCTGTGTCCGTGGTGGCTGCCCATGTAGTAGCAGTAGCGGCAAACGGCCACCTGGTCTGTCTCGCAGTGCAGCAGCCGGTAGGCGTCGTGCTGCGCGCAGCTCCAGGCCCGCGCATCCCCGGCCTCGATTAGCAAGTGGCTGCCGCTGACCGAGGCGGCCTGCAGGTGCGCGGCGACGTGCGCCTGGCAGCAGCCGGTGTCGCAGCGCAGGCACACCTTCTGCGCCGGCGAGTTGCGGCAGTAGCGGCAGCAGAGCGGGTTGTAGGCCGGGTTGGCGGCCGACGAGGCCGCGTTGTTGTTGTTGGCCGCGGCCGCCGAGCCAGCGACGGCGGCGGCGGCGGAGGAGGCGGCGGCCGCGGCCACGGCGGCGGCGTCGGCCGTGAACGAGTTGAACTTCTCCACGATGTTGCTGAGTTTGAGGTTCTTCTCCAGGGCCGGCTTCTGCGGGTAGACGTTGTTGCACTCGGGGCAGCGGCTCACCGACTCCTTGGCCCAGGCCTCGCCGATGCAAGCCCGGCAGAAGTTGTGCTTGCACGGCAGCTGCACCGGCTCCACGAAGACCTGCAGGCAGATCGGGCACAGAAGTTCCTCCTCGAAGCAGCTCTTCCAGTTTTCAGCCATCTTGGGGGAAGAAATTCGTTATTTTTCCCCGAAAAGCCAAAACCGAACCCCCTCCCCCTCGACCGACCGTCCCACCTCAACAGCGGCGGTAGGTGAAGATTTCCATTTAAAATCGGAGATAAAACCGGTCAGCTCGACAACAGATCGTCTGATTTCAGTCCCCGGAGCTAGCAACACGCCCTCCCTTATTCTGCCTTCCCTTTCTTCTTCACAGCCTCAGCCTGACTTCCTCACTGCCATCGAGCTCATGAAAGCCTCTCCTCTCTCCTCTCTCTCTCTCTCTCTCTTCCAAAAGAGATTTAAAAAGGAAATTCCAATCTTGTTGGCACGAATCTCCCTTGTTTAAAAAAAACGTTCATTTGGTTTTAAATCCAACCTATGCACTCATTTCCAGCCATCTTCAGCAAGCCTCTTTCTTTCGGTTGGTGCTTATTTTACCGATTTCTCCTTCAAGGGGTAGAAATCATTTATATTTATGGCACATTTTTCTTCTCGTCAGCCACCCCCTTCTTCCTTTAGGTACCTTTTCTCCCCCCCCCCCTTCCCCTTGCTGCAGTCGAACACCACCCTCTTCTGTCAAGTCCAAACTGTTCGGCTCTCCTTCCGGAGTCCCAGATACATCCAAGCAAATATGATCACTCGGGAGAGACGAGAATCCAATCTGCCACTGGCTCTCACGGCATTAAATCCAGATCTAAACACACACAAATCAGTTTGCAGCCATCTTGCCTTCTCCTTGCTTCAGCTTTTCTCCCCTCTTCCTTCGCAATCACGAATATATATCCACGAAGATATATATCATCGGCGTTCCTATTTCTGCACGTATGCCGTCGTAAAAATTAAAAATATAAACAAACGCAAAATCAGACGGAAGGCATTGATCCTGTAGTAATAGACCGTGAGCTTCCTCAAATCATACGCAGGAACAGGGGAGTTAAAAGATGGGAAAATATTCTGTGGTCTTATCACCAAAACAAAAATCCAGTGTACTGTCCAAAATGAATTTAGCTCCCCCTTTTTTTTGTGGTCATGTGATAACTTATATAGAGTAGGAAATGCAATTAAATAGGAAATGCCTGCTAACAGTTAATGTTAATTCGTGCATTTAATGTATATTTTAAGTATTATAATCTGAATTACATATTTGGTAATGATATTATTCAAAACAAATGTTTAAAAAGGCCTTTGTTTAAATTCCAATACTATTTAAATTCCACACATTATCAAGATCAATAAATAAAGTGGAAAAAATGTACAAATTTGTTATGTCCACGCTCAAAAAGATTTGTTAGAAATTGCTCAGTAATTATGTGGAATCTACGGTGAAAATATTCCTGTACAGACTGATGCCTATTTAGTGGTCCCCACGAGACCGTAGAACTGGATAATTTTACATTTGTATTTATAAAATATTAAAAATCATATTTGCTTCTGCAATGTGACCAAGCTTGACTCAGTAAGTCTCGGGGGGTGGGTGCATTTTCACCTCAATTAGATTACTAAAGATGCGTGATACTGATTTGAATCCCCCTTTTAAAAATCACTTTCAAATAGGACTTCAATCCTGATCTTGTAAGCGGAGTCAGAAATGCGCACGCAAGCCTGTCGGTATTTGTGGGACCCACCGCAGTCAGGAGAAAGGATACCTCGCGATTTCCTATCGCCGCTCTTGATCCGCTTCAAAATGATCTAAGATCCCGATTCCATCCGCGCTTACCGACCCCACCCCCACCCCCGACACCGCCTACCAACTTTCTTCAACCCCACAAGATTGCTTTTCCTAAAGCTGCGCAGCTTAATTCTGAAGATGAGTCCACGCAATAGGCATATGACATTTTTAACTTCGGATTTTGACATACGGCCTCACTAAACAACCTGTTTGTTCACATTGCACATTGATATATTATAAGGTGGGTGCAAAATGAATCCAATTTCAACAGCCACGCGCACAAATATTGTGCGATCTTACGACACGATAATAAAATCAAAGAACAATTAGTCAAAGATGAAACATTGTTTCCATGCAATTTGCCAAATTGGTCATTTCGGGGGTGCGGAGATCGCCTGTTTCCAATCACTCCTAAAAATGACAAGGCGGATATTAACACACACACAAAACACAGGGGAAAAGGGAGTGTGAGTCACTTCCTGCTGAAATACGCCCCTATTCGCCTGGCAAGTTTTATTGCTCGGCTCATAAAAGTTCTCTCTTATTTTCGCTCGTACCATTTTTTTCAAGGTCTGTCGGAAATTAATTCGGTTCCTATTCCCCTTGGTGTCACGGCACCCAAACTAGGATTAAGGAAATTTGTTAAAGATTCAGCTAAACTGATAAGCAATTCTGGTTGGAGACTGGTGTTAAAATAGACCACAACTCATCACAGCTTGAATCCTTATCAGAATCGGGTGTGTTCCATTTTCCATAAATCCTACTTTATCCTATTCAGTCGTTCGCGTTACTTCTCCGCTTGAGATTCCTTGTTATCGCAAGTTTTTTTTGTTTAAGGAGAGAAGTAAAACAGGATCTAGAATATCAGTTGTGTTAACAGAGGCAATCCAATTTTTTGAAGGTCTGGTGGGTACGCGTAATGAGAGAGCATCTGATTTTTCAAAAGGAGAGCAAGTTTTGAAAGTGGGTTATGTGAGCAGGGACACTGGGTGAGCCATGAAAATGGCTTCGGAGAGTGAGGGGGCCCTTGGAACTGATGTATTCATTTAGTTCTTTTCATCTTTGCTATGATTCAAAATTGATAAGGGCTGGGTGAAGTATACTGTAGTTGAAAAAAAAACTGTATGCTCCTAAGAATTTGGCTCCTCCCAAATTTTAACCAGCCTGAGGTGCTCATAAGATAGATACTTTATTTCAACATAAACTACAAATTGGGCAACATTCTTCTTCATGTACGCCTGAGGTGAGGACAAATAAAATCAAAGTTCCAAGTTCAAAGTTAATTTATTATCAAAGTATATGTATGTCACCCAAGATTTGTTTTCTTGCAGGCATTCATAAGAACATAAGAAATAGGAGCAGGGGTTGGCCATCTGGCCCAATGAGCCTGCCCCCCCATTCAATAAGATCATGGCTGATCTGGCCATGGACTCATCTCCATCTACCTGCCTTTTCCCCATAACCCTTAATTCCCCTACTATGCAAAAATCTATCCAACCTTGGCTTAAATATATTTACTGATGTAACCCCCAATGCTTTGTTGGGCAGAGAATTCCACAGATTCACCCTCTCTGGGAAAAGCAGTTCCTCCTCATCTCCGTCCTAAATCTACTCCCCTGAATCTTGAGGCTGTCCCCTAGTTCTAGTCTCACCTACCAGTGGAAACAACTTTCTTGCCTCTATCTTATCTATTCATTTCATAATTTTATATGTTTTTACAAGATCTCCTGTCATTCTTCTGAATTCCAGTGAGTACAGTCAATCTCTCCTCATTGTGTAACTCCCTCATCTCTGGAATCAACCTGGTAAACCCGACAACCAGAATAGAATCAATGAAACAACCAGTGTGTAAAATACAGCAAACTGCAAATACAAAGAAAACAAATAATAATAAATACATGTAAGCAATAAATATCGAGAGCATGAGATGAAGTGTCCTTGAAAGTGAGTCTATAGGTTGTGGGAACATTTCAGTGGTGGGGTAAATGAAATTATCCCATCTGGTTCAAGAGCCTGATGGTTGAGGGGAGTAACTGTCCCTGAACCTGGTGGATAGAGTCTTGAGGCTTGTGTATCTTCTTCCTGCTGCCAGCGGAGGGAAGAGGACATGTCCTGGGTGGTGGGGGTCCCTGAAGATGGATGCTGTTTACCTGCGACAGCACTCCAAATCTTCACAAACTTCTAAAGATCTAGAGGTGCTGCTGTGCCTTCTGTGTAACTGGACTTGCATACTGGTGCAGGACAGGTCCTCTGAAATGATTACACTGAGGAATTTAAAGTTGCTGACCCTCTCCACCTCTGATCCTCTGATGAGGACTGGCTCATGGACCTCTAGTTTCCTCCTCCTGAAGTCAATAATCAGCCATTTGGTCTTGCTGACATTGAGTGTGAGTTTGTTGTTGTGGCACCACTCAGCCAGATTCTCAATCTCCCTCCTATATGCTGATTCGTTACCACCTTTGATTCAGGCAACGACTGTGGTGTCAGCAGCAAACTTAGATATGGTATTGGAGCTGTGTTTAACCTCACAGTCATAAGTGTAAAGTGAGTAGAGCAGGGGGGACCTGTGCTGATGGAGACTGTGGAGGAGATGTTGTTGTCAATTTGAATTGACTGGGGTCTGCAAGTGAGGAAATCGTGGATGCAGTTGCACAAGGAGGTATTGATGTAATCACCTTCAAAAAGGGTAAAGGCTTTAGTTTCCAGTTTTACAGATTTGTTGATATTTAAAGAGAGTCTTAGAGGAACAGGCACCTGGATGTTTTAGTAGGCGGTAGGATACAGTTATCAATACTTGTTTAAAATATTCCAGATCCTAGATTTTATTCTTACAGTGCAGTTTTCTTACTCATTGCTTGGGTCCCTTGGAATATTTAGCATAACACTATAGAAATGATGCTAAGGCCCTGAGGTCTCTAGCAACTATACTTCATTAAGAGTTATTTGGTATGTCAACACTCAAAAACTTCTATAGATGTACCATGGAGAACATTCTGACAGGTTACATCACTGTCTGGTATGGTGGGGGGGCGCTACTGAACAGGATGGAAAGAAGCTGCAGAGGGTTGTAAATCTAGTCAGCTCCATCTTGGGTACTAGCCTACAAAGTACCCAGGACCTCTTCAAGGAGCGGTGTCTCAGAAAGGCAGCGTCCATTATTAAAGACCTCCAGCACCCAAGGCATGCCCTTTTCTCACTGTTACCATCAGGTAGGAGATACAGGACCCTGAAAGCACACACTCAGCGATTCAGGAACAGCTTCTTCCCCTCTGCCATCCAATTCCTAAATGGATATTGAAGCCTTGGACACTACCTCACTTTTAAAATATATATTATTTTTGTTTTTTGCATAATTTTTAATCTATTCAATATACGTATGCTGTAATTTATTTATTTATTTTTTCTCTTCTATATTTTGTATTGCATTGAACTGCTGCTGCTGTTAACAAATTTCACGACTCATGCCGGTGATAATAAACCTAATTTTGATTCTGATATTTCATTGAGTTGTAGGTTGAAACTCCATCCTCAGTCACCTAAGCCAGGCAGCATATGAGGAGAAGCTGAACATAACAACTGCACCTCAAATTTAGTTTCCATCACAGCAGTTTGACTATCTTTTCTGCTTCAAATTTCAGTTTTATTGAAATTTATGCAACGGATTTTCACAAGAGCATTAAAGTGCAAAGTTCAAAAGCAGCTGACACAGCCTAGTCCATCACAGGAAAAGTGCTCCCTACCATTGAGCACATCTGTAAAGGGCACTGCCACAAGAAAGCAGCATCCATCGAGGACGCCCACCACCCAGGACTGAAGAAGAGCCTCGGGCCGAAATGTCAACTGCTTACTCTTTTCCATAGATGCTGCCTGGCCTGCTGAGTTCCTCCAGCACTTTGTGTGTGTTGCTCTGGATTTCCAGCGTCTGCAGGTTGTCTCGTGTTTGTAAATAATACTAAGGACATGAATTGTAGTGTCTTTGAAAGTGAGTCCATAGGTTGAGGAAACTGTTCAGTGTTCGGCTGAGTGAAGTTATCCCCTCTGGTTCAGGAGCCTGATGGTTGAGGGGTAATAACTGTTCCTGAACCTGGGTAGCGTGGGACGTGAAGCTCCTGTACCTCCTTCCTGGTGGCCGCAGTGAAAAGGGAGCATGGCCTGGGGGCTATGTACCCTTGATGGATACTGCTTTCTTGTGACAGTGCTTTTTATAGATGTCCTGAATGCCAGGGAGGGCTCTTCTGTGATGGACTGGACTGCACTGGCTCCTTTTTGTAGGCTTTTCCATTCTTGGGCATTGGTTTCCCAGGCCACGATGCAACCAGTCAGGATTCTCTCCGCTGTGCATCTATAGAAACTTGTTGAAGTTTTAGATGACGTGCTGAATCTACACATACCTCTAAAAAAGTAGAGGAGCTGCCACGCCTTCTTTGCAATGGCACTTACGTGCTGTTCCCAGTGCTTAAATGATAATGCCAGGATTTTAAAGTTACTGAACCCTTCCACCTCTGATCTCCTATTGAAGAGTGGCTCATTGACCTACAGGAGTTTCTTCCTCCTGTAGTCAACAGTTAACCTAAATAGACAAAGGCAAGATTTCATCTGATTAGAAATGTAGATGATAGGCACCATTTATTCCTTCATGTCATTGACAGGCAAGGAAGAGCTTCACCCTGTCTCCACCTCTAGTGCTTGGTCCATAACTCTGGAAGTTTTGGTATTACTTAGTATTTTTGGTATTCATCAAAATACTTTTCAAAGCTTGCTGAGGATTCTTGCCACTACTCCATTCTTTCATATTGTGATTCTGGACTTTTGAGTTTCCTTAATTGTCTTTTAATATTTGTATTAACATCTTTAGTCTAAGCACAGTGCTGAGGGGATTAGGTCCTCCTAGATTCAAATAACCATCCTGCTCATCATTTTACACCACACAGCTCAGCTTCCTCTGTGAGTGTGCCTCAGCTCCCGGAATGCCGGCTTGCCACCATGGAAGTCAGGGGAAGGTAAGTAATGAGCACATAACTTGCTCATTCTCTCTATCTTTATAATGAAGTTTCTTTTAAAGGTAAAGATAAGCTTTATTTGTCACGTGTACACTGAAACATACAGTGAAATGCTTCGTTTACATCATCAACTAACACAATGAGGGTGTGCTTGGGGAAGCTCGCAAGTTTCGTCACACTTCTTATGCCAACGTAGCATGCCCACAACTCGCTAACTCTAAGTTAGTCAATCAAGTTAGGGTTAAGTTAGTAACCCCAAGTTACTAATCTGTATATCCTAGGAACGTGGGAAGAAACCAGAGCACCCGGGTTGCTGGCACTGTAAAGCATTACACTAACCGCTATGCTACCACACTATCCTACATAATGACCCTTAATTATCCTACTTGAAAGCAAAACTGCCTGCCAAACTTTCTCCTGTCTTGTTATCATTCTTGGTAATCTCTTTAACATCCACTGCACTCCACTCACATCCATTCTGTGACTAGGGCTACCTTGAATGCAATACCTCCCATGTACCTGCTGTCTTCATCAATTGATTAGCAATCATCAGCATGACTTTGTTCATGGGAGATCCTGCCTGACTAACTTGATTGATTTTCTTGAAGACGTAACATTATATATTATTGAGATCAATGTGGCTGATGTAATCTACCTGGACTGCAATAAGCATTTTAACATGATCCCACATGGAGGGCTAGTCCCAAAGGTTAGAGCCCATGAAATCCAAACCAAGTCCTGGCGAAGGGTCCCGGCCCGAAACGTCGACTGTACCTCTTCCTAGAGATGCTGCCTGCCCTGCTGCGTTCACCAGCAAATTTGATGTGTGTTGCTTGAATTTCCAGCATCTGCAGAATTCCTCGTGTGTGCAAGTTTGAAAAGATGGTTTTGGGGTCAGGGAGGAGAGACAGAGATCATAGTGAGGTTTAGGGTCAGGGATGTGGAGGAATTAGAGGTCAGGCCGGAGTCTAGGTCTTGCTCCATGCTCTGTGTTTGAGGGCCAATGACATGGATGGGTAACAAGGGATCTCTGGAGTCTCAGTGTTCATAGGCCATTCTATATTGGTACCAGCATGTCAGAATCAGAATCTCATATGTCATGAAATTTGTTGCTTTTGTTTTTGCAGCAGTAGTACAATGCAATACATAATAATAAAACTGTCTGTCTATCTAGCTATCTATCTATATATATATATATATATATACACACACACACACAGTGTATATGTGTGTGTATGTATGTATGTATGTATAAATAAATAAATAAATAAATAGTTCAAAAATATAGAAATAAAAAAGTAGTGAGGTGGTGTTCATGGGTTCAATATCCATTCAGGAATCAGATGGCAGAGGGGAAGAATCTGTTCCTGAATCACTAAGTGTGTGTCTTCAGGCTCCTGTACCTCCTTCCTGATGATAACAATGAGAACAGGGCATGACCTGGGTGATACAGGTCTTTAATGATGGATGCTGCCTTTCTGAAGCATTGCTCCTTAAGGATGTCTTGGAACTATGGAGGCAAGTACCTCTGTAATGTGTGGCAACTCTTGTGGGCTACCCCTAGCACATAGCGCAAGCAATGCCTTTCACAGTGTGTTTCAACATGTGATAAGTGAATCTGAATGTGAAGTTGGCAAACTAGATTCAAAATTGGTTTGGTAGTAAGAGATCAAGGGTGAGAGTGTGGAACTGCTTGTGACTGAAAGGCTGTGAGCTGTGTGTGAAACGAAGTTTGTTGCTGAGACCCTTGCTGTTTGTCATATACATTATATTTTTGGATATAGGTGTCATAATTGATATTTTAAGGTTGCAGATTATATAGAAATTGCTGATGTTCTTGAGAGTGAAGAGGATAGCTTTAAGTTGCAGAGTGATCTTGATCAGCTAGCGAGTTAGATGGAATAACTGCAGATAAAATTTAATCCCTAAAGTATAGAATAATGCATTGTGTGAGGTAGGACATGTGTTATGAATATGAGTGCCCTAGTGAGCACTGAGGGAAGCACTTAGATCTCTCTTTCAATATTTTTATTAGTTTCTATATATAAGAATACAGAGTACAAAAGATATATATTATAAAAAAGATAAAATAATACCAAATACATTATATTAGAATCACACTTGCAATCACATTACCCTATATTCATGTAAATTAAATTAAATTGTAATATTGAAATGTAATAATTTTATTATTCAGAAAAGAAGTCTAATCCCACTACCAAGATCAAAACTGTTTGGTAAAGAAAGAAAAAAGGAAAAAAAATCCTTATCATAAAGTGAAATATGTTATTACCTACCATCTGTACTTTTACAGCAAGTCAAAGGTTTTGAAAATAGTTCAGAAATGGTCCCCACAATGTTTGGAAGTCTTGGCTAGATTCAGAAATTGAACAATGAATCTGCTCTGAATTTAAGCATGACTTAACATCACGTAACCATTGAGCGTGAGTAGGTGGAATGACATCCTTCCATTTAAACAAGATCACCCTCCTAGCTATAAGAGAATGTTTCAACTGATTAGCTAACTCAATGTGTGTCCTCATAATCTAATAATCTAATCTAATTCTCTCTTTATTAGCATTTTTCTTGACACTTACAGTATATGAAATAATTTGTCCCCTAATATAGGCCTTAAAAGCATCCCATATAATAAGAGTAGAAGTCTCTTCCAGCGTATTCTCTTCAAAAAAAAGAATAATTTGTCTCCCCAGAAACTTTAAAACATCCTGATCAGATAGCAAAGTTAGATTAAAGTGCCAAGATCTGTTTGTTTGAGGAAGACCAGGGAGATTTAAAGATAGAGGCACGGGGTCATGATCTGAGACAGCAATCTCTTTATATTCACAGGATCAAACTAATGGAATCATTTGGCTATCGATAAAAAAAAATCGATCCTGGAATATGTATGGTGGATATAAGAAAAAAACGTGTATTCCCTGTCTAGTGGATGTGAGAAACGCCATACATCAACAATACCACATGTCATTAGAAAAGATTGGTGTATGGGATGTCAGGGAGGGGTAGCACCTCTGGTGGGGGAACATGTTCCCTCCTTTTCAAGGTGGTTAGTCCACCTTTGGTCCCCACCTGGCACTCAGCTCTCACCTGTGGCTCCCCGTAGCTGTTTGCATGCAACAGCGACCACACCCTGGGCAACGGCTTCGACAAGCCGGCTAAACCAGGTGAGGGTAGCCGACGGGTCTCAAACCCTCGGTGAGATAGGGAGTTGTCTATCCCAGCATGTTAAGACAGACTCCGGCGGATTGGGCGGACGAGACCAATGGAAGGTCCAACGGTCAAGAAGGCGGTCTCTGCAAGCGTCGTGGAACGTGTAGAGCAGGACAAGACACAGAAGACGTCCTGGTCATCCACTGCGCCTAGTCCCATCTCCAGCCGTCTAGACTCCGTCTTGCCACTGGATCCAGATGGGAATTGGGAAGAGAGAGTGAGGCTGACGCTGCGCAACTCTCCCTCACGTAAATCCAAATCACACACTACTCTCCACACCATCATAATGGTGTCGAGGTCCTCATCGACGTCATGATGGACGAACAACAACAGAAAAGATTGAATAAACAAAGCTGATTTATTAAGTGTCGCTGGTTTAAAAGATGACTGATCTAAAGCTGAATCTAACCAGCAATTAAAGTCTCCTCCCATCACCAGTGAGTAAAGGCTCATATCTGAGAAAAATTTTAAAAAACGCTCAAAGAATCCTGGGTCATCTGTATTCGGGGCGTACAGATTAGCAAATACCATTAATTTATTGTCTAATTTTCCTGACACTATGACAAAATGTCCATTAGTATCAGACACTACTTTATGTTGGACAAAGGGAACTGTATTATCTATAAAAATCTAAACTCCTCTGGACTTAGTCTGAAAAGAGGAATGAAAATGTAGCACTCTCAATCTACTGAAAAGGTGTAAATTGTCACAATTACGTATGTGAGTTTCTTGCAGAAAAATAATTGGAACCTTAAGTTTTTCAATATATGCAAAAATCTTATTCCGTTTCACAGGGTGATTTAATCCTTTCACGTTAAGACTAAGTAAGTTAATAGTTTGATCCATTTTAAATACCATTTAATAGACAGGGTAAAGTAATAACCACTGGAATGTATATTAGAACCAAACAATAAACCTTGAAATGTGGTAACCAAGCAACAGATTTGGCTAAAAATCCAAAACAGCTTTCAGAAAAAAATCCATCCCCCCACCCTCCTCCCAAAGTCAAAAAGCTAGCCAAAAGAAAGCTGACAGCTAAATCTAATGATGTCACCCTCCCAAAAAAAACCTACTGGTTTAGCTCCTAATTAGTTTCAAGGTTTTGCATTTCAACCTAGACAAAACAGTAGACAAAGGAAAAAAAAACTTAACCCTCATAACAAGAACACATATAGATTAATCATTACAGTTTCAAAATGATAAAATGAAAAATACTCAAACTAAGCCTTATTGACAGAAAAAAACCTCAAGAAAAATAAGTATAATATAAAATAATAAAACATCTATCAAAATTCAAAACATACGAACACACAGGATATTAACTCGTTAAAATCTTGTTCTCTAAGTATTTAAAGTTTCAAAAGGAGAGTTGCTACAAAGGTTTACCAAAAGTAAAAGAAGCAATTATTCAAGTAGAAAGATACTGAACAGTTAATCTTCCGATTTTAAGAATTTCTGAGCTTCTTCACTTGAATGGAACCATTCCTTAGAGTCATCCTTCTGGATGCTGAGCAGGATAATGAAGAGAAGGTTTGAAACCCTTATTAAGAAGTTCATTCATGACCTCGGCTGAAAAATCTTCAACGATCCTATCTTCTGACCATTATAATCAATCATTCCTCTTCGATGGGATTCACGAATTAAACGATCCTTTGTTTGAAATTCATGAAAACAGATTATTACTGATCTGGGTTTCGCTCCTAGCCACAGGCGATCTATGAGCTCAATCAATCATAGGTAAAGACGTTAAAGTTTTAGGAAATAAAAAGCTTGCAAAGTATTCTGTAGGCTTATCACCTTCCATTGACTTTTCAAGGCCCAAAATTTGTAGGTTATTTCTTCTGCTTCTATTTTCTAAATTGATAATCTTCTGTCTTAATTTTTCATTAGACTTGGATTGTTTATCACAAAGCTTTTGCAGGTCGTCAATTCTCGCATCCGAAATTCTTCATTCTCTTCTATTCGTTTATTATGTTCAATTAAGGTTTTTTGAATAGAATCCAATTTTGTATCCATTTTCTTAATTTCAGAGCTGAGTTGCTGGAACTCCTCGGAAGATTCTTTTCTGTGTTTTCAAAGCAATTCCATAATAGATTCCAAAGTTGCGGGAGGCTCTTCTTTTTTGGTACTTTTGACATCCCTTGTAGCCATAGTAAAACAATATCACGTTTAAAAGTAAGGTTTCAAAGCAGGTTGAAAACAGTAAAGTAAGTAAAATAGGAGCAACTGAAAAAAACTGCTAATCCATCAACGACCAGTAGCAATCTCCAGCACTTAGATCTCTAAAAGTGGCAGAACAGTGTGTTAAGACAGTGGAGAAGGCATATAGATTGTTAGCCTTTATTAGCCAGAATAAAGTTCAAAGTTGAAAGTAAATTTATTATGAAGGTACATCTACATCACCGAATATTACCCTGAGTTTTATTTTCTTGTGGCATTCACAGCAGAACAAAGAACTACAATTGAATCAAAGGAAAACTACACACAAAGACTGTCAAACAAAAATGTGCAAAAGAAGACAAAATGTGCAAATAAAAAAACAAGTAATAATAACAGGAGCATGTGTTATAGAGTCCTTGAAAGTCAGTCCATAAGTTGTGGAATCAGTTCAGAGTTGACAAGAGTGAATTTATCCACTCTGGTTCCAGAGCTGTTGGTTGAAGGGTAATAACAAGAATGGAGGTCATGGTACAACTTTATGAAATTGTGATTCATTCACAGCTGGAATTTTGTGTGCAGTTCTGGATGCCACAGTACAGGGAGGATATGATTGAGGATGCCACAGTACAGGGAGGATATGATTGAGGATGCCACAGTACAGGGAGGATATGATTGAGGATGCCACAGTACAGGGAGGATATGATTGAGGATGCAGAGGAGATTTACAAGCATGTTGTCTATTATTTAAGTCTTCCATTTTTGTGGAGGGAATGGATAGGTTGGATTTGTTTTCCTTGGAGGGAAGAGGCTGAGGGGGGGGCAGGGCTGATAGAGAAACACAGAATACTGAGGAGCCTAGAAAGGGCAAAAGTGAGAAATCTTTCCCATGATTAGCATGTCTAAAAATCAGATGGCGTAGACTTAAGCAAAGCATAAGAGGATCAGCGATGATCTGAGGAACAGACTTTTTACACCAGAGGGGTTGTAATCTGGGATCCTCTACTTATGAAGGTGGTAGAGGCAGGTAGCATCTGGATGAGCCAAGATGATGTAGGCCATAGACCAAGCGTTGCACAATGGAATTAGTACAGGTAAGTGTTTATTAGAACAGTTATAGATGAGTCTGTCTCTGCAAAATCATTCAGAGTCCTCCCACGTCAGAACCCTGAATGAACCACGAGATCTGCAATTTGCTGAGGGCCAGATCAGAGGCAGTCGGGTCTGGTAACCAAGAAAGTTACAAGAAATCCAGGTACGGTCTCTGGAAAGCCATCACACAGGCAAAGTGGCAATTCTGGACTAAACTTGCATTAATGAGGGACGCTCAATAGTTGTAGCAGGGCTTGGATACTATAATTTCTTACAAAGTCAAGCGAATTAGGTGACAGCAGGGCTTCGGTTGCAGATGTGCTCAATGCTTTCTGTGCTCGCTTTGACCATCAAAACATGGAGGAAATATCACAAGCCACAACCCAGATAATTCTATGATTTCAGTCTCTGAGTCCAACATGCGAGCAGTCTTCAGGAGGGTGAACCCACAAAAGCATCTGATACAGATGACGTTCCTAGCCAAGTTACTAATTACCTGTGCTGATCAACTGGCTGGAGCGTTCACTGAGATCTTTAACCTCTCGCTTTGGCAGTGTGTGGTACCCACCGGCTTCAGCAGGTTTCAACTATACCAGTACCCAAGGACAGCTTGGTGACCTGTCTCAATACGATCGCTCAGTAGCATTTACATCCACTGTGATGAAGTGTTTTGGGAGGTTGGTGCCTGAGAAGCGACTTGGATCCACTCCAATTTGCCTACCGGAGCAACAGGTCTATGGCAGATGTCATCTCATTAGCTCTTCACTCAACCCTGAAACATCTGACAGCAAGAATGCAAAAATTAGGATGCTGTTTATTGACTACAGCTCAGCATTCAATACCATAATCCCCTTGGCTTCAGTACCTCCCTAGCAGAGATACTTAAATCATCCTCAGTGTCACGTGAGGTGTCAGAGGACTGGAGGATATCTAATGTTCCTGCTGTTTGAGAAAGGCTGTAAACAAGAACCAGGAAGTTATAGGCCTGTGAGACTGACATCAATAGTGGGTAAGTTATTGGAAGGTATTCTAAGGGCCCAGGTCTATAAGTATTTTGGTAGACGTGGACTGATTAAGGATAGTCAACATGATTTTGTGGGTGGTAGGTCATGTTTAACCAATCTTATAGAGTTTTTTGAGGAAAATACCAGGAAAATGGATGAAGGCAAGGCAGTGGATTTTGTCTACATGGTCTTTAGCAAGGCATTTGACAACATCTGCATGGGAGGCTGGTCAAGAAGGTTCAGTCGCTTGGCATTCAGGATGAGGTAATAAATTGGATTAGACATTGGCTATGTAGGAGGAGACAGAGAGTAGTAGATGGTTGCCTCTCTGACTGCAGGTCTGTGTTGGGTCCATTGTTGTTTGTCATCTATATCAACGACCTGGATGATAATGTGGTTAACTGGCTCAGCAAATTTGTGGATGAGACCAAGATTGGGGGTGTAGTGGATAGTGAGGAAGGCCATCAAAGCTTGCAGTGGGATCTGGGCCAGCTGGAAAAATGGACTGAAAAATGGCTGATGGAATTTAGTGCGTGGTGTTGCATTTTGGTAGGACCATCCAGGGTAGATCTTACACAGTGAATGGTAGAGCACTGAGGAGTGTGGTAGAACAAAGGGATGTGGGAATACAGGTCCATAATTCATTGAAAGTGGCATCACATAGATAGTGTTGTAAAGAAAGCTTTTGGCACATTGGCCTTCATAAATCAACATACTGAGTATAGAATGTGGGATGTTATGTTGAAGTTGTATAATACAGTGTGGCCTAATTTGGAATATTGTGTGCTGTTCTGGTCACCTATCTACAGGAAAGATGTAAATAAGGTTGAAAGAGTACAAAGAAGATCTACAAGCATGTTGCCAGCCCTAGAAGACCTGAGTTACATGGAAAGATTGAATAGGTTAGGACTTTATTCCTTGGAACGTAGAAGGCTGAGGGAAGATTTGATAGAGGTATACAAAGTTATGAGGGGTATAGATAGGGTAAATGTAAGCAGGCGTTTTCTGCTGAAGTTGGGTGGGACTAGAACCAGAGGTCATGGGTTAAGGGTGAAAGGGGAAAAGTTTAAGGGGAACATGAGGGAAAACCTCTTCACTCAGAGGGTCATGGGAGTGTGGAATAAGCAGGCAGTGCGTGTGAGCTTGATGTCAACGTTTAAGAGGAGTTTGAATAGGTGCATGGATGGTAGGGGTATGGAGGGATATGGTCCTCATGCAGGTTGAAGGGCGTAGGCAGTTTAAATGGCTCAGCACAAACTAAATGAGCTGAAGGGCCTGTTTCTATGCTGTACTTTTCTTTGTCTCTATGATGAATAACTGGATCTTCTATTTCATCACTTGCAGACCCCAGTCAGTTTGGATTGGCAACAACATCTCCTCCACGATGCACTTCTAGGCTGTGTGCTTATCCCTCTGCTCTACTCAGTTTACACCTATGACTGTATGGCTGAGCACAGCTCTGATACCATGTTCATGTTTGTGGTGACACCACTGTCGTAGGCCAGATCAAAGCTGGTTATAAATCAGCATATAGGAGGGAGATTGAAATTCTGACTGAGTGGTGCCACAACAACAACCTCTTACTCGATGTCAGCTAAACCAAGCAGCTGATTATAGACTCCAAAAAGAGGAAACAAGAGGTCCATGAGCCAGTCCTTATTAAAGGATCAGAGGCAGAGAGGGTTATTATTTCAGAGGACCTGTACTGGACGTAAGTGCAATTACAAAGAAAACACAGTAGTGCCTCTACTTCCTTAGGAGTTGCAGAGATTAAGAATGACGTCTAAAACTTTGACAAACTTCTATAGATGTGTAGTGGAGAGTACGGAGATTGATAAGTTTGTGGCCTATGGTAGAAGGAGTCAATTTTAGAAAACCTAGCACTTTTATTTTTCAACATAGTCTCCTCCTACATTTACACACTTCGTCCAGCAGTGGTGGAGCATATGGATCTTGGACCTCCAGAAAGTGTCCACAGCAGGGGTGATTGATAAGTTGATGGCCTAAGGTAGAAGGAGATGAGTTATACAGCTCTTGTTACATGCACATGCAGTTCAACGCTTTGAGTGATTATGCAAAAAGTTTGAAGTTAACAACTCATCTCCTTCTACCTTAGGCCTGCTGTGGACACTCTCTGGAGGTCCAAGATCCGTATGCTCCACGACCGCTGGACTAAGTGTGTAAATGTAGGAGGGGACTATGTTGAAAAATAAATGTGCTAGGTTTTCTAAAATTGACTCCTTCTACCTCAGGCCACGAACTTAGCAATCACCCCTCGTATATTGACTGGCTGCATTACAGCCCAGTACAGAAACACCAATGCCTTTGAATGAAAAATCCTACAAACAGTGGAAGATATGGCCAAGTCCATCTTGGGTAAAGCCTTTGAGCATATTTACATGAAACGCTGTCACAGGAAAGCAGCATCCATCATCAGGACCCCAGGACGTGCTCTCTTCTTGCTGCTGCCATCAGGAAGAAGGTACAGGAGCCTCAGGACTCTCACCACCAGGTTCAGGAACAGTCAACCCTCAACCATCAGGCTCTTGAACCAGTGGGGATAACTACACTCAACTTCACTCACCCCATCATTGAAATGCTCCTTCAACCATTGGACTCACTTTCAAGGACTCTTCATCTCATGTCCTCAATAATTATAGCTTATTTATTTATAATTACTATTTCTTTCATTTTGTATTTGCACAGATTGTTGTCTTTTGCACTCTTGTTGAATGCCCAAGTTGGGTGATCTTTCATTGATTCTGTTATGATTGTTATTCTATAGATTTATTGAATATGCCCACAAGGAAATGAACCTCAAGGTGACCTACAGTATATGTACTTTGATAATAAATTTACTTTGATCTTTGATGGTCTGCATGGTTATAGTGGGCTGAAAGACCTATTTCTATGCTATACTCAAATCTATGACTGAATCATTTCTGCCTTTTGATTTTGTCTCATCTCCCTATGTCTCTGTACCTATAGTATTTTGCTCTGCGCCTGCCTGATCCATTGTACATTTTCTGTTTATGCACCAGTTTGATACCAGAGAGGTCACCGTTACATGGGCTGAGCAGGGATGTAGGATCATTCTTTGAAGAGAGCAGTGAAGACTTAGCGGTTCAAAACGAAGAGAGTTTTTGATAGAGTAAACAGGGAATCTGTTTCTAGCAACATAAGAGCTCATGTCAGTGGTAACCAGAGTCCAGAGATACAGTAAAAGGGCAGCACGGTAGTGTAGCACGTAACGTGACGCTATTACAGCACCAGCGCTCAGGTTCAGTCCCCCCGCTGTCTGTAAGGAGTTTGTACGATCTCCCCGTGACCGTGTGGATTTCCTCTGGATGCTCTGGTTCCACAGACGTGCGTGTTAGTAAGTGAGTTTGTCATTGATCTGCGTGGTCTTCTTGGGCCAGACGGACCTGTTCCGGAGCTGTATTTCTAAATAAAATAAAAATGAAGGAAGTAACAAAATAAGACAGGGCAAAGGAGAAAAAAATTCTATGCAGAAAATTTGACATAAATTGGGTGAACTAATTGAATGGGCAGTTGCAGCTTATTTTAATAGTAATTTTCAAAAGGGAATTAGATAAATACTTGAACAGTGAAACATTTACAGGGCTCTGGGGAAAGGTTAAGGGAGTGGAACTAATTAAATAGCTTTTTGATAAAATGGGCAATAAGAACTGAATCACTTCTAATTTTATACTTTTTTGTCAGTTTTATGGGAACGTTTGTTAATTTAAGGATTTTTTTGTCATTATCTTTAGATAATGTCTCTATGGATACCAAAATGATCAAATATTTATTGAGAATCTGACTGTAAATGAAACACTTAAAAGATTTCTGTACACCAGGACAAGCTGAAAAAAGGCCATGCAAAGTGACCTGGGATAATTTCAACAGTCACAGAGCTCCGGGTGTCGTGGGGAATTTAAACAAACTGTCTCTCCCATAACTGTCAATGAATCCTGGTAAAAGCAGTGACGTCACTTGCATTTTAGACCACATGGCTGAAGCTGACCGAGATGAGAGATGTACCAGATATAAACATCTACTGAGTTAATTTATCTTCACCCAGTAATGCAATACTGTTTAGCTGTGGGGCATGTTTTGTAAACTGGGGCGAGGGAAGGGGGATGATTGGAAGAGAGTGGAGAGAAAGAAACCAAAGTAGGGGTAGGGGACAATACAGAGACACAAGCTGCTTTGCTTCAGCCATTCAGCGCTTCACCCGACCAGCACAAGCCCTATCACGTACAAAACACTGGAGGAACTCAGCAGGTCAGGCAGCATCTATGGAAAGGAATAAACTGCCAACATTTCAAACCAAGGCCAAAATGTCCACTGTTTATTCCTTTCCATAGATGCTGCCTGACCTGCTGAGTTCCTCCAGCATTTTGTGTGTGTTGCTCTGGATTTCCAGCGTCTGCAGAATCTCTTGTGTTTACAACCCAAATCGCTACAGTTTAGCAACACTGTGACTACTTTGATTACTCTGCATTAAATAATTTTTTTGTCGTAATTCTGTCCTTTCTTGTAAAAAATTGGGTTTAGTTTACATTTCTGCTTTTCTTATGAATGATGCTCTGTGCCTGTGATGCTGGAGCAAGTCTTCCATTGCATCTGTGCGTTCATGTACATGTGTAGATGACAATGAAGTCGACCTTGACTTTGACGTTGGTGCCTCGAGAGGGAAGTGAGTTGGTGGATTGAGACGTGAATCATTTAACAGTTGCTTGACTGGACATTGGAGAGTAGAGCTGCATTGTGAACCGACATCCACGAATGGAAGTGAGAGTCAGTTTAATACCTGAGACTTTATAGTGTGACTTTCAGTGAATCTCTCTTAATTGTCTGTCTCAGTGAGGACAAAGTGGAGCAATACACAAGTTAGACAGTATGCTCTTTCACCTCCTGCTCCACAATTTTCCATCTACTGCTTTAGGGCAAAGACTAATAGGAACACTGTTACTATGTAATGATGAAAGAAATATTAGCTTTATTTCCCCATGCGTCGAAACACAGTGAAGTGCATCAATGCATCAAATCAAATCAGCAAGGACCGTGCTGGGCAAGTGTCACTGCGCTTCTGGCACCAACATAGCATGCCACAACTTGACAACTTACTAACCATAACCGTATGTCTTTGGAATGTGGGAGGAAATTAGAGCACCCGGAGGAAACCCATATTGTCGCAGGGAAAAAGTAAAAGCTCATTATAGGTAGCAGCAAGCGAATCGGCTCCAGCAGTCGCCAGCGAACCCACAGCCCGCGGCAACTGAGAGGAATCTGAGTGCGGGGCAGACCTCGGCCCAGAAGCCGACGTTGCTTAGAGTGTGGGGTTTGCTGGGAGCGGGTACTTAAGTGCACGCCGATTCGAACTGTAAACGGTTCAACCCGACCCTGTTAGAGTCAGTGTGTTGTTTTCACTCGTAGCATATCAGCGCGACTACAGATTGTAATAGAGCAATGCTGACTGTAGTTGCATCATGATGACTGTAGTTGCATCATGATGACTGTAGTTGGGTAATGCTGACTGTGGTAGAGTAATGCTGACTGTAGTTGCATAACGCTAACTAGTAGAGTAATGCTGACTGTAGTTGCGTAATGCTGACTCATAGAATAACACTGACTGTAGGTCCATAATGCATACTAGTATAGTGACATTGACTGTGGTTGCATAACGCTGAATGTAGTAGAGTAACAATGAATGGTAGAGTAAAGCTGACTAATAGCGTAAAGCTGACTGTAGTTGTGTAACATTGACTGTAGTGGAGTAAAGCTGACTGTAGTTATGTAACATTGACTGTAGTGGAGTAAAGCTGACTGTAGTTATGTAACATTGACTGTAGTGGAGTAAAGCTGACTGTAGTTGCATAACGTTGACTAGGAGAGTAAAGCTGACTGTGGTAGAGTAAGGTTCACTGTAGTTACATAACGCTGACTTGTAGAATAACGCTGTATGTAGTTGCATAATGCTGACTAATAGACTAACGATGACTGTGGTTGCGTATCACTAACTAGTAGAGTAACGCTGATGGTAGTGGAGTAATGCTGACTAGTAAAGTAATGCTGACTGTGGGAGAGTAACGCTGACTGCAGTTGCATAATACTGACTAGTAGAGTAAAACTGACTAGTTGCGTAACGCTGACTAGTAGAGTAACACTGACTGTAGTTGCGTGATGTTGACTGTAGCAGAGTCACGCTGAATGTAGTTGTGTAATACTGACTAGTAGAGTAACGCTGACTAGTTGTGTAATACTGACTAGTAGAGTAATGCTGACTGTAGATGTGTAATGCTGACCAGTACATGTGTTATGCTGACTAGTAGAATAACACTGACTGTAGTAGAGTAATGCTGACAGTAGTTGCGTGATGTTGACTGTAGCAGAGTCACGCTGAATGTAGTTGTGTAATACTGACTAGTAGAGTAACGCTGACTAGTTGTGTAACACTGACTACAGTTGCATAACGCTGACTGGTAGAGTAATACTGACTAGTAGAGAAACGCTGACTGTTGTTGTCTATCACTAACTGTCGTAGAGTAATGCTGCCAACAAGAGTAACACTGACTGTAGTTGCATTATGCCTACTGTAGTAGAGTAACGCTGACTCATCAAATGACGCTGACTAGCTGCGTAATGCTGACTAGTTGAGTAATGCTGGTAGCAGTTGTGTATTGCTGACTGTAGTTTCATAACCCTTACTTGTAGAGTAACACTGACTGTAATTGTGTAATGATGACTGGTACAGTAATGCTGACTCTAGTTGTGTAATGCTGATTAGTAGAGTAACGCTGAACATAGTTGCATATCGCTGACTAGTAAAGTAACACTGATGGTCGTTGCGTAACTCTGACTAGTACAGTAACACTGATTGCAGTTGTGTAACGCTGACTAGTAAGGTAATGTTGACTGTAGTTGTGTTACACTGACTTGTAGATTAACACCGACTAGTAGACTAATGCTGACTGTGTAGAGTAATGCAGAATGTAGTTGTGTAACACTGTCTAGTAGAATATCTCTGACTACTAGAGTAATGCTGACTGTAGTTGCATAATGCTGACTAGTACAGCGACACTGACTGTAGTTGCATAGCCCTGACTTGTCAGAGTAATGCTGACTTGTTGCGTAACACTGACTGTAGTTGTGAAATGCTGACTGTGGTAGAGTAACGCTGACTGTAGTTGTGTAACACTGACTGTAGTAAGGTATTGCTGACTGTAGTTGTGTAATGCTGACTACTAGAGTAACGCTGACTGTAGCTGCGTAATACTGGCTAGTAGAGTAATGCCTACTGTGGGTGCGTAATTTTGACTATCAGAGTACTGCTGACTGTAGTTGCATAACTGTGACCTAGTAGAGTATTGCTGACAGTAGTTGCATACTGTTGACTCTGGTGGAGCAATGCTGACAGTAGTTGCACAACTCTGATAAGTAAAGTAACACTGACTGTAGTTGCATAATGCTGATTGGTGGAGTAATGCTGACTGTAGTTGTGTAACGCTGACTGTTGTCTAATGCTGACTGTGGTAGACTAATGCTGGCTAGTAGAGTAGCACTGACTGTACTTGCACAATGCTGACTTGTTGAATAACGCTCACTGTAGTTGTGTTACACTGACTTGTAGAGTAACTCTGACTAGTAGACTAAAGCTGACTGTATTAAAGTAACTCTGACTAGTAGACTAAAGCTGATTGTATTAGAGTAACACAGACTGTATTTGTGTAACATTGACTAGTAGAATATCTCTAACTACTAGAGTAATGCTGACTGTCGTTGCATAATGCTGACTAGTACGGTAACGCTGACTGTAGTTGTGTAACGCTGACTAGTAGAGTAACGCTGTATGTAGTTGCGTAACACTGACTAGTAAAGTAACGCTGACTGTAGTTGTGTAACGCTGACTAGTACAGTAATGCTGACGAGTAGAGTAACACTGTAGTTGCGTTACACTGACTAATAAACTAATGCTGACTGTAGTAGAGTAACGCAGACTGTAGTTGTGTAACACTGTCTAGTAGAATATCTCTGACTACTAGAGGAATGCTGACTGTCGTTGCATAATGCTGAGTAGTACAGTAACACTGACTGTGGTTGCGTTATGCTGACTAGTAAAGTAACTCTGACTGTAGTTGTGTAACACTGACCATTGAAGAGTCACGCTGACTGTAGATGCATAACCCTGAACAGTGAAAATGCAGAATGTGACAAGTTGCAAAGAGGAGAGCGGAGAGGACAAAAATTATGGAGGAAGACAAAGTTTATCCAGATCACACAGAGATTTTGTGTGTATAATTATTAGACACAAATAAAAAGAGATGGCTGAAGAAATCATGGGTAATTGCTTGTTACAGAGTAATCCAGTAAGAACATTCTCTCCACTGTCTGTATGGAGTTTGTATGTTCTCACCATGACCATATGGAGTTTGTATGTTCACTCCACTGTATGCAGTTTGTATGTTCTCTCCACTGTCCGTATGGAGTCTGTATGTTCTCACCACTGTCTGTATGGAGTTTGCATGTTCTCACCACTGACTGTATGGAATTTGTATGTTCTCAACACTATATGGAGTTTGTATATTCTCTCCATTGTATGGAGTTTGTATGTTCTCACCACTGTCTGTATGGACTTTGTATGTTCTCTCCATGACTGTATGGAGTTTATATGTTCTCTCCACTGTCTGTATGGAGTTTGTATGTACTTTCCATGACTGTATGGAGTTTGTATGTTCTCACCACTAACTGTATGGAGTTTGTATGTTCTCATCACTGTCTTCATGAAGTTCGTAAGTTCTCTCTATGACTGTATGTATGCTCTCACCACTGTCTGTATGGAGTTTGAATGTTCTCTCCACTGTATGGAGTTTGTATGTTCTCACCGCTGTCCGTCTGGAGTTTGTATGTTCTCTCCACTGTCTGTATGGAATTTGTATGTTCTCTACACTGTCTGTATGGAGTTTGTATGTTCTCATCACTGTCTGTCTGGAGTTTGTATGTTCTCTCCACTGTCTGTATGGAGTTTGTATGTTCTCAACACTGTCTGTATGGAGTTTGTATGTTCTCTCCACTGCCTGTATGGAGTTTGTATGTTCTCTCCACTGTCTCTTTGGAGTTTGTATGTTCTCTCCACTGTCTGTATGGAGTTTGTATGTTCTCACCACTGTCTGTTCGGAGTTTGTATGTTCTCACTACTGTCTGTATGGAGTTTGTATGCTCTCTCCATGACTGTATGGAGTTTCTATGTTCTCTCCACTGTCTGTATGGAGTTTGTATGTTCTCACCACTGTCTGTATGGAGTTTGTATGTTCTCTCCATGACAGAATGGAGTTTGTATGTTCTCTCCACTGTATGGAGTTTATATCTTCTCTCCACTGTCTGTATGGAGTTTGTATGTTCTCTCCAGGACTGTATGGGGTTTGTATGTTCTCACCACTGTCTGTGTGGAGTTTGTATGTTATCACCACTGTCTGTACGGAGTTAGTTTGTATGTTCTCTACCCTGTCTGTATGGAGTTTGTATGTTCTCGCCACTGTCTGTATGGAGTTTGTATGTTCTCTCCATGACTGTATGGAGTTTGTATGTTCTCACCACTGTTTGTTTGGAGTTTGTATCTTCCCACCACTAACTATGGAGTTTGTATATTCTCACCACTGTCTGTATGGAGTTTGTATGTTCTCACCACTGTCTGTATGGAGTTTGTATGTTCTCTCCACTGTATGGAGTTAGTATGTTCTCACCACTGTCTGCATGGAGTTTGTATGTTCTCTCCATGACTGCATGGAGTTTGTATGTTCTCACCACTGTCTGTATGGAGTTAGTATGTTCTCTCCACTATCTATATGGAGTTTGTATGTTCACTCCACTGTCTGTATGGAGTTTGTATGTTCTCACCACTAACTGTATGGAGTTTGTATGTTCTCTCCAGGACTGTATGGAGTTTGTATGTTCTCACCACTGTCTGTATGGAGTTTGTATGTTCTCTCCACTGTCTGTATGGAGTTTGTATGCTCTCTCCATGACTGTATGGAGTTTCTATGTTCTCACCACTGTCTGTATGGAATTTGTATGTTCTCTCCACTGTCTGTATGGAGTTTGCATGTTCTCTCCATGATAGAATGGAATTTGTATGTTCTCTCCACTGTCTGTATGGATATATGTTCTCTCGTCTCTATGGAGTTTGTATGTTCTCACCACTGTCTGTATGGAGTTTGTATGTTCTCACCACTGTCTGTATGGAGTTTGTATGTTCTCACCACTGTCTGTATGGATTTTCTATGTTCTCTCCACTGTCTGTATGGAATTTGTATGTTCTCACCACTGTCTGTATGGAGTTTGTATGTTCTCAGAACTGTCTGTATGGAATTTGTATGTTCTCTCCACTGTCTGTATGGATATATCTTCTCTCCACTGTCTCTATGGAGTTTGTATGTTCTCACCACTGTCTGTATGGGGTTTGTATGTTCTCACCACTGTCTGTATGGAGTTTGTATGTTCTCTCCACTGTCTGTATGGGGTTTGTATGTTCTCACCACTGTCTGTATGGAATTTGTATGTTCTCACCACTGTCTGTCTGGAGTTTGTATGTTCTCACCACTTTCTGTATGGAGATTGTATGTTCTCTCCACTGTATGGAGTTTGTATGTTCTCACCACTGTCTGCATGGAGTTTGTATGTTCTCTCCACTGTCTGTATGGGGTTTGTATGTTCTCACCACTGTCTGTATGGAGTTTGTATTTTCTCACCACTGTATGGAGTTTGTATGTTCTCACCACTTTCTGTATGGAGTTTGTATGTTCTGTCCACTGTATGGAGTTTGTATGTTCTCTCCACTGTCTGTATGGAGTTTGTATGTTCTCACCACTGTCTGTATGGAGTTTGTATGTTCTGTCCACTGTCTGTATGGAGTTTGTATGTTCTCACCACTGTCTGTATGGAATTTGTATGTTCTCACAACTCTCTGTATGGAGTTTGTATGTTCTCTCCATGACAGAATGCAGTTTGTATGTTCTCTCCACTATCTGTATGGAGTTTATATCTTGTCTCCACTGTCTCTATGGAGTTTGTATGTTCTCACCACTGTCTGTATGGGGTTTGTATGTTCTCACCACTGTCTGTATGGAATGTGTATGTTTTCACCACTGTCTGTATGGAGTTGGTATGTTCTCACCACTGTCTGTATGGAGTTTGTATGTTCTCTTCACTGTCTCTATGGAGTTTGTATGTTCTCTCCTTGACTGCGTTGGATTCCTCCTGTTGCTCAGGTTTCTTCCCACAGTCCAAGGTTATATTGATTGGTAAGTTAATGGGTGATTGTAAATTGCCCGTGGTTAGGTAAGGGTTAAGTCAGAGGTAATGGGCGGTGTAGCTCAAAAAGCCGAAAGAGCCTATTCCACGCTCTATTTCAATAAGTAACATTTATTTTAATACATAAGCTAGATGTGCAGTCAGTCAAAAATACTGCATATTTAATTGAACTTTAGAATCTGCCTCAGATAGTTAAAATGAGATTGATTGAGTACCCTCCCTCATTCATAATCGTCTGGTGATTTTTGTCATTTAGATCCTTTGCAGCACAGCCCCATAAAGGATCTCAAATCTATTGGCATTAGATAATGGAAACACAAAACTTTTTGTTGAGTAGTTGGAGGGAGAACCTGAAGATTGAAGCCTTTGGAATAGTTTAGCTTTTGTATAATCGGTGGCAACAGGTTAGAGTCACAGGTTCATGTAGCACAGAAACCAACCTTACAACTGATCGTCTTCACACAGACCACCTGGCCTGGGATATTATTTCATGTCTCCTCATTATTGTTTTGTTCTCAATTCCATGGAAATGAAATTAAGAGAATAAAAATGGACCATGTATTTCTTAATCACAAGAGATTCTGCAGATGCTGGAAATATTGAGCAACACAGACAAAATGCTGGAGGAACTCAGCAGGTCAGGCAGCACCTGTGGAGGGAAATAAACTCAATATTTCAGGCCAAGACCCTTCATCAGGACTGGCGAGAAAGGTGCGGTGGGGGTGTAGCTGTACAATCTAGCAGGTGATAGGTGAGACCAGCTGAGGGGTAAGAGAGATGAAATAAGAAGCTGGGAGATGATAAGTGAAAGAGATAAAGGGCTGAGGAAGAAGATAGAGGTGAGGACAGAGGGTAATGAAGGTGAAGGGGAACCAGAGGGGGATGATGAGAAGAGAAGGAATGAAATGATAATGAGAATGAGGGCTGGAAAAAAGAGAGAGGGGAGGGAGGAGAAATTACCTGAGAGAGAAATCAATATTCATGCCATAAGATTGGAGGGGCCCCAGATGGAATATGAGGCATTTCTCCTCCAGCCAGAGTGTGGACTCATCGCGGCCGTAGAGGCCACATGGACAGACATGTTGGAATGGGATTGGGAAGTTACATCTCTAGGAAAGGGAGGTACAGCTGACAAAACTATGGCAGAACTGTAGTTTGTTGTGTGCAGAGGGGACGCTGTACCACCCTACCATTTCAGAACAGGAATAACCAGTCAGGGAGTGCAAGCAGTATACTCCAGGTACTGCAGATGGTCTGATCAGATTCTGAATCTGATTCCCATTCATGAAACAAACACAGAACGCTGCCCATACATTTTGAAACAACGCTGGTTTTGGACAACTGCAAGTGATGCCTCAAACCGGAGGCCGACCTGGGCCGGGAGCTACCCACCACGACAAATTAGGTGCATTTTGAGGTTGGAACAGGTTAGGCTTGTCTTATAGTCATAGTAAATAGATGATTTGCAGATTCCAGTGCTTCAAAATAGCTTTTGTCCAACTCCACCTTGGTCAAATGGCAGGATGTTGGAGCAGATTCTTGATATGAACTGGATTTGACATCCCTAACCAGGAATGCGTACTCAAATGTCAACCAGGAGTCTTGAACCCACAGCCAATTTGCAGGAAAGAGGGGAAGTTGAAAACGGTTTTCAAAACAGAATTGAACTTGATGAATACAAAGCCTGTGAAAACTTCTATGCTCCGAAGGAAGATATGACCAATATCACAGTATGTTCAACAGTTTCCAGCACAGAAAGTTACTGTATAAGAAGTATTGTGGCAAGAATATTGTACAAAGTATTGTCTGGAGTATTGTGAACAGTCTTAAGTGCCTTATCTAAGAAAGGAAGTGCTGGCTTTGGAGACGGTCCAGTGGAGGTTCATGAGAATGGTCCTGGGAATGAAAGGGTTAACACATGTTGAGTATTTGAGGGCTCTGGGTCAGTACTCACGTGGAGTTTAGAGGAATGAGGAGGGATCCCATTGAAACCTACCAAAGATTGAAAAAGGCTTACATAAAGTGGATGTCGAGAGGATGTTTCCAATAGTGAGAGAGTCTAGGACCGAAGAGCACAGCCTCAGAATACAAGGGTGTCTCTTTAAAACAGAAATGAAAAGAAATTTCTTTAGCCTGAGGGTGGCGAATCTGTGGAATTAGTTACCATAGATGGCTGTAGGGGCCAAGTCATTGGGTATATTTAAAGCAGAAGTTGATAGGTTCCTGATTATTAAAGGTGTCAAAGGGTGAGGTGTAAGACAGGAGAATCAGCTTAAGAGAGAAAATAAATCAGGCATAATCGAATGATGGAGTGGATTTGATGGGCCAAATGGCTTAATTCTGCTCCTAGGTCATATAGTCATATGGAATATAATGCAGGAAAATGTGAGGTTTTGAAAGGCAAGTGAAAATGCAAGCTATTGTTTCAGTGGAATGAGATTGCATATTGTTGCATAATTAAGGGAGTTAGGGGCTGGAATAAATGGAACATGCATATAGATACAGCAGGTAATGGGGAATGTTGGTCTTTATTGAAAGGGAGGTGGGATATAAAAATAGAGACGTTCTGATGTACAGGATGTCTGTTAGTCTTACCTGGAGACAGATGGCTGTGGAGCCCAAGTCATCGGGTATACAGTGGATTCTGGTCAATTGGGCCACCACTTAATCGGGGCGGACACTTATTTTGGACAACTATTAAAGAACAAAAACTAATACCTCTTTTCCTTACCTACCAGCCTCCAGATCCATATCCTGCGCAACTTTCGCCATCTCCAAAGGGATCCTAACACTAAACATATCTTTACCTCCCTCCTCCTCTCCGCTTTCCACATTGATCGCTCCCTCCACAATTCCCTTGTCCATTTGTCCCTGCTCCCTAATTTCCCTCCCAGCATATCCCTGCAAGCAGTCAAAGTGCCCATACACCTCCTCTTTCACTTCCTTTCTGGGCCCTAAATAGTCATGCTGTGTGAGGCAATGCTTCACCTACAAATCTGCTGGGGTCAACTATTGTATCCGGTGCTCCCAGGTGCGTGTGCTTATGTTCAAATCATTATGATTTTTGTTGCTGATAGTTGGCAAGAAAGAGCAGGAAAACAATTTAGAACTGTTTTGCTCACTGCGGTTTCAAGTATTCAGGCTTGGAGATTCCAGAAACGGCTGGGAGTGAAATTAAATGATTTTACTATTTCAAGAGTTTAGGAACTATGAAAAATTTGAACTAATAGACAGTCATTTTGAATGTTACATTTGTTACACATGAGAGCTTTGGAGGATGCAATCGTCAATAGCATTGAATGAAGGTAGTTCATTAACGACTCTGGGTCTTTACTCTGATTTTGTTCGGATACAGTCAACCGAAAGAACCCATACTCTGGGTGAATTCCTCAGCTGATGGCCATAATGATCTAAAACACAATTTTGTAGTTTGTAGTAATATTGATAGTTTTCTAACTTGATCTGTATTTCATATAAATAATTTGTTACTCATTTAAAGATTAGTTTTTTTTCAAAATGCTCTCTTTTAGCTATTCCCATGAAACTTTTTAACAAAGGTTGATAGGTTAGAAAACCTACAGCACGGTACAGGCCCTTTGGCCCACAAAGCTGTGCCAAACATGTCCTTAGAAATTACCTAGGGTTACCCATAGCCCTCTATTTTTCTGAGCTCCATGTACCTATCCAGGAGTCTCTTAAAAGACCCTATTGTATCCACCTCCACCACCGTCGCCGGCAACCCATTCCACGCACTCACCACTCTCTGCATAAAGCACCCCTGACATCTCCTCTGTATCTACTTCCAAGCACCTTAAAACTGTGCCCTCTTGTGCTAGCCATTTCAGCCCTGGGAAAAATCCTCCGACTGTCCACACGATCAATGCCTCTCATCACCTTGTACACCTCTATCAGGTCACCTCTCATCCTCCGTCGCTCCAAGGAGAAAAGGCCAAGTTCACTCAACCTATTCTCATAAGGCATACTCCCCAATCCAGGCAACATCCTTGTAAATCTCCTCTGCACCCTTTCTATGGTTTCCACATCCTTCCTGTAGTGAGGCGACCAGAACTGAGCACAGTACTCCAAGTGGGGTCTGACCAGGGTCCTATATAACTGCAACATTACCTGTCAGCTCCTAAATTCAATTCCACGATTGATGAAGGCCAATACACCGTATGCCTTCTTAACCACAGAGTCAATATGTGCAGCAGCTTTGAGTGTCCTATGGACTCAGACCCCAAGATCCCTCTGATCTTCCACACTGCCAAGAGTCTTACCATTAATACTATATTCTGCCATCATATTTGACCTACCAAAATGAACCACCTCGTACTTATCTGGGTTGAACTCCATCTACCACCTCTCAGCCCAGTTTTGCATCCCATCGATGTCCTGCTGTAACCTCTGACAGCCCTCCACACTACCCACAACACCCCCAGCCTTTGTCATCAGCAAATCTACTAACCCATCCCTTCACTTCTTCATCCAGGTTATTTATAAAAATCACAAAGGGAAGGGGTCCCAGAACAGATCCTTGAGGTACACCACTGGTGACTGGCCTCCATGCAGAATATGACCTGTCTACAACCACTCTTTGCCTTCTGTGGGCAAGCCAGTTCTGGATCCACAAAGCAATGTCCCCTTTGATCCCATGCCTCCTTACTTTCTCAATAAGCCTTGCATGGGGTACCTTGTAAAATGCCTTGCTGAAATCCATATACACTACATCTACTGCTCTATCTTCATCAATGTGTTTAGTCACATCCTCGAAAAATTCGATCAGGCTCGTAAAGCACGACCTGCCTTTGACAAAGCCATGCTGACTATTCCTAATCATATTATGCCTCTCCAAATGTTCATAAATCCTGCCTCTCATGATCTTCTCCATCAACTTACCAACCACTGAAGTAAGACTCACTGGTCTATAATTTCCTGGGCTATCTCTACTCCCTTTCTTGAATAATGGAACAACATCCGCAACCCTCCAATCCTCCGGAAGCTCTCCCATCCCCATTGATGATGCAAAGATCATCGGCAGAGGATCAGCCATCTCCTTCCTCGTCTCCCACAGTAGCCTAAGGTACATCTTGTCCGGTCCCGGTCACTTATCCAACTTGATGCTTTACAAAAGCTCCAGCACATCCTCTTTCTTAATATCTACATGCTCAAGCTTTTCAGTCTGCTGTAAGTCATCCCTACAATCACCAAGATCCTTTTCTGTACTGAATACTGAAACAAAGTACCCGCTAAGTACCTCTGCTACCTCCTCCAGTTCTATACACACTTTTCCACTGTCACACTTGATTGGTCCTATTCTCTCACGTCTTATCCTCTTACTCTTCACATACTTGTAGAATGCCTTGGTGTTTTCCCTAATCCTGTCCACCAAGGCCTTCTCATGTCCCCTTCTGGCTCTCCTAATTTCTTTCTTAAACTCCTTCCTGCTAGCCTTATAATCTTCTAGATCTCTATCATTACCGAGTTTTTTGAACCTTTCGTAAGCTCTTCTTTTCTTCTTGACTAGATTTATAACAGCCTTTGGTTCTTGATTAGTCAGGGTGTTAGCGGTTATGGGAGAAGGCAGGAGAATGGGGTTGAGAGGGATAATAAATCAGCCAGGTTAGATTGGCAGAGTGGACTTAATGGACCGAATGGCCTAATTCTACTCCTATATCTTTTTATCTTATGGCCAATGGTCCTACGGCTACTTAGATTGATCAAGTCTAGAGGTATGAATGGCTTGGTGGAAAAACAGTGAAGATAATGGGAAGCTGGTGGAGAAATGTGTTCAAAACACTTGCTGCTTTACCTGCTGCTTCAGTGCTGAGACATACTGAAGAAGCAGGTAAAGGAGCAAGCATTTTGAACACATTTCTCCACCAACTTCACATTATCTTCAAAATCCAGCAGATTCTAGAAATCTGAAATAGAAACAGCGAGAGCAGGAAAACCAGTCTCTGTCAGTCAGGTTATATCCCTTGCTAGAGCCCTGAGGAAATATTGGTGTGCCAGTAATCCCATCTGTAAAGTTGTGTACCAATGTTCATTGTTTAGGCTTATGTGTTTAAAATGGTCTCTTGGGTGTGGTACTGTGTCACATATGTTTGAGGTGCATCCTAGCATCTGTCAGCACATTCAGAGGAGAATTACCTTAGAGCTGAAACATTCTTAAATCCGTATATCCTGCCTATCATGTAGGGGCATATTCATGAATCAACCTTTACAATAGAACTCAGGTCAACAGCAAAGCCTTAACTTGATAAGACCTGTCTTTTTTTTTGGATACCGCATGAGGATGCAATCATCTCCTCGGTAATGGAAGATTTTTAAAAGTCAGTAGTAAAGAGAAATGAAACTAGTGTCTTTGTCCAGGAAACCTGAAAAGGGCACAATCATATTTGCATGATATAAACTTCCTGCCACTGTAAATTGGGTGGTTTACCATGACCTGCTTGCCAGTGGCAATCAAACACTTTCTTTCCCCATTTAGTTGATAAAGGATTTGTCTATTTATACATAAAAATATGAAACCTGCATTAGTTATGAGCTGTGCCCATACAGCACCAGGAATTAATCAAAGTATTATTAGAAAATATTCAAGTTACTATTTTTGTATAAAAATAAACAGCTACTAAGAAAACTCCAGCTAGCCTGATAATTACATATGGAATGTGCATATGACCTTGGGGAAATCAACTAAACAGGGAGTTAATTATTTTTTAAAAACAGCTGAAATTCTACGTTGCAGCTCTTTCACTTCTCCCCATAAAGAGGGGAACCATAAAACCCAAAAATGTGGATTTGAAATGGGGTCTCTGGTGGTTTAGGAGAATTACAGTAACACTGTGTCAGCCTTGAAAATTTGAACTGGTCCTTGCAAGTTCCGCTGGCCTGCCATTTCTTAAATCTCTAGGCATGCTAAAGGAATGTGTGCGACAACTATGGGCTGTTCCCAGCGCATCCTTGGGTGTGTTTGTTGTTGAAGCCGATAACACATTTCACCTTATGTAATGATGTACACATGATAAATCTGAATTTGAATCCCTGAGCCCCTCTAATATTCACCTTTTTATTATCCCTGATTTTCTTAAGGGCACCACTGGTATTTGATATTTGCACTGCAGAAGACCTAAATCCTAAACTCTGGACTCTTCCTTGCAATTCTGTCAACTCCTGGACCCCGTTCATTAACCCAACTATCTTGGTAAAGCAGCTAACATAACCGGAGACCCCACCCACACCAAACATGCTCTCTTCCCTCCCCTCCAACTGGGCAGGAGTGAAGAGAGAATGTCTGAGGTGGGTGTATGGTCTTTGATTATCCTGGCTGTTTTACTGAGGTAGTGAGACGTGTAGACAGAGTCCGTGGAGGGGAGACTGAGCTGTGTCTACAACTCTTGTTAAATACATTGCGGCATTACAGGTGCTCTAAGTACTGATTATTGTATTAGTCAACTCGGTTGTAACCAGGTAGTGGGCGGCAGAAAATTAGTTGACTTCCAAGCTTGACCAGCTGTTAGATTTTGGTACAGTATTCCCCACAGCCACAATAAGCAAGACGGAGATCGTGTGCTGGAAGCGGCTTGCTATTCTTAACTCCTCCAGATGTTTCAAAAACGTTCCTTCTCTGAAAATGTTTGTGCGTCTTCTGTGCTCAAAGCGCAAGTTGGTTTTGATCAGCTGCTGCAGAAATCCTCAGTCATACCTTCAACTTTACTTATTGACAATCCAGGGCCTTCTCAGCAAACCTTTCAGCTCCATAGACTTGGTGAATTAGTTTATTATTGTCAACAATCCTGATATACAGCAAAAAGCTTTGCATCATATGCAATCCGTACGATAATTTCATCGCATCAGTGCATTGGGGTAGTAGAAGAATAAAGCAACGACAGAATATATTTTCTGCCCAATGAGAGGGGAGAGAATAGAGAATGTTTGGAGGGAATGTGAATTTGATTATGTTGGCTACTTTGCTAAGGCAGTGAGAAGTGTACGCAAGGTCTATGGAAAGAATAAACGCTAGATTCTGCAGATGTTGGAAATCTAGAGCAGAACATACAAAATCCTGGAGAAACTCAGCAGTCAGAAAAGGAATAAAGAATTGTTGATTCAGGCCAATACCAATTCCTTGCTGCTTGATCTGCTGAGTTCCTCCAGTGTCTATGAAAAGGAGGCTGCTTTTTTTGTGATGTGCTGAGCTGTGTCCACAACTCCCTGCAGTTTCTGGTGGTCACAGCGGAGCAGTTGCCACACAGGATGCTGTATCCAGGCAAGGACACTCTCTATGGTGCATCACTAAAAACCATGGAGCATCAATGGGAGCACTCTGAATTTCTTTAGCTTCCTGAGGAAATAATGGTACTGGTGAAATTCCTTGGCCAGGGTGTCTACATGGTTAGACTAGGACAGGCTGTAGATGATGTTCACTCCTACAAACCTGAAGCTGACAACCTCAGCACCGTTGCATGCACAGCCTTTCCTGAAGTCAATGACCAGCTGTTTGCTGACATTGAGGGAAAAATTGTTGTCTTGATCTCATGTCACTAGGCTCTCGATCTCCTTCCTGGACTGTGACTCATTGTGAATTGAGATACAGCCCACTAGTATCATGTGTAAATTTGTACACGGAGTTACAGCAGGTTCTGGCCGCTCCAGATAATATCACCATAGTGAGTCTTACCTCAGAGTACGTATTTGTGAGTCTACAGGGCATAAAGTAGGGAGCCGAGGACACGGCCTTATGAGGCACCAGTGTTGAAGGTAATCGTGGCAGAGGTATTGCTGCTTATCTATACCGATTCTGGACTGTTGATCACACACCCAAAACCATCAAAAACACAAGAGGCTCTCCAGATACTGGAAATCCAGAGCAAAAAACACAGAATGCTGGAGGAACTCAGCAAGTCAGGCAGCTCCTATGGAGAGCAATAAACAGCCAATGTTTCAGGCTGAGATCATTCATCACTGTTGAGCCACTGAGTGGGCAGCCCACGTATCACCATACTTCCAGCTCCAACTGACAACTTACTGATCCCGAAACCCACATGGTCACATGTACAGTGAAGGGTGGGAACTGAATCCCAAACTTACAGCCTGCGCTGTAGTAATTTTATGCTGACTGATACGTTACCATGCCTCTCTGCCTCTCTACAACTTGCCAAGACAGTTCACTGGAGTCCTAGCAAGCAAATTCTGACCCTGAGACAAAAAAAAAATTAGTTAACCAGTAACTTGTTTAAAGAGGTGCTTCCTTTTTTCTGGAGCTTCTGAATGTAAGGGTGGGGTAGTTACCGAGATTAGTGCATCAGTGGCTCAAGGCATAGCAACCAGCAAAATCAGGGATGTGCAAGTTTCAGTCAGATTCGGATGGCTGTGAGAAAAGTGGAGAAGAATAAGATCCGAATCAGTTCATTGTCACCGACGTGTGCTGTTTCCGGGCAACAGTAGAGTGCAGGACATAAACACTGGGTTACAATAAAGATACGTAGATAGATAGGTAGATGGATAGATAGATAAACAGATAGATAAATAGAAAGACAGACGGATAGATAGATAAATAGATGGATAGACAGATAAATGGATAGATAGATAGATAGATAGATCAATAGATACATAGACAGATAGATCAATAAATAAATAGTACTAAAGAGGAATAATGAGGTAGTGTTCATTGATTCATGGATCATTCAGAAGTTTGATGGTGAAAGGAAGAAGCTGTTCCTAAAATGCTGAGTGTGGGTCTTCAGGCTCCTGTGCCTTCTCCCAGATGGTAGTAATGAGAAGAGATCTCTGCCATAATCTCCACCAGAACAGGTGCACCACAAAGCTGTGTGCTTAGCCCTCTGCTCTGCTCGCTTTACACTTATGACTGTGTGGCTTGACACAGCTCTGATGCCATATTCAAGTTTACCATTGACACCACTGTTGCAGGCCGAGTCAAAGGTGGTGATGAACCAGCATATAGGAGGAAGATAGAAAATCTGGCTAGGTGATGCCATAATAACAACCTCTTACTTAATGTCAGCAAGACCAAGGAGCTGATTATTGACTTCAGGAGAAAACCAAAGGTCCATGACCAGTCCTCATCAGAGGATCAGATGTGGAGAGGGTCAGCAACTTTAAATTCCTCAGTGATATTATTTAAGAGGATCTGTCTTGGGTTCAGAATATAACTGCCATTATGAAGAAAGCACAGCAGCATCTCTACTTCCTTATAAGTTTACAAAGATTCAGCATGACATCTAAAACTTTGACAAACTTCTATAGATATGTGGTGGAGATTATACTGACTGGTTGCATCAGAGTTTGATTTGAAAACAGAAATGCCTTGAATGTGAAAATCTGACAAAAATTAGTGGATATGGCCCAGTCCAGTCCCTCCTAACCATTGAGCACATCTACACGGAGTGCTGTCACAGGAAATCAGCATCCACCATCAAGGACCCCCACCACCCAGGTCATGCTCTCTTCTCACTGCTGCCATCAGGAAGAAGGTACAGAAGCCTCGGGGCTCACACCACCAGGTTCAGGAAAAGTTATTAACCCTCAACCATCAGGCTCTTGAACCAGAGGGGATAACTTCACTCAACTTCTCTTGCCCCACCATTGAAATGTTCCAAAGCCCATGGAATAACTTTCAAGGACTCTATCTCATGTTCCCGATGTTTATTGCTTATTTATTATTATTATTAGTTTTCATTTGTATTTGCACAGTTTTTTTTGCACATTATTTGTGAGTCCATCCTGTTGGGTGTGGTCTTTCATTGATTCATTGATTTTATCTACTGTCTATGACTGCAAGAAGATGATTCTCAGGGTTGCATGCCATGACATATACAGTTGGAGTCAGAGGTTTACATGCACCTTAGCCAAATACATTTAAACTCAATTTTTCACAATTCCTGACATTTAATCCTAGAAAGCATTCCCTGGCTTAGGTCAGTTAGGATCACTACTTTATTTTATGAATGTGAAATGTCAGAATGATAGTAGAGAGAATGATTTATTTCAGCTTTTATTTCTTTCATCACTTTCCCAGTGGGTCAGAAGTTTACATACACTTTGTTAGTATTTGGTAACATTGCCTTTAAATTGTTTAACTTGGGTCGCACGTTTTGGATTGCCTTCCACAAGCTTCTCACATTAAGTTGCTGGAACTTTGTTCCATTTCTCCAGACAGAACTGGTGTAACTGAGTCAGGTTTGTAGGCCTCCTTGCTCACACATGCTTTTTCAGTTCTGCCCACAAATTTTCTATCTGATTGAGGTCAGGGCTGTGCGATGGCCACTCCAATACCTTGACTTTGTTGTCCTTAAGCAATTTTGCTACAACTTTGGAGGTATGCTTGGGGTCATTGCCCATTTGGAAGACCCATTTGCTACCGAGCTTTAACTTCCTGGCTGATGTCTTGAGATGTTGCTTTAAAATATCCACATAATTTTCCTTCCTCATGATGCCATCTATTTTGTGAAGTGCACCAGTCCCTCCTGCAGCAAATCACCCCCACAACATGATGCTGCCACCCCCATGCTTCACGGTTGGGATGGTGTTCTTCAGCTTGCAAGCCTCACCCTTTTTCCTCCAAACATGACGATGGTCATTATGGCCAAACAGTTCAATTTTTGTTTCATCAGACCAGAGGACATTTCTCCAAAAAGTAAGATCTTTGTCCCCATGTGCATTTGCAAACTGTAGTCTGGCTTTTTTATGGTGGTTTTGGAGCAGTGGCTTCTTCCTTGCTGAGCAGCCTTTCAGGTTATGTCGATATAGGACTCGTTTTACTGTGGATATAGATACTTGTCTACCTGTTTCCTCCAGCATCTTCACAAGGTCCTTTGCTGTTGTTCTGGGACTGATTTGCACTTTTCGCGCCAAAATATGTTCATCTCTAGGAGACAGAATGTGTCTCCTTCCTGAGCGGTATGACGGCTGCGTGGTCCTGTGGTGTTCATACTTGCGTACTATTGTTTGTACAGATAAACGTGGTACCTTCAGCTGTTTGGAAATTGCTCCCAAGGATGAACCAGACTTGACATCATTTTCTGACCTCAATCTGACAGGAGATCTGTGGGCAGAACTGAAAAGGCATGTGTGAGCATGGAGGTCTACAAACCTGACTCAGTTCTGTCCAGAGGAATGGAGCAAAATTCCAGCAACCTACTGTGAGAAGCTTGTGGAAAGCAACCCAAAATGTTTGACCCAAGTTAAACAACTTAAAGGCAATGCTACCAAATACTAACAAAGTGTATGTAAACTTCTGACCCAATGGGAAAGTGATGGAAGAAATAAAAGCTGAAATAAATCATCCTCTCTACTATTATTCTGACATTTCACATTCTTAAAATAAAGTAGTGATCCTAAACGACCTAAGACAGGGAGTGTTTTCTCGAATTAAATGCCAGGAATTGTGAAAAACTGAGTTTAAATGTATTTGGCTAAGGTGTGTGTAAACTTCTGTATGTACTTTGATAATGAATTTCCTTTGACTTTTGTCCTGGATGGTGAAGGTCCTTAATAATGGATTCTGCTTTCTTGAGGCACTGCCTTTTGAGGATGTCCTAGATAGTGGGGAGTCTGGCATCCATCAGGGAGTTGGCTGAGTCTACAACCCTCTTGATGACGCATCCAATCTCCTCAAACCGGTGAGGTATGAGCTGGTGTGCCTTCATTATGATTGCATCAATGTGTTGAACCCAGGATAGATCCTCTGGAATGTTGACACCCAAGAACTTGAAGATGCTCACCCTCTCCACTGCTGATGCCTCAATGAGGACCAACATGTATTCTCCCGACTTCCCCTTCCTGAAGTCTATAATCAGCTCCTTGGTCTTGCTGACATTGAGTGCAAGGTTGTTATGGGCCATTGACGGATTTGAAAGTAAAGACTAAATCTGAACTGTTGCATCACTGGGTCGAGGGTGTTGTCAGGGATTACGCTGGCAATTGGCAAGAGGACTTATCAAGTTAGGACTTATCAGAGGAACCTTGGTCAACCTCAAGATTTCCATGGTTGGAAAATGAGACACCAAACCTGCAACTCATTGGAACAATCCAATAAAGATTAAAACAAACTCAGATCTGGGGCAAGCTAGTAACCGAGGCATACTATGTTGTGGCACGAACATGTGCCTGAAAGTTCATCTGAGACTTCACATATCTCACAGTGCTTTTATGATTGTATTATTCAGTAGACCTTTGGTTATGGCTTTGGTGTGCACCGTGTGAGATGTCGTCATCACCCACAATCCATTCGCAATTCTCCCTGCAGGGAGTGGCTAAGATAGTGAGGCCTCCATTGCTGGGAGGTACATGGTGGGAAGTCGTTACTATGGCTGCAGGGACACCACAGAGGAGTCATGGGCTTCATTCAGAATGACCTGTTCCAATACGTCTGGAGGAGATCTCCATTCACTTGTACTGGAACACCAGAAAATAGAAGCATGGCTCCTCGAGCTTGCCTGAACCTCAGAATGAGAATCAGGTTTATTATCGTTGACATATGTTGTGAAGTTTGTTGTCTTGCAGCAGCAGTACACTGCAGTACATAAAAGCACTAAAAATTACCAAATGAAATTGAGTGGAGTCCAGTTAATTGAGCCATCAGTTATTTGGATGAAGTCCTGACGAAGAGTCTCGGCCTGAAACGTCGACTATGCTTCTTCCTATGGATGCTGCCTGGCCTGCTGCGTTCACCAGCATTTTGTGTGTGTTGCTTGAATTTCCAGCATCGTGTTTGAGTTATTTGGAACGGTCCACTTATTTGGGACATCTCTTGAAGAACAAAAACCAATTGAGAAAATAGCCGGGATTCCCTTCATGTATGTGGGACAGCATGGGACAGGAGACGGTCGCTAAACAGCTTCTCACTCGTGTCAGTCACGTGCACTTGCGTGGTCATTAGGCACTCCACCGTGCCGAGAGTGAACAGTTTTTAAATACCTGGAATTTGTTGCTCACTTAAGTGGTAGTTTGGCTTTTTTGTACCCCTTAAGCTATTTCCATGAAACTTCAGCTAATTGGGCCAAAATGTACTGGTTCCAATGTGCCCCAATTAACTGGAATCTTTTATTTTTTTTATATAAAATTTAAATACATAGTGTAAAAGAGAGCAATTTGATGGTAGAGGCAGCATCCATCATTAAGGACCCCCCTCCATCCAGGACGTGCTCTTTTCTTATTACTACCATCGGAGAGGAGGTACAGGGCCCTGAAGACACACAGTCAACATTGTTGGAAAATCTTCTTTCTCTCCGCCATCAGATTTCTCAGTGGACAATGACTACCTCACTATTTTTGCTCTCTTTTTGCACTACTTGTTACACACACACACACACACACACACACACACACACACACACACACACACACACACACACACGCACACACACACAAACATATATATCCTATTGTAATTTATGGTGTATCTTTTCAGTATTGCACTGTACTGCTGATGCAAAACAGCAAAATTCACATCTTATGTCAGTGATAATAAATCTGATTCTGATTTCTAAAAATCCTTGCGTACGTATTCAAAATCAATGTGGAAAAATTGCTTTGGAATAACTTCCAATGTTAGACCCACGAGCTGCTGAGGTGAGTATTTATTCTACATGTACACAATTAACCTAGGAGTGCTGAAAATCTGAAACAAAACCAGAATGGAAAGGAAATACTCAGCAGGTGAGGCAGTCTGTATCAAGAGAAGCAGAGTTAATGATTCAGTTCAATGACCTTTCACCTGAACTGAAGCTACGGACTATTATGCTTAGTACAGAATCTGAATTGTTATAGCAGAACTCTCCATCCACCCTTCCTTGTCTCAATGAGCAACTGCTGTGCACGAAGCCTCCCCTGTTTGTTACTCCAGTGTGCAGTTACCAGCTCATGCAACAGGAATTCACCCTTCCTTGTTTCAGCAAGGAGTGGCATTGCATTAAGCTCCGTCCCGTCAGGAAGAAACGAGGTATGCTTAAAGCCTGTGCTGAATTGGATAGAGTCTAACCATCCTCAGCATTCACCCAGTAAGGTCATCTATCCCGTGCTGAAAGTTCAACTCTGGATCAAGTGTGATCAGGCAGCTGGGTTGGATTGTTGACATGTGCATATGGAAAGATTCAGCTCTTTACTAGGGTTGAGCATTTTTATGCTGACTATGATTATGGGCAGCAGGGTAACATAACAATCAGTGTAACATAGTGGTCAGCATAGCATAGCAGTCAGCATAACATAGCAGTCAGCGTAATGTAGCGATCAGTGTAAAGTAGCGGTCAGCGTAACGTGGCGGTCAGCGTAACGTGGCGGTCAGTATAACATAGCAGTCAGTGTAATGTAACGGTCAGCATAATGTATCAGTCAGCTTAACACTGTTACAGTGTCAGAGACCCGAGTTCAGATCTGCTGCTGATTGTAAGGGGTTTGTATGTTCTCCCTGTGACCGTGTGGGTTCCTTTGGGTGCTCCAGTTTCCAAAGACGCACAGGTTAGTAGGATAATCGGTCACATGGGTGTAACTGGGTGGCGTGGGCTCACTGGGTCAGAGGGGCCTGTAACTGTGCCGCAACCCTAAATAAATAAATAAATAACTCTTTATAACTTTGCTCCACCAAAGCCAGCTTTCTTATGAATGTTGGGCAGTATAAAAAGGGACGTGAATTCGCCAGAACCTCGTTAGCACGACCAATGAAAAGTAGCAGGAAAAAGCCTCCCTAGTAAAACATTTTCCATAAGGCACAGCTATCTCTAATACATTATTCCCCATCCTAACTTTCATTTTGAAAGAGAATAATTTGTCTCGTTATGTTCTCTTTAATGTAGTTTTTTTTGTGTGGTTGAAGATATAGCAAGAAAGCTACTATCAGTCCTAATCTAATGGTTACACATGGCATTTGTCCTGGAGGAGCAGGGACCACTTGCCTCTTTGCATTCTCCCTGTCTCCAAGTTCCAGCTTTGGTTCGGTAGAGGAGTTCTTGTCTCTGAGAGGCATGGACTCAAACCAAAGGCAAAGATCTGGACTGATGCTCTCGTGTCTGCACTGCTGATGGTGCTGCCTTTTGGAACCAGGATAGGAACTGAACTTGAAAAGGATTGAACATTGACAGGGATCATCCGAATGTTATGAAATGTGCAACAGATATTAGGAGATTTACAAGGATGTTGCCTGGAATGGGGAGCATGCCTTATGAGAATCGGCCTTTTTCCCTTGGAGCGACGGAAGATGAGAGGTGACCTGCTAGAGGTGTACAGTATGAGATGATGAGGGCATTGATAGAGTGAATAGTCAGAGGCTTTTTCCCAGGGATGAAATGACTAGCACGAGAGGGGACCGTTTTATGGTGCTTGGAAGTAGGTACAGAGGAGATGTCAGGAGTTAAGTTTTTTACGCAGAGAGTGGTGAGTGCGTGGAATGGGCTGCCGACAACGGTGGTGAAGGCAGATATGATAGGGTCTTTTAAGAGACTCTTGGACAGGTACATGGAGCTTAGAAAAATAGAGGGCTATGGGTAATCCTAGGTCATTTCTAAGGTAAGGATATGTTCGGCACAGCTTTGTGGGCCGAAGGGCCTGTATTGTGCTGTAGGTTTTCTATGTTTCTAATTCCTTCTTTCTTTTATTATGAAGGTCACGGGCTTCCCTTTAATTCCTCCCCACCGTGATGCAGCTGAGGTTGTGTTTGAAAAAGTAGCAGTTCTAGACTTTCAATTCTTCAGAGCAAAATGTTACAGCGTTTGACGTTCTGCACTTATCTGTATGTGCCGAAGGATAAACAGTGGCTGTGGTCCTTGATGCCTGAGGCCCCGGACTTGCTGTTTGTCAGAGTTTGGTATCAAGCCGAGGCAGTGACAGACTCTTTGTCTCTCTTTCTCACCATCCAACTATTTCCAATTGTTTCAGTTTTTTATGAATCAGAAGACAGATTGCAACAATTAAGATTCATCAGTTTATGTCTTTTCCAAGGAAGCACTGGAGCATTTACAGCGGAGGTTTGACTCACCTTTACGTGTTGTAGAAGTTTTAATAAGACACAGCTTTCACAATTGAGTCAATTCATTCCTGACTTATAACTGTGTGAGAACGGAACATTTACCATTGATAGGAAATATTATTAACATACAGGTCCATTATATTGTGTTTAGATGTAGAATGATACTCATCAGCTCTACATACATTAGTGTCTTGGCTCAGGCCACTGAACAGCACTCTCTCTGCATTATACCAGCCATCCAGCAGCCCAACCAAGTGAAATTGCTAACCTCAGGAGGCACGAGGTTCAGCTCGGAGTTCAAGCTAGTCCGGGGAGCAAAGGCCAAAGGTCGATCAGAAGTCTGGAAGTCGTAGCTCGATGGCTGAAGCCTGGAGTTGTCAGACTGTCATATGGGTGGGTAGGAGGGGCGGAAGGAACTTCTTTTTTAATGTGTTGTTTTGTTGTTTATTGTGTTTGGTGTGGTTCGGCCGGGCACTGTGTGCGTGGTCTGTGGGTGCCAGAATGTGTGGCGAGACTTGCAGGCTTCCCTCCAGTATGTCCATAGGTTGTGTTGGCTATTAACGTATGTGATGCATTTCACTGTACGATTCATCAGAATCAGGTTTAATATCACCGGCATATGTCATGAAATTTGTTAACTTTGCGGCAGCAGTACATTGCAATACATAATAATAGAAAAAACGGAATGACAGTATAATAGTTCAATTAAGTAACTAGCGCAAAAGTAGAAAAAATAGTGAGATTGCATTCATGGGTTCAACGTCCATTCAGAGATTGGATGGTAGAGGGGAAGAAGCTGTTCCTGAATTGTTGAGTGTGTGCCTTCAGGCTCCTGTACCTCCTTCCTGATGATAACAATGAGAACAGGGCATGTCCTGGATGTCGGGGTCCTTAATGAAGGACGCCGCCTTTTTGAGGCATCACTCTTTGAAGATGTCCTGGATACTATGGAGGCCCGTGATGGAGCTGAACAAGTTTACAGCTCTCTGCAGCTAACTTTAATGTGATTATTGAACCTGAATCTAAATGTGAATTTGGTACCAGGTTTGTAGTTTGTTGGTGATAACCAGACCGCTGAGACGGAAGGCTGCAGGAAGAAAACCCACGTCCAGAGATTTGTGTGTAAGAACAGGTGGAGGACTGAGGGAGATGCAGGCATTGGGTCGAAATATCAGACTGAGGCCACATCCAACCTTTTATGCGGCTGCAAAACATTCCAAGGGAGTTCTTCCTGGTGCCCTGGCCAATATTTATGCCTCACGTCATAACATGATGACAGATGACATTGTATTGCTGTTGTGGGAATTTGCTCTGAAGACAATGGCCGCTATATTTCTTCCTTGACAACTGTGATGACACTTCAAAAATCGCTTTCATTTTAAAAACAATTTTTATTCTTCCTTTGTTGCATTAATGCTAGCAGAGATTGGTGTTGAGACAGAATGCCACCTGTATTAAACACCATGCTTTTGTGTAGGTGTGCATTCTCAAAAAGGGTTTCCCCAGCCTAGCCCAGGATTATTGCAGCCAACCGTAGCACAGTTGGAACTGGGCTGGTGAATCTCCCACTCAACACTGCACGTGACGTGCTGACGCCGTCATCAGCACAGATTCAGATTCGTTTCTCACACCTGCATTGAAGCAGGCACTGAAACGTGTCATTTGTGCTAACAACTAACATAGCTGGGTACAGCAAAGGAAAACAAATCAAACTGTGGACACTGGAATCGGAAATTAAAACAGAAACGCTGGGAGAACTCAACCTGTCAAGCAGTATCTGTGTGGAAAGAGCAACCAACTTAAAACAGCTCCTCCAACATTTTGTGTGTGTTGCTTAAGATTTCCAGCACCCGCAAAATCTCTTATGTTTACTAACTTCCCTCCTCCCTCTTCTCTAATTTTCTATTTCCCGTTCTGGTTTCCCTCTCATTCCTTTTTTCCTGTCCTGCCCATCACCTCTCTCTAGTGACCCCGCTCCTTCCCTTTCTCCCATGGTTCACTCTCATCTCCTATCAGCTTCCTTCTTCTTCAGCCCTTTACCTTTTCCGCCTATCACCTCCCAGCTTCTTACTTCACACCCCCCTTCCCCACTCACTCATCTTCCCCTTCACCTGGCCACACCTGTTACCTGGCATCTTGTATTCCTTCCCCTCTTCCATCACCTTATTCTGGCTTCTGTCCCTTTCACCTCCAGCTCTGATGAAGGGTCTCGCCCCAAAACATTGACTGTTCATTGGCCTCCATGGATGCTGCCTGACCTGCTGAGTTCTTCTCCAGCATTTTGTGAGTGTCGCCCAGTTAATATTTCACGTTGAGAGGTACTGGTGCAGGGCCTAGGCTTTGAAACGTTAACTGGTTTCTCTTTCCACAGATACTGCTTCACTGGCTGAGTTCATCCAGGATTCCTGCCTCTATTTCTACAGTGAAAACTGGCCACTTAGGAATTCTGTGGCTGTGGCTATTGCAGATTTTAGGCCTACTGTCAATATTTTCACATCACAGCGGGATAGGCAATATCTACCCCGCACCGCCTATCATCTACTAACACTCTGGTCATCAGAATCCACTCCTTGGGTCATGTAGTTGGAGGTCACAAACTTACAGGGGTGCTTGTTAACTATTACAATAGACAGCACTAATGAATACTCAGGTTAGCTCCATCTAGAAACTTGATTTGGTTAGTGAAACATACACTGTTCTATAATTGTGTTGTAAACACAAGAGCTTCTGCAGATGCTGGAAATCCACAAAGTGCTGGTGGAACTCAGTGGGTCGGGCAGCGTCTATGGAGGGGAATAAACAGTCAATGTTTTAGGCCAACGAAGGGTCTCAGCCCAAAATATCAGCTGTTAATAGACATAGATGCTCCCCGACCCCAGTATTTTGTGTGTGTTGTTCTAGGCTTGTGTCAGAGCAGATCCCAACATCAAATGCAAATGAAATTGTTTCTTTTGAGTTTATGCTTCCCTGGGTCAGCTACAAACTGGGAAGAAACCTCCAACTTTACCTTAATTCTTCGATTTGACCCTTCATTTTCACAATCTTTGGCCAAATGTGGATTTTAATTCAGGCCAAGAGCAAGCGGAATCTCCCCAGCTCTCTGACTTGAATCAACTCTCTTAGCCAGAGTAACAACATAGATCAAGAGATCAATACAGCTCAGGTCAAGTCCCTCAGCCCACCATAGTGTGCTGACCTTTTAACCTACTCCAAGAAAAACCTCGCCCTTCCTACATAGTCCTCCATTTTTCTTTCATCCATATGCCTATCCTTAAGAGACACCCATATGTTTCTTAAATGCCTGCAATGTATCTGCCTCTACCACTACTCTTGGCAGCGCACTCCATGCATCCACCACTCTCTGTGTAAAAAAACATGTACTTAACAGCAACTATTAAAATAAAAAAGAGATGGGTGCATGAGAGATTAAAAAAAAATAGCGCAATATGCAGAAAGATTTAGATATGGGAAAGAATGACATAAGTTAGAAATACCCGTGCTGACTGGGGCAAGTTTGTCTGATCTAACATCCCCCAGTACTATAAAAACCTTGAAGAGTTAAATGGGATCTAATAGAGCAATTGTTATTCACCTATTTTACAAGTTGCTTCTGCATCTGAAACATCAGAAATCTTAAAAATTAACTTTATTTGCCTTATGTAGTCACTTGAGTTAAGTATGGCGTTTTCCTGAGGGGCTATTCCCTTAATGGAGAATGCGTCTGCGTGACTTTGTTTAACATGGGCAGGCTGATGAGCGAGCAGCCACCACACGGTCCCTGACAGATCGGGGTCAGGGGTCAGTGGCCTGGAATGCCAAATAACTGGGGTCAAGTTCACCGTTGCTGCCTTCACTACCATAGTGATGTGTCACCATCTTTTGCCAGCTCCACTGTTGAGCTCATGGTTGTATCACTCTTTGACTGGAACCTTACTGCCATGGGCAACCCGACCAGGAGCTAAGCTCCACCTGTCTCAGCATTGCATAGAACATAGAACAGGAACAGGCCCTTTAGCCCACAATGTGTGCTGAACCAGTTAAAAGTAAATTTAAAAAAAGAACAGATCTCCTTCTTAAACAATGTCCATATCCCTCCATCTTCCTCATATCTATATGCCTATCTAAATGTCTCTTAAAGGCCTTTTATGCATTTGCCTCTACCACCATACCAGGCAGTGCATTCCAGGCATCCATCACTCTGAGTAAAACACTTACTCCTCACATCCCCTTTGAACCTATCCCCTTTCGTCTTCAATGCATGACCTCTGGTATTAGACATTTCAACCCTGGGAAACAGATACACCCTGTCTACTCTGTCTATGCCTCTCATAACCTCTCAGATCTTTCATCATCCTCCACCACTCCAGAGAAAATAACACAACTTTGTCCAGCCTCTCATGATAGCCCATGCCTTCTAAACCAGGCAGCGTCCTGGTAAACCTCGTCTGCACCCTCTCCAAAGCCTCAACATCCTTCCTATAGTGGGTCAATCAGAACTGTGTGCAATACTCCTAATGTGGCTTAACAAGAGTTGCAACATAACCTCTGGACCTTTGAACTCGATGCCTCGACTAATAAAAGCAAACATTCCATAAGCCGTCTTAACCACCTTATTGACCTGTGTAGCCACTTTCAAGAAGTTGTGAACTTGGACCCCAAGATCTCTCTGCTCAACAACACTGTTAAGGACCTTGACCTTTAACAGTGTACTGTCTCCTTGCATTTGCCCTACCAAGGTGCAACACCTCACATTTATCTGAGTTAAACTTTTTCTGCCCATATCTGCAACTGATCGATATCGCACTGTATTCTTTGCCAGTCTTCTACAGTATACACAACTCCACCAATCTTGGTATCATCTGCAAATTTATTAACCAACCCATCTACGTTTTCATCCAGGTCACTTATATACATTACAAGAAGCAGAGGTCCTAGCAGAGATCCCTGTGGAACACCACTAATTACAGATCTCCAGCTCGAGCAAGTCCCTTCAACCACTACCCTCGGTCCCTGACTTTAAGCCAGTAATGAACCCAAACAGCCAATTCTCCACAAACCCTATTCTTGCTAATCTTCTGGATTAGCCTCCCATAGGGGATTTGTCCATCACCTTATTAAAATCCATGTATACACCATTCACTGCCCTACCCTCATTAATCTTTCTCATCACCTTGTCAAAAGCTCAATCAAGTTGGTAAGACACGACCTGCTCTACTCTCCCAAACTAGGCCACGGGATTCCAAATGGTCATACATCCTATCCCTAAGAATTTACTCCAGCAATTTCCCTACAACTGACGTGAGACTCACTGGTCTATAGTTCCCTGGATTTTCCCTTGTTCCCTTCTCAAATAGAGGTACAACATTAACCACTCACCAGTCCTCCAGGACTAGAGGGGATATGAAGTTACTGGTCAAGGCCCCAGTAATCTCATCCCTTGCCTCCTTCAATAACCCGGGGTAAATCCCATCAGGCCCTGGGGACTAATCCACCTTAATACTCATTAGGAGACTCATTAGGTGAAGATCAGCTCCCCCTAATGTTCTGCTTGGTAGAAGTTTGTGCAAGCAACATTAAGGAAGATCTAAACAATGTGCACTACAGAAGCAGAGATAGGCCATTCAGCCCATTGGGTCCTTTCTGCTACTCCATCATTGCTGATTTATTATCCGTTTCAACTCCATTCTCCTGCCTCCTCCCCATAACCTTTGACACCCTTTCTAATCAGAACCTATCAACGTCCACTTTAAGTTTACACAATGATTTGGACTCCCCAGCCATATATGGCAATGAACTCCCAAGATTCACCACCCCCAGCTAAAGGAATTCCTCTTCATCTCTGTTCTAAAGAGACATCCTTGTAATGTGAGGTTGTGCCTTCTGGCCCTACACTCCTACACTTTAGGAAAGATCCTCTCCAAGTCCACTCTATCTAGGCCTTTCAATATTCAATAGGTTTTAATGAAATCATGGCTGATTTATTATCCCTTTCAACCCCACTAGCATTTCACTGAGACAGAGACTAAACCTGCAAATAATTGGAGGCCATGATCCTCAGTTCCTACCTAAAAACAGGCCTCAGGCCCCAAAGGTTTGGGCAATCCATATTCAATAATCATAACAATGAGATAATTTTAGAGCCTGAAAGTCGGATCGCAAGGGCTATTAGAGGAGGTCAATGAAAATAGGGTTAGTTACCAATGACCACATTTCAAATGAAATGAAATAAAAGTATTTATAAAGTCTAATTGTCAGTGTACTGTAATTGTAGTGACATTATACTTGATTTTGATTCTGATTCTGACCCATTTCATAATCTTGGTTCAGTGATAAATATCACCAGGAGGCAGGGTATTAGGGCCCCACTCTTCTAAATATGGATCTTTTTATGTTACCTTGAACCAAAAGATCATGTAACACTCGTTAGGCACTGTATGGAAATATCAGGCTTGAGTCGCTGGAGTTGGACAAACTCAGAAATGAGAGTGGCAGTGACTGAGCCAAAGCACATGTGTGTGCTTGCATCTAAGGAAATCCTTCTTGAGCACACGTTGAAGCAGAGGATAATCCAATTACTTTAGTAAAAATGCAGATAGCGTCACATTTATTTAGAGAGTGCAGAAGATGATTTCCCCTTTTATGTTCATTTCCTAATTCTGTGATTGTTCTCAGTTGTGAAATGCAGACACTTCATGTTCAGGAAGTGACTCAGATTTGCTGAACTTTCTTGGTACTTCTGTCTGGGCTCCACGTCAAGCTGCAGTGCTTTCCAAATTGGATTTGACCTGAACGCAGCCAAGTTATGTTGCAATGAGGGTGGCATTGCAATCCCAGCTTTGGACTGCAGCTTTGCCGTTAATGCAAAGGCAAATTCTTACAGATGGCTCAAATATGAAATAAAAATAGAAGGTTCTAGAAATATTCAGCAAGCCGGTTGCCTGCTGCCAGATCGAACAAGTGTATCCAGCATTTTCTGGTTTAATTCCAGCTTGACTTGTTCACAGGAGCATTCGCACATTTTTCCATTACAGCTCCAGCTAATCAGTTTCGCCTTAATACAGGATCCTGGAGCCCGTTTTTGTGCTTTATGGAATTAATTGCAAAGAAGTCCCCATCTGGGACGGAAATATCGTGGCCAGGAAATTCAACTCCTGTCCAAAGTGTTAATGGATATGCGCAATAATGAAAATACTTTCGAGCCGAGGAAGCAGTTTCACGTTCTGGGCCAAGGCCTGGAAACAACTGGCAGGGTATGAGTGCCCTATAGAGGCCTCTTGTTGCAGGATTTTCAGTTAGGGTGAAATAGACCAGGTCGCGACTGGTCAGCAGGCAAGATCTGTGGAGGGGCAGGGATTTCAGAACACACCCAGTGTTCCGATCCTTCATCTTCCTTAAATAAATTAACCCATTCCTCACCCCTAAGTCCAACAGAACAGCAGAAGGCCATCTAGTGCACATCTGAACACTTCAATGCAAGTGAGTAAGGCAACCTGCTGCATAGTTTTCCTGATTTTGTTTATTGGCAATGTGACAGAGCACATTGACGAAGGTAGAGCAGTGGATGTGGTTGATATAGAGTGATTGATAAGAATTGGAGTCAGAATATCACTGACATATGAAGTGAAATTTGTTGTTTCGTGGCAGCAGTACATTACAATACGTAAAGTATATTATAAATTACGATAAGAAATAGAAGTAGTACAAATATAGTGAGGTGGTGTTCATAGGTTCATGAGCTGTTTAGAGTGTGTGTCTGCAGGCTCCTGTTCCTCTTCCCTGGTGGTAGTAATGAGAAGCGGGCATGGCTTGTACGGTGAGGATCCTTATTGAAGGATGCCTCCTTCTTAAGGGTTTGAAGATGACTTCGATGCTGGGGAAGCTGGTGCCCATGATGGAGCTCACCAAGTCTGCAACTTTCTGCAGCTTTTTCTGATCCTGTACAGTGGCCCTTCTGTACCAGATGTTGATGCAGCCATTTAAAATGCTCTGCATGCCACATCTGTGAAACCCGCTAGAGTCTTTGGTGACAGACCAAATCTCCTCAAGCTCTGAATGATAAGGCTCCCTGTGACAGGCTCATTCAGAGAGTCAGAAGGTGTGGGGCCCAGGGAAACTTGGCTGTATGGGTACAGAATTGATTTGCTCAGAGAAAGCAGAGGGTGATTGTAGATAGACAGTATTCTGCCTGCAGGTCAGTGACCAGTGATGTTCTGCAGGGATCTGTTCTGGGACCGCTGCTCTTTGAGGTTTTTATGAAGGACTTGGATGAGGAAGTGGAAGGGTGGGTTAGTAAGTTTGCAGATGACACAAAGGTTGGGGGTATTGTGGATAGTGTGGAAGGTTGTAGGTTACAACAGGACTTTGACAGAATGCAGAGCTGGGCTGAGCAGTGGCAGATGGAGTTCAGCTTGAAAAATGTGACGTGATTCACTTTGGAAGGCGGAACTTGAAGGCAGAGTGCTGGGTTAACGGCAGGATTCTTAGCAGTGTGGAGGAACAGAGAGACCTTGGTGTTCACCATAGATCCCTCAAAGTTGCTACGCAAGTTAGTAGGGTAGTTAAGAAGACGTATGGTATGTTGGCTCTCATTAGTCAGGGGACAGAGCTCAAGAGCCACAGGGTAATGTTGCAGCTCTATAAAATACCAGTTAGAACCATGTTTGCTCAGTTCTCATTGCAGGAAGGATGCAGCAGATTTAGAGAAGGTGCGCAGGAGATCTAGCAGGATGCAGCCTGGATTAGAGACTGTGTCTTATGAGGAAAGGTTGAGTGAGCTAGAGATTTCTCTTTGGAGCAAAGGAGAATGAGAGGTGACTTGATAGAGGTGTAAAAGCTGATAAAAGATACAGATCAAGAGGACAGCAAGAGGCTCTTTCCCAGGGCAGAAAGAGGGGGCATAATTATAAGATGATTGAAGGAAAGTATAGCAGGGTGTGATGTCAGAGGTGAGTTTTTTACACAAAGATTAGCGGTAGTGTGGAATGTACTGTCAAGGGTGGTGTGAGAAGCAGGTACATAGGGGCATTTTGAAAATTCTTAGATAGGCACATGGACGAAAGAAAAATGGAGGTCTATGTGGGAGGGAAGGGTTAGATTGATCCAAAAATAGGTTAAAAGGTTAGCACAACTTTGTGGGCCGAAGGGCCTGTACTGTGATACAATGTTCGATGTTCTGTGTTCTAACCGATATTTCAGGCACAGCTCTGTAAAGGCCAGGATTTTCTTTGCTGCCTTTCTTGAAAAGGGAAACCATCCTTTTCACCCTCCAGCCAACTACTACCTCGCGTGTAGCCGCGAAAATTTAAAAATCATGTCTACAACCCCAGCAATCTCTTCCCTTGTCTCCATAGCAGCCTGGAATAAATCTCTGGCCCCAGGCATTTATGCACCTTTAAGCTTGCTAAACCATAGAGTACTGTCTCTTTAAAAAAAACATAAGAATTAAGCCATTCAGCCCATCAAGTCTGCTGCACCATTCTATCATGGTTGATCCCAGATCCCATTTAACCCCATACACCTGCCTTCTCCCCATATCCTTTGATGCCCTGACCGATCAGGAAACCATCAATTTCCACTTTAAATATACCCACGGACTTGGCCTCCATCACAGTCTGTGGCAGAGCATTCTACAGATTCACCACTCTTTAGCTAAAAAAATTCCTCCTTAGCTCTGTTCTAAAGGGTCACCCCTCAATTCTGAGGCTGTGCCCTCTAGTTCTGGACACCCCCACCAAAGGAAACATTCTCTCCACATCCACCCTATCTAGTACTTTCAACATTCAGTAGGTTTCAATGAGATCCCCACACATTCTTCTAAATTCCAGTGAGTACAGGCCCAGAGCTGCCAAACACTCCTCATATGTTAACCTCTTCATTCCCAGAATCATCCTCGTGAATCTCTGGACTCTCTCCAATGACAACACATCCTTTCTGAAATACAGGGCCCAAAACTGTTGACAATACTCCAAGTGTGGCCTGACTAGAGTCTTATAAAGGCTCAGCATTATCTCCTTGTTTTTCTATTCTATTCCCCTCGAAATAAATGCCAACATTGCATTTCCCTTGTTTACAAAGACTCAGCCTGTAAATTAACCTTCTGGGAGTCTTGCACAAGGACTCCTAAGTCCCTCTGCACCTCTGATGCTTAAATTTTCTCCCCATTTAGATAGTGGTTTGCACCATAGTTCCTTTTACCAAAATGCATTATCATACATTTCCCAACACTGCATTCCATCTGCCACTTCTTTGCCGTTCTTCCAATTTGTCTAAGTTCTTTTGCAATCGCATTGCTTCCTCAGCACTACTTAACCCTCCACCTGTCTTTGTATCATCTGCAAAATTTGTCACAAAGCCATCAATTCCATTATCTAAATCATTGACAAACAATTTGAAAAGTAGCGGTCCCAATACTGACCCCTGAGGAACACCAGTAGTCACTGGCAGCTGTTACCTTTTGTTCCCACTCGCTGCCTCCTACCTATCAGTCACTCCACTATCCATGCCTGTATCTTTCCTGGAATGCCATGGGAATTTATCTTGTTAAGCAGCCTCATGTGTGGCACCTTATCAAATGCCTTCTGAAATTCCAAGTGTATGACATTCACTGTCTCTCTTTTGTCCACCCTGCTGGTTACTTCCTTGAAAAACTCTAACAGATTTGTCAGGCAGGATTTCCCTTCACGGAAGAGCAAGAGGATAAGACGTGACAGAATACGACTAATCAAGTGTGACAGCGGAAAAGTGTGTATGGAACCGGAGGAAATAGCAGAAGTACTTAATGAATACTTTGCTTCAGTATTCACTACAGAAAAGAATCTTGGTCATTGTAGGGATGACTTGCAGTGGACTGAAAAGCTTGAGCATGTAGAATTTAAGGAGGAGGATGTGCTGGAGCTTTTGGAAAGCATCAGGTTGGATAAGTCGCCGGGACCGGATAAGATGTACCCCAGGCTACTGTGGGAGGCGAGGGAGGAGATTGCTGAGCCTCTGGCAATGATCTTTGCATCATCAATGGGGATGGGAGTGTCATGCTCCGGTTTGTGATGTCCACGTTCCGGTTCACAGTCCGGTCAGTGGACTCCAGACTCCGGGTCTTTTGGCTGTCCCTTGTTTCAGTTGGGCTTAATCATAGGCACCTGATGCTTGTCTTGGGGCTGGGAATATAAGTGGCCCTGGGTTTGAGTGTGGGTGCTGGTTTGTCTTGTCAGTATCCCATCCTTGCCTCTGTGGGGTATGTCAGGCTGTCTTTGCAGTTACCCAGTGGTTGGATCTGTCCCTTCCTGTCCTTGCCCCCATTGGGTAAGCCAGGCCATCTTTACCATTACCCTGAGGCTGAACTGTTCCCTTCTCTTCCCCTTCCTTCTGAAGCCTTGCCTGCAACCTGTGTCTGGAGCCTTGCCTGCAATCTTGTGAAGTTCTACCGCTGGGCAAGACCAGAGCCTTGCTGTGTCTTGATAAGGAACTGTCTATCGTTGTTTTGAACTGTTTCTGTGTCCATGCCTTCGCTAGGTAGGTCTGACCGTTTGCTGCTACCTAGTGTTGGGAACCATTCTCTGTGTCCACACCTTCGCTAGGTAGGTCTGGCTGTTTGCTGCTACCTTGTGTTGGGAACCATCTCTTTGTGCCTTTGCCTCCGCTGGGTAGGTATGGCCATTTGCCGCTACCTTGAGTGGAGATCTGTCTCTGTGTTCTGTGTGTGAGTCCTGGCCCTACGTCCTGTTCCCTAGGAGGGGTCCTGATTCTGTGTATAAGTCCCGGCCCTTTGTCCTGTTCCCAAGGAGGGGTCCTGGCTCTGTGTTCCATGTTCCTGTCTCTCAAGTCCAAGGCTCTGTGTTGTCGTGCTCTAGGCCAAAGCTCTGTGTTCCTGTCCTCCCCAAGACCAAGTCAAGGCTTCCGGCTTTGTGTTCTGAGGTTCCTGTCTCCCAAGACCACGTCATGTCCTTGCCTAGTTCTGGGGTCTGAGCTGGAGTCAAGACCCAGGTTCTGGGTCCTTGCCCAGTCTCTGGCTCTGAGTCCAAGCCCAGGCTCCTAGTTCCCAGTTCCTGGTCCTGGTCCTGCTTGCCTAGCCAATGTCCTAGGCCAGGTCTGTGTTTTTGTCCCAGCTCCTAGTCTGCATCCAGTCATGTCCCTAACTCTAGCTCTCTAGTCAAGTCCTATTCATAGTACTTCAGTCTCTGTGTCTTGCATATGGGTCTGCCTCCCAGCGCCCCTCCCTATGACAGGGAGAGGTTCTGGATGACTGGAGGGTTGTGGATGTTGTTTCCTTATTCAAGAAAGGGAGTAGGGATAGCCCAGGAAATTATAGACCAGTGAGTCTTACTTCAGTGGTTGGTAAGTTGATGGAGAAGATCCTGAGAAGCAGGATTTATGAACAATTGGAGAGGCATAATATGATTAGGAATAGTCAGCATGGCTTTGTCAAAGGCAGGTCATGCCTTACCAGCCTGATTGAATTTTTTGAGGATGTGACTAAACACATTGATGAAGGTAGAGCCATAGATGTAGTGTATATGGATTTTAGCAAGGCATTTGATAAGGTACCCCATGCAAGGCTTATTGAGAAAGTAAGGAGGCATGGGATCCAAGGGGATATTGCTTTGTGGATCCAGAAATGGCTTGTCCACAGAAGGCAAAGAGTGGTTGTAGATGGGTCATATTCTGCATGGAGGTCGGTGACCAGTGGTGTGCCTCAGGGATCTGTTCTGGGACCCCTTCTCTTTGTGATTTTTATAAATGACCTGGATGAGAAAGTGAAGGGATGGGTTAGTAAATTTGCAGTTGACACAAAGGTTGGGGGTGTTGTGGATCGTGTGGAGGGCTGTCGGTTTACAACAGGACATTGATAGGATGGAAAACTGGACTGAGAAGTGGCAGATAGAGTTCAGCCCAGATAAGTGTGAGTTGGTTCATTTTGATAGGTCAAATATGATGGCAGAATATAGCATTAATGGTAAGACTCTTGGCAGTGCGGGGGATCAGAGGGATCTTGGGGTCCGAGTCCATAGGACACTCAAAGCTGCTGCACAGGTTGACTCTGTGGTTAAGAAGGCATACGGTGCATTGGCCTTCATCAATCGTGGGATTGAATTTAAGAGCCAAGAGGTAATGTTGCAGCTATATAGGATCCTGGCCAGACCCCACTTGGAGTACTGTGCTCAATTCTGGTCGCCTCACTACAGGAAGGATGTGGAAGCCATAGAAAGGGTGCAGAGGAAATTTACAAGGATGTTGCCTGGATTGGGGAGCATGCCTTATGAGAATAGGTTGAATGAACTCAACCTTTTCTCCGTGGAGCGACGTAGGATGAGAGGTGACCTGACAGAGGTGTACAAGATAATGAGAGGCATTGATTGTGGATAGTCAGAGGCTTTTCCCCAGGGCAGAAATGACTAGCACGAGAAGGCATAGTTTTAAGATGCTTGGAAGTAGGTACAGAGGAGATGTCAGGGGTAAGTTTTTTATGCAGACAGTGGTGAGTGTGTGGAATGGGCTGCTGGTGACGGTGGTGGAGGCGGAAAGGATAGGGTCTTTTAAGAGACTCTGGATGGCTACATGGAGCTTAGTAAATAGAGGGCTACGGGTAAAGCCTGGGTACTTCTAAGGTAGGGACATGTTCAGCACAGCTTTGTGGGTCAAAGGGCTGTAGGTTTTCTATGGTTCTAGAAACCATGCTGACTTTGACTTATTTTATCATTGGTCTCCAAGTAACCGGAGACTTCATCATTAATAATGGACTCCAACACCTTTCCAAACATTGAGGTTACGCTAACTGGCCTATAATTTCCTTTCTTTAGTCTTCTTCCCTTCTTAAAGAGTGGAGTGACATTTGCAATTTTCCAGTTCTCTGGGACCATGCCAGAATCAAGTGATTCTTGAAAGATCATAACCAATGCATCTGCTAACTCTTCAGCAGCCTCTCTTGGGACTCTGGGATGTAGTCCATTTGGCCCAGGTGACTTATCCACCTTAAAACCTTTCAGTTTGCCTTCAGATTTTCCTTTGTAATCACAATAGCTCTCATCCCTGCTCCCTAACACTCACCCACCTCTGGCACACTGCTATTGTCTTCCACAATGAAGACAGGTGCAAAGTATTTATTAAGTTCATCTGCCATTTTTTTGTCCCCCATTACATCACCAGTGTCATTTTCCAGTGGTTCCAATATCAACTGTCACCTCTCTTTTACTCTTTATATATCTGAAAAAACTTTCAGTATCCTGCTTTATGTTATTGGCTAGTTTGCCCTCATATTTCCTTTTCCCTTCTTATAGTGTTTTAGTTGCCCTTTTTTGGATTGTAAAAACTTTCCAATCATCCAACTTCCTACTCTCACTTGCTACCTTATATGCCCTTTCCTTGGCCTTCGTGCAGTCCTTAATTTCCCTTGTCAGCCACGGTTGCCTAGCCCTGCCATTTGAAAACTACTTCTTTTGTGGGACATATCTCTCCTGCACCTTGTGAACTATTCCCAGAAACTTCAGCCATCTCTGCTTGGCCATATCCCTGCCAGTATCCCCCTCCAATCCAATTGGGCAACCTCCTCTCTCAGGCTCTGTGACTCCTTTTATTCCATTGCAATGCTGATACATCAGACATACGTTTCTCCCTCTCAAATTATAGTATGAATTCAATCATATGATCACAGCCTCCTAAGGGTTCTTTAAGCTTCCTAGTAAAATCTGTATTATTACACAACACCCAATCCAAGATAGCCTTTCCCCAAGTAGGCTCAAGCACAAACTGCTTTAAAAAGCCATCTTAGATTATGAAGACACGTAGTCCTCTCCGGTGTGATATCACAAAACACAGGACAGACCAAGACTGAAAAAACTGACAAAACCACATAATTATAACTTATAGTTACAACAGTGCAACAATACCATAACTTGATGAAGAAGTCCATGAGCACAGTAAAGTTCAAAGTTTCTCAAATGTCCCACATCTCACACAGACGGGAGAAGGAAGAAAAACTCTCCCTGCCATGCCGACCACAATCCAACTCTGAGTCATCCGAAAACTTCAAGCTCTGGTCAGCTCTCTGACACCGAGTACTGACACTGAGCGATTTGACCTCCTTCTCGGTCACAAAAGCAGGCAAGGCCGGGGACTTTGAGGCCTACCCTCCGAAAGATTCCCGACCACACAGTAACAACAGCAGCGAACGGGCGTTTCAGAAATTTCTCCAGATGTTCCTCTGTGCTTTCAAGTCCATTCTCCATCAAATCAGAATTGTCCACGGCCCCTATTTAACAGATACGATATCATTTTTCACCGGAGGGCTGCGCACACGCAGGCGCGCCGCCAATCTTCTCCTCCCTTTGCTAGATATTCAGCAAATTTCCTCTCTTGCGATCCAACGCCAACCTGATTTTCTCCATCCCCTTGCATATTGAATCCCCCATTACAATAGTGACATTATCCTTATTACATGCCCTTTCTAGCTTCCTTTGCAATCTCAACCCCACATCTTGGCTACTATTTGGAGGCCTCTTTACTTATGAACACCTGCACTAGTATTTCACTTTGACGGGGCACCAGGTAACACTTCAGAAAATAGGATTAACATAACTCACAATATCATTTCAATTTGTCCTTAAGGTACAAATAATTACAAGGAGAGACCCAAGGGAAGGCAGTGAAAGTAAGTCAGGGACTAAATGAAGCTAATGTGAGTTTTCAGAGCTTATAGGTTAGAGGTAGGAAAGTCTGACTAATAGAAGATTCTGTTTGTAGGTTTTGGGAACAGATAGTAATGGAGTTGAGGGGTTCAATATACCACTTTCCTAATGATAGTGCCTCGTTGTGAAGGCATTAATCAGTGATGCATTTAGTTGCATTGGCAGGAGTGGGCAAGTTCACTCTGACTGTGTTAAGGAGATTCATTGTAACTGAAGAGTGTCCAGCACAAACCTGCACTCATTCTGCTGAGCCACCGGCGACGTAAATAGCTCTGCATATAATGGACTTAAAACCGAAAGGGTTCACAGCAAGACCACAGGATGGAGCGTGGTATCTCAGAGCTATGGAAGGATACTTCACAGTGCTTTCAGGAAGGGACTGCACAGGTCTAAGAGAAAACATTTTGCAAAATCTCACAGAGAATGGGGCTAGCTGAATTGTGCCACAAGAAATCAGCATGAACTCTAATGGACGGCAACAAGTCTTCGATTGTAAAATAAGTGGTCATTTAGTGCTTTTCAGTCACTTCATTTTCCACCTGGGTGCCCTCCAGCCTGGCGGCATGAACATCGATATCTCTAGCTTCCAGTAATTTCTCTCCCTTCCCCGTCACCTCTTCTCTTCTCCGCACCTGCCCATCACCTCCCCCTGGTTCCCCTCCTCCTTGCCTTTCTCCCCGGTTCACTCTCCTCTCCTATCAGATTACTTTTTTAAATTACGTTTTCGTGTATGTTTTGACCCTTATGGGTTGCTGGGAAGCTTCCCCTTGTGTTAGGTACTGAACACAATGTGAGTGGGATTTCTGGCTAGATGACTTACAAGTAAAATAAACAGTGGCACCCTTGTCCCTCACCTCTCCGTCTCTCGTGTGTTATTCACGGCCACCTGGCTTCCCCGTACCGTAAACACGACAACTGGCGACAAGGTGACGTCCTCACCCGATATTTATTGTTTTGTTCGATCTGGCAAGAAAAGTTTATGTGCAATGCTGGCAATGCGCTGCTGTGTAATGTGGGTGGGTGGCACGGAGGCATCACGAGGTGAGAGTAGGAATGCAATGAGGTGGAGGATAAATGCGTGGCTGAGGGATTGGAGCAGGAGGCAGGGATTCAAGTTTTTGGATCATTGGGACCTCTTTTGGCGCAGGTGTGACCTGTACAAAAAGGATGGGTTACACTTGAATCCTAGGGGGACCAATATACTGGCGGGGAGATTTGCGAGGGCTACTGAGGTGACTTTAAACTAGAATGGTTGGGAGGTGGGAATCAAATTAAAGAGACTAGGAGAGAGGAGGTTAGTTCACAAATAGAGAAAGCTAGTAGACAGTGTGTGAAGGAGGATAGGCAGGGGACAGAGATCAGCAGCATTTACACCAAAGAGGCAGGGGACAAGGAAGAAAAAGATAACAAAGTTGTTTGCTCCATTAAGGATAAACAGAGAGTAGGAGGTGGAGAGTTTCTTAAAAGCATCTATTTTAATGCTGGGAGCATTGTAAGAAAGGTGGATGAGCTTAGAGCTTCCAGCAGAAATGGTTGAGGTTCGATGTTGTCGTTTAAATTTAAATTGGATAGATATATGGACAGGAAAGGAATGGATGGTTATGGGCTGGGTGCAGGTTGGTTGGGGCTAGGTGAGAGTAAGAGTTCAGCACGGACTAGAAGGGCCGAGATGGCCTGTTTCCGTGCTGTAATTGATATATGGTTATATGGTAATGGTTACAGGATGTGTCCTGACTGAAGGGGAGGCACAATTGTCTCAACACTGATTTTGGGCAGTTGCTGAATAAGTTTTGGGCAATTGTTATGCGATAGACTCATACATGCTCATGTAGTGAAGCAATTCAGAAATGTTTGCTTACAGAAGACAGACTAACATTACAGATAAGGCTGATTTATACTTGTGCATACGGGCTACACCATAGGCCTGATTTATACTTATGCGTAGCCCTACGCCGTAGCGAGCATGCGTACTTGTGTCTGCGTCGCTCTGCAATTCGCCGCCAAAACACTAGTTGGCAGTGGGGTTTCTATGCCACTGTGTTGAGTTTCTTCATGAGAGACATGGACGAAGAAATGCATTTCAAATATTTTCGGATGTTGGCAGATAGATTTGACGATTTGGTTCATCGTCTCCAACCATTTATTTTGCATCAGTGTACAGAGATGGCAGAGAAAAGCAACCAGAAATGCGTAGGAGGAAATGCGATGCTACCAAGCGGACCAATCACAGTTGTTGCAGTCTGCGTCGCTGCAACGCGTGAGTTACATTTTTGGGGAGGTGCACGTCACCCTACGGCGTAGGGTACGCGGTACCTGTGGCGTACATTTGACGCAGAAGTGTAAATTGGACTATACTGTTCCCTCGAAGTTGCACGGATGCATAGCTGTGTGGTAACTGAAAGGTTCCTGAGCACATAGCCTTTGTTGCCATGCAACTGAAATTTTCTTTTATAATAATGTTAATATAAATTTGAAATCATTCAAAGATTCAAAGTACATTTATTATCAAAGTATGCATGCAGTAAACAACCGAAATTTGTCTTCCCACTGACAACCACTAAACAGAGAAAAGCATCAAATCGCTCCACCCCCCAATGCACAACAAAAGTAAATCATGCAAACGGCAAAAATCCAGGTGAAAAGCACAAAATCGAAAGAGTCTGGGCATATTCAGTTCAGTTCAACCTAGCACTGTGTTGTTTGTTATCTGCAGTACGCACCAATCAAAATTGACCAAAGTAGCAATGAAGCAGAAGCGTCCAGAAATCAGAAACACATCGCAACATCAACTACAGAATCCAATCCACAAACCCCATCAATTAAACCTTGCCCAGGACCAGGGCCTCCGGGACTATCCTCCAGCAGCATTGAGTGAGAGTCCATTCAAATGCAGGGACCTTCCTCCAGGAGAAGTGGGCAAGACGGAAAGAGAGAGACCGTCACACGCAGACACCTTCCGCTGGCAGCAGCGAGCGGGAAACCGGTAGACGGCGCTGAACACTCACTTGTCTTCTACTCTCGCCTCGGTGATTTCGCTCTTCCTTGACGAGATTAGCAAGAAATGGAGCCGATCAGGGCTCGCAACCTGTCTCCGTGCATCTTGGCCTCAAGACTATATGCTTCACTTGACTCCTCAGATACCCTTGTTATGTACCCCTAGGGGTCATACTTTTTATGGATTATACCTTTAAAAAGAGAGAGAGCTGTACAACACAAACACCTTGTTATTAAGAGAGAGAGGTGAAGACTGCTCACAGTTTGCTTGGAGGTGGTGTTATGGTTTCTCTGCAGCGTGTTTACACTTTTGCAAGGACACTGACAGCTTCTGTGTTCCTACAGAGAGAGAAGGGAGGAGCTACTTGATGGACAGCTGCTGTTCAGCACGGTGAGATAAATAGAAGGTCAGCTGGTAAGCACACAGACACATGGTTTTGGACACCGAATGAACTTTGTTGTGCCCACAGAAAAGGTGGGTTTTGGAGGATCCATCGGGAGGATCGATCAGTGGCTCTCGCAGTGTGAAAAGGGTGTGACCAGTGGGGAGTTATTAGTGTGTCCAACCCTCGCCTGGGTTGATAACTCCAGCATAGAAAATGGTCCCCTTATTGTGGTCACATTCGGTGACTTCTAAAGGATTTCTGAGGACAACGGGAAGATCGACAGCATCAGCTCACCTGAAGAACTAAACACCTCTCTCTCTCCATCACTACTCAACTGAATACCACGAACTGAACTGAACTTTACTCATCACCGTAAGACTGTATCCATTTACCCCTAGGCTTGAAGCAGCTTGGTTTCTATATTTCCACGCTTATACACATATAATCTTTGTTAACTTGTTTAATATATCTGAATTTATATCACTGTATTGTGTAGTTACTAATAAATAGTATTAGTTAATAGCAATATCAGACTCGAAAGTGTTTTCTTTTTCTATTGGTTCTTTAACCTGTCACGGGGAACATGACACCCTCTGAGACAGCAAAACACCAGATCACTCCATCAGCCTGAAAACCAGCAAAATGTGGATCACAGGCTTCAACAGTAGCAGAACCACATTTGAAAGTAAAATAATTAGTTTCGTGAACCATCTGGAGGATGTCGTGTTGTTCACTGGCACCATCTTCTTCTGGTTAATATAATTATGAATATATAAGTTTGAAATCTATATAATTGTGAAATATCTTGCAAATAATTAAGTGTTAATGAATATAATCCATAAATTTTCTAAATAATAAACATATAACAACCTTTACTTTGAAAGAGCTTCAACGTATTTACACTGTCAGTGTTTCAAGTTACAACACTGTTGCAAATTGTAACAATAAACACAGAATGGAAATTGGTAGCTTATTGTTAATAAATTGCTGGCCCACTGAACACTGGCACCATCTAATCAAAACATTTTACTTTTGCTGTTGTGCCTGTCAGTTGTTTCGACTTCCTGGCATCATTTACTCATGTTGTGAATTGTGGTTTGTATTTATTTGATTTGATTCCAACTTTTTTGATAAGTGAAGACTGGTTTTATTAAGACTTTCACTGATATGTTGAACTATGGGCTTAGAAAAGAAGAATTTGAAGAACTGCAAATTTTTGTTGACTTCGTTGGAACATTTCATGTTTCAAGTGCTGACTGTGAATGTGGATTCACCTGATGACTCAATCAAATGCAAATCCGGAAACAGACTAGAGGTGTCACATTTGGACGATCTAATGCAGATTAAAACACATCTTTCGTCTGGATACAAAATTAATCTGGACAGTGTTTATAGAAAATTAATTTGTAAGAAAGACAGTTGAGAATAAGTTCACGAAGTGTGAACGATTTTCTTTGTTATACTGTATTTCATTATACCCTTCAATTAATAAATAAAATTGAAATTATGTGAATTTTCAATTTTCATTCTCAATATTCATAGTATACATATTATATAAAAAATATATTAAAGTGCCTTGCAGTTTTCAGGCGGTGTAAGAATTTCCTGCACAGTTATATAAAAAAATGAGAGGGAATGTTGATTACAGAAGGCAATTGAGATTGGTACATCAATGGAGATTGGATTAGATTATTCGATTATGAGGTCACTCAGTCCTTGTTTATTGTCATTTAGAAATGCATGCATTAAAAAATGATGCAATGTTCCTCCAGAAAGAAATCACAGAAACACGGGACAAACCAAGACTAAACCTGACAAAACCACATAATTATAACATATAATTACAACAGTGCAAAGCAATACCGTAATTTGATAAACAGCAGACCATGGCCACGGTAAAATAATATTTCAAGTCCCCATAGCCCCATCATCTCACACAGACGGTAGAAGGGAGAAACTCTCCCTGCCATGAGCTCCAAGCGCCGACAACTTGCCAATGCAACTCTGAGTCTGTCCGAAAACTTCAAGCCTCCGACATCGAGCACCATCTCTGCCGAGCGCTTCGACCCCACCCCGGCCGCCAAGCAACAAGCAAAGCCGAGGACTCGGGGTCTTACCCTCTGGAGATTCTGGACCACACAGTAGCAGCGGTAGCGAAGCAGGCATTTTAGAAGTTTCACAGATGTTCCTCCGTGCTCTCACATCTGTCTCCATCATATCAGGATTGTGCACGGCACCCTTCTTGACAGATAACAGAGATGGCAGCTAAAGAAGCACTCATCTCCCCAAGTTTATAAAGTTTCTACTGACTTTAAGAGCAAGACAACTATTTGCCATCAATGTTACCGTCGTGGCAAAACTGGGCATTCAGCAAAAGAATGCTGGTATAAGGATTCAGATTGCTGAGGCTGTGATAAAAAGGGACGTACTGAATGTGCCTGTAAATGTAAAAAGACACTGTCAACCAAAAACACTGTAGTAAAGAAAAATAAGTTTTGGAAAACCAAAAAGAAACATGCCAACCAGGTGGAGCATACTGAGGATGGACTGGGTGACTCACCCTGTGGTGGAAGAAGTTTTGCATGTTTTGTCTGTTTCGGGACACAATTGGGTGACCCCGCAGTTGGACGGGGCCACAGTGAGGATGCAGGCGGACACAGGTGATGCAGGGCCGCTGGTGTCAGAGACACTTTACAAGGAGAAATTGCAGCATCTCACCCCAGCAGGGGTAAGGTTGATTTTAGAAACTTACACTGGTGAGGGTTTTGTAAGGTGTGTAGTACACATTACAGTGAAGATTAACCAACAGAGAAACTTCCACTGTACATTGTTAAAACCTGTTATCAAGCGCTTCTGGGAGGCCGTTCTTCATTGGAGCAGCTCACACTCAACTGGCCTGAAGTGCACTTGATTGGTGGGAATACTGGTCGACAAGGGGTACTGAAGAAACGGGGAGATGTTGTCCTAAAAAGGGATGGATCTTTAAGGCTTTGTGGAGACTTCAAAGTAACCACATTAATCCAGTTCTTATGGCTGAACAATACCCTCTTCACTGGAGAATATTCTTCCCTCCGTGCTGAGGGTTAGTCAGTAAACTAGAGATTTAATCTGTCTGGAGATCACCTGTTCCTGAGAGGGTATCAGTGACCTGGTGGTGTATGTATAGATCCTGCCTTGGGTACTGCATTGTCATTAGGGGCCACCTCAGAAAGTACTGGTGATGGGACAGCACTGGCTGTGTCATTTGACCTTAATGGAGTTTCTGTAGTCGCCGTCTCAGAATCCTGTCCCATTTCTACAACTGGATCTGGATTGGTCAGTTTGTGTTGGTTTTCAGTAGGCTCAGAAGTGGGCTACAGTTGGTCAACATGCCTCTCCAGATGTATGTCTCTCTGCTTGTGTTTTCTCTTCAATTAGCACAATGTGTTTTGTGTGGGATGGGGGGTGGGGTTCTGAACAGATCAAACCAGGGGTGAAGCTGTCTTTCCACCAGTGCAGTGGCTGGAGCCAGTTTGGTGGTGGTGTGAGGTGTGTTGCTGTATGTCAGCAAGAAAACGCTAAGGCGCTGGTCAAGGGATCCACTTCCCACTGAAGTCCTGAGGGCTTGTTACGTTGCTTGCATGAAGCATTCAGCGAGACTTGATTAGGGGCTGGACGATGTGGTGCTGACTTGATATGCTGAATACACTTTGCTTCCATAAACGCCTTGAACTCATCGGACAGGAGTTGTGGGCCATTGTCATGTACAAGCTGGTGAGAAAGTCCAAATAGGCTAAAGATAGAACATAGCTCCTCAATGCATTTTTCTGATGTAGTACTCTTCATGACGGCAACCTTGGGGCATCTTCTGTGTGCATCCACTATGACCAAGAACATATATCCTTCTACAGGTCCTGCATGGTTCTTTAAGCCTTTCCCGTGGAAGCAAAGGAGCAAGTTGAGGAACATTTCCCACTCACTGACTATGTTTTCTTTTCTCTTTTTGCTCTTTTTTTGTGCTACTTATTTAAGTTAATTTTTAATATAGAGTGGATTCCAGTTAATTGGGACACATCAGGACCAGTACATTTTGGCCCAATTAAACAGTTGCCCCCAATTAGCTAAAGTTTCATGGAAATAGTTACAAAGTATAAAAAGACAGCAACTATTTACAGCAGTGCTAGAAAGTTTGTGAACCCTGTAGAATTTTCTCTATTTCTGTGTAAGTATGACCTAAAATGTGATCAGATCTTCACCTAAGTCCTAAAACTAGGTAAAGAGAACCCAATTAAATAAACAACACAAAAGCATTATACTTATTAATCTACTTATTGAGAAAAATGATCCATATTACATGTATTTCTTGGAAAAAGTATGTGAACCTCTGGGGTAATGCCTTCTACAAAAATTACTTGGAGTTAGGTGTTCCAGTCAATGAGATGAGATTGGAGGTGTGGGTTGTAGAGATGCCCTCCTCTATAAAATAGACAAAGTCACATTATTGACAGAGCCTGCTCTTCTCAAGAAAGATCTATTTAGGTGCACCATGCCTCAATCAAAACAACTTTCTGAAGACCTTGGGAGAAGAATTGTAGAGATGCATCAAGCTGGAAAAGGTGACAAAAGCATTTCTAAAGACCTGAGTGTTCATCAGTCTACAGTAGCAGAAATTGTCTACAAATGGGGGAAACTCAGTATTGTTGCTACTCCTAGGAGTGGGTGTTTTGCAAAGATCACACCAAAAGCACAATGTGCAATGCTGCAAGAGGTGAAAAAGAACCCAAGGGTAACAGCAAAATACCTGCAGAAATCTCTACAACTTGCTGAAGTCTCTGTTCATGTGTCCACTGTAAGAAAAACACTGAACAAGAATGGTGTTCATGGAAGGACACCATGGAGGAAACCACTGCTCTCCAAAACAAAACATTGCTGCACGTCTACAATTTGTAAAAGACCACCTGATGTTCTACAAAGCTTCTGGGACAATGTTCTGTACACAGATGAGGAAAAAAAGTTGAACTTTTTGGCAGAAATGCAGATTGCTATGTTTGGAGGAAAAAGGACACTGCACACCAACACCAAAACCTCATCCCAACGGTGAAGCGTGGTGGAAAGAGCATCATGGTGTGAGGCTGCTTTGAGGGAACAATGAATTCAAAATTGTACCAACCCATTTTACAGGAGAATGTCAGGGTAGCAGTCTGTCACCTGAAGCTTACTAGAAGTTGGATAATGCAACAAGACAACGATCTGAAAGACAAGAGTAAATTAACAACAGAATGGTTTAAAAAGAAGAAAATTTTGTGTTTTGGAATGGCTAAATCAAAGTCCTGACCTTAATCTGATAGAAATGTTGTGGAAGGACCTGAAGCAAGCACTTCATGCAAGGAAGCCACCAGAGTTGAAGCAGTTGTAAGAAGGAATGGCCTAAAATTCCTCCAAACCAATATGCAGGACGGATCAACAGTTACCGGAAACGTCTGGTTGAAGTTATTGTTGTACAAAGGGGTCAGTTACTGAAAGCAAAGGTTCACATACTTTTTCCAACAAATACATGTAATATTGGATCATTTTTCTCAATAAATAAATGAACAAGTATATACGAGGAATTCTGCAGATGCTGGAAATTCAAGCAACACACATCAAAGACCCTTCAGTTAGTCCTGACGAAGGGTCTCGGCCCGAAACGTCGACTGTACCTCTTCCTAGAGATGCTGCCTGGCCTGCTGCGTTCACCAGCAACTTTGATGAACAAGTATAATCTTTTTTTGCGTTATTTATTTAATTAGGTTCTCTTTATCTGGTTTTAGGACTTAGGTGAAGACCTGGTCACATTTTAGGTCATATTTATGCAGAAATAGAGAAAATTCTACAGGGTTCACAAACTTCCTATCACCACTGTAACTCATTAATAATTTACATACTTAATTGCAATGCAGAATAAATTAGAACACAACCAACACCTTTACAGTACTATGAACCAGTGCATTAGTTCCTGATAGTTATCAATGGAGGAATTCATTTCCAGTGTTCGTTTGATTGACTGTGAATGAACTCAATCAGTGCAGATCTAGTGCAGATAATGGACTGCCTTCAGATAAAGCTTTAGATCAATTGCATTCTTCAAATCTTCATTTTCATAGTAACATTAAAGATGATTGTTAATACCTTCGTAATTCCTAACTTGCTGAAGTAGTGAAAAATTTTCATTTTCACTTCTAGCCGTTCCTGGCATCTCCAAGCCTGAATGCTTGAAACCACAGTGAGCAAAGTGGTGCCAGATCGCCTTACTGCTTATTCCTCGCCAACTACCAGTGACAAAAATCACTGCTTTTTGAACACAAATACACGGAACTGACACTATTTAAAAGCAGATTACTCTGAGCATGGTGTAGAGTCTAATGGCCACCTAGTTGCATGGAACTGATGCTAGTTAGAAACTGTTTGGCCAATTAACCAGAATCTTATTGTAAACTATAGTTTTTAATTATGTATTAGCAATGTACTGCTGCCACAAAACAACATATTTCGAGGCATATGTCAGTGATATTAATTAGCGGAACTTTTGGTAATCTCCCCCGCCCCCCCCCCCCCATTCACCATTGCCCTTTCCTGTTTCCTTCTCATACCTTATCTCCTTACCTGGCTATCACCTCCCTCCGGTGCTCCTCCTTCCCTTTCTTATGCCCTCTCCTATCTCCCTTCTCCAGCCCTTTATCTCTTTCACCAATCAACTTTCCGGCTCTTTACTTCACCCCATCCCCTCTCCTGGTTTCACCTATCACCTACTCCCTTGTACTTCTTTCTTCCCTCTCGACACCTTCTTGCTCTCATTTCTCCTCTTTCTTTCCAGTCCTGATGAAGGGTATCGGCCCGAAACGTCGACTGTACACTTTTCCATAGATGCTGCCTGGCCTGCTGAGTTCCTCCAGCATTCCGTGTGTGGAGGACACAGTGTACTTACTTTCTTAAACCCATCAGCCCTGCTGGGCCAAAGGCCGTCACCAGCTGCTCGCCTGAGGCCCCTGCCCTGGACCAGTCTTTCAAGCTGTCCCCAGGTGTAGCCCGTCTCTGAAGATCCTTCCTCTCCCAGGGATGAGGTCTTTGTAGCTAGTTCTGTAGCTCTGGGTTTTTACAGGATGGGGTTGTCCAACCCTCCAGGTCTTGGAACTGTTCATAGTGGAAGTAAACACATGGTAATGTTTAATTTAAAAGTATTTTATCCAGACAGGCACAGGTTTTTTTTCTTATTTACTTCATAAAAGGATCGTAAGCAACAAGTTTTCTGTCTCATTATTTTCTTCTGAGGAGCCTTTACATTTTACTGTATGTTTCAATGTACATGTGATAAATCCAAATCTGAATGGTCAATCCCCCTCTGCAGATGCTGCCTGACCTGCTGAGGTCTTCCAGCAGTTTATTCTTTTTCGTTGCAGTTTCCAGTATTTGCCATCTCTTATCCTGTGTTATGTCAGACTATCCAATCTGTAGACCATCTTTCCACACTTATCTTTTAAAGTCCATCAACAGTACAGTCGCCTCATCCAAAGAATAACTCCTATTGTCATGCCAATAAAAGTCTAGACACCTGCCGGGAGAAAAACAATCTTTAAAAATTGCCAAGAAAGGTAGGTGGAATTGAACTGAAACTATGCTTTTTGAGACGCCATAGCAGCATAGTGGTTGGTGTAACACTATTACAGTGCTAGTGGGCCGTGTTTAAACCTACCGCTGTCTGTAAGGAGTTTCTACATTCTTCCCAGGACGTGTGGGTTTCCTGTGGGTGCTCTGGTTTCCTCCCACATTCCAAAAACGTACAGGTTAGTAGGTTAACTGGTCAGATGTGTGTAATTGGGTGACGTGGGGCTTGTAGGCCAGAAGGGCCTATTACCTGCTGTATCTCGAAACCTGTTCCAGCTGATTTGAATAGATGAAACAGAGAGCCAGATCCCTTTACTGCAACCTAGTGCTCAGGAGTCCCAAGAAACCAGATTTTACAAAAGCAGATTCTCTGTCAAACAGGAAGCCAGAACAATGTAGGATGTACCCGAAGCTGTGAATGTGCTCCACGAAGGGATTACCATGTGTAAATAAAAGCTTCCACAAGCTGAATCCATGTTACTGTGAAGAAATCCTCTACAAACCAAATCTACATTGTGATCAGCAATCTGGGCATTTGGTGCTGAAAGACCTGTGACCTGTGACCTGCGACCTTTGTGTGGCTCTCTCTCCCACTTATCTCCGAGCACTAAAGCCGACACAACAGAAGCTATTGTGGGATATCGCTTTCTGTCACTGCTCCAACCAAGGCTGGACTCTGACTCGTACAGCTGAAGAAAGAGAAGGAGTCATATATCCTCACAGCACAGAAACAGACCCTTTTGCTCAACCCATCCATGCTGTGCCCCTAGGCCTTTCCTATCTCTGTATCCATTCAAATATCTTTGACATGTTGTAGTTCCACCATCTCCTCTGGCAACTCGTTCCCTGTACACAGCACCCTCTGTGTTGCCTCCCAGGCTGCTTCTAAACTGTCCTGCTGTCACTTTGAATAACGCCCTCTAGCCTCTAGTTCTGAAACTCACTGCCCTGGGGAAAAGACTTTCGCTGGTCACCTTATCTATGCCCCTCATGATTTAAAGATAAGGATTAGCTTTCTTTGTCACAAATTCATGGAAACATACATTGTCACATCAACTCGGTGAGAATTGTGCTGGGCAATCCCGCGAGCGTAGGCACCGTAGTGGGATTCACCCTAACCAGTACGCTTTTGGAATGTGGGCGGAAACCCAGGCAGTCACGGGGAGGAAGTACAGACAGTGGTGGGAATTGAACCCTGATCTTATGCTGACACTGTAAAGAGATTGTGCTAACCACTACATTACTGATCTGCCATATTATAAGCCTCTGCATATTTGTGAAGGGAGTGGGTGAAGATCCTGTGTGCGCCAAGGCTATCTAATATCATGAGGCCAACTTGACAGTAGACAAGACAAACATACTCTTCAGTTTACATAGTGTAAAGGTGACTAAGGAACCTGAATGCCTTCCCAGACCCGACTGCAGAGAGCTGACCTAATTAAACAATATTTCTCAGTTCATATTTGAAAGACCTATTACCTTCCCTCTTACTTTTCAGTCCCAACCTGGAGAAATGCAGGAGTTATTTAACTTTGGCAATCGGAGGAAACAGATTTTGCAAGAATCATCTGGACTTTTTGATGAAGTCTGTCAAAAGGAACTAATTTCCCAAATAGTTCAAAGGAAAAAGAGCATTAGTGATGAGTCAGTATCTAGTTATGACTCAGTATCTAGTTCTCTTATGTCTGAGTCAGAAGTTGGTAGGTTCAAGTCCCATTCTGGCTGCTCGATAGAAGAATCTGGCACACTGCAGGGGGAGGGTTGTACTGTGATTAGATTAGATTGGATTATGAGGACACGCAGTCCTCTTTTATTGTCATTTAGTAATGCATGCATTAAGAAATGATACAATGTTCCTGCAGAATGATATCACAGAAACACAAGACAAATCAAGACTGAAAAACTGAGGGGTGCTGTACTTAGAGTGAGGCATTAAACTGAGACCAAATGGGCAACCTCTGCTTCCCAGGCGAATGTAGAAGATCTGGGCAATTTCAGAAATACAAAGAAGATAGTTATCAACTTCAGGAGAACTCGCAACACCACCACCACCACCACACCCTTTTAGCGGAAGCTGCAGAGCTGGACTAAGCACGGCCATATTCACATCATTCTACAGATGTGTAGTAGAGAGCATCCTAACAAGCTGCTAAACTGCACTGCGGCAGACAGGAAAACTCTACAACAGGTCGTCAAAACTGACCCACACATCACCTGCACCAGCCCGCCCACCATCAAAGACATCCATACAGAAACTTGCCGGAAAAGGGCCAGTAACACCCTGAAGGGTTCAAAGTACATTTATTATCAAATAATGTATTAAGTATACAACCCTGAGATTTTTCTGCTTACAGGCAGCCACAAAACAAGAAACTCGGGAAAAAAAAATGATTTTAAAAAAAGACCAACACCCAAAGCGCAGAGAAAGGGAGAAAAAGGACACAATCATGGAAACAATAGATAGCGTTCAGAACCAAATTGAGTCCATAGACCTGGAGCCCAGAGCAGCTGGATTAGGCCCATCGCCTCGGTCTCAGTTCATCACACAGCAGGGTCAATTACCACAAAGTTTGCAGGCACGGAGTGCATAGCAGCCAGAGCAGTCCGGCAGCCTCAGCACCGCGGAGAGACGAGTAAACATTGTGGAAAAGCAAGCAGAATCAACCTGATCTTCACCTCCGGTCCCAACACCCTGCCTTTATCGGCTGGTGTTTAAATTGTCCGAACACCGGGCTGTCCCCCGCAAAAGGACTCGAGCCCCGCCACTGCGATATGCTCTGGACCTGCACCCCGCCACCCAGCCTGAGGCTGTACTCAACCTTTCCAAATCGGCTCAGCACATAGACCGATCCAACCTTGCTCCTGGTTTAGGTGGACCGGCTTCTGCACAGACTCCTCTCTGATTCGCTCACTCCAATTTCATCCCCAATTCTGTCTCCATCTCAACCATGCTTTGATCTGGCATCTCCTCAAACATGCCATGTCCGACTTTTCATCGCACTGCTCAACACTGGAGTCAGCCTCGCCTCCACTCGCCTCTTCATTTCGGTGATAGTGTACCACAGAAAGTGTCATTAATGAAGTATTTAGTCATATTTCTTGCTTTGTGAACCACCAGTAAGCAGTCGTCCAATTTCAGTCGCACCAGCTTAAACCAGAAGACCCCACCCACCCTGCTCATGGACTGTTTGTCCCACTCCCACCAGGGAGGAGGTTACGTAACATCCACACCAGGATATCCAGACTCAAAAACAGTTACTTTCCCCAAGCACTAAGGCTGGTCAGCACATCCACGCACAAACCCACCCCTGCACACCTCCAAACACTACTTCTTTATCATTCCCTGTCAGTCACCTTACGTACAGATATCCCTATGCCTAGCATCACTTTATGGACACACAATCATTCTATGTATATAAGCTAGCTTATGTATTTATTTTTATGGTGTATATTTATTATTATTGTGTCCTTTATCTTTTGTGGTTTTTTTGTGCAGCATCAGATCCAGAGTAACGATTATTTTGTTCCCGTTACGCATGTGTACTGGAAATGACATTAAACAATCTTGGATCTTATTTTAAAGCACCCTTGATGTCCGGGCCAACACCAACATAACATTGTGGTCATTACCTTTCTGTGATTTGTGGAAGCTTTCTGTGCATAAATTAGGCTGTCCATTTCCAATACTTTTTGCACTTCATTCCAACATATTCTGAGGTGGGTGAACAACATTATATCAAAAATCAGTGGTTACTGACCATTATGGTTTTGTTGGTGATCTAAAATGAGGCAACAAATAACAATGATGTTTATAAAGGAGACGGTCATAGAGTCATTAAAAAGTACAGCACAGAAACAGGACCTTCAGCCCATCTAGTCCATGCCAAAGCCTTTTAAACTGGCTACTCCTATTGACCTGATCCCGGACCATAGCCCTCCATATTCCCACTATCCATGTACCTATCCAAACCTTCTTTTAAACGTTGAAATCGAGCTCACGTGCACAACTTGTGCTGGCAACTCGTTCCACACTCTCACGACCCTCTGAGTGAAGAAGTTTCCCCTCATATTTCCCTTAAACTTCTTACATTTGACCCTTAACCTATGACCTCTGGTTGTAGTCCCACCCAACATGTGAAAAAAGCCTGCTTGCATTTACCCTATCTATACCCCTCATAATTTTGTATACCTCCATCAAATCTCCCCTAAATCTCTACGTTCTAACAAATACCTATTGATTAGTTCCTTATAATCAGGTCCCCCAGACCTGGCAACATCCTTGTAAAATTTCTCTGTACTCTTTCAACCTTGTTGACATCTTGCCTGTATAGGTAGCTGGCCAAAACTGTACACAATCCTCCAAATTAGGCCTCACCACTGTCTTGTACAACTTCAACAAAACATCACATCTTCTGTACTCAATACATTGATTTATGAAAACCAATCTTTATGATCCTATCTACCTATGATACCACTTCCAACAAATCGTTTTCCTGTATTCCCAGATCCCTTTGTGCTCCCTCACTGCTCAGTGCTCCACCGTTCGCTGTGTAAGACCTACACTGGTCCCACCGAAGTGCAAAACTTTGCACTTGTCTGCATTAAATTCCATCTGCCATTTTTCAGCCCATTTTTTTCCAGCTGGTCCAGACCCCTCTGCAAGCCATGATAACCTTCCTCACTGTCCACTACACCCCCAATCTTGGTGTCATCTGCAAATTTGCTGATCCAATTAACCACACCATCATCCAGATCACTGATGTAGATGACAAACAACAACAGACCCAGCACAGATCCATGTAGAACTCCACTAATCACAGGTCTCCAATCAGAGCGGCAACCACTCCCTGGCTTCTCCCACAAAGCCAATGTCTAATCCAATTTACTACCTCATCTTGAATGCTGAGCCACTGTACCTTCCTGACCAGCCTCCCATGCAGGACCTTGTCAAACACCTTACTAAAGTCCATGTAGACAACATTCCTTGCCTTATCCACTTCCCTGGTAACTTTCTCGAAAAACTTTATAAGATTGGTTAGACATGACCTAGCACCCACAAAGTCATGCTGACTATCCTTAATCAGTCCATGTCAATCCAAATACTTACTGATCTGGTCCCTTAGAATCCCTTCCAATTACTTTCCCACAACTGATGTCAGACTCACTGGTCTATAATTTCCTGGTTTATGTTTAGAGCCTTTTTTAAAACAGCAGAACAACATTGGCTATTCTCCTATCCTCTAGTACCTCTCTTGTCACTAAGGATGTTTTTATTATCTCTGCTAGGACCCCGGCAATTTCTGCACTTGTCTCCCGTAGTGTCCGAGGGACAACCTTGTCAGGCCCTGGGGATTTATCCACCCTGATTTCCCTCAGGATAGTAAACACCTCCTCCTCTGAAATCTGTAAAGGGTCCATGAAGTTAATGCCACTTTGCCTCACTTCTATAAATTCTGTATCCGTCTCCTGAGTAAATACAGAAGCAAAATTCATTTAAGATCTCCCCCATCTGTTTTGGCTCCACACATGGATTACCATGGTCTTCCAGAGGACCAATTTTGTCCCTTACAATCCTTTGATCTTAACATATCTGTAGAAACCCTTAGGATTCTCCTTCAGCTTGTCTGCTAGAGCAACTTCATGCCTTCCTTTAGCCTTCCTGCTCTTTTTCATTTCTTCTACTCCCTAAGCACCTCATTCGTTCCTGCTTTCCTACACCTGCTACTCACCTCCTTTTTTCTCTTAACCAGGACCTCAACATCTCTTGAAAACCAACATTCCTTACACTTGTTATCTTTACCTTTTATTCTGACAGGTACATACAAGCTTTGTCCTCTCAAAATTTCACTCCTGAAGGCCTCCCTCTTACCAAGTTCTCCTTTGCCAGAGAACAGCCTGTCCCAATCCACAATTGCCGGATAATTTCTGATACCATCAAGACATAATGGTAATGTAATTATAGTTACTGAGCTCTGCCTCTTGCAAATGGATGGAGCAATCAAGATTCCTTCACCAGGGTAGAGAAGGTAATTGGTCCGAGCTGAACACCTGGTGGTGGGGGAGCCTTATGCCCCACACCACCCGGTTCAGGGATAGTTATTACCGTCAACCACCAGTTTCCTAACCAGCAAGGATAATGTCACTCATCTCAACACTGAACTGATTCTACAATCTACAAGCTCACTCTCAAGGACTCTACAACTCTTCTTCTTTGTATTATTTATTGACTTAATTATTATCATTACTATTTTTTGTATTTGCAGTTTGTCTTATAAGGGCATAAGCTATAGGAGCAAAGTAGGCCATTCGGCCCATCGAGTCTGCTAAGCCATTCAATCATGGGCTGATCCAATTCTTCCAATCATCCCAACACCCCTGCTTTAACCCCATACCCTTTGATGCCCTGGCTAGTCAAGAGCCTATCTTTCTCTGTTTTAAATGCACCCAATGACTTGGCCTCCACAGCCGCTCGTGGCAACAAATTCCACAGATTTACCACTCTCTGACTAAAGTAATTTCTTCGTATTTCTGTTCTAAATGGACGTCCTTCAATCCTGAAGTCATGCCCTCTTGTCCTAGACTCCCCTACCATGGGAAATAACTTTTCCATATCTAATCTGTTCAGATCTTTTAACCCTTGGAATGTTTCTATGAGATTCCCCCTCATTCTCCTGAACTCCAGGGAATACAGCCCAAGAGCTGCCAGAAGTTCCTCATACGGTAACCCTTTTATTCTTCTTTTACTCACTGGTTATTTGTCAGTATCTGTATATAATTTTTCACGGATTCTATCTTTTTTTTTGTTCTACTGTTCTGTTGCAAGAAAACGAATCTCAGGATTGTATATGGTGATATATATGTGCTTTGATAATAGATTTACTTTGGACATAGATAAACGAGATTCCTTCATCACTGTGAGGAAGTTGGTTGTTCTGAGTTCATTCCATTTGCAAGACAGTCAGTGGGCTTTACTGATTTTCAGTCACTAATAGAAGCAAGTCAAGCACTTGCAGGTGTAAATAGTGGCCTCCCTCGCGGTTTGTCTGAGACCTTCCGTTCCACACTTACAGGATGAAGACAGCAGGAGCTATGAGCTCCATCCTCTTTCCTCCTCAGCCTGCCGTTTCACCCGCCAGTCTACTGTCGGCTGCCAAAGTCCAACACAGGTAACCAGATACCGACAAAGCATCAGTGAACACGCATCCCCCGGCCAGCAGGCTTAGCTGTGATGCGGTCTGTTTGAAGTTAGCCCCCTACCACTTCCCATCGCTGCAGTTCAACACCCCACTGAACACGTGATGAGCTGGAGCAAAGAAATAAATTCCGGACTGCCTCATGCTGACACGGTGCCTTTCACAATCTCGGGACGTCCACGCATGCTGCACTGCCAAGCAAGGGCTTTGCGAAATCTGCTGGGTGACTCATGTAATTTCTGCATCAGCATGGCAATGGGGTAAACTCATGTGACTGGTTTCACTGAGTGTGGCAATTACTTAACATGGGCAGAGAAACACACACAAGATGCAGGTCAGGCAGCACCTATGGAAAGAAATAAACAGTCGAAGTTTAGGGCCAAGAACCTTCTTCAGGACTGGAAAGAAAGGGAGAAAACACCAGAACAAAAAGGCAGGAGAGAGAATAGCTAAAAGGTGCTATGTGGGTGTGAAAGGTAAAGGGCTGGAGATGAGGGAATAAAAGGGGGATGTCAGAGGTCATTTTTTTACACAGAAAGTGACAGGTGCATGGACACCCTGCCAGGGGTGAAGCAAATACATTGGAGGCATTTAAAAAGTTCCTAGAGAGGCACTTGGAAAAAAAATGGAGGATTATGTCAGAGGGAAGGGTGAGATTCATCATAGAGTAGATTAGAGGGTTGTCACAGCATTGTGGGCCGAAGGGCCTGTACTGTGTTGTTATGCTCTATGTGCTATGTTCTTAACACAAGAGCAACAAAACAACAATAATAACAACAAGCCCCTTTTCTCCCTCCCACCCACCCATCCACTCACATACACAGGCAGTCCCTCCAACCCCAGGACAGGCCACTTCCAGACCTCCAGCAGACTCACAGTCATCGAACCTCCAACTTCCAGGCCTGCCCACCCAGGGCTTCGACCATCGGGCCTCAACTTCCAGGCCAGCCCACCCAGGGCTTCGACCATCGGGCCTTGACTTCCACGCCTGCCCACCCAGGGCTTCAACCATCGGACCTCGACTTCCAGACTCATCAACTTCGGCCTCCAACCTTTGGCCTTTGTACTTTGCCTTCAGGCTCCAGAGTGGGACTTGAACCTTAGAAGTTTCTGACACTAAAGGTGCCACGCAGACCTGTTCCCTTGTTATTAGGTGAACAGGAGATGCAACCATGGAATCTGCAGGAAAGGATTATTGCTGGGCTTGCCTTTGCTGGACTTCAGTTTGGTGAAGGCTCCCAGTTTTCTCTCTCATGACTTGATTTTACAACTTTGTTCCCCTCAGACAGAAAGGACTGAGTGAATTGGCCGAGAGAAGGTTTGGCGCTCTGAATGCGCAATGCACGGTGTGGCGGCCACAACTGCAGTGCCGGAAAGTTCCGGTGTATCAGTTGCAAGGGAGCCTGCACTATTATTGGAACCAAAGACCACAGACCATAAGATGTAAGAGCAGAGGAAGGCCATTCAGCCCATCGAGTCTGCTCTGCACTTCAATCACGGCTGATTTATTTCTCTCTCCTGTAACCCATAATTCCCTTTTTACTAATCGAACCAGTCTCTGCCTTCTATGCACCCAATGTCTTGGCCCCCACAGCCCTCTATGGCAACAGATTCCATAGATTCCCCACCCTCTGGCTGAAGAAATTTCTCCTCATCTCAGTTTTAAAGGGACGTCCCTCCAATGTATGAGGAGAGTTTGATGGCTCTGGGCCTATACTTGTTGGAGTTTAGAGGAGTGAGGGGGGATCTCAATGAAACCTATCGAATATTGAAAGGCCTGGATGGAGTAGACGTGGAGAGGATGCTTCCTATAGTGGGAAAGTCTAGGACCAGAGGGCACAGCCTCAAAATACCAGAAGGTCCCTTTAGAACAAGAGTTCCCAAACTGGGATCTATGGACCCCTCAGGAGTCCACGGTATAAAAATGGTTGGGACCCCTGCTTTGGAAGATAGATGAGGAGGAATTTCTTCAGTCAGAGGGTGTTGAATCTGTGGAATTCATCACCACGGGCAGCCGTGGAGGCCAAGTCATTGGGTGTATTTGAAACAGAGGTTGGTAGGTTCTTGATTAGTAGCAGTGTCAAAGATTATGGGGAGAAGGCAGGAGAATGGGGTTGAGAGGGATAATAAATCAGCCAGGAATCAATGGCAGAACTGATCCGATGGGCCAAATGGCCTCATTCTGTTCCTGTGTCTTACGGCTTTACGTCTGATTCATGAGGGCACTATGAGGCTTTGCCTTTACTTGCATCATTTTCTGAGGCGGAGGAGGGCTGTGATTGTGTGAGCGTGAAGCAGTGGGGTGGGGGTCATAGGTGTTGGGTTGGTACACTGGGATCTTATTGTTCAGGGGTCAAACCAGGAGATGAGATCGTGAGGAGGGGGAGGGGGAGGGGAAGGAGGAGTTCTGATTGGCTCCTTGGGGAATAGAACTTCCACAAATTAACCTCTGACCTATTTGCACTATGTTTCTTGAGCTGTACAGTGGCGACAAGATCCTAAACAAGTTGGGCTTTCAAACTGTTAGCAGTACATCATGTGAAATTGTAAATGAGAAAACTGTGATACACAACCACACTAACAGGTCACTTACTGAGAAGCTTGACATAATCGACTTCCTCCGCTGTTACACTGAAGAGGAAGTTGAATCAAAATTAATGACCGGAATTAAGTATTCGGTCCTACTTATCAATTAGAAACTTCCAAGCCATGTTAATTATTCATGTTGGAATATTTTGTCCTGTCTACAGAAGAAGGAGAAATGAAAGCCCTGAACATCAGCCGTACAAAGACTGTGCTGGAAGTGAGGCAGTCAGTGGTTTGAGAGTGGGCAGCATCTCGGAGTTTTCGGACGGATGGGCTCAGTGTTGGCTAGGGTTGGCTGCTTCCAAGGTATTGGTAAGTTGACGGTACCTGGAAGTTTATGGCAGGGAGTTTCTCCCTTTTGCCGCCTGCTATCAGGGACTCGGGAGTTGATCGACTCGGGACTTTGAGACTTTTTTTTACCGTGCCCATGGTTTGTTCTTTATCAAGTTATGGTATTGCTTTGCACTGCTGTAACTATATGTTATAATTATGTGGTTCTGTCAGTGTTAGTCTTTGGTCTGTCTTGTTTTCTGTGATATCACTCCAGAGAAACATTGTATCATTTCTTAATGCATCACAATCTGGTTTGGAAGTTGTCCTGTCCAAGACCAGAAGAAGCGGAAGATCGTGAACACATCTCAGCACATCACACAAACCAATCTTCCGTCCTTGGACTCACTTTACACCGCATGCTGTCAGAGCAGTGCTGCCAGGATAATCAAGGACACGACCCACCCAGCCAACACACTTTTCGTCCCTCTTCCCTCCGGGAGAAGGTTCAGGAGCTTGAAGACTCGTACGGCCAGATTTGGGAACAGCTTCTTTCCAACTGTGGTAAGACTGCTGAACGGATCCTGACCCGGATCTGGGTCGTACCCTCCAAATATCCGGACCTGCCTCTCGGTTTTTTTGCACTACCTTACTTTCCATTTTTCTATTTTCTATTTATGATTTATAATTTAACTTTTTAATATTTACTAATTTTTACTATTTTTAATATTTAATATTTGTAATCCAGGGAGCGGGAAGCGCAGAATCAAATATCGCTGTGATGATTGTACGTTCTAGTATCAATCGTTTGGCGACAATAAAGTATAAAGTATAAGTATAAATGACAATAAAAGAGGACTGAGTGTTCTCATAATCTAATCTTGCCGCTTCCACCCAGATATGTGGCAAAGGCAGCACTGGAGAGCACCTAGGTCGAGCAGCCTGCTGCTAGCCATTGGAATGCTCTTGTGTGAGACATGCTAATGATAAAGAGGTTTCAGACGCAGCCAGTACCAACACTGGCACAGGCCTCCTCATCCTCAAGATGTCATTAAAGTCCTCCATCACCTAAGATATGTATTTTTAATGATGTGTCTCAGTGTTCTGCTGCCCCAAAACAACAAATTTCACACATATGCTGGTGATTCTGAATGTCAGGATAAGAACATGGTAACGTATTTTACTGCACATGGAGCAGGCCCTAGGAGCTGAATCTCTTAACCCTGCTTCTTTTTCTAATTAACTGTTTAATCCAGATCCCTGGGGTGTAGCTGATGATCTGGAGATGAAATATCTGCACACAGTCATGTTTGTGTCTTCTTCTGGGATTTAAAAGTGGCTCCATCTCAGCTCTGAACTCCAGAGGGCAAGTAGTCCCTGGGAAGATGTTTTCAGAGGCTCCCTTTGTGCTTTATTCCCATTTTTCCATGTCCTCAGACCCCGGGCAGGCGGCCGAATTGAAACAGAAAAGCCAAACGGTTGACTGGTGGGAATTACGTGCAGAGGGAAGGGAGCAGTGACTGATGATCGGGAGGTTATTGAAGAACTAATGTAGGACCGCGCTCGATCAGAGAGGGGAAATCATGAAATAAAAATTGCTGCAGTAATTCCTTAAAGCTGCTTTCACAGCAGGAGAGTGCCTATCCTTTTTATAGTTCAGATTACACAGTCAATCAACACACTCATAAAGTGATCAATTAAAACCACATTTCCAAATTGCAAGGTTCCAGGAGCTGATGGAAAGTATCCATTAAAACAAAATGGAATATGGTGATTTTGTGTTCTATCTTAAATTACCGGCCTGAGAACCGGCTGATTGAAAAAGTCGTCCAAATGCGCAATCTTGGAAAATTATAATTGTGTTACTTCAGCCCAGCAGTCGCAGGAACATCTGAGTTTGATTTTATGGAAAATACTGAAACAGCAAAAGACAGAACTCTAAGTTAGCATAAAAAATATCAAGATCACCACTTTCACAGGTGATCTATCACACATGATCAACGATAATGTGGCTGATATTGCGACTTGATTTTTTTAAAAGGTTTTTTAACAAAATGCACTTGAAGGATCTCTGACTTCAGAGAAAGGTCGCAGTGCACAGGAGTGGGTTTGATTATGAGTAATAACCCGGCTGAAGAGCAGGAAACAGAAAAACAATCAATATGGGACACATATTGCAAGTAGAACTCTCCAGAATATTGATTCACATTCTCACCATCGCCCTGATTCACAGCCTATAATAAAAATCTTAGATATACAATCAGTGGCCACTTTATTAGGTATAAAAGGCACCTAATAAAGTGGCCCTGATTGTATATCTATGTTCATGGTCTTCTGCTGCTGTAGCCCATCCACTTGTTGTGCATTCAGAAATGTTGTAACGTGTGGTTATCTGAGTTACTGTCACCTTCCTTTCAGCTTGAACCAGTCTGGTCATTCTCCTTTGTCCTCTCTCATTGTCGAGGTGGTTTTGCCCACAGAACTGCCACTCACTGGATGTTTTTTGTTTTTTCACACCATTCTCCGTGAACTCTGGACTCTGTTGTGTGTGGAAATCCCAGGAGATCAGCAGTTTCTGAGATCCTCAACCCACGCCATCTGGCACCAACAAACACTCCATGGTCAAAGTCACTTAGATCACATTTCTTCCCCCAGTCTGACAACAACTGAACCTCATGACTGTGTCTGTGTGCTATATTGCATTGAGTTGCTACTGCATGATTGGCTGATTAGATTTTTGCATTAACCTAACAAGGTGGCCCTGAGTGTATACATACTTCCTGTCCAGAAAGGGCCATTTCCTGTTTTCATGTTTTTGTGTCAATGTTTACACATTCAGAATGCTTTTGAAGCAGTATTGCCACTAAGCTCCATGTTTAGAAATATTTGGACTCGAGGATTTTTGGCAGTAAAGGTTGTTAAAATGGGGTTATTGGTAATGACAGTCTGTCCAAACTGTCCAGTGTGGCCACCATTATTGTCACAAACTGCCCTCGAGTGTCTGCTCAGTGTGGTAAACCATATATATGTTGTAACTGGGTTACTTGTCTGGACACGTCCCTCTGCTGACTGCCCCTGTGGCTCCTCCCACAGAGTCCTGTATAAAGGTGTTTCGCCTTGCCCCCCCCCCCCCTCAGTCCAGGGACAGACACTGACCATGGAGGCCGTATTGTACAGCGAATAAAAGCCTTTCAGTATTTTACCCAACTTCAGTCTTTTGGAGTTATTGGAGGTGCTTCTATTTTATTCGCTGTAAATTTTAAAGCATGGAACATGCACTGAGACCTGACAAGTTAGACCTCGATGTGCAAACACCTGAAGCTGGAAACGCTTTCGAACTCTGGCGGGCCTGCTTCGAAGCGTACCTAGAGGAGATTAAAGCGACCGACCCCATAGCGAAGCGCAGAGTTCTACTCTCCAGGGTCAGTCCACGGGTCTATTCGCTGATCAGAGACCAGCCGAACTACGACGGCGCGATGAGCGCACTCAAAGGACAATACCTACAGCTGATAAACAGCGTCTACGCACGACACCGCTTAGCGACAAGGCAACAACGCCCTGGGGAATCAAGTACTGAGTTCGTCCGAGCCCTACAGACACTCGTGCGAGCCTGCAATTGCCAGGAGCTGACGGCGGCGCAGCATGCAGAACTCCTAGTGAGAGACGCCTTCGTCACGGGGACCAGGTCAGTGTACGTGCGCCAGCGGCTGCTGGAAAAAGCCGATCTTACCTTAAATTCGGCGATCAAGCTGGCCGACACGCTGGAGGCCGCTCTGCATAACTCGAGCGGGATCGAGCATCGCCGCGTGCGAGACATGGGGGTCGCCATCTTCCCTGCACACCGCCACCACGTGCGAGACATGGGGACGGCCATCTTGGTCGGCGCCACCTCCCACCGCCTACGACCAACGGGTGCTCACGGGGCACCCCACCGCGCCAGACCAAGACAGCGACTCAACCCTGGCCTCCGTGACCCTCGACCAAAGCGCTCCCCACCAGCTCACAAGGTCAATGATGGACATCCTGGTGGAGGGGCACAGGACAAGCTGCCTGTTTGACACAGGCAGCACGGAGAGTTCTATTTACCCGGACACAGTGCAGCGTTGTGGACTCGTGATACGGCTGGTAAGTCAGAGGGTCACCATGGCTTCCGGGCTGCATACAACAGACATCCGGGGGGGGGGGGGGGGGGTTGTGTAGCGACGCTAGTGGTGCAGGACACAGAATATCGAGACTTTACATTACTGGTCATGCCTCAACTGTGTGCCCCTGTGCTGTTGGGGTTGGACTTCCAGAGCCACCTGAAAAGCGTGACAATGAAGTATGATGGGCCCCTCCCACCAATCACTGTCGTAAATCCCCAGTTTTGTAGGGATACGTCACATACCCCGCTACTGACCACACACACACACCGACCCGCACATCCCACCCAACATCATGCCAACTGCCACACTACCGACACCACTTGCGGCCTCTCCACCCTCAGAATCCCTTCCCCACCGCTGTTCGCCAACCTGACCCCCGACTGTAAACCTGTGGCAACTAAAAGCAGGAGGTACAGCGCGGGGGACAGAGCTTTCATTAAGTCGGAGGTGCAGCGGCTGCTCAGGGAGGGGGTCACTGAGGCAAGCACAAGTCCTTGGAGGACACAGGTGGTGGTTGTTTGGAACGGGGAGAAGAATAGGACGGTCGTGGACTATAGCCAGACCATCAATAGGTTCACGCAGCTCAACGCGTACCCTCTACCCCGCATCGCGGATATGGTCAATCAGATAGCACAGTACAAGGTGTACTCGACCATAGACCTAAAATCCGCTTACCATCAGCTCCCCATCCGCCGGGAGGACCGCCTTTACACTGCCTTCGAGGCGGATGGCAGGCTTTATCAATTCCTGCGCGTCCCCTTTGGTGTCACGAATGGTGTATCTGTCTTCCAGAGGGTAATGGACCAGATGGTGGACCAATGCCAACTGAAGACCACGTTCCCATATCTGGATAACATCATCATCTGCGGTCACGACCAGCAGGATCACGACAACAACCTCCAAAAATTTCTCCAAGCGGCCAAAGCTTTCAACCTCACCTATAACAAGGACAAGTGTGTATTTGGGACCACCCGACTTGCTATCCTTGGGTGTGTCGTGGAGAATGGAGTCATTGGCCCTGACCCCGACCGTATGTGCCTCCTGTTGGAACTCCCTCTTCCCAATACCCTCAGAGCCCTCAAAAGGTGCCTGGGCTTCTTTTCATATTACGCCCAATGGGTCTCTAACTACGCAGACGAGGCCCGCCCCTGGTCAAGTCCACCACATTCCCCCTCTCTGCCGAGGCCCACACGGCCTTCAACCGCATAAAAGGGGACATTGCCAAAGCAGCAATGCATGCGGTGGATGAGGCCATTCCCTTCCAAGTAGAGAGTGACGCCTCCGACTTTGCGCTGGCTGCTACCCTCAACCAGGCAGGAAGACCAGTGGCGTTCTTCTCCCGTACTCTTCAAGGCCCTGAAATTCGGCACTCTGCGGTAGAGAAAGAGGCCCAGGCCATAGTGGAAGCTATAAGGCACTGGAGGCACTATCTCGCCGGCAAAAAGTTCACCCTGCTAACTGACCAGCGCTCAGTCGCATTCATGTTTAATAATCAGCAGCGGAGCAAAATCAAAAATGATAAAATTCTGAGGTGGAGAATCGAACTCTCCACCTACAACTATGACATCATATACAGGCCTGGGAAGCTCAACGAGCGCTCCGATGCCCTATCCCGGGGAACATGCACCAGTGCGCAGATCGACTGGCTATACGCCCTACATGTAGATCTTTGCCACCCGGGGGTCACCCAGCTTTTCCACTTCGTGAAAGCCCGGAACCTGCCTCACTCCCTTGAGGAGATCAGGACGATGACCAGGGACTGCCAAGTCTGCGCAGAGTGCAAACCGCACTTCTACCGACCCGAAAAGGCACCACTCATCAAGGCCACCCGCCCCTTTGAGCGACTGAGTGTTGACTTTAAGGGCCCCCTTCCCTCCACCGACCGCAATGTGTACTTTCTTAACGTAATTGACGAGTACTCGCGGTTCCCCTTCGCCATCCCCTGCCCCGACACCACTACCACATCAGTTATAAAAGCCCTGCGCAAGCTCTTCACTCTGTTCAGATACCCATGCTATATCCACAGTGACAGAGGGTCCTCGTTTATGAGTGACGAGCTGCGCCAATATCTACTGGCTAGGGGAATTGCAACCAGTAGGACCACCAGCTATAATCCCCGGGGGAATGGACAGGTAGAGAAGGAGAATGGCACAGTGTGGAAAGCCACACTCTTAGCCCTCAGGTCAAAGGGACTGCCGGTCTCCCGCTGGCAGGAGGTCCTTCCCGAGGCACTCCACTCCATCCGCTCCCTGTTATGCACGGCCACCAATGCCACCCCTCATGAGCGGCTCTTTTCTTTTCCCAGAAAGTCGACCACTGGAACCACCCTACCAACTTGGCTGACGTCCCTGGGGCCAGTGCTGCTCCGGAAACATGCGAGGAGCAATAAATACTCCCCGATGGTCGAGAGGGTTCACTTACTTCATGCGAACCCCCAGTATGCCTACATGGTTTTACCTGATGGGCGGGAGGACACGGTCTCCATCCGCGACCTGGCGCCCGCAGGAGCTCCAGGCCCCTACCCTGAACCCTCCGTGGTGACTATTGACCCCGTACCCACCAATGTATGTACCTATGACACACCGTGCACCCCAAACCCTATACAGACACCACACGACACTCCCATACTGGGCGCGACGCACACGCACGAGGGATTAACAACGCCTAACGTGCTGGCACCTGAAGACAGGCCGGAGCCAGCACAACCGCCATCGCCGGTGCTACGTAGATCACAGCGACGGACTCGACCACCTGATAGACTTAACCTGTAAATATTCTTGTTTTAAATATTGTCAGTCACTTCACCCCACGGGAGTCTTTTTAAAAAAAGGAGGGGTGAATGTGGTAAACCATGTATATATGTTGTAACTCGGTTACCTGTCTGGACATGCCCCTCTGCTGACTGCCCCTGTGGCTCCTCCCACAGAGTCCTGTATAAAGGTGTTCACCTTGCCCCTCCCCCCTCAGTCCGGGGGCAGACACTCAACATGGTGGTCGTATTGTACAGCGAATAAAAGCCTTTCAGTATTTTACCCAACTTCAGTCTTTTGGAGTTATTGAAGGTGCTTCACTTAGCCACCATTTTGGGTGTCATCAGTCCTTGCAGTGAAGGTGCCCTCACGAATTTGTTGGGTCTGGGGTTCTAGGTGTGATGTACCATCACAGGGCGAGGCAAAGCCTCACTGGATTCAGATCTATCACGCGGATATCGAAACACACAGTGGAAGGCATCGTTTGCGTTAACAACAATCACAATCTAGAGATGGGCTGGGAGCAGCCCGCAAGAGTCGCCACAGGTTCAAAAGCATTTTGAATAGCTTGTCATACTGCTCGGCAGAACAACACAGAACACAGAAGTGCAGAATACAACAGGCAACAAACAAAAGACAAACAAGATCTTTACCAACACATGAGCAGGCCTCCAACTACAAGGCAGGCCTCAGCTCCAGGACAGGTGTTCAATTCCAGGACACATTTCCATTCTATTGAACAAGACTCTAACTCTAGGGCAGGCTCCAAACTCCAGGTCTGGCCTCTGTTTTCCAGGACAGGCCTACAAATCCAGAATTGTCCTCCAACAATAGGGCAGGTCTCCATCTCCAGGTCTGTGAGCCAACTCCAACCAGGCCTCCAACTCCAAGACAGGCCTTCAACAAAACAGACCTCCATCCTCTTGAATAACCCCAGGGCAGGCTCCGAACTCCAGGTCTGGCCTCTATTTTCCAGGACAGGCCTACAAATCCTGGGCTGTCCTCCAGCTCCAGGATAAACCTTCAACTCTGTGGCAATTCCCCAACCCAGGACAGTTGTCCGACTCCAGGATAGTCTTTCAACTTCAGCAGCAGCCTTCAATTCAGGGGCAGTGCTCCAACTCCAGGTATTCAGCCATCTCTAAAGCAGTCTTCCAATAGGCCTCCAGTCTTCAGGATAGGACTCCATTTTCCATTACAGGTCTACAACTCTAGAACAGTTCTCCAACTCCAGGGCAGGCCTTCGACTCCAGGGCAGGCCTTCGACTCCAGGGCAGGCCTTCGACTCCAGGGCAGGCCTCCAACTCCAGGACAGGCTGCCAATACCAGAACAGGCCTTCATTATCCAGAACAGGCTACCAGGACAGTTCCAACTCCAGCACTGGCTTCCATTTTCCAAAACAGACCTACAACTCCAGAGCAATCCTCCAACAATAAGAAAGGCCTCCAGCTCCTGGACAGTCCTTCAACTCCAGGACAGCCCTCCAATCCTAATTTTTATAGATGCACTGTAGAAAGCTTTCTTCTAGGGTGCATCACAACCTGGTTTGGAAGTTGTCTTGTCCTAGACTGAAAGAAGCTGCAGAAGATCGTAAACACATCTCAGCACATCACACAAACCAATCTTCCATCTTTGGACTCACTTTACACCGCACGCTGTCGGAGCAGTGCTGCCAGGATAATCAAGGACACGACCCACCCAGCCAACACACTTTTCGTCCCTCTTCCCTCCAGGAGAAGGATCAGGAGCTTGAAGACTTGTACGGCCAGATTTGGGAACAGCTTCTTTCCAACTGTGATAAGACTGCTGAACGGATCCTGACCCGGTTCTGGGCCGTACCTTTCAAATATCCGGACCTGCCTCTCGGTTTTTTTGCACTACCTTACTTTCCATTTTTCTATTTTCTATTTATGATTTATAATTTAACTTTTTAATATTTACTAATTTTTACTATTTTTAATACTTAATATTTGTAATCCAGGGAGCGGGAAGCGCAGAATCAAATATCGCTGTGATGATTGTATGTTCTAGTACCAATTGGCGACAATAAAGTATAAAGTATAAAGTCCTCCAACCTCAAGTCAGGCCTCCAACTCCAGCAGAGGATTTCAACTCCAGTACAGTCCTACTTTTCCCCAGCAGTACTCAAATCCAGGATGGGCCTGCAAATGAAGGACAGGCCCCTGTCTCCAAGGCAGTCCTCCAACTACAGGGCAAGCCTACAAGTCCAGGGCCCACCTCCAACTCCAAGTCGGGCCTTCATCTCCAGGACTGGGTGCAACTCTACTGGACTCTATTTTCCAGGACAGGCCTATAAATCCAGGTCTGGTCTCCAGCTCCAGGACAGGTTTCGAACATGATGTTAAAAGGAAATATAATATTGTGTGTAAAAGCAGGAACAATCAAAGCTTAGATGTTAAAATAAATTAATCCATAAAACATTTTATTGATAGTTTAAAAATCCAGAAGATGTGACCATAAGGATGAAGTGGGAATAGGGAAAATCTGAAGCTGGTTGAAGGTGATGTTTGGAGGCTGATTCTCTGACTAAAGGCCTGTGACTAGTGGGGAGCCCCAGGGTTCAGTGCTGGGATTCTGTAATTTATTATGTATGCAAATTATTTCAATATGATTGTATGTGGCATCATTAGCAAGTTTCCTAACGCAGGGGCTCGTGTTGAGAGTGAAGAGGCTACAGTGAATTTTAAAGAAATCCTGATCAGTTAGGGAGATGAGCTGAGAAACTGCAAATGGAATTCAACATTTGTAAGTGTGAGGTGGAATATTTTGGTCAGTCACACCAGGGAGGACTTACACAAGGCACCGGCTGGTTTTGTGAAACGGGGACGGGGGTGCTTGGGAGAGTGGGTGCACGGTTCACTGTATGTGGCCTCACAGGGGAGTGAAGAAGGCGTTAAGTGTGCCACCCCTCATGTGTCAGGGCATCGGTTTTGGGAGTAGGGACATTATGTTGCAGTTATACACGTCACTGGTGAGGCTGCACTTAGAGTATTGTGTACAGTTTGGGTCACCTGTGTATAAGAAATTCTTCCTTACATCAGCTTTATGTTCCTATATCCTGAATGGTTCCCTCATATCCTTGACTCTCCTGCTAATAGAAATCTCCTCTCCACACCACTCTGTCCGGACATTTCAGTGAGGTTCCCCTGCCCTCCACTGAGTACAGGCCAAATGACGTCAAACACTCCCTGTGGATGTATGGGATCATTCCATGCACAGAAAGTTAGTATTTCCGTACATCTGCAAATTAGGACAGCAGATGGAGAGTTGATATCCAAAGCAAGGAATTGGGGATAAAGTAGGGACAGTTCTCTACAATTGTAACACTCACAACATGCTGGAGGAACTCAGCAGGTCGGGCAGCATCCGTGGAAAAGATCGGTCGACGTTTCGGGCCGGAACCCTTCGTCAGTACTGCGGAGGGTGTTGGAGACAGAGGACTGCATTCAACTCTGATCTCCATCGTTAAAGAGGGACACACCTGCATTGAGGGGTCCACGAATCTGATTTCTGGGATCAGAGATCTGTCTTACAAAGGCAATTTGAGCAGGGTGGATCTTCTCTCGTTTTAGAAAAATGAAATGTCATGTTGAGAACTGTAAGCATCAGAGAGGGGGGTTGAAAGGGCAGATGCTGAGAAACTGTTTCTCCTGTAGGAGAATCTGGAATTCAGAGACACCATTTCAGAGTAAGGAGGGATGTCCATGACACTAGCCACACTGTCAATTTTATTTGAGGTTACTATTGATGTATGTATAGAATGTCTTAGGATTCATCTTAGTCCTACTTGCCAAGGACTTTTCATCCCCCACCCCCCGGCCTTTCTCAATTCACTTAGACCATAAGACAAAGGAGCAGAATTAGGCCATTCAGCCCATCAAGTCTGCTCCTCCATTCCATCATGGCTGAACCCGGATCCCACTCAACCCCATACACCTGCCTTCTCGTCGTACCCTTTGATGTTCTGACCAATCAGGAGGCGATCAACTTGCAACTTAAATATATGCACGGACTTAGCCTCCACCGGAGTCTGTGGCTGAGCATTCCGCAGATTTACTGCTCGGTGGCTAAAAAAAAATTCCTCCCCACCTCCATTCTAAAGGGTCGCCCCTCAATTTTGAGGCTGTGCCCTCTAGTTCTGGATATTCCCACCAAAGGAAACATCCTCTTCATATTCACCCTGTCTAGTCCTTTCAACATTCTGTAGGTTTCAATGAGATCCACCCAGCCCCCCCCCGCATTCTTCTAAATTCCAAAGAGTACCAGCCCAAAGCTCCCAAACGCTCCTCATATGTTAACCCCTTCATTCCCGGGATTATCCTCATGGACCTCCTCTGGACTCTTTCCAATGACAATATATCCATTCTGAGATTTGGGACCCAAAACTGTTGACAACACACTCAGTGCAGCCTGACAAGTGTCTTATAAAAGCTCAGCATTATTTCCTCGCTTTTATATTCTATTCCCCTTGAAATAAATGCCAACAATGCATTTTCCTTCTTTACCATAGACTCAGCCCGTAAATTAACCTTCTGGGAGTCTTGCACAAAGACTCTAAACTCCCTCTCTGCATCTCTGAGGTTTGAAACTTCTCCCCACTTAGTGAATAGTCTGCATTATTGTTCCTTTTACCAAAATGCATTATCATACATTTCCCAACACTGTGTTCCATCTGCCACATTTTTGTCCATGACACAGTTGTAACGGGGGCTTTAAAATTAAAATTGTGTCATTACTCTTATTACATGCCTCTTCCAGCTCCCTTTGCAACCTCAACCCCACAGCTTGGCTACTATTTGGAGGCCTATATATGATTACCATAATGGTAATTACCATACCATTACCATAACCCTTGCAATTTCTTAACTCCACCCACAAATGACCCTATGTCACCTCTTTCTAAAGATGTAATTCCATCTCTTACCAACAGAGCCACACCACTGCCTATCCCTTCCTGCCTGTCCTTTCGACACAAAGTATATCCTTTGATGTTAAGCTCCCAATTATGACCTTCTTTCAGCCACGGCTCAATAATGGCCAAAAAGTCATACTGACCAATCTCTAATTGTACCATGAGTTTATCCACTAGGGCTCGGGGACAGGGATGTGGGGGAATTAGAGAGCAGGACACAGTCCAGATAGAAGCACTGTGTGGTCAAAGATACCTGAGGTCAGAGATCGAGTTGGCAGGCACTGAGGACAAACACCAATGATGGTAATTAATGATTGAGGTTGGTGGATCCCATTAAAAAGGGCCATTGTCCCACTCAGGTCAGCAGATCCCATGGATAACTGGATAACCACTGCTGAGTCCCCCACCACCCGCCCAGGTCGACAGGTCTCATGGACGAGGGCTGTTGATCCACCCAGGTTGGCAGACCTGGTGCATGAGGGGTGTTAATCTATCCAGGTTGGCAGATCCCATGGATGAGGGCTGTTGACCTCCACCCAGGGGTTGTTGGTTTGTGTGGACAGGAGGCACAATAGCCACTGTTGTGTTCTGTGTTCTATGTTCTAAAGCAATGGACAGTGTAACACAGCATCTATAACATAAAGGACCAAAGTATCCACAAGAGATAACTATCTGGCCGAAACACTCTTACGCAGTCACACCTGCACAGATGCCCCAAACAAAACACCGACACGTGTCGTTAGTATCCAGAGTCAGCTCTCTCCTACACTTTGAAGGCATTAATAAAGCAAAATGTGTGTTCCAGACATTATCGGGCACTTACTTACTTACTTAGTTACTCAATTACTTAGTTCTTTAGTTTTTTTTAGCTTTTTTCTGGCTTCTTTCTACTCCCCATGGGGTTCGTTTGATCCTGACTTCCAAAACTTCACATACTTTTCCCTTTTCTTCTTGACTGAATTCATCGCCTCTCTGGACATCCAGGTTTCTCTTATCTTTCCATCCCCGTCCTTCCTTCTGACAGGAATGTACTTTTCCTGTACTCTGTGCAATTAATCTTTCCTTCCTTCCCTTCTCCTGCCCCTCTCCTAAGATGGCAGCAGCTAAATGCATCACACTTCCAGGAATGGCAGCTGTGCAATAGTCCTATCCCCCCATCCATATATTATTAATTTTGGACTGCAGTCCTGAGGTTTTAGAGTTCATTTTATGTATATATCCTTTGTCATGCTGCAAAACGTTGAGCTGCTAAACTGTGTTTCATTGCTCCACAACAATGACAATAAAGATATTCTATTTTATTCTATTCTATTAAACACCCTCTACTTGTCTGATGTGAACTTGCCAGAAAAAAGGTGTTCCCAATGAACAGTTCTTAGTTCCTGCCTAATGTCCTCTTAACTTGCCCTACTCCAATTTAAAACTCTCCCACAAGGACCATACCAATCTTTATTTATAGCTAAGCTGAAAGCAAAGGAGTTATGGTCACTGTTCCCGAACTGCTCACCCCCTGAAAAGGCAGTCACCCGGCCAGGCTCATTACCCAACACCAGGTCCAGTATGGCCCCTCTTCTCATTGGACCATCCACGTATTAATTTAAGAAACCTTCCAGGATACATGTAACAGATTCTTCCCCATTCAAACCCTTTACACTATGAAGGTTTCAGTTTATATTAACGAAGCTGAAATCCCCCAGGACAACAACCCTATTATTTTTGCACATTTCCTTAATCTGATTACTTATCTGTTGCTCAGTGCCCCTGTGCCTACTGGGAGGTCTGTAGTACAATCCCATCAGTGTGACTACACCCTTCTTATTCCTGGTTCCACCCAAATGGACTCAGTGTCTGACTCCTCCATTATGGTCTCCCCCTGAGTGAACTTAGGAAGGATGTTGAGGCTTTGGAGAGGGTGCAAAAGATGTTTACTAGCATGCTGCCTGGCTTAGAGGGCATTAGATTAGATTAGATTATGAGAACACTCAGTCCTCGTTTATTGTCATTTAGAAATGCATACATGCATTAAGAAATGATACAATGTTCCTCCAGAGTGATATCACAGAAAAACAGGACAAACCAAAGACTAATACTGACAGAACCACATAATTATAACATATAGTTACAGCAGTGCAAAGCAATACCATAATTTGATAAAGAACAGATCACGGGCATGGTAAAAAAAAAAGTCTCAAAGTCCTGAGTCGATTGACTCCCAAGCCCCCAATAGCAGGCGGCAAAGGGAGAAACTCCCTGCCATAAACCTCCAGGCACCGACAACTGCCGACCACAGCCGACACTGAGTCCGTCCGTCCAAAAACTTCGAGCCTCCGATACAGCCTCCCGAGCACCATCCTCTGCTGAGCGCCTTCGACCTCGCCCCGACCGCTGAAACACGCAAAGCCGAGGATTCGGGGCCTTCAGCTCCGGAGATTCCGGTTACCACTCAGTAGCAGCGGCAGTGAAGCAGGCATTTCAGAAGTTTCTCCAGATGTTCCTCCGTACTCTCACATCTGTCTCCATCAAATCAGAATTGTGCACGGTCCCCTACTTGACAAATAACAGACATCACCACCGAAGTGGCCGCGCACGCTGCATCGTGCCGCCATCTTCTCCTCCTCCTATGGCGTGTGCTGTCATGAGAGGTTGGATAAACTTGGGCTGTTTTCTCTGGAGTGGTGGAGGCCGAGGGGAGATCGGATGGAGGTTTATTAGATTATGAGAGGCATAGAAAGAGTTAATAGGGACTATCTTTTTTGCCAGGGTTGAAATGCCCAACAGCAGAGGGTGTGCATTGAAGGTGAGAGGGGGTGGGTTCGAGGGGGGTGAGAGGAGTAAGTTTTTTACTCAGAGAGTAGCGGATGTCTGGAATGCACTGCCTAGTATGATCTTGGAGCCAAATACATTTGAGGCTTTTAAGAGACTTTTGGATAGGTACATGGATGTGAGGAAGATGGAGGGATATGGACATTGTGTAGGTAGGAGGGATTAGTGTTTGGATGTTTTTGATTTTCTTTCTAGCTGGTTCAGCACAACATTGTGGGCCAACTGGCCTGTTCCTGTCCTGTCCTGTTCTATGTTCTGTGGTCTATTGTTCCTGTGGAGGCTGTTTCATCAAACGTATTTGAGGGTGAGACAGACATCATTTTAAACTATAGGCAGTCAATGGCAACTTGGTTCAGGCAGTGAAGGCCCAGATGAGATCAGCTATGATTTCAGGACGGCAGGCCGGGCTTGGGAGGTTGTACGATGCAATCTTGCTGCCATTTCATACCAGGCGGACCAATTCTATGCAATTTGTACAACTGAATGACCAGTTTTCAGAATATTTCAAGGGCCCTTTAGATTCGGACCAGGGGTAACTAGGTCCCCTCCCTGAAACACATAGATGGAAAGTGAGATTTTACAGAAAACTGATAAAAAGAACGTGCTAGTTTCACTTTGGATCAGTTCATAGCTTGCCGCGGTGAGATCTGCACTGACTGCCACACTCGCCAAAATGCTTAGAAAGCAACATTGAGCCATTCCAGCAAAGAAAACAACGTTTGATGAATGGTTTCTCTTCCAGTGCTCACCACAGGAACCAGATTTTCAATTCCTCCTCGATTTCTTCACAAGTATAATGTTGCTGTTAAAACATGCTCGTTCATCCAGGAACGTTTTACCAGCAAAGCCTGATGACTTACAATTTACTTACAAAATGTCTTTCACTTCAGTATGTATTCATTGCTCTGTGAGTTTTGGACTAGAATACTAAATATTTAATAAATCACCATTTGGCTCCAAGAATCTCAATCAATTTTTTGCAATAGTCAAAAACCTTTAAACTGTTTTTCCTCCAATGATGCAAATACCTTCCCAGCTACATTCAGCATATTTTGTCAGTGATGGCAAATCTTTGCAACGTAAACCCGACAGGTGCAGTGTCACACTGGCTCTTAATGCGAGAAGGAATGCTGATCTTTCGGGCTCCTTGGCACCACTGTTTTCCTTGGCTGCGAAACAGAATACTTTGGGATTTTAAGACCTCCCTTCATAGCTGTTTGCTGGACGAGTTTGCCCGCCGAGGGCTGTCCTCATTGGTCGTTCTCTTCTGGCCTGTCTTATCCCGGGTCCCAGCGGAAAGCAACCCGCTCTCAGGCCTTTAGACGCGGGAGTGTCCGGCTGGACTCGCCAGACAGAACAGCCAATAACCAGAGGCCTCACAGACTACGATCAGGACGCATTGACACTCTCCTCTTCGCTTAAAGTGAACATGAGCAGTTTCAACGCTCCTTAAACAATTGTGTTGTCACTTTCTGCATTCAGAGACATTCTATGTGAACAACTCAAAACTCTTAAAATGAGCCCACAACCTGATTTTGCATAACTCATAAGGGTGCTTCCCTACCAACATCACTGACAAGTTGAACGTTGCTTCCAAGCACACCTGCATCGTCTATATTAATTATTGATTTGCATATCAAGCAACTTTGCATTTATATTTGATAATTTTCATTCACTGTGGTCAAATATTTAGAACAGAAGAAATCTTTATCACGAACTCAACTCCATGATTTGTAAGCCCCCAGGAAACAGAAGAGTGCTGCTGTTTCTGTTCAATATTTAAGGAAAGCCACAGCCAAGGTAGTCACGGCAACTCGATGTTTCATGATGAGTTGCAATTAACGAAAATTTACCCAATTACAGGATTCAGGTTTTCTCACTTATTTCAATGCCAATGCTTTAAATTTGTGATCTATTTGCTTTCGAACTGTTTGAATTTCAGACGGACAATGTAAAAGGCGAGGAGAGTTGAGGAAAGAAATGGGAGAATGCAGGCAGCAGACAGCCTTGTTGACAACCGGAGCTAAAGAATAAAAGTCCACACAGACCAGGAAGCCAAGAGTCGATTCAAAGGTCAGAAGTGATTACTTTCAATCGGTAGCTTGGGGGACAAGGAATCAAAACAAATGTGCGGTGACACAGAAGCGAAACACCCAGAGACCCGGGTTCCCAGTAACAAAACACACAGAGACCCGGGTTTACAGTAACAAAACACACAGAGACCCGGGTTTACAGTAACAAAACACCCGGAGACCCAGGTTCACAGTAAGAAAACACCAGAGACCCGAGTTGACAGTAACAAAACACCCAGGGACCCGGATTCACAGTAACAAATCAGCCAGAGACCTGGCTTCACAGTCACAAAACACCCGGAGACCTGGGATCACAGTCAAAAAACTCCCAGAGACCCGGGTTCACAGTCACAAAACACCCAGAGACCCGGGTTCACAGTAACAAATCAGCCAGTGACCTGGCTTCACAGTCACAAGACACCCGGAGACCTGGGAACACAGTCAAAAAACTCCCAGAGACCCGGCTTCACAGTAACAAAACACCCAGAGAACCGGGTTCACAGTAACAAAACACCCAGAGAACCGGGTTCACACTAACAAAACACCCAGAGAACCGGGTTCACACTAACAAAACACCCAGAGACCCAGGTTCACAGTAACAAAACACCCAGAGAACCGGGTTTACAGTAACAAAACACCCAGAGAACCGGGTTTACAGTAACAAAACACCCAGAGACCCAGGTTCACAGTAACAAAACACCCAGAGAACCGGGTTTACAGTAACAAAACACCCAGAGACCCGGGTTCACACTAACAAAACACCCAGAGACCCAGGTTCACAGTAACAAAACACCCAGAGAACCGGGTTTACAGTAACAAAACACCCAGAGAACCGGGTTTACAGTAACAAAACACCCAGAGACTTGGGTTCACCGTAACAAAACACACAGGACCCGGGTTCACACTAACAAAATACCCAGAGACCTGGGTTCACAGTAACAAAACACCCAGAGACCCGGGTTCACACTAACAAAATACCCAGAGACCTGGGTTCACAGTAACAAAACACCCAGGGACCTGGGTTCACAGTAACAAAACACCCAGAGACCCGGGTTCGCCTTCACTACTGCCTCTAAGGAGTTTGACTTTCTCCCTCTGTCCCCATGTGTTTCCCCTGAGTCCCTTCCGAGACATACAGACAGGTAGAGTGATGAATTATTTTGATGTAATAGCCCTGTGTAAGCTCCTTTAGCTGGATACTGTACGTTTGTATGAATAAATAAATCACATTGGCCATCAAACCCTTCTCTGTGATCAATGGGATTTGGTGCAGGACCAATAAAAGGTTTGAGAAGCTTAATTTTCTCATTATATATATAAATAAGATGCTGAGAGGCATTGATCGTGTGGATAGTCAGGGGCTTTTTCCCAGGGCTGAAATGGCTAGCATGAGAGGGCACAGTTTTTAGGTGCTTGGAAGTAGATATAGAGGAGATGTCAGGGGTAATTTTGTTACGCAGAGAGTGGTGAGTGCGCGGTATAGGCTGCCGGCGACAGTGGTGGAGGCGGATACGATGGAGACTCCTGGACAGGTGTATGGAGCTCAGAGAAATAGCGGGCTATGGGTAACCCTAGGTAATTTCTAAGGCAAGGACATGTTCAGCACAGCTTTGTGGGCCGAAGGGCCTGTATTGTGCTGTAGGTTTTCTATGTTTCTATGTTAATTTTACGAAGTGTGCAGAATGGACACAGGGGTTAGGATGGGAGTAGAGATAGTACTGTGTTAGCCATGAAGTATGTGTTCTGGAATCTACACAAGGACTGCGTTGAAGGCAGAGTGGGCATCAGAGACGGGAATGAAGGTGGGCAACTGTAGGCAAAGTTGCTGGTGTTTTGGGCTTTGCCTCTCAGATCTGGTGAGCTACAATTGGGAGTATTGTGTGTGGTTTTGGTCACCTATCTTCAGGAAAAAATGTAAATAATATTGAAAGAGTACAGAATCAGGTTTAGTATCACCAACATACATTGTGAAGTTTGTTGTGGAGGAAGTACATTGCAATACATAATAAAAACAGCGAATTACATAAAGTGTGTGTATATATATATATATATAAATCGTTAAATTAAATGAGTAGTGCAAAATAAGTAATGAGGTAGTGTTCGTGGGTTCAATGTCTATTCAGAGGGGAAGAAGCTGTTGCTGAATCGCTGAGTGTGTGTCTTCTGGCTCCTGTAGCTCCTCCCTGATGGCCCCAGTGGGAAGAGGGCATGCCCTGGGTGGTGGGGGGTCTTTAATGATGGATGCTGCCTTTTTGAGGCGTCGCTCCTTGAAGATGTCGTCGATGATGAGAGGCTGTTGCCCATGATGGAGCTGGCTGAGTTTACAATTTTCTGCAGCTTCTTCCAATCCTGTGCAGTGACTGCACACCACACTCCCACCACCCCACACCCCCACAGTACATCTCGAGAAATCTGCGAGAGTCTGGTGACATACAAAATCTCCCCAGACTCCTAATGAAATATAGCCATTGTCGTCCCTTCTTTGTAATTGCATCAGTATGTTGATCCTCAGAGATGTTGACATCTAAAGGATGTAGAGAGAAAATTTACAAAGATGTTGCCGGGTCTGGATGACTTAAGACCATAACACCATAAGATATAGGAGCAGAATTAAACCATTTGGCCCATCGAGTCTGCTCTGCCATTTCATCATGGCTGATCCATTTTTCCTCTCAGCCCCAGTCTCCTGCCTTCTCTCCTTCTCTCTTCAAAAATCTATCAGCCTCTGCCTTAAGTATACATAAAGACTTGGCCTTCACAGCTCCCTGTAGAGAAGAATTCCTCCGATTCACCATTCTTGGGATAAGGAAATTCCTCTCTGTTCTAAGGCTGTGTCTTCTGGTCTTAGACTCTCCCACCATAGGAAACACCCTGTCCACATCTTCTCTATCAATGCCTTTCACCATTCAATTGGTTTCAATAAGGTCACCCTTTATTCTTCTGAATTCCAGTGAATAGAGGCCCAGAGCCATTAAACACTCTTCATATGACAAGCCATTCAATTCTGGAATCATTTTCATGAACCTCCTTTGAACCCTCTCCAGTTTCAGCACATCCTTTCTCAGATACGAGGCCCAAAACTGCTCACGATACTCCAAGGAAGGCCTCACCAGTGCTTTGTAATCCTTCCTTTTATATTCAAGTCCTCTTGAAATGAAAACTAACATTGCATTTGTGTTCCTCACCACAGACTCAATCTGCAAATCAACCTTTAGGAAATTATGCACAAGGACTCCCAAATCCCTTTGCACCTCAGTTTTTTTTGTATTTTCTCTCCACTTAGAAAATAGTCAACCCTTTCATTTCTTCTACCAAACTGCACTTCCCGACACTGTATTCCATCTGTCATTTCTTTGCCCATTCTCCTAATCTGTCTAAGTCCTTCTGTATCCTCTCTACTGCCTCATAACTACCTGCCCCTCCACCTACCTTAATATGGTACTGAACTTTGCAACATAGCCATCAATTCCAAATCATTGACATACAATGTAATATGAAGAGGTCCCAACACAGACCCCCGTTGAACGCCACTAGTCACCAGCAGCCAGTCAGAAAAGGCTCTCTTTATTCCACTCTTTGCCTCCTGCCAATCAGCCACTGCTTTATCCATGCTATAATCTTTCCCGTAATACCATGGGCTCGTAGCTTATTAAGCAGCCTCATGTGCGGTACCTTGTCAAAGACCTTCTGAAAATCCAAGTACACAACATTGCCTGATTCTTATCTGTCTATCCTGCATCCTATTTCTTCAAAGAATTCCAACAGATTTTTCAGACAATATTTTCACTTGAGGAAACCATGCTGACTACGGCCTATTTTATCATGAGCCTCCAAGTATCCTGAGACCCCATCCCTAACAATCGACTCCAACACCTTCCCAACCACTGAGGTCAGACTAACTGGCCTATAATTTCCTTCTTCTGCCTCTCTCCCTTCTTAAAGAGTGGAGTGAAATTTCCAATTTTCCAGTCTTCCAGAACCATCCAGAATCTAGCGATTCAATAGGTAGGTACATTTAATGTCAGAGAACTGTACACAATATACATCCTGAAATTCTTTTTCTTCGCAAACATCCATGACAACAGAGATGTGCTCCAAAGAATGAATGACAGTTAAATGTTAGAACCCCAAAGCACCTCCCACACATGAGCAGCAGCAAGGCAACGATCCCCCCCCACCAGCAAAAAAGCATCAGCACCCCCCACCAAGCACTCAAGCATGCAGCAAAGCACCGGTAAAGACACAGACTTGCAGTACTCCAAAGACTACTCGTTCACCCGGTATTCAACATACCTCAGGCTCTGCATCTCCCATTTCACAGCGAGAGGGGAGCCAATACAAACAACTCGCTGACTTATGGTGTTAAAAGTCTGTTGTGCAGCTTTTTGCAAGCTCCAGAGGGCTCAGCTCTCTGGACACACAGCCAGCAGCTAACCCACTACTCCCGATGTTACGTGTTCTCCTGCGACGCCTCAGTCAGGGACACCAGCCTTGAATCAACCATCTCCAGAGCCATGAAAATCCGTCATCCTGAAGTCATCCTGCTAGTCTTCCAGGCGGCGTCCTTGGCATATTGAAAAGTGGCCGGTCATGAGGCCCCGAGAGCGGGTCCCATTCCCGCAAAGAACCAAAGTCAGAGTGTAACTCCAGGTCAGGGTCCTCAAAAGAACCTTGAAAAGGGAAAAAAGGGATATCAAGGATAGAAATGGAGCTGTTTCTGAAGATACATGCAAAGGAGTCGCCATTTAGCGCCATCTTGACTTTGCTCCGCTGTTATTGTGAAAGATCATTACTAATGTATCCACGATCTCTTCAGCCATCTCTTTCAGAACCCTGAGGTGTAAACCATCTGGTCCAGGTGACTGAACTACCTTCAGACTTTTCATTTTGCAAAGAAACTTCTCCCTAGTTATGGTAACTTCACACACTTCATGCCCCCTGACACCTGGAACTTCCACCATACAGTGAAGACTGATGCAAAGGAGACACGAAGGAGGCAGGAGAGAAAACGTAAAACACACCTTTATCATGAAGCAGATGAACAAACTTTCTGATATGTTAAGAGTGTGGCTGAATTTACCTATGAGATCGCCAACACTACTGAGGCTGATCTCCGGCCAAGATCTGAGGAAGTGAGTGAGCGTACTTGTGTGGCAGAGCAGGGTACCTAATTTTTAAACAGAATGGATTGTGCAGATGCCGGAAATCCAGAGTAACAAACACAAAATGCTGGAACTCAGCAGGTCAGGCAGCATCTGTGGAGAGGAATAAACTGTTGACTTTTTGGGCCAAGTCCCTTCATCAGGATGGGAGGTCAGAGAATGTAGGCTGGCGGAGGGGAATGGGTAGAAACCAGATTGGGGGGAGGAGGTAAGTAGGTGAGGGAGGGGGCAAAGTGTGAAGGTGGGAAGTGAGAGGTGGAAAAGGTAAAGGGCAGAAGGGGGAATCTGATAGGAGAGAAGAACAGAGCATGGGAGAAAGGGAAGGAGGAGGGACAGCAGAGGGAGGTGATGGGTAGTGAGGAGGGGTGAGAAGGGACCCAGAATGGGAATGGAAGAAGCGAGGAGATGGGAGGGGTAGAGAAATGACTGGAAGTTAGATAAACTGATGTTCACGCTGTCAAGTTGGAGGCTACCCAGATGGAATATGAGGTGTTGCTCCTTCAACCTGAAAATGCCCTCATTGCGGCAGTAGAGGAGGCCATGGACTGACATGTCGGAATAGGAATGGGCAGAGGAATTTCAATGGCTGGCCACTGGGAATCCCCAGATATTTTTTCTTGTCTCACGGCAAGAAGTGGAAGGAGTTTTTGCCTGGCCGAAGCAAAAAGCAGAACTCTCTTTCAGACGGGAACTTGGAAAACATCAGTACAAAAGGAGGCTATTCATCTTCTTGAACTAATTCTGCCATGTGTAATTTGTGACCCGACTTTAAAAATCTGTTAATCCTAAATTTAAATTTAATGGCCCACTTAGAAGGTGGCAGATTAACTTGGAAATACTGGCTTTTGCCTTCAAAACTAAGCAGAGGTTCAGCACTCTTAAGCTAAGGCACAGCTCTAATTAATATCGAATCCAGAGCACTCGTCATAGATGTCGGTGGGGTAGCACACACCCCAGCAGATTTCCCCAACTTCAGAAACAAGAAGGAATGATTGCAAATGTTATGTTAGTGCAAATATGCTGTCCCCGTTCGCAGATGTAAGTAAATTTGATTTAAATAACTGTAATTGCTTCTAGCGTCATTTTTACATTTACGAACTAATCTCATGTTACTCTTTTTTTAATTTCATAATTTTGTGTTTTTTAAATGCTTATGAGCATTCAGATTTTGGTATGTGGTAAGCCTGAGAACACCACTTAACAAGATCTCACAGCAATTCTGGGGTCAGCGTGGCATTTCATTTGCCAGGAACTCACCAATGTGGAAGCAACAGGCTTTGGAGAGTAGGACTGGACCCAGACACTGACCGAGTTCACAAGACAATTACCAACCCTTACAATGAAATGCACAGCTAAAAAAATGTAACACTTCAAACAAATGTACTACATCTTGGTGGCACGGCCGCGTAGTGGTTTCCATAACCATGCCAACAACCCGGGTTCAATTTTTTTTAGGTTATGAGGACACTCAGTCCTCGTTTATTGTCATTTAGAAATGCATGCATTAAAAAATGATACAATGTTCCTCCAGAATGATATCACAGAAACACAGGACAAACCAGGACTAAAACTGACAAAACCACATAATTATAACATATAGTTACAACAGTGCAAAGCAATACCATAATTTGATGAAGAGCAGACCATGGGCACAGTAAAAAAAAGTCTCAAAGTCCCGATAGCCCCATCATCTCACGCAGGTGGTAGAAGGGAGAAACTCTCTCTGCCATAAACCTCCAGGCACTGACAACTGTCGATGCATTGGAAGCACCCGACCACAGCCGACTCTGAGTCCGTCTGAAAACTTTGAGCCTCCGACACAGCCTCTCCGAGCACCATCTCTGCCGAGCGCTTCGACCTCACCCCAGCCGCCGAGCAACAAGCAAAGCTGAGGACTTGGGGCCTTCTGCTCCGGAGATTCTGGATCACACAGCAGCAGCAGCAGCAAAGCGGGCATTTCAGAAAATTCACCAGATGTTCCTCTGTTCTCTCACGTCCATCTCCATAAAATCAGGATTGTGCACAGCACCCTACTTGACAGAAACAGACATCACCACCGGAGTGGCTGCTGCCAGCTGCGTCGCGCCGGCATCTTCTCCTCCCACCACTGTCCATGAGAAGTTTATCCGTTCTCCTGTGACATGACCCTCCAGATGCTCCAGTTCCTTCCCACATACAAGGTTAATTGTTCGACACGGGCTTGTTGGGCTGGAAGTCTGTTATCTCAAATAAATAAATTAACTCAGCTCTGAAAGGGTGGATTTCCATAACTTGGCTTGCTGTCCCATGCGGGATGCCTCTGTTGTATATCAACAGCACTTGCTTCACATTCAAAGAACTTCCACATCTTCAAAGAACTATCTCTAAATAAAAATAATAAAAATAAATCATTCTAATAACTTTTTGTTAGTGAACACAGCTGCAATGTCTTGTAATTTAACCCCGGTGTCCATCTGGAAAATCTATTGCTCATTTCCTCCTGGAGAAGTGCATCCTCCCTAAGTTTCAGGGCCAAGAACTGCTCTGAACAGGCCAAGGCTGTGTCCAACTGAGCACATCCTCTTGCTCCTTGTTGAAAGCTTTGCAGAACTGGAAGTTAGCATTCTCCAAGAAAACTTGTTTATTCTATCCTTAATGTTCTAACGTTTCCTGCTGAAGGGCCCCAGACTTTTTCATCTGTTAACGGTGAATTTTCTTGTACCAAATGCTTACTCTTCCCAAATTGTCACCTTCATACTTAAAGCATCTCTGACTACTGTTGTCAGCTTAATGAGCTATGCACAGTTACAATAGCTAACTTGGCTCCCAGCAGATAAAAATACACTGGCATCCAACATGAGTGGCAATTTATGTTAACATCATAGGACTTTACAGTAGGAGGCCATTCAGCCTACGATGTTGTACTGACTTTTTAACCTACTCTAAGATCATTCTATCTCTTCCTCTTATGTAGACCTATTTTTTTCCAATAATCCACGTGCCTATCTAAGACTCTCTTAAATGTCTCTAATGTATCTGCCTCGATCACCTCCCCAGCAGCCTATTCCATGCTCCAGCCACTCTTTGTAAAAATAAAATATTCCTAACATCCCCTTTTACTTTTCTCCTATCACCTTCAAATCATGCCCCCTGTAATAGCTATTTCCACCCTGGGTAAAAATCTCTGGCTATGCACACGATCAGTGTCTCTTATCACAACTGCTGAAGAGCATTTAATCGCTTTTCAATGATTCAAAAATAAAATGAATACCCATCGAGACAATATGCTTTATGTTTTCCCCCAAATGGAAATGTTCGCATTTCAAGGTCAAGTGGCCTTCAGAACTCCCTTTTCTCTCCACCAGCAAATGTAGCTACCCTGGGTTTTGGAATTGGCAGTTCTTTGTAGATGATCTTATTTACACCATATATCTATTATCATCACTAGTTTTTGATCCGGAACCCTGGATGAGCTCCATGATCTGCAGCCTCCTGAGGGCCAGATGAGAGGTATTCTAGTCTGGCCACCAAGAACATTACAAGGTGCTCCAGTTAAGATGGTGCCAGCATACAATGCTTGTCTGGTCAACGTCTTCCATGTAATCCACACAACTGTTTATTTCACCTCTTTTACATCTGCTTTTCATCTTCAGTGTGTTTCTGGGAACTGTTAGAGCCCGCGATTTACAGTTTGCATATCCAGTGAGCGATCCCGTGCTTTGCTGCCTCCGGGAAGATTCCAGGAAGTGAGTGCGAGCTCGTGACGAAGGAGCTCAGAGACAGGGCACGAGCCGATGATTGACTCCATTTTGCTGATTAAAGCGTCGAGGGAAACTGAAACATCGAGGCGAATGTGGAAGGCGAGCCAGGGTTCAGCTCTGACTGCCTGCCTTTTGATCTCTCAGTATTGTGGGCCAAATCAAAGGTGGTGACAGATCAGTATTTAGGAGGAAGTTTGACAATCTGGCTGAGTGGTGTCACAACAACAAACTCTTACTCAATGTCAGCAAGACCAAGGAGATGACTATAGACTTCAGGAGGAAGAAGCTAGACGTCCATGAGCCCGTCCTCATCAGGGGCTCAGAGGTAGAGAGGGTCAGCAACTTCAAAATTCTTTAGTGTTGCAATTTCAGAGGAGCTGTGCTGGGCCTCACAAATAAGTGTATTTACAAAGAAAGCACGGCAGCTCCTCTACTTCCTTAGGAGTTTGTGAAGATTCAGTATGACATTTAAAATTCTGACAAACTTCTATCGATTTATGGTGGAGAGTATATTGACTGGCTGCATCACAGTCTGGTATGGAAACGTCAATGCACTTGATTGGAAAATCCTGCAAAAGGTAGTGGATACGGTCCATTCCATCTCGGGTAAAGCCTTCCCGTCATTGAGCATACCTACATAGAGATCAGTCACAGGAAAGCAGCATCCATCATCAAGAACCCCCATCACCCAGGACGTGCTCTCTTCTTGCTGCTGCCATCAGAAAGAAGGTACAGGGGCCTCAGGGCCCACACCACCAAGTTCAGGAACATTTATTACTCCTCAACCATGATGCTCTTAAACCAGAGGGGATAACTTCACTCAACTTGACTGCCCCATCACCAATCTATTCCCACAACCTATGGACTCACTTTCAAGGATTCTTCATCACAAGTTCTCAATATGTATTGCTTATTTATTAGTATTACAGTATTATTACTCTGTTTTTGTATTTGTAGTTTGTTGTCTTTTGCACACTGGTTGTCTGCCCTGTTGGTGGGGTCTTTCACTAATTCTGTTATGGTTATTGGGTTTATTGAGTATGCCTGCAAGAAAATGAATCTCAGGATTGTATATGTACTTTGATAATAAACTTACTTTGAACTTCGATTGAGGCAAATATCAAGAAGTGACAAAAAATCAAGATGTTAACAACAGTTTAAATCTGATAACTCAAGATGCTGGGACTTTTTTTATGCATCAAGATTAAAATGCCACAGCTTAGGCGTCTTCAATGAGAAGCACGAATCAGCTTTTTAGCACCTTGCCAGTAGGTTGTTTTGGAGAGAAATTCAAAATAGCTGGTGAAGTCGATCACTACTGAGTTCAATTTTTCTCGTAGGATGAGCTATCCTGTGCTCCTGCGCACAGATGCGCTCATAAGGAAGGCACTTGGGCATCTTTCTTTCTTAGATGGTTAAGGGCTTGTCATGAAACACTGCTTACATCACAGTTGTGTTCAGAAGTTTAAATGCACGAGACTGTAAAAAGCTGCAGAGCACTGGACTCAGTTCAATACACGACATGCACATCTTCCCTGACGTCTATCACCAAAGATCCTCTACTGTCCGGCGTGAGGTACAGAAGCTTCCCACACAACCAGGTTCAAGAGAATCTACTTCCCTTCATTGGGAAAATCAGGCTGGTAATGGATCTCAAGAGGGTGAGTTTGTTGAATGCCTACGAGATGATTTTTTTGTGCAGTTTGTCATTGAGGTTACTAGAGGATCAGTTATACTGGATTGGGTGTTATGTAATGAACCAGAGGTGATTAAGGAGCTTAAGATAAAAGAACCCTTAGGAGGCAGTGATCACGATATGATTGAGTTTACCTTGAAATCTGATAAAGTCTGACATAGCAGCATTTCAGTGGAGTGAAGGAAATTACAGTGGCATGAGAGAGAAGTTGGCCAAAGTAAATTGGAAGGAGCTGCTGGCAACAATACAGCAGAGCAACAATGGTCTGAGTTTCTGGGAAAAAATGAGGAAGGTACAGGATAGATGTATTCCAAAATCAAAGAAATACTCAAATGGCAAAATAGTACAACTGTGGCTGACAAGGGAAGTCAAAGCTAATGTAAAAGCAAAAGAGAGGGCATACAACACAAAAATTAGCAGAAAAACAGAGGATTGGGAAGCTTTTAAAAACCTATGGAGCGCAACTAAAATAATCATTAGGAGGGAAAATATGAAATATGAAAGCAAGCTAGCAAATAAAATCAAAGTGGATAGTAAAAGCTTTTACAAGTATGTAAAAATATAAAAGAGAGATGAGAGTAGATATAGGACCACTAGAAAATGAGGCCAGAGAAATAATAACAGGGGACAAGGAGATGGCAGATGAACTAAATGAGCATTTTGCATGTCTTTGCTGTGGAAGACCCTAGCAGTGTGCCAGATGTTGAAGGGTGTGAGGGAAGAGAAGTGAGTGCAGTTACTGCTACAAGGGAGAAGGTGCTCAAAAAGCTGAAAGACCCAAGGGTGCATAAGTGACTTGAACGAGATGAACTGCACCCAACGGTTCTGAAAGAAGTAGCAGTAGATTGTGGAGGGGTTAGTAATGATCTTTCAAATCTCATTGGACTGTGGCATAGCGCCAAAGGACTGGAAAATTGAAAATGCCACTCCAGTGTTTAACAAAGGAGGAAGACGGCTATAACACTGGAAGAAATTATATCAGTGATTAAGACCTTACCTACTGGGAAAGCTCCTGGCCTAGATGGATTTACAGCAGAATTTTTTAAATGCTATGCGGAGGAGCCAGCTCTATTACTGTTGAATATGTACAATGAGTCTATAGAGTGGGGTAGTTACCCTCTACTTTATCACAAGCGCTAATTACATTGATTCTGAAAGAGGGTAAAGACCCGTGTGAATGTAAGAATTATAGACCAATTTCCCTAATCCAAAATGTTATCAAAGATCCTTGCAAACTGTTTAGATGTAGTAATAACATGGTTGATACATAGTGATCAGATGGGATTTATCAGGGGCTACAGCTCACCTGATAACATAAGGCATCTGGTGAATATTATGTGGTTGGTGGCCGATTATCAGTCACCTCTAGCAGCTATCTCACTCGATGCTGAAAAGGCATTTGATCAGGCGGAATGGGGCTATCTGTTTAAGATTCTTCAATTTTTTTGGATTTGGACCCATCTTTTTATAGTAACCCTGAAGCAGTGGTTCAAACTGGTGGTTACATTTCACCTTGCTTCTCTCTCGGAAGGGGTACCCAACAGGGCTCCTCACTTTCTCCAATGCTGTTCTGTCTAGCTTTGGAGCCCCTGGCAGCAGCTAACAGAGAGAATGAGAACTTTATAGGGATATCTGTGGGAGGACAGGTTCATAAACCAATGTTTTATGCGATGATATTTTATTATTTGTGTCGGACCCGAGTCGATCAGTGCCATGTCTTTTTAACATTATAAAGTCTTACTCTAGATTCTCAGGTTATAAGGTTAATTGGACAAAATCACAAGTGCTACTGTTGACTGCATATTGCCCTGCATCTGCTTTTCACCCAGGCCAATTTCACTGGCCAAAGAAGGGTATACGATATTAACTTTCCCCTCAGTTGAAGGATTTAGTGAAGATAAATTTTGATCCATTGTTGCAGAGAATTTCATGTGATGTCCGGAAAAGTAAATGCCTTAAAGATGACTAGCATTCCAAAGATTAATTATCTGTTCCAATAGTTACCAGTGCAAATCCCATTAACATATTTTAAGCAATTTGATAAAATAATTAAGGCTTTTATTTGGAATGATGAACGCCCATGCTTAAATTTTAACAAATTACAATTGCTAGTTGAAAGGGGGGCCTTAGGTTTGCCAAAGTTAATATATTATTACTATACCTTTACTCTTAAACATTTAGCACATTGATCTCTCCCTCCGGAGAGAGCGCATCCTTGGTATCACATTGAGTGTTCTGCTCTTCCTCCCATCCCTCCATTACAATGTTTGTCTATCAAGTTACCTCCTGAGGCAAGGTCTCACCCAATTATATCGCATATGCATTTGTTCTAGAATAAACTAGCCAGATTATTTAAATTTAATCCATATTTGAATGAAGCCTCGAGTATCTGGATGAATCCAAAGTTGTGTATTGATAAGTCCCCTTTCTTCTGGAGGGAATGGCAAAGGAAAGGCATAATTAAATTGGGAGACCTTTATAATGGTGATAGTTTAAAACCTTTTAATCGATTAATCCAACAGTACGATATCTCTAGGTCACAATTTTGGAGATATCTTCAACTGCATCATTTGCTGCATACAACTTCTGATTCTACACAGCAACCCCCACAAGTTGCTTCGATACTGTCTACTGTACTGGCTGCATATGGTAAAGGTCACGAAGCCTCAACTTATTATTCAGCTTTACCACAAATCTCCGGGGACAAAGTTCTGTTGGGTCTTAAAAGAGCATGGGAAAAAGACCTGAGTGTGACTTTTGAGACAAAAGAGTGGGACAAAATTTACAAAAATGTCAAGACAATGTCAAGAGACCTGAGGGTGCGCCTTTATCAGTTTAAGATCCGACATCGTTTCTATTGGACTCCAGCAAGGTGACATAGATTAGGGTTGAAAAACACCCCTGAATACTGGCCAGTGAGGTGGATAAAGGGGACTGAGTACATGCACTCTGGTCCTGTCCCAGAATTCAAGAATTTTGGACTATGATACATAAGTATATTGGTGAAGTTTTGGGTATTCAACTCCCTTTCTGCCCCAGACTTTTAGTCTTGGGAGACACACTTGGGTTACTTGGGGATAAACACTCTCAAAATTGGATCCAGACAAATATAATGGTAGGAAGACAAATTATACTTAGAGGCTGGAGGAACTTGGGGGGAGCCATCATTTCAGGAGTGGGTCACAGAAATAGCCAAAGTGGCAGCTTTTGAACACGTCTTACAAACAGTTTGATACATTGGACATCCATACACAAAACTGGGGCAAATATTTAGGTTTCCTGGGGGGGAGGGAGGAGATAGTGGTGAATGTAGTGGTGAAGGATATTACTGAATGGCAGCCTTTTCTGTTATTAGAGGTCTAAATAAACACACATGTTATATTGATATTTATTTCTGAAAAAAAATAAATTAAGGAGGAAGACAGCAGAAAGGAAATTATAGACCAGTTGGCCTGACCTGAGTATTTGGGAAGATGTTGGAGTCAATTGTTAAGGATAAGGTCATGGAGCACTTGGTGACACAGAACAAGATAGGACAAAGTCAGCATGGTTTCCTTAAGGGAAATTCTTGTCTGATGAACCTGCTGGAATTCTTTGAGGAGATTACAATTAGGATCGATGAAGGGAATGCAGTGGATGTTGTATATCTGGACTTTCAGAAGGCCTTTGACAAGGTGCCACACATGAGGCTGCTTACCAAGTTAAGAGTCCATGGCATTACAGGAAAGTTATTGGCATGGTTAGAGCATTAGCTGATTGGTAGGAGGCAGTGAGTGGGAATAAAAGGATCTTTTTCTGATTGGCTGCCAGTGACTAGTGGTGTTTCATAGGGTTCGGTGTTGGGACCGCTACTTTTTATGCTGTATATTAATGATTTAGATTATGGAACAGATGGCTTTGCTGCCAAGTTTGCAGCTGATATGAAGATTGGCGGAGGGGGCAGGTAGCATTGAAGAAACAGGAAGGCTACAGAAGGACAGACAGATTAGGAGAATGGGCAAGAAAGTGGCAAATGAAATACAATGTTGGAAAATGCATGGTCATGCACTTTGGTAGAAGAAATATATGCGCAGACTAATTTCTAAATGGGGAGAAAATCCAAAAATCTGAGATGCAAAGGGACTTGGGAGTCCTTGTGCAGAACACCCTAAAGGTTAACTTGCAGGTTGAGTTGGTGGTGAAGAAGGCAAATGCAATGTTAGCACTTATTTCAAAAGGGATGTGATACTGAGGCTTTATAAGGCACTGGTGAAGCCTCACCTTGAGTATTGTGAACAGTTTTGGGCCCCTCATCTGAGAAAAGATGTGCTGGCATTGGAGAGGGTCTAGAGGAGGTTCACATGGATGATTCTGGGAATGAAAGGGTTATCATATGAGAAATGTTTGATAACTCTGGGTCTGTACTCACTGGAATTTAGAAGGATGAGGGGGATCTCAGTAAAACTTTTCAAATGATGAAAGGTATAGACAGAGTAGATGTGGAAAGTATGTTTCCCATGACAGGGAATCTGGAACAAGAGGGTACAGACTCAGGACAGTGGAGCATCCATTTAAAACAGAAGTGTGGAGAAATTTCTTTAGCCAGAGGGTAGTAAATTTGTGGAATTTATTACCACAGGCAGCTGTGGAGGCCAGGTCGTTGAATGCATTTAAGGCAGAGCTTGATAGGTTCTTGATTAGACACAGGATCAAAGGTTACAGGAAGAAGGCTGGGGAGGGGAAAAGGATCAGCCATGATTGAATGGTGGAGCAGACTTGATGGGCCAAATGGCCTAATTCTGTTCCTATGTCTTATGATCTTATACGGTTCTTGGGGTATTTGACCCAAACCTAACTTGCAACACAGTTTAGGAACATCATGACCACTATGCATTAAAATTGATTTATTTTGTTCTAATTGTGCTTCTTTGTAAAAAAAAGTTTAATTATGTTTTTGTAAATCATAAACCCAAGAGATTCTACGGATGCTGGAAATACAGCACACACAGTGCTGGAGTAACTCAGCAGGTCAGGCGGCATCTATGGGAATAGATAAGCAGTCAACGTCCCAGGCCAAGACCCTTCATCAGGACTGGAAAAGAAGGGGACGATGCCAGAATAAAAAGGTAGGAGAGGGGCTGTTGGACAAGCTAGGTGATGGGTGAAGCCAAGTGTTGGGGGGGAGGGTGGGTTAAAGTAAGAAGCTGGAAGGTGATAGGTGGAAAAGGCAAAGGGCTGGAGAAGAAGGGACCTGATATGAGAGAGTGGGCCATGGGAGAAAAGGAAGGAAGAAGGGTACCAGGAGTTGATAGGTAGGCAAGAGGCTGCAATAGGCTAGAGTGGGGGAAATAAAAGAGGGAAGGGGGAGGGAAAAATTACTGGAAGTTGGAGAAATCAATTTTTGTGTCATTAGGTTGAAGGCTACCTTAACAGAATGAGGGATTGTTCTTCCACCTGACGGTGCTTTCATCACGGCAGGAAAGCAGGCCATGGACCAACAAGTAGGAATAGGAATGGGGATAGGAATTAAAATGGCCAGTCACCGGGAAACTACACTTTTTTGTGGATGGAGCAAGGATGCTATCTGCCTGTGATGTTGCTGTGAATAAGCTTTTCACTTCACCTGTGTACACGTACTTGTAAATACAACAATAAACTGGACTTTGACAATTTTTTCCAGTTCCTTGGAATAAAATCAGAATTCATAATATTGACCAGCTTGTCTAATATCCAACTCCAAACTCAAAATTAAGTCACCCACACCAAATCAGCACTGTCAAAAGGTTTCGCCATTGGGCAGGAGGTCCTACTGGTGACATTAGTTATTAAAAGAGCTGACAAACTCATTCAGGACCCAGTAATAAGGCTGCCTGGATCTTATCCACCCCGAGGAACATGGACAGTTCTAAACAGGGTCTGAATGAGGAATGGGCATTATGAACACTGAATGCAATGATTGCAGGACCAGACAAGCATCAGATTTATTATCAGACTTAGATGTGTCAAATTTGTTTTGTAGTAAAGGAACAAGGTTAAAAAAAAGAAATAATGAGGTAGTGTTCCTCAACTATTTAGAAATATGACAGTAGAGAGAAATAAGTTGTTTCTGTATCATTGAGTGTAGGTCTTCAGGCAGAGAGGTACCTCCTCTCCAATAGCAGTAACAAGAAGCGTGCATGTCCCAGATTTTTAAGGTCCTTAGTAATGGATGCTGCCTGCTTAAGGAGCAGCTTCTTGAAGATGTCCTTGGTGTGGTTGTGATGGAGCAGGCTAAATTTACAACCCTCTGCAGCCTCTTGCCAAGAGGGTCATCCTGTGCATTGGAGCCTCCACACCAGGCAGCCAGTCAGAATGCTTTCTACTGTACATTACAGACACATCAAGTCTTAATAAGTTCACATTTAAGATAAATTCCATTTTTGAAAAAACTATATAGTGCCTTATGACCCAGGATTCATGTTGCTACACTGCTAGCAGCCTGTAATAAGCATAGGTAACTTGCACTGAGAGTCACTGTGATGACAGCAAGGATTCTTGGAGCACGCTGGAGGAACTCAGCAGGTCGGGCAGCATCAGTGGAAACGATGAGTCGACGTTTCAGGCCGGAACCCTTTGTCAAGGAGGGAGGAGGAAGGATTTGAAGAATGCTTGTAGGTCCAGTTGAAAGACCAGTACTTTGAAAGACAAAGGGGTGGGGGAGGGGAAGCTGGGACGTCATAGACAGGAAAACAATGGGTAGTAGGAGGCAGAACCATGAGGGAGGTGATAGGCAGCTGGGGGAGGGGGCAAAGTGAAATAGGGATAGGGGAAGGGAGGGGGAGGGAATTACCGGAAGTTGGAGAATTCTATGTTCATACCAAGGGGCTGGAGACTACCTAGACGGTATATGAGGTGTTGCTCCTCCAACCTGAGTTTAGCCTTCTTCTACTACCCATTGTTTTCCTGCCTGTGCCGTCCCTGCTTCCCCTCTCCCACCCCTTTGTCTTTCAAATTACTGGTCTTTCAACTGAACCTACAAGCATTCTTCAAATCCTTCCCCCTCCTTCCTTGTTCAGTCCTGATGAAGGGTTCTGGCCCGAAACGTCGACTCATTGTTTCCACTGATGCTGCCCAACCTGCTGAGTTCCTCCAATGTGCTGTGAGTGTTGCTTTGATCCTAGCATCTGCAGATTATTTTGTGTTAGCAAGGATCCTTGTTATGTTGAACATCAACCTTGATCAGCATGGGAGAAGCAGCATTTTGTTGTTGATTATATTTTAAACTTCATTTCTCAAAATGTGATGCAACTTTTTTTGAGGAAGGAGTGTGTGGTGGAAAAAGTGGTATGGACAAGCAGAGTCAACACTGGAATTTATTGAGTTCAACTATGTTTGCAGCTGAAATACTGAAGCTTAGAATATAAAACTCAAATTCATCATCTTCAAATGTTTCATACACCTACTTTATTAAATGAAATGCTCATTAGTTTAACACTGGATTCACACCTACCAATGGTTGAAGTTCCACCATTACACATACAGGTTTTGAATCATGATTTCTGATACTTGACCTGCTACTTCATTATAACACCATTTTACTAGTCAATCCTTAATGGCGTAAAGGATTAGTTTTCCCATAAATGTTGACTGACAAGGTATTTCCCAGCTTGTTCAGTTTTTTTAGAAAAGCAAATAATATTGCCCTCTATGCAAGGAGAATGTCACAAAATCAAGATTTGAGAAGCCAACTGCAAAGTACGATTCTTGATAGGTAGCAAGATCAAACCTGAAATTCCACAGTATGTACTTAAATTTCCATGCTTTCAGAAAAAGTGAATATTGTGACTGTACAGGTTAAAATTAGTGACATGTATGATCAAGATCTAAAAAACTTTGATCAGAAGGACAAGGGAAAATAGGTGTCAAATAAACTTAGGAGAGGATGAAAACAGCAGAAGTTCCAAGGATAGGAAAAACATAAGACAAACGATAGTGGTTGGTCAGTGATTTCAAAAGTGCAATAATCAAGTTAAAGGGATTAACTTTGCACTGTCTAACAAAGCATTGGAAGTGGTTCCTTATAAATCTTTAACTTATGAAAAGGACTGAAAACATTTTAAATAATAATGAATACTTTATTGATCCTGAGTGGGCAATTCTTAACAAGAGTCAAACCATTACTTCAAATTCCAATAATCTACTATAAGACTACTTAGAAATCCTGATGTTTTAGCATCATGCTCACAGGTAACATTTCCCACACTCCCATCCAACTTACCCAGGTCCTTGTTCCCACCTTCCCCATTCCCGCACTAGGGCCCTATTTTCCAAGCTCTTTCTCAGCTGACCAGGATCTCTTTTTTCTCACTCCCATTAAACTTCCTATGTTAACTGGGAAATTTACTATATCCCAAAAATGAACACAAATATACTGGGGCAAGGCCTGCATCAATATTTCAAGTGTGCTGGATAATTGAAGATATTACTGTATTTAAATTTACAACGAACATTTTTGTCATTAGTCCCAATACTTAGTTCTCCTTTACAGGTACTGAAGGAGAGAGATTTTAGTTTCAACTAGGTTGCAAGCAGAGCACCAGTCAAGTGAGACAAACTAGAGCAATAGGCAAATGAAGTAATTAATTGACACAGGACAATTTCTCAGTACCAGCACAAAATGACAAGATACTGACCTCTGAGCTTTGGGTATTACTGAATATTGAGAATTACCAACCTGAATAATACTACCCAAACGCAGATAACAGACTGGGACATGCATCTCTCCAGAGAGTGACTTCAGGGGGAAATTAATTATAAAGTTCACAATGGGGAAAAAACCCTAAAGAGTTTTCTTGAAGCTGGCATGTACAGAATTAGCAAGAAAAGGTTTTTGTATGCTTCTGAGTAAGAAGGAAATAAGAAGCCAAGTTGAGAATTATTTTCCTAGTGTAGGAAATAACTCCACAGATAAAATATAAACTAAATATAAACAATAAAAAATATAAACTTCAATGAATTCAGGAAGTGAGAATGGTGTGAAATGTAGTTATATAGAATAAACCTTTATTTTCAGATAAATGGATCATTGTACAGACAAAAAAATTAAACAGCTTGAATTATGTTACCTTAATGCACAGATTACTGGTGGAATCAGTTACCTTAACACACACATTACTGGTGGAATAGTTTTAGTGATTCAAAAAATATTACAAAAGTGCAAGACAAGCTGCACTACACACAAGGTAGAAAAATTTACATTAGACAACTACAATAAAAACACCTGCTAGTATTCATTTTAAAAATAGTATCTAAAACATGAATTACACCGCAGTTCTGCAGGTGATCCTCAATGAAATCTGTAGTGTGACAAGATCTATGCAAAACAAAAGCTGCACACAGAGATGAACTACAAAAATGTCCATCTAGAATGCCAATTACAAGCTACTACTGAAGTGAATTGAACTTTGAACTAGCCTTTGAGACTGTGGCAGGACAGCATCAGGCTTTATCCATTAATATCAGCAAACTCATTAAATACATGTCTAATCTTCTAAAGCCACATGGATGACACGGGTGACAAAGTTACAATTATTAATTCTTAGCTGCTAGTCTGAAACAATCGTATCTGAATGCAGATGACATTACCGGACTTTGTGTCATAAACAAGACTGCATAGTAAGAATCATCGTGGAGTAAGTAATCACTCCCTCCGTCACTGATTAGATGTGATTGCTGTACATTCCACGTGCAAGATGCACTGCAGCAACTTGCCTAGTCTTCATTGGGAATTCCCTAATACTTTCAAAGCAGCTCGACCATCAGGCCTGCAGTAGTTAAGGGAGGTGGATGATCACCGTCATCCCAAGGGCAGTTAAGAATCAGTAATAAATGTTGTCCTTACCAATAATACCCCAAACCCCAATCTGTGGATTAATAACAAAATGATTGCAAGACATCTCATCCTTCTTCCGCACAATTGCCAATTACTTCAGAAAGAGAAATCTTCCTTATGCAAAGCTTTTATAAGCAATTAGTGAATCCTCAGCTAGAGTAGTGTTCAAGTTGGTCACTCAACTTCTGGAAGAACACCAAGAAATTGAGTAGAGAGATGAGGAAATATGCTACAACAAAAATCATGGATAAGGAACACCAGCTCCAAGACCAGGGAAGTCTGGTTTAAGAGAAAACTAAGGGGAGAATTAATGGAGGTACTCAAAAATCCCTCCCCAGAAGTAGAGGAGGAAGAGTAAATAGAGGACACAAGATTCAGATAACCATCTAAAGTATCATGAGGTTAGGAGAGTTTATTAAATGTGGTTTCATTCGATCTCGATTTATTTATTGAGATACAGCACAGAATGGGCCCTTCCGGCCCTTCCAGCTGTGCTGCCCGGCAATCCCCCGATTTAACCCTGGCCTAATCACAGGACAATTTACAATGATGAATTAACCTATCAACCAGTAAGTCTTTGGACTGTAGAAAGAAACCCACACAGCTCACAGGGAGAACATACAGGCAGCGGCAGGAAATTAACCCGTGTCACTGGTGTTGTAAACCATCGTGCTAACCACTACTCTACCGTGCAGATACGTTAGTGAAAGGTGAAAATATTGCCATGTACTGTCACCCCGCTATGCTATTAGAGGCTATGACCCAATGGTGTGGGGAAAATAAAATAACCCACCAAAAATTGAACTACTGATAATTTCATGTATTTAAAAGTGTGTTTAAACAGAGAGACAATTATAATTAAAGGAAAAAGTTAAATAGGAAATGCCTGAACATCTTTCTTTTCACGGAGTTACTCCAACGATCTCTTATAATTTCTCACCCCGCCCAATAGTGCTTTGATTGTGGTGAAAACATTGTAATAAAATTGTACAAAAGTAATAAATCTTAAGGAAAAGAACAAGTCTCCTGCTGTGGAACACACCTTCGGCATGATCCACACATCAACGGGACAAGTACAATTTTAGACAAGCCGTACTTGGTCAGCACTTAAGTCGTCAGAGATAAGATAGGCACAATAAGCTATAAAAATACTATGTGCAACCAATTTTCTTGCTCCCTTCCCATACTAGTCATCAATAACAGGTACGGTGAGCTAAAGTACACACGTCTCCAGTTTAGTCGGAATGGATTTAACATTAGCGTGACTTTTTAACAGTTTTAAACTACATTGACTAGGTAGCCATCCTTTATATAACTACTATATACTGCAAAAATTATTTTTGCAAGTTTGGAAGTGGAACATAAAGACAAGGCATTTTTACATAGATAACATTTAGTCTTGATATTCTCCGCTACTGCAGAGGACTGTCAAATGCTGATTCGGGTAAAATTGTGATTTTCAATTTTTTCTCTGGCCAGCTGTACTCCTTTGGCAGTTTCACCTGAAGAAAATAATAAACATATTTAGTGAGTAAAGTAAAACTGGAAATGGCATCAATAGAAAATTAAACATTTAATAAGCAACAGTAGAGCTACTTGTTCTTTACTGACCTACTAATAAACCCTTAAGTTAGAAGGAAGAAATATTCTGTGAGCTGCTAATCAGAAGTTGGTGGCTGGTTTGTGATGTTCTGCTTGTTTCATAGAAACAGCATCATCAATTTACGATTCTGAGGCTTCAGTAATCACCACACTTGTATGATACCTACTGATTTAATTTGCATAGACTGAGCAATCTAACTTTCAAGAATATAACAAATGTTTGTCAATCAATCTCATCCCCGGGATTGTGGACTCATTCCTTCAGTGAACTGTGATTGGTTTTCAAGTTGCCATGATTTAATTTTTTTTGCTTGCATTTCCTTTATTTGATCTCTCTACACCCTGCCCCCAACCAATCTCTGTTCCTCTACATCTCTCTTTCAACATCCATTTCCACTGCCATGGCCTGAATGACTTCTGTCCAGTTGCACTCACCCCCATCATTGCAAAGTGCTTTGAGAGACTGGTTCTATCATATCTGAAATCCTGTCTGCCCACTACCCTGGACCCCCATCAATTTGCCTATTGCACCAACAGGTCAACAGAGGACGCCATCTCCATGGCACTTCACTCTGCCCTGACCCACCTGGACAGCCCAAACTCTTACGTCAGAATGCTGTTCATTGACTTTAGTTTGGCATTCAATACTGTGATCCTCTCCAAGCTGATCGTCAAACTTCGCCAGCTTGGTAACAGCTCATCCCTCTGCAATTGGACCTTGGACTTTCTGACTAACAGACCCCAATCAGTTACGTTAGACAACCTCTCCTCCTCCACTCTCACCCTGAACACCGGTGTGCCTCAAGGCTGTGTGCTGAGCCCTCTTCTGTACTCCCTTTTCACCTATGACTGTGTTCCTGTACATGGTTCTAACTCCATAATCAAGTTCGCAGACGACACCACGATGGTTGGCTTGATCAGAGGGGATTACGGGACAGTCTACAGGGATGAGGTCCAGCACCTGGCTGCGTGGTGTGCCGACAATAACCTGACCCTTAACATCCAGGAGACCCTTAAGACCAAGGAGATCATTGTGGACTTCAGGCATGCTAGAAGCTACATTCACGTCCCCATCTACATCAACGGAGCTGTAGTGGAGCGTGTATCAAGCTTCAAATTCCTTGGTGTCCACATTTCCGAGGATCTCACCTAGTCCCTGAACTCCTCCATCCTGATCAAAAAGGCACAACAGTGCCTTTATTTCCTGCGGAGCATGAAGAAAGCTCACCTCTGTCCCAAGATACTGACGGACTTTTACCGCTGGACCATTGAGAGCATACTCACCAACTGCGTCTCAGTGTGGTATGGCAATTGTCCTGTATCGGACCGCAAAGCACTCCAGCGTGTGGTGAAAACTGCCCAGCGGATTATCGGCACCCAATTGCCCACCATTGAGAACATCTACCATAAATGCTGCCTGGGCAGGGCAAAAAGCATGGATCTCACCCTAACCATGGACTTTTTACTCTCCTCCCATCCCAAAGACACTACAGAAGCCTCTGCTCCTGCACCAGCAGGCACAGGAAGAGCTTCTTCCCTGAGGCTGTGACCCTGCTGAACCTCACATCACAGCACTAAGCAGTACTGCACCCATATTGTACTGTCTCAGTACTTTTAGATTTGTGTGCTGTATTTTTTACTCACAGTTATTTTGTAAATAACACTATTCTTTGCAGATGCTAACTGCATTTCATTGGCTTTGTATCTGTACTCGGCACAATGACAATAAAGTTCAATCTAATCTAATCTAATTTCATTTTGAAACCATCTACCCTAATTCACCATTTTCAGTCTGTGTGTGTATATATATCTAAAGCCTCCAATTGATTATGCAGATACTATTTTTCTGTTCGAGTTTACCGAAACATTTGTTGTCCTATTACTACCTTGCACTTCCAGCAACATTGTAAGCAAAGTATTTCTGAGATGCAGGAATAGACTCTGAGATATCATACTTACTAATTTAATCTAAAATTCATAGGTTAAAGAAGTTTTGTACATCTTGCAAAAATATAAGAGAATCAGCCAGAACAAGCGGGATCTCCCAGTGGCCACCCATTTTAATTCCACCTCCCATTCCAATATGTCCATCCATGGCCTCCTCCACTGTCGTGATGAGGCCACACTTAGGTTGGAGGAACAACACCTTATATTCTTCTTAGGTAGCCTCCAGCCTGATGGCATGATCATTAATTTCTCGAACTTCTGGTTATGGTCCCACACCCCGCCCCACTCCCTCTCCATTTCCTATCCCCTTTTCCCTCTCTCAACTTATCTCCTTGCACATCCATTGCCTCCCTCAGGTGCTCCATTTCCCTTTTTCTTTCTTCCATAGCCTTCTGTCTCTTTTACCAATCAACTTCCCAGCTCTTTAATTCATCCCTCCCCCTCCCAGTTTCACCCGTGCTTCTCTCCCCTCCCCCCACCTTTTAAATCTACTCAATTTTTTTCTCGTCCTGCCGAAGAGTTTCGGCCCAAAACATCGACTGTATTTTTTTCCATAGATGCTGCCTGGCCTGCTGAGTTCCCCCAGCATTTTGCAAGTGTTGTAAGAGAATCAATCTTACTTTTCATAGATAATAGTGAAATTTTTAACATTTCTTCTCCCCACTACAACTATGTTTCACTTATAAAACCAGAAACAGTGGCATTACCAAAGGTAAACATTAAGCAATTAATGCCTTAAGGCACATATTACAATTATAATAATAGATCCAAGTGCTATTTAAATTACTGGCACTTAAGTTGACGATAAGTATTCTCGACGCCCATATGGGACTCCGGGTTAAAGATCTTCCCTGCTTCTCCAACAACTCAGTAAGAGCCTCAGAAGAACGAAGATTTTAAAAAAAATCATTGCTCAAATTTGATTACTGAAATTATCAATAATTGCTTGTGCTACACTATTTGATCATACCAAAGAACAGCAATTTTACTCCAAAATATTGGAAAGATTTGAATAAATTCTAAAAGTGCTTAAAATGTACTGTAGCATTTAATTTCTCTAAATTACCAACTGCTTTTAAACAGTGAGGACAAAGGAGGAATTTCTACATTTACTTAAATCCAGGCAATCATGACTTTGCTTCAATGTTATTTTTAAGATATCAAAATTTACTACTGCAATACTTATAGCAGAAAACAATAGTAATTTTGACTATGAAACTGCAGTTTAGGGAGAAAGTTTTCTTACAACATTTTATGAAATGTTGAAGACTGTTTACTTGCTACTGCTGCCTGACAGTGGAACAAGAGAAAACAAAGTTCTAGTTAAATTGGGGGGTGGGGGTGGTGTTGTAACACACATACTATGTTAACAATATTCCAATAAAATCAATGCTTTGAATAACCAAATGAAGGTATGTATATTAACCTGATGGTGAATGTGGTTGCATTGAACACAAAATCAATATTGTACAAACTGGGACTCTAAAGAATACATATACTGTACATATTTCTCTTTATACATGCACATAAACCAAGTTTCCCTTAATCTCTGATGACTTGTTTATGAAATCTTACTTCTTCTGGGGAGGCCAGGTCTTCCAAATCCTCTAACATCCTTTCCACAAATTCTTCATTCAGCAGAATCTGCAAATGGTTACAACAAAGTTGAGGTGAATAGACACTTCCTTCCACATGTCTCATCATATAATTGAACTCTGAGCAAACTATTGGGGCACAGTCTGATATCATCTTCATTCAATGAGGTAACGTCACATCAAAACTGAGAATTTTTACAGATTCTACAATTAACCCATTATGAATATCCCTTGAAACTTAAAAACTGCCTCACCTGCAGATGCTGGAAATCCGAGCAACACAGTCAAAAAGCTGGAGAAGCTCAGCAGGCCAGGCAGCATCTATGGAAAAGTGTACAGTTGACGTTTCGGGCCGAGACCTTTCAGCAGGTCCTGCTGAAGGATCTCAGACCGAAATGTCGACTGTACTCTTTTCCATTGTTGCTGCCTGGCCTGCTGAGTTCCTCAGGCATTTTATGTGTGATGCTCCCTTTCACTCTCCCTGGTCCACCCATAGTTTTATACACTTCCATTAAGTCTCCCTTCACTCTCTGTTCCAAAGTAAACAACCCTCAGCTTTATTTCTAACTTCAGGTGTAGTCCTGGCAGCATTCTCTCAAATCCCCTTTGCAACCTGTTGTCCTGTCACATCTATTCTACCAAACCAAAGACTTTCTTTGGTTCTAGCAGAATTTGAACTCCATTGTTTTCCAGTGCAATAGATACAGACATCCCACCTCTCCCGGAACTTCCGGAAGTCTCCCGCATATTAATAGTGGCTCCCTGATGCCCGCAAATTATAAACAATATCACGGAAATCAATTTTTTTTGAGAGCAAGCGAGAGAAAAGCAAGAGAGCGCGCGAGAGCGACGAGAGAGTGCGCGCACGAGCAATAGTGAGAGAGAGCACGCGCGAGTGCCATGGCAAAGTGTTCCAAAAAAATATATAAAACGTACGTCACCCCAGACTACACTAAAGTGTACCCCTTCCTAATAGGGGTCAAAATAATGACAGTGTTGCTCGCTGCACTGTTTGCAACAGTGACTTTTCTATTGTCCATGGTGGGTTAAGATTGTAAATGACATGTTGAGGTGGGTTTAACAGGTGTCATTCATTCATTAGCATAGCTAACGTTATTTAAACTAGCCAGCCAGCTGCTAAGGAGCTACTCTATTGCAGACATCCCACCTCTCCCGAAAGTCTCCCGCAAATTGATGGTGCTACCTCCCTGAAATGAGTTTTTGCAGGGTGGAATGTCTGTAGATATGAAAACCAAAATATATTATTTTTCTGGATTATCTTAGGATATTAGTGATCTATTTACATTAACTCTGAAGTCTTTTGCTTATTTGTCACTGATTTTTTAAGAACACAAGCAGCTCCAGCCTCTCCTCCTCACATATTTTTAAGCACAGAAATGGCATTTGATTGAAATGTATGAAACATATATTTGTGCACCCTCCTAACCCCCAGAAAAACAATTCCTGAGGAACATGGCTAGAAGCCATATGCAAAAAATGAGATGATTTATTTGTGACTTTTGGGATCTCTGCAGGTAAATTGAAATGTTATTCCCTTTTTCCATTTACTTTTAAATTCTTTGTCAAGTTTCCTTTAATGCCTTTAAATGCATGAAGGGCTAAATTGATACATGGGATCATTAGTGGCTCCTGGTTGACAAGGGACTTTTAGAGCAGTGCACAAATGAGTGTGTTCCAGTGAGTCTGAGTATACAGAGCAAATGTATACACATCCTGAAGGTTTGTGCTGGTGCAAATTAAATGCCTAGGAGAAATTTCCTTCTGCAAAGTCCTTTAGTTGAGTGATTTATGATGAGAGCAAAATTGAAGCTTGTCAGTACCACCACAAGTTTTTAAATGTCCCAGGGGTATTCTGTGCATTGGACTTTTTGAAGGTGATTTCTTTCATTTCTGATTACTAATGCTAAACCGATGCAAGTATCAGGGTAGCACATGCAAATTTAAAATCTGCAGATTTTCAGCATCTGAAAGATCTCCCGTGTTTATGATTTTCAAGTATCAGGACAGGTTCTACTCTTCTGTCATCCAACTAATAAAACATTTCCACCTATCGTTGGAACTGGGCGCTTTAAGTAATGTGTAACTGCATCTTGCAGTACCGTCCCTAACTATTTGGGCTTTCCATATGTAGTGGTTCTTTAAAAGAATGTCTAATTGTGTTGAAAGCACCAGTTTTTTTTTATAAAATGCATTGTAGTTCACTTAAGTTTATGGATGTTCTTTTAAAAGTTCAATAGAATGTACTTCCACTACACTTTTACATTCCAAACATTTTAAACAATGTAAAACAGAATCTCAATTATTCATTTTGTATCATTGTAAGCTGATTAAGTTAAATTTATTACTTTTGGTTATGGAACTTGCAAGAGGAGAAAGTTTCTCCCTAATTGCTCTGCTCTACCAAAACCCTTAGCTTTTGAAACATCCCACTTTCTTCACTTTAAAGATAAGTGATCCTAGTTTTTAAACTATCTTTCCACAAAAACAGGCTCCCCTGACTCTGCTGTCATCCTGTTTAATCTTTCACCGCTTTCTAGTACTTTGAACCTTTCATGTGACGTTTAGTATTATACTCCAAACTAAGTTGGGTCTTATCATTGAGCACCATGACTTCCTTATTTTTCTATTCTAAAGGCCTATATATTTATTTAACTTGCTCAACCTGCCTTGCCGTCAAGGATATGTGGCAAGTCACTACCTCTAACCCTGCTGTTGCAAAATCTGAGAGCCATATCATTTAGATTACACTGCTCTTCTATTTACTTGCAAAACATTGTTTAGTGGATGCCTATTTTCCCAGCTGTATCTGTAGCAGATTTTTAGTGTGTACAGAATGTCCAATATTAAAGTTAGTGATGAATAATGCCCAATTTTAGCTCTTTTGCCAAAATAATGCTACTGCACACTATAAAGTCCTAAATCTGAACATACAAAGGAAAATGGTGAGAGAGCTAAATTTAACGAGGTGCTAGTGGAGTTTAGGTCAAAGCATGTAACAGTGACACATCAAAGGTATTGATTGGAAGTTTTAATGAAGTACTAAACAAAAGAAGTAATCTATTAATAATATAGATTGAGAGAGTTGTAGTTTTGCAATACTTGGTACTTTTGGTACTTGGCTACCAAAAGACTGGGGGAAGGACTTTGAACACCTCAGCTCTGTATATTTTAGACCAACTGTTTCGTAATTTCTTTAATGTTGGTTAAAGCTTATGGAATAAAATTGGTGCGGGACTGTGAGAAGGGATTTCAAAATGAGAATTTTTTGCAAAATTGTGTGAGTAGATCTCTATTAGATATAGATTAACAAGAGATTCTGCAGATGCTGGAAATCCAGAGCATCACACACAAAATGCTGGAGGAACTCAGCAGGTCAGGCAGCATCTCTGGAGAGGAATAAACAGTCGAAGTTTCAGGCTGAGGCCCTTCATCATGACCATGAAGTATCTTCCTGCTGAAGGTTCTTGGCCCATTACATCGACTCTTTATTCCACTCCATAGATGCTGCCTGACTTATTGAGGGGCTCCTGCATTGTGTGTCCGTCAGATTTGGATTGAGACAACTCATTTGTTCTGGAAATGTTCTCTGATTTTCTCCCCGCACCCCCCCCGCCATGTTTTTTGAAATAATTTGGGAAGCAGATAGTTCAAAAATTTTACTGTGTATTTGGGAAATGAGAATGCACAGTAAATAAAATTAGTGTAGCAGGTTCTGTAAATGTTTTCATTATGCTGTAAAGTCCTTGAATGAATTGTTTTGAATTAAATTATGTTTATTCTTGAAATGCCTAAATATCTATGAACTGAAAGTGCTAGGCTTTACATTCAAGATTGGTTGAAAAATCACATAGGTTATAAACTAGCTACTTGGATACTGCTGAGAATCACTGCCATTCATCTAGTGTCCTCTTGTTTGAGGGTGAAAGGGAAACCTACTTCCTCTAGTAGTGAGAATAATAATTATTAAAGTTTTAAGCCATATGGTATTAGTAGAGCAGAGTTGAGGAACTCGCTGCTTTCCACAACCTAGTAGTGCAGGTCCAGTGGTGGTTAAAAGCCCTCAGCAGGTATAAACGTAAACACGAGGAATTCTGCAGATGCTGGAAATTCGAGCAACACACATCAAAGTTGCTGGTGAACACAGCAGGCCAGGCAGCATCTCTAGGAAGGGGTACAGTCAACGTTTCGGGCCGAGACCCTTCGTCAGGATTAAATGATGGAAGAACTAGTAAGAGGACTATGAGCAAGAGCTCTTACTAGCTCTTCCTTCAGTTAGTCCTGACGAAGGGTCTCGGCCCGAAACGTTGACTGTACCTCTTCCTAGAGATGCTGCCTGGCCTGCTGCGTTCACCAGCAACTTTGATGTGTGCAGCAGGTATAAATTTTCATTTTACATAGACCTATGCCAAAGATGTGTAGGTAAGACTGTAAATATAAATTTGGTTAAGAAAGTCATGAGCTTTCATAGGCAATTCATTCCATGAGGATCACCAGACCCAGGCAGTTACTCTCCCAAGTTGTCAAGGCTGATCACTGATAACCCACCCCACCACACCCACAACCAGTAGTTTATTATTTCCTGTCAGTGTCATCTTACGTACAGTCACTTCTGTGCCGAGTGTCACTTTATGTACATACAATCAGTCTATGTATACAAGCTGACCTTATGTATTTGTATTTAGTGTTTTTTATTGTGTTCTTGATGTTTTTTTTTACGCTGCATCAGATCTGGAGTAATAATCATTTCATTCTCCTTTATACTTGTGTACTGATAAATAACAAAAAAAATCTAGAATCTTGAATAATGCCAAACCTATATAAAAAAAAATTTAGAAGTTAGTTTAGTTTTAAATGAGGACAAAGAGAGAAAGACAAAAATAGAAGTAAGGCACGGTCAAACAAGAATGCTTAAACAAAACTCCATCGGTTAAAGCATGGTGGCGAGGGTTTTGTAAGGAATGCCCAGAAACTGAGTATCATCCGGAGGCACAGCCAGCAGCAATGCCGGGATTTCTGTACAGATATAAAGGCAGAAATGATGATCAGATCAGGAACCTTAATTAGGGTCATGTAATGCTTGTCAAATTACAAAAATATGGAAGTAAAACAGCTTTTAGAAACGTGTCAGATTATGACAGAGAACCTGCCAACTCCATGTTCTTAATTACAGATTTCTTTTTGTATGTTAAAACAATACTTGTACTAACTTAAAAGTGGACAATTAATGCAAATGGGAGAGCAACAGAAAAATGAAGATTATATTTTAAAAGAATAATCACTAATAAAACCTTTAATGTGATTTGCAAGGTTAAGATTCTTAAGAAGAATATTTACGTAACCAGCCAGGATGGTTAGTTAGAAGTGGATAGTTATTTAACTTCACAAGAGGAGGAAGGCAAATTATTTTCTGCTATTGGCATAGTAATAACTGATTGATCACGTAGCCATAATGAGTAAAAGGCATGGTAGTAAAGCGGATGCTCACCTGTAGCCATGGACCGTGGGCTGCATATGGATGGTCCTCTGTGGCAAATGCCCCTTCAACTCCAGTAGAGACAAATGTGATCGCTGTATCTCCTGTTATGCTTTTGTAAGTAAAGTGCCTTCCATGTAACAATCTACCTCTAAAATTTAAAAAAAAAGCAAATTTCATCACAGACTTGTATTTGCTTTCACATATACAGGCTGCTTCGATTGAAACTATTTCTGAGAAGCAGCATAATACATTGACTAGGTTTCCACTAGGACTGGAAGAGAGATCCGTGCCTGCAGTCATGTGCTGTGGATGCGCTGTTGGACCAGGGGAGCCAAAGATATACATTTTGGCACACAGACCTACGGCTGGGTCAACTTTTACTTGAATTTTTTTTGGTGGTGGGGAGGGAGGGGAGAGTTCCACGTCTAAAGTGGAATGAAATTATCTGAGGAAGTAAAAATTAATTCTTTGTTGGGTGCAGGAGACTTTTATTTATTTATTTATTTAGCCATCCAGTGCAGAGTAGACCCTTCCGGCCCTTCGAGCCACACCGCCCAGCAACCCCACAACGACAATGAACCCTGACTTTATCATGGGGCAACTTACAATGATCAATTAACCTATCCGGTAGGTCTTCAGACTGTGGGAGGGAACTGGAGCACCTGGGGAAACCTCACGCATCCCACAAGGAGCATGTACAGAGACTCCTTACAGAACGGCATCAGAATTGAACTCTGGATCACCTCGAGCTGTAACAGCCTTGTGCTAACCACCACGCTCCTGTGGTGCCGATTGATAAGTATTTCATTGTAACTTTGAAATATACTAAAAAAAGGAAGAACTGGAGTAACGATGTTTAATTTTATCAGGAAGTTTGTACAGATGATGATGACTAGACTGTTCTATTACATCTTAATACCCTGACGACTGTGCAGGAGTTGTGATAAAACACAGAATAGTTTACCAAAGTCTCCTAAGAGCTAAAACTATGTGAATCTCTTCTGGATCAAATTGTACTTTTTAAAAATATTCAGGTAGGATGTAATTCAACAAACTTAAATGCTGAACAGTTCATTTTATCAAAGAATATGGACGCATTAAATTTGATCCTAATCTTGATGCGGATTCTGAAGAACAATCATGGATTTTGGAAATAAAGCAATATGGAAATCCCACTAAATTTTACTGAGCTGGCCAAAGCTACACTGGGAAGGAAAAATGCAACTTTGAATAGCTTTTAAAATGGTGCAGAAACTAATTTAATTCTTCACAATTTTCTAATAATACCAAAGCACAAACTTACTGCTTTGCAAATGTCTAATTATCTCATTTGTCCCATTGTTCATCCCGCCAAAGTTCATATCTATTACTTTATGAAATAGAAGGCCATTTGGCCCACTGAGCTCAGTCAGCTCCCGGTGTTTCCATTGTCCCATTCCCTGATTTCCCCGCAGCCTATCCTCTCCCATAAAGACATGCTACTTCAGGCCCATATCTCCTCCCAAACCTCCTGCCACCTGCCTACACAAGGAGAAATTTACAGCAGCCATTTAACCTACCAGAATACCTTTGGAATGTGGGGATAGCAGATGCAAGGCAAGAGCATGCAAATGCCACACAGACAGCACCTGAGGTTAGGATCAAAGCCGGGTCACTGGAGCTACAACAGCATTAACTGCTGCACTGCTATGCTGCCCAAGAGTAATAAAATGCTTCCTTGTGATTGAAAGGTCTTTTCAAAGCTACTCTGAAAATTGTTAGAGTACATTTTTTTCCTCTAATTTTCCTAGCCCAAACTGCCAGTTTTTACCTCAAAGCCCATAACTAAGTCGTAACATTTTGCCATGCAAGATTCAATCCTGCATGTATGGATTTTCTTTGATCCTTACTAGTTCAAATAATGTTTATAGTGTTACGATGAAAGCTTTCTAGATTTCATTTCTTTCAGCAAAACTTAGCAACTGTTCACCTCAGTGACAGTGGAATAAGAGTTCCTGATTCCTGGTTGAATTTAAGGTGTACACTCTCCAGCTGCCTGGTGCGGATCAATTCGTGAGGAACAATAGCAGCAGAACTTTCACTCTCCAAACTATCTTTTCTAGTCCTAGAAAGCAGAACAAGGAAACAAATTAAAATTAATTTATCACAAACAAGAGAAAATCTGCAGATGCTGGAAATCCGAGCAACACTCACAAAATGCTGGAGGAACTCAGCAGGCCAGGCAGGCAAGAGTTTGGGTCCGTGGCATCGACTGTGATTTTCTCCATGGGTGCTGCCTGGCCTGCTGAGTTCCTCCAGTGCTTTGTGCGTGCTGCTAAAATTCATTTATAATAGTTTAATACAATTAAAGAAAATATCAAAAACTAATATTAATCTAATAAAAATTTAAAGCTTGAAATTAGGCAATTATGCATATTGAAATCCTAGCATGAATGCCACAGGACTGGACACAATTTAGTGTAAGTTGTGTAAGATGACACTGGAGTGTGGCAACTTGTTGCAAGCTGCTCCCAGCAGACCCACTTCTTAGCACGCTGGAGGAACTCAGCAGGCCGGGCAGCATCCGTGGAAAAGTCTTTTCCACAGATGCTGCCTGACCTGCTGATTTCCTCCAGTGTTGACCCCAGCATCTGCAGATTATTTTGTGCTTACGAGACCCACTTCTTACTTCTATTTCAACTCCAACTTATTAACAGGAGCCCGTTGGCCGTAGTGTGGGGACATGGCCTCCAAATAATCAAATTCCAACCAGCAGTTATTCATTCAAAGCAACAAAATGCCCCTGTATTTCATCAGGCTGGAACTGCACACATTACCAGGTGATCAAATACATGTTTACACATTTCTTCTATTTTAAAATAAATTGGCAGGCTTGATAACTGAATTATGCTGAATCAAGTATCAAGGATCACGTAATACCCTCAAGTTTCCATAGACTCCAGAATCATAAACAGTATTTAACACATTGGAAAACTGGTTTATGATCACCTGCAGAACTCTCAATGAAAATTAACACAGAAACATTTTTCAGATCACTTGCTTGAAATGTTATATGTTCAGTACCATATAGACAGAGCTGATTACACTGGGGAGGGGGTGGAAGGGAAGCAAATATTCCTATGTTCACAGAACTCAATGCCCAATCTAAATTGAGTAAACCTATTTCTCTTTATCCTCTAATGAAAACAGTAAAATAAACAATACAGATTATTACACTAAGGAGTTAGCCATTTCCATATTAGTGCAATTTTTAAATATAAGCATAACAACATTTTCAGAGTTCAATGAAGGGAACACAATAAAACAACAATAAATTAGTCCAACAAGTTATTTTTTCCTAGTGAAACTTTAAAACACTTAAGACATCTCAGGTACTTCTCTTTGCTCCATTCGAAAGTAGTTTGTCATAAAAAAAATCTGTAAAAGTATGAGTAAAGGTATTTCAAATTGCACTAAGTTCCCATTTGAACTTTTTTCAGAAGTCTCATTTTCCTCTTGAAACTATCACTCCATCTGATATCTTGCTCAAATTATTATTATTTTTGGCCTTTTAAAATCAGTGTTATTTGGCTGATTGACCATGGGGAGGAACCATTGTGACCAAGCCCACCTCCATTCCCAACGTTCATTTCCAACAGATCTAGATGGGTCTTCTTCAGGACCTGCACCCCTTGTCTGAACTTCAATCAGTCTAACCTGGTCAGGTATACTTTGGATGGTACGACTAGAATTCTGCAATTTACACTTTTATCCCTACTTTCATTTAATAAATTGTTTTAAGGCTCTTCTAGCAGATAACAAAGATATCACAGAGATAACAAGATATCAAAGAGAACACAGGCGCTCACATGTTGAAATAGGGTAACATTATGAGGAGCTCTGGCCTCAACTCCAGGGACCCAAGTTCAATTGCTATCTGTTAAGATATTCTTCCGAGGGATCCTCCAGTCTCTTCTCATATCCAAAAAGACCTACTAATACTGAAATATTCTTTAGTGTAGGCAGGTGTCAAAAGAATCAAAAAAGTGAGAAATTAAAAAAGAATTGGGTTGCATGACCCCAGGGAAATAGGACTGATGCGATTGTCCTGCTGTGAGCCAGCATGGATTCAATGGGCCAAGTAGCCTTCTGCGATATGACTTTAAAAGGAATGCTGTTAGATACCTAAAGTATAGCTGCAAGGTTCAATTTTAGGGACATTTCTAAGGTGGAGGCAAATATTTAGAGAACTTAGTCCTGTGAAGACATTATTGTTGCATATTCTACAGCAATTACAATTCAGATGACATAAAAGCACACAGTGCATCACAGGTAGGAACAGAGTAGAAGATACAGGGCAAAAAGATGGCAGAAGCAGGATCAGGCAATTCAGGCTTGAAGGAATTTCTGAAAACTGGCTAAGATACTGAAACAAGCACAGAGGCACTGAAGATGAAAATGATTTTAGCAGAAATGCATAAATGAACCTATCATCAAAAAGAAAAGGAGAAGCTGAAGTAATTAGGGTCATTACAGAAAATGTACTGAGAGATCACTCAGTACGTAACAGCACGTTCAAGTGATGCACAGTTAGGAGTGAAGATGGGCAAAGTTTCTTCGACTTGGATATGTTAATGAGATAAAAGATCAGGGTCAAGAGGATAATGTCTATAAACAGTCAGGTTGCATCTCTGGGAAGGGACAAAAATATGTTGTGCTTCATTGCTAAATGTTACAGCAACACAACCTAATAAGGATCTGCAAAGTGAAGGTAAAAAGATATTAAACACTACGCCACAGCCGATCCTGTTAAGTTCACTGACAAACAGAAGTAAAGAATTATGAAAGCTTTTAATATGCTGCCAGTCTGAATTACATATCTCAGCTTTAAGGGAGCTGTGGGGGAAGTAGATTGTCACATAGGATTTGTTTCCATGGTGTCCAAACAATTCTTAACACATTAAATGAGTGAAAATTTGATTTACATATGTACTTTTAACTGTAAACAGTTATTTTAGTTTTCTAATTAAGTGGCAAAAATACTGATAACAACCATGATCCAACACAACTTAACTCCATACAGTAAAATTACCACTTAAACCACAAAATGCCAGTGAATCCTATTTTCTCCAAATATCTAAAACCTACCTCTCAAAAAAAATCCTAGAAGTACACTGCCCATTTCTTTTGGATTTTAGCCACTTGCAACCATAATTTTAGAAAGCAATAATTGTTTTATATCTACTTAAAATTCAATACACCAAAATCTCTTTCATATCAAGAAATTCGAGCCAACAACCAATTCTAACAAGTGCCTTTTATGGATGGCACCAAATTCTGAAGCTTTTCAGTGGCTAAAAATGTGCAAAATTGAAAATGAATAAAAGAAATGTTTCCATGTGGTTGGAAGGAGAAAATTAAATGATTTATGGTTAGCATATTTATAATGGAAACATAACCTAATAGCCCACGAATCCAGATTTTCATGCAATAAAATGAATAGCTGGGCTATCCCATGTATGGCTGTGAACTGGACCCTCCCGCAGCAATAAGTTTCCAAAGAGAAAAATAAGGTTCAAAAGTTAATTAATTAACTAACTATATATTTTATTGTTAATTTTTATTTTAAAGAAAGTTCTCTGGTCCAGGTTAATTATTTCCAGCTTTTCATTGCAATGAAGTAAAGCAAACATTATGTTCAACATGTTTTTTTCCAAAAACTGTCCACATTCTAACCTGAGTGGGTAGCCACACTTCAAATATTAGTTAAAACAGGTAAAAGTATCCCTGTGGCTTTTATTGTGCATCAGTAAAAGCCAGTTCATGTTACTAATAAAAGATGGCACTTACAGAACACAAACTCTACAATAACTTTGCATAATGTAGTTTTACAAAATTTTACGATAAGAACCACTAAAGCGTCGAACAAATTCAACTCTGACTTGCCAATTGCAGTATTGTATATTGGTAACAAACAGAAAACTTCCCACTAATTCTAATTCAACTCTACATGCAATCATTAAATTATAACAACATGAAATTTTTAAAAATGTAATAATTTTTTTTCTATTAACTTTGTAATGAAAATGTGTGACAAGAATATACGCATAGGTTGGCAAAAAAAAACATTTGAAATTTCTCAGCTTAATGGTCTTTTTAGCTAAGTAGAAATGCAAGTATAATCTGAGCTTCACAACCCCAGAGAGACTGGGAAAGGGTAAGACAAACTGTGCATTATATTCTTACCTTTCAGTTTGCTTGCTCTGGAAATGGCCCACTGATTGCACTAGTCTATGGAAAAATTATGGGTAGATTTGTACCAAAAATAACCACAATGCCATATTTCAAAAACAAAACTATTTAGATTTACAACTAGGATTAATATTTGATCTTTTTTTGATCTGTTATTTTCAAAGGTTGAAACATATTCTATTTCTTTAAATCATTTGAAGTTAGATATATTAATCTCAAATTTTAGAAAAATATCAAAGTATGCTTCATGGAGTGCAGTATTATATGTTGGAAGCTTACATTATAGCAGATACAAAAGCTACATTAGCATGTATACTGCAACATGCTTTAAACTTAGCAAATGAGAATCTATATTTAAACAATCATGAACAGTTCATGGAAGGAGTTCTCATTATGTTGAGGTCATTATTATCAAAAAGCTTAAGGAAAATGGGAGCAAATAATTCAGATTTTACAACAATGGTGCCACCACCTCCATGACGTAGTACAGTTCTTTCTGCATTTTAAAAACAAATATTTATTGACTTAAACTCTCTTCTACTTAACTAGATTCACAAGTAGTGTTACCTAAACCACACATATGACATCCCCATCCTTTCAACATTCTGCATAGCTTGGTGATTCTGTTTATAATTCAAAATTACCATCTGACGCAACAAGGGAGAAATTATAGGTAAACAGGGGTACATCATAATCTTAAACTGTTAACACTGCCCATCTGTTAGAGAACGTGACATAATAGTATTTTCATGTTTGACTGTAATGTCTCTTGCACATCACTACAGTCAGTCTCCATAGTACAGGTGACCCCCAAACTTATGCCCTTATTGAGTTCATAATTTACCATCCAAAATGTGAGAGAGAATGAAATTGGCTCTCACTGTGCATGTGCGTGGGCTAACTAAATATAAAATACTCTCCCCCCCCCCCCAATTTATGTTTCTTCACACATGCAGGTGGCATAGCTTTATATTATGAACTGTTTGCTAGGAGTGTACCACTCTGTAACACGAAGTCATTTATATGGCATGACCAACTGAGGCAGCTATCTTGTTCATGCTGATGCAAGGAACTAACTCAATAACCTAACATACAAAAAGCTACAATTTACTTGAATAAAATGACGAAGCCAGAAACAACGGAGTGGAAAACAACTGGTATTACAATCACAGAGGCTCTACATACACGCTCCCACGGTCGACATCCTGGATAGACCAAGAAACTATTTATTTCACTTCTTTCATGTGCTTTACAACTGTTTTTTTTTTGTCCTTAATGTGGTTCTGGAAGTGTTGGAGCCTGTGATTTGCAGTTTGGAGATTGTTTGGGTGTTTCAGCACTCTGCAGTCTCCGAGAGGATTCCAGGAGGCAGTGGCAGCAAGAACAAGTATCGTGGCAAGGAGAGGCGCAAACAGATGTTAGACTCCATTTTTGCAATTAAAGCTTCCACTGTTCGCTGGCTGCCTGCCTTCTGATCACTGGTGAGATCACTCTGCTGCTGGAGAGGGGGGAAGACTGCATGGCCTACCTGAGAACGTTACCCAGGTTTTCTGCCTTCTGGATTTGGATATGAACTTGGACTATGGACTACTCCCTCCCACCTCCCCCCCCCCAATCTTATAATTTTTTTAATATTTTGTTTTTTGCCTTACTTTGTTTTTCTCGTTTTCTTTAAACATGGGGAGGGGTGGGAAGGGAGGGGTTGCGATGATCGTGCTGCCGTTCTTTTCTTTCTTGGTTTCGTGGCTATCTGGAGAAGAAGATTTTCAGAGTTGTATACTTCGATAATAAATGAACCTTTGAACCTTTATTTTTTGAACCCTGGATTCCCTTTTAAACATATTATAGCAAAACAAAACCATTAGTTTTTGATGGGCGTATTTTGAGAGGAAGTATCAAAAAGGAGCTAACATTTAATGAGGAAATTACAACATGGAAACAGGTCTCAAATCAACCAATTTGTCTGGATGTTTATCGTCCATAAATAGTAAAAGTTTTATGAAGCTGCTCTGCTCCCAAGCATCTTTATTCTCTTCCTTCAAACAGTAATCTGACAGTCTTAATCACATCTGTTCTCTCGTTTTCAGTTCTACCATGTACACACTAACACCAACACAGTATCTATTCCAAGTCCAATAAGACAAGGAACATGGGATGTTTTTTTTTTAAAATGCACCTTTAATGTAGGAAACGGTCCCAGGGTCATAAATTAGATAGACCAATCAGTTATTGGAGCAGGGGAGAATGAAGAAATGACATAAGATTGATCAAAAGTGGGTTCTAAGGAGTGACAGAATTCTTGGAAGCAAAAATAATTATGCAGAGGCGTAAGTGGGGAATTTGAGAGCTTGACATTTACAGAGCTGATAACATAGGCAGTAAAGGTGGAAGAATCTGCTAAGATATGTGACTCCTAAAGCATTGGAATGCAGTGATCTTGAAGGAATAGAAGTTGCAGAGGCAGAATAGGGCAAGAATGGATCTGAACAAGTACACATATCCTGCATCTAATTTCTTGTATTCTAGGAATGTAGGTTAGCAAGGGAAAGTTGGGATTCTTGCGAGGCGCAGGAAGGCAGAATTTTGATTAGGTGTAACTTTACCAAAAGAAAGAGATGCCAGAGAAGGGAGCATCGGAATAACTAAGTCTTAAGATTTTTAAAAAGGCATAATGAGAGATACAAATGCAGGGGGCAACTTGGGCTCAAGTGCAGTATCCAATGCACAGATTCATTCAGCTGAAAACAGCAAACGGAGAACAAGGATTGGGGGGGGGGGAACGGGAATACCAGATGTATGGAATGGCAACAATTTTATTCCTTCATTTATTCTTGAGCATTGCCCATCCCAACAGCTGTCATTTTAGAATCAAAACAATTACATTGACCTAGAACAGTCAAAAGGAGACTTGACAATATTTCTTTAACTAAGTTACATTATTTAATCACATGAGGTTTAATGACAAATAGATTTTTACTTGCAGTTTTCAAGTGAATGAAGATTTTAAAGTATTTGAAATGCCACAGTGGGATCTGAAATTATGGTTTGAATGCCACTCCAGTAGGACAATGACCACACTATTATACCATGTGAATGGCTCTGGTCTTCAGTGTTCAATGCAAACTTCAATTTCTGCCACATTTTGGTACAGGAAATTATTTTAGAATTTTGATGGTGTATAGTACTATAATGAAAAGTAGAGAATAATGCCCAGCTCATGTGCAGTGGGATATTCTTAGATGTTGTAGTTCAGGAGTTTCCTGTACTAAACTGACTTGAAAGAGTTCAGATAATTTAATTTGAAAACAAAGCTGAAGACTTAATCAACAATTTTAAGTTTGTTTTGAGCCCTTCTGATATGGAGTATTATCAACCACAGTTTAAGATGTACATCTTAAATTAAAATACATCTTTTGGATTTCAATTCAGTAGAAAGGCAGAATTACAAATCTAAAAGAAAAAAATGCCCTCGAATTGTCATTTTAGGCCCACTTGTGATTTAATTCTCTTTTCAATGGATGGGGATGAGTCATATCTAATCTATGAATTCATTCCTGAGACAAGACGACCTGTCTGCTAGGCTAGAAACTCCAGCAGAATGTGAAGGTAAGCACTGCTAACCTATAAAGGTGTGACTAAAGATTGTTCCATACCCAAATATAAAAATTCTCTATGGTATACTACATATAACTGAACAGCAACCATCTTTATCTTTCAAGAGGAAAAATAAATACTAAATAAACTAAAATTATCATTAATACTATAATCATTGTCCAAACACTAGCAAAATCAGATGAGTGTTTTCTTTAAAAAAGTTAAATTTAACTTTGAAAGCTTCATATAAACATGTACAAATATTAAAGAGAAAGCCTTAAATATAGAATTAATTTGATCATTTTACTGAAAAAAATTAGTTTAACCTTTATGAAGAAGATCCCATTTTGCTGGTGAACTCAAAGTTCAAAGTAAATTTATTATCGAAGTACATAGACGTTACCATATAAAGCTGAGATTCATTTTCTTGCGGGCATACTCAATAAATCCATAATAGAATAATAACCATAATAAATCAATGAAAGACCACTTGGGCACTCAACCATTGTGCAAGAGACAACAAACTGCACAAATAATAAATAAATAAGCAATAAATACCCAGAACATGAGATGAAGAGTCCTTTAAAGCAAGTCCATAGGCTATGGGAACATTTCAATAATATGGCTAGTGAAGTTGAGTGAGGTTATCCCCTTTGGTTCAACAGCCTGATGTTTAAGGGGTAATAACTGTTCCCGAAGCTCCTGTCCTTCTTCCTGATGGCAACACCGAGGAGCGAGCATGACCTGGGGTGGTGGTCCCTGATGATCGATGCTGCTTTTCTGCAACAGCACTCCGCATAGAAGTGCTCTATGGTGGGGGAAAGCTTTACCCGTGATGGATTGGGTCGTATCCCCTACGTTTTGTATGATTTTCTGTTCAAAAACATTGGTATTTCATACCAGGCTGTGATGCAGCCAGTCAATATACTTTCCACTACACATCCATAGAAGTCTGTTAGTTTTAGATGTCATGACAAATCTTCACAAACTGCTAAGGAAGTAGAGGCGCTGCCATGCTTTCTTCGTAATTGAACTTATGAGCTGGTCCTCCAAAATTATCACACTGAGGAACTTAAAGCTGCATATGCTCTCCACCTGATCCTCTGATAATGACTGGCTCATGGTCCTCTGGTTTCCTCCTCCTGAAGTCAAAAATCAGCTCTTTAGTCTTGCTGACATTGAGTTGTTGTTATGACACCACTCAGTCAGACTTTCAATCTCCTTCCTATATGCTGACTCTTCACCTTTGATTCAGCCTACAACAGCAAAATCAAAACTGGTATTGGAGCTGTCCTTAGCCACACAGTCAAGTGTAAAGTAAGTAGAGCAGGAGACTAAGCACACAGCCTTGCAGTGCACCTGTGCTGATGGGAATTGCGAAGGAGATGTTGTTGCCAATCCAAACTGACTAGGGTCTGCAAGTGAGGAAATCGGATGTCCAATTGCACAAGGAGGTATTAAGGCCAAAGTCTTGAAGTTTATTGATTAGTTTTGAGGGAAGATAGCAGTGAATGCTGAGCTGTATTTGATAAAGAACTTCCTGATGTATGTACCTTTGCTGAACAGATGTTCCAGGGTTGAGTGAAGAGCCAATAAGATTGCATCTGGCGTGGACCTGATGCTCCGGTAGGCAAATTGGAGCGGATCCATGTTGCCTCTTAGGCAGGAGATGATGTTTCCATCACAACTCTCTCAAAACACTCCAACACTAGGGATATAATTGCTACTGGACAATAATCACTGAGGCAGGTTACCACATTATTCTTAGGCACTGGTATAAGTAAATTCTTCTTGAAGCAGGTGGATACCTCATACTGCTGAAGTGAGAGGTTAAATATCTCAGTGAACATCCAGTAAATTGTTTAGCACAGGTCTTTTCATGGGTTCACCCTCCCGAGGAATGCTCTTACAATATTAGCTTGTAAAACTAATATTAACTTTTCAGCAAAACTATTTCAAGCTAGCAAAATTATACTTACTTTAAAGCCTGAAAAAAACAAGTAGATGCAAATTAGACATTACCTCAAGCCATGGCAAGTTTAGATTAGCTAACTTCTACAATTTTTACAGAATCATTTCCTTTCAAAATCAGTGTAATAACTTATCCAAGTCCACACCCATTCATTATTAAGCCAACATTCTAACCTTACTGATATTGCAAAGCAATTTTTCCTCAAAAGATAATAAGTATTTTGTAGTATGTCCTGTGATAGCTTAACAGTTCCACATACCTGATTAGTGTACAAGCCGACTAGCACCACAGCAGATTTGCTTATTAGATTTGTCCAAATCAACTTGATAAGTGCTATTTTTCTTGAATATTTAAATGGTTGCAATATGAAATTAGCCATTCTTCTGAAATGATTCAACACCCTTTCAATTATTATGCTTATGGTAAGTTTGGAAATTCACATTAGTCCATGGCATGCCATCTCTTATTAACATGTAAATACATTAATGCAGAGCATTTGCACATTTCCTTCTTCCATTTATAATACTCCGTTTAAAGGACACTCTCACTGATTCTAATCTTCCCTCCAGATTTATTATTAATTTTGATACATCTTGAATGTTTAATTTTATTACTCAAAGTTTAAAAAATCTTTTGATGTTTATCATTTTCCCTCCCATCTGCAGTTTTTGCCTTTTATTAAGGGTTATTTGTCACGTGTACAGTGAAATGTTGTTTTACATCAACAATCACCGTCCAAGGAATGTGCCCACTAGTGTCACCATACTTCAAGTGCCAACATAGTGTGCTGACACTTTAATGACACTGACCTTTGGAGTGTGGGAGGGGATAGGAGCACCCAGAAGAAACCCACGTGATCAAGGGGAGAATGTACAAACTCCTTACAGAAACGGGACACAATCACAACAGCTGACACTGCAAAGCCTTAAGCGAATTGCTATACTATTTATAGTAGTTTTGTATTTTTCAATTCTTGAACTGTTCTCAAAGATTTTTTCTTTATTGAGTTCTTGCCTCTTAGGAGCTGGTTCTGCATCAAAATCCTTTTTTTAAAAAACTACCTTGTGCTGATCTACAAAATGCTTTGCTCATTAACAGATTTTGTCTGTTTGCCAAGGAGAGTCACTGTCCCATCACAGGGAAGAAAGCCTCAAGCAAACCCGTCATCTTTGCAGCTGATTTGCATTTTTAAGTTTCAAACAGTCTACTGAACCCAATTAACAGAGTTAAGTGTTAGCACACTGATGTTGGTTGGACTCAAAGAACAAATGAGATAAGAATTTTCTTCCCAAATGAACACTGGTATATCAATTGGGCTTTTAAAACATTTCAACAGATTCATTGTATGGATACAAACTTGAAACTGACTTTATTTATTCCCCAGTTACCAAATTAGAATTTGAACAATGCAGACAACTATTTTGAATACATTTCAGAAATTCACTGCTTTGTTAACTGCTTACCAATTTATATAAAAGTTAAAATAGCTCTTTAAAACCACTCTGACTTTATTTCATGTTTTCTACCATTTCACAGTTTGTCTATATTTTCAAATACCAAGTTGCCATAACTGGATGCCATGAGTTACCAAATCAGAAGTAGATCTCTCTCTTATGACACCATCTACTTTGAGCACCCCACCCTGTTGTACTTCAATCTGATCCCTTGCTCCAACCCAAATATCAACACAGGTCCCATTAATTCCGCAATTTCAACCTTGTCCGTCATAACTGCCGTCTCAAAGTCCCAAGTTTCTTTCCAGTAACTTCAGCACAGAATCTGACCTAGATGTCCACTGTGGCATTGAGGAGCTGCTGCATTTTTGGAAGGTGTCCTTTCCACTTTGGACATCAAATGAAGACTTGCCTCTTTGGTTGTGATACATTACATAGTATTTTTAGAACACAGATTCAAAATGATTGACAAGTGAGCCGAAGGTCACGAGGAAAAGAAATACTGAACGCGAAATGCACTGTTTGATTGGGAAGTGGCAAAACATTCAACACAACCCCTCAAATGCTAATCAGACAAACCTTTGTAGACAAATGAGAAGAGTGTGCAGAAGTGGGTCTAACTGCATTGATTTTTCCTACAGCTGAATGCATTTAATGGGCTGAATGGCTGCCTTCTACTCTATTATTTGATTTTACAACAATATTAACAAGAGACTTCTCCTGCTAGACATGTTATAGCATTGAATATGCTTATCCAATCCCTTGAATTTGCACACTTCAATTTTTACATGTTCCAGCTATTAGAAATATATTCACACCTTTAATTTCCCTTCACAAGTTGTACAACAGTGGTTGCTAAATAAATATGTCACAATATTAAACATGTCTTCTGTGAGCCAGCTCATGGAATCCATCCCATCCATCTGAAGATTATGCCAGGGTTCCAGATGATCTTGTCTGTAGGTTGAGGATGGGATATTGATAAATTTCACTACCCTGAACAAATTCATTCCTGTCAGATGCTTATTCAACTCTTTAGAATGCTGTTAATGTAACTGTTTCCACTTCTAACCCAGACTGAATATTCCAGACCATCTAAAAAATGCCTTAATGCCACTTTTGGTTCTTTTATCTATCAACATTCTATGCCTCTTGTCCTCTAGACCTTGACCCCTTTAACATTATTTAGGTCCAAGTGGAGGCTAACAATGAGTTAACCCAGATCAAAAAACCTCAGTGCTTTAAAATGAAGGCACTGCAAACAATAATGAAAAATGGCTGTGCACAAGACTCTTTCTGGAAAATCAGATCCAGACGGCTATTGAAGTTGACAGTTTATTGAAAACTGGTTACTTGGGTATGCCACGGGGATTAGTGTATTTTTAATTGATGTTTCCCCCTACCCCTAGCTCCAAAGCATTTGTCCAAGTCACTTCTAAAGACTGATGATTTTGAAAAGTTAGAGCACAGCACACCCAGCCAGCATTTTATACAGCACGATGTTACAGGGAAGATATATCTTTCTCTCACTTTTAGTTAATTTATAATAGTATTGTTCAACAAACTTTGCTTTACTTAGATATATCTCCTTTCTAAAGTCAGATTGCTGTAAAGACAAAAGAAAGTAACACATGCAAAATGCCAGAGGAACACAGGAGGTCAGGCAGCATCTATGGAAAGGAGTAAACAGCCGACATTCCAGGCCAAGGCCCTTCTTCAGGACCGAGTCCCGAATAAGGGTCTAGGCCCAAAATATTGACTGGTTACTCTCTTCCGTAGATGCTACTTGACCTGCTGAGTTCCTCCAGTGTTTTGTATGTGTTAATTCAGAATCCAGCATCTGCAGACTTTCATGTGTTTGTGATCATAGAAAGTATGAGCCAATTTGAATACCCCACAGCATCAAGCATGGGCAAAATTTGTCAAGTAACCGAAATACTTCCTTCTTTGGTGCATCACTCCTTATTTGGGTAATTAGGTCAATATGGGAGCCACATATAGCCAACAGAACAAAAGGGTTGCTAGTTTATGAGGCAGTGCACTGCTAATGTAGGGCTTCTACATACCCCCAATCCATGCCCTGAGAACGTCCAAACCATCCTAAATGATCTGCTTCCATTTTCAATGGTCCTAATTCTCAGCCTTTTCCAAAAAAAAAATAAAAGCTTTGAGTACATCCCCGAACCATTTTCTTTACCTGCCTGGTAGTCGCGTTATGGAACAGAGTTTGGAACCATGTCCCTTTGTCGAATCTGGTGTCTAGCATGGAAATAAGCAAGGTAGTTGAGTGAGTAACAGAGGCCTCAATACTGGTAATATTGACCTGAGACAGCCATTGACATTGGGTTGTGTATCTTTCAGCTGAGTTGCGGATTTTATGAAACGAGCACTGCTGACTTGTATCTAGGGCTTAAAGATGCCAGTTATAGGTAAACCGGCTTTCAGAAGCAGGGATCACTGTTACCCAGAGACGATGAGATCGGCACCAAGTCTTGGGTGTTGATATTCAAGGATACTTGACCTCAATAACAAACAGGCAGTCCTGGTAGACTGAAGGTGGTTGGGAATTTCATCCCTGGTATCCATCTTCACCAAGAGGGGAATTCTGAAATATGAGTAGTAGTCTGTGCATTCCAAGATCTTGTAGAGAGGGCCTTTATTGTCAGAGGGCAGTGTTGTACATCTAAGGCAGGTTGGCAGTGGATCTAGGCCTTGCAGATACAGTCGGCCCTCCTTATCTGCGAGTTCCGCACATGCGAATTCAACCAACCATGAATTGAAAAAACTCGGAAGTGCTCTTCCAGCACTTGTTGTTCGAACATGTACAGACTTTTTTTGTCATTATTCCCTAAACAATGCAGTATAACAATTATTTACATAGCATTTACATTGTATTAGGTATTATAAGTAATCTAGAGATGATTTAAAGTATACAGGAGGATGTGTGTAGGTTATCATGGATCAGGATCGAAAAAAAACGGAAGTAAGTCGGAACAGGTACATTAAGTATTATTTAGTGTCAGTCAGTCAAACGTTTGTCTTAGTATATATTTTACCTTTCTATGCATATAAAACATTTAAGAAACGTATGTTTCAGCGCCGTGCTCGGGAACAGAAGTTCCCGAGTTCGATCCAGTGACAGACTGCTACCAAGCGCGCTCCCCATCCATGCCGGGTTGATGTGGAGGATCAAAAACCCAAAACACCAAAACCCAATAATTAAACCACTGTGTTGCTTAGTAATAATTGTAGCTTTCATCAGGGCAGGGCCTTTCTCACTTTATCCTTTAAAATTGTTCCAATCATTGACCGACTGTAGGCTAACGCTTTTCCAATGACCGATGGCATTTCACCTCTTTCCAATCGCTTTATTATTTCCACTTTATTTTCAATCGTGATCGTGATTCTTTTCGTGAACAGAAACACTGCAGTTTCAGAGCTCCGCCGCTGGGTCCTAATGTCCACCGCACTGAGACAGGTTAAATAAGGTCCAGGGTTCTGCTGGGTCCTAAGATCCACTGCATTGAGACAAGTTGAATAAGAGACTTGAGCATCCGCGTTTTTTGGTATCCGCGAGGGGTCCCGGAACCAAACCCTCACGGATAAGGACGGCTGACTGTATTGAGCGTAAAGGTAATTTCCTCTCATGCCTTGAAAAATTTGATGATATCTTGGAGCTCAGCCTCTCAGTGTGCACAAATGCAAGCATCACTTGCATGTTGTATCTTGACTTCAGAGGTTCAGGTGACCTTGGATCTAAAATGCTGGTTAAACAATTTCCCATTAATTCTGAAGATTAGCTCCACTCCCCCTAACAATGAACTTGTCTCTGTTATATAAAATATGGATAATGTCCTGTCGAACAGGTGAAGCAGCAATTTGTTCTGGAATTAATTTCACCAGAAAAGATTTCCTCTAAATGAGCTACACGGCTCTTTTTAGTTTAATCTTCCACTATGAGAAGCCCGAGAGGAAGTTCCCACCTAACATTACCATAATGCATGAAGAATGCATGGGAGCAACTGCCTGATTTCATAAGGGCACTTGAGGAATTTCCAGCAGTCTCCAAGGGACCCAAAGACATCTTTACAACAATGAACATTATATCACTGCGATTTTATGGGTACTACATTTTACCACAGTGCCAACTGTTAAGTTTGATTACTAAGAAAAGCATTAGGGTAGGGTAGCTGGGCACAAGACAGGTCCTCTGAAATGATAACACCAAGGAATTTAAAGTTGCTGACCCTCCCCACCACTGATGCTCTGATGAAAACTGCTTCATGGACGTCTGGTCTCCTCCTCTTGAAGTCAATAATCAGCTCCTTGGTCTTTGACATTGAGTGAGAGGTTGTTGCTCTGAAACTATTCAGCCAGATAGTCAATCTCTCTCCTATATGCTAATACAACATCACCTTTAATTCAGTCTACAACAGTGGTGTCATCAGCAACCTTGAATATGGCATTGGAGCTGTGCTTAGCCACACAGTCATTAAGTGTAAAGCGAGTAGAACAGGGACTAAAGTACAGCATTGTGGTGCTCCTGTGCTGATAGAGATTGTGAAGGAGATGTTGTTGCCAATCCGAACTGATTGGGGTCTGCAAGTGAGGAAACTTGAAAATCCAATTGCACAAGCAGGTATTGAGGCCAAGGTCTTGAAGCTTATTGATTAGTTTTGAAGGGATGATAGTATTGAATGTTGAGCTGTAATCAATGAAGGACATTCTAATGGATGCACCTTAGCTGTCCAGATGTTCCACGGTTGAGAGAACAGCCAATAAAGTGGCACCTGCTGTGGACCTGTTGCTCCGGTAGGCAAAATGCAGCTGATCCAAGTTGATTCTCAGGCAGGAGTCGGTATGTTTCATCACCAGCCTTTCAAAACACTTCATCACTGTGGATGGAAGTGCCACTGACGATAGTCAGTGAGGCAGGTTATGATGCTTCAGAAAGCTGAAGTGAGAGGTTAAAAATCTCAGTGAACACTCCCAGCCAGTTTATTAGCACAGGTCTTCAGTACTTGGCTAGGTACCTCACCTGGGCCAGATGTATTTCTTGGGTTCAGCCTCCTGAAAGATGCTTGCATGTTGGCTTTAGACTGAAATCACAGCATCATCAGAGACTGTGGGAGTGCTGTTTCCATGTTTGTTTGTTGTTTCTTCCCCCCAACAGTCAAAGCAAGAATAGAAGGCATCGAGGTCATCTGGAAGTGAAATCCTGCTGTCTACTTCGCTTGATTTAACTTCATATGTGATAATAGTATTCAAGTCCTGCCACAACTGTCGCACATCCTTAGTTGATTCAAATTTAGTCTGAAATGTCACGTCACCTGCGAGATTCCAGCTTTCTGGAGGTCATACCTGGACCTCTTAACTTTATTGGTCACTGGACTTGAATGCCTCTAACAAGGCCCCCAGCAAATTGTAGCTTCTGGTTGAGGAACACTCAGAATGATTTTGTAGGGACACACCGTCTACAACTGTTTTAATAAAGTCCGTGACATCCATGGTGTATTCATTCAGGTCGACAGACAAGTCCTTGAACACGGTCCAGTCCACTGACTAGAAGCAATACTGTAGCCACTCCTCTGCCTCCTGCGACCTCCTCTTTGTTGTCCTAATCACTGGAGCCCTGCTTTTTAGCCTCTGCCTATATGCAGGTAGGAGACGGACAGCCAAGATTTCCAATTTACAAAAATTCGGTCTGGAATGGTAGGCATATTAACAGCATTCCAGTGTACTGGGACGTCTGGTGCTACACATTATATGCTCATAGTAATTGGGCAGTGACTTCTTCAAGCAAGCCTGGTTGAAGTCCTCAACTATGATTTAAAATGCACCGGGATAGACTGTTTCTTGTTTAGAGACAACATCATGCAGTATTTCATGTTTGATCATAGTCGACTGCTGTTGGCACATATATCATGGTCAGAATTATGAAGGAGAACTCCCTAAATAAATAGAATGGGCAACATTTTACCATTTGGTGTTCAGGGATTGGGGAACAAGTTCGATAAAACCACCACATCGGAGCACCACAGAGGCTATCAAGAAACATACATTTTGCATTTTCTGAATCATCCTGTGAATCAGGAAGTCTTTGGATCTGCTCACTGTATGTGGCGTGCTGAGAGTAAGCCATGCCTCAATTACACATACAACACAACAATCTCTCATTTCACTCCAATACAGCAATTTTACCAACAACACACATCAAAGTTGCTGGTGAATGCAGCAGGCCAGCAGCATCTCTAGGAAGAGGTACAGTCGATGTTTCGGGCCGAGAACCTTCATCAGGACTAACTGAAAGAAGAGCTAGTAAGAGATTTGGGAGGAGGAGGGGGAGATCCAAAATGATAGGAGAAGACAGGAGGGGGAGGGATGGAGCCAAGAGCTGGACAGTTGATTGGCAAAAGGGATATGAGAGAATCATGGGACGGGAGGCCTAGGGAGAAAGAAAGGGGGAGGGGGGAAACCCAGAAGATGGGCAAGGAGTATAGTGAGAGGGACAAAGGGAGAAAAAGGAGAGAGAGAGAAAAAAGAAAAAATGAATATATAATAAATAATGGATGGGGTACAAGGGGGAGGTGGGGCATTAACGGAAGTTTGAGAAGTCAATGTTCAGGCCATCAGGTTGGAGGCTACCCAGACGGAATATAAGGTGTTGTTCCCAACCTGAGTGTGGCTTCATCTTTAGATTTCCTCGTGTTTGCAGCAATTTTACCCCCAGTTTACTAACAAGATGCTGGGTAAAGGGGGTCTCATTCCTCTGTTTCAGTCTGGTTTGGAGACTCCCCCCCGCCAACCCCTCCTGCCTTACTTCTAGCCATGGCGATGAACCTCCATCCGCTTAAAGGTGCCATACCTACTTGTTAAGTCTACCGAGTCTGAAGATTGCAACGTTTGTAGTTCATTATGTCGACTTAAAAGTATGTTGTTCAAAGGAAACTTGCATGCTGCAGATTGCAGTGACAGTAATTCAGAGAGCTACATTTAGAGGTATTGTACGTAGCCTGCAGAACGTTGCTGTGATTCACTGGCGCCATCTTGCAACTCTTCAATGGAATCTAGTTTCCCATGTTCTCATTCTAGTCCACCATTAAACAAACCTGTATTATCTCAGCTTTGTAATAAATAACTAATTTTGTGAAAACATTCGAACTGTTAAATCAAATATAAAATTTATATTTGAAGGATCATAGCCTAAAAAAATCTAAGCAGAATTAGGATTGAGGAATGTCAAATGGGAGGTATCAACATAATGTAACAACAAACATTCTCTACACTCCCAAAATTCTCAAGTTAATTCTTGATAACTCCAGGCTATTGGAACTAATCTATTAAAGTTGTAAACAACTTACTGTGCTCGATCATGATTCATCCCGTTCTGCTGCTGGGGTTTTTGGGAGCTGATTGGTGGCAAAACTGGTTTGGTATTCATTTCAAGGCCCCTACGCAGGACCTCTCTGATTTGCTCTGTATCTGAAATTAGAAAAGTAACTTCTTGAAGCCGGTTTTAAGGCTGAAAGACTGAACAGAGGGATCATTAATTTCTACCATGACTCCAAGTTTATATAATTAAAACAAACCTATGGTGGTTTTGCTGGGCCAAATTTGTTTAAAAATTGATAAAAGATTTTGGAACATGGAACAAGTGTCAATATATCATTGCCACTTAGCCAAGAAGAGGAGGACGAGCATGGAAACATTAAGTACATCCAACTTGTTGATGCAAATCTTTCATTTACCAAGTTCAAAGTACATTCATAATCAAAGTATATACACATTATACAACCTTTGGGCTCGTCTCCTTACAGATGGCAACAAAACTAAGTAACCCCAAAAGAACTCATTAAAAAAGACCATCAACACCAAGTGCACAGAGAAAAACAAATCGTGCAAACAATAAAAGCAAGCAAATAGCATTCAGAACTGAAGTTTTACAAAATGCACAAAGCCAGACGCCGGACATCACGGCAGCTGGATGCAGGCCACAGCCTCAGTTCATCACAGCACGCAGAGCTGAACAAACTTTGCGCAACAGCTAAAATCACCCCGTCCCTTGCCTCCAGACCCACCACCCTGAACCTTTATTTCTGGCTAGGCACTTAAACCATCCAAACGTCAGGTCATTCCTTGCTCTTGGACAGCTCTGGGGTTGGAACTCACCACCACAATTTGGCCCGAACCTGACCTTTCCAATTCAGTCCAGCGCTCAAAGTCGATCAGACATCAGGATTTTCCTTGCTGCTGCCTCCACCATGCCTCGCCTTCACCTCCTCCTGCCTCTGCTCACCTAGCCTTGTCTCTTCATATTTCTCCATGGGTACCGTTGATCGTAATGAATAGGCGCTTAGCAATTTTCTGTTTCGTATTTTACCTCCATTAAGTACTTGCTGGGCATCACAAGCACCATCTTAAACCAGATGTTAACATTTATTACTGTGATACACAACACTCTACAGCTTGGGCAGCTTTCACAAAATTTCTAGCTTTCTCACACCAACTGCATCTGAACTGTGACTAGTTGCAGCGTGATTCAAGTTGCTTTATGTTAGACAGCTACATTGCTCTGTCTTGAGATTTGCCACTTTTTAAGTGATGTATTGATGAAATTGTTTACAAGCTACATTAGATTTTGAGTGATTCAAGTATTTTTGCACATGCAGTAAGGGTCCACATCAGAAAGTGAACTTATATCCATTGTATAATGATTGGTGGATGAGCAGGTAGGAGCTGCATTGTGGAAGAGAATTTCCATTAACAGAGGTGGTAACCTGTGATTGTGGTGCCTGTACAAAACTTGCTTGCAAAGGAATGAGTGTGGTAGAATGTGTGTGACTTTGTGATTGCAGGCATCTCTCTTCAGGTCATCCAAAGGTCAGTTATCTACATCCTAACTCACACCAAGCCTAGTTCACCTTTGTGCATAGTGAACTACATTCCTGTTAGATCGCTGGCAGATGGCAAGAGTGGGCTCCCTCACCTCTGCCCCTCAACACAGGTGCCTCTCAGGGTCATGTCCTAAGCCCCCTCCCGTACTCTCTGTATACCTATGACTGTGTCACCACCCACAGCTCCAATCTGCTAATTAAATTTGCTGACAACACTACACTGATTAGCCTGATTTCCAATAATAATGAGGCAGCCTATAAAGAAGTAATCACCCTGACACAGTGGCGTCAAGAGAACAACCCCTCCCTCAATGTCGCAAAAACAAAGGAGTTGGTTGTGGACCACGGGAAGAATAGAGACAGGCTAGCCCCTATTGACATCAATGGATCTGGGGTTGATAGGGTGAACAGCTTTAAGTTCCTCAGCATAAACATCACCGAGGACCTCACGTGGTCTGTACATACCGGCTGTGTGGTGAAAAAGGCACAACAGCGCCTCCTTCACCTCAGACAGTTGAGGAAGTTTGGTGTGGGCCCCCAAATCCTAAGAACTTTCTACAGGGGCACAATTGAGAGCATCCTGACTGGCTGCATCACTGTCTGGTATGGGAAATGCACTTCCCTCAATCGCAGGACTCTGCAGAGTGGAGCAGACAGCCCAGCGCATCTGTAGATGTGAACTTCCCACTATTCAGGACATTTACAAAGACAGGTGTGTAAAAAGGGCCTGAAGGATCGTTGGGGACCCGAGTCACCCCAACCACAAACTTTTCCAGCTGCTACCATCCGGGAAACAGTACCACAGCATAAAAGCCAGAACCAAGGCTCTAGGACAGCTTCTTCCACCAGGCCATCAGACTGATTAATTCATACTGACACAACTGTATTTCTATGTTATATTGACTATCCTGTTATACATACTATTATAAATTACTATAAATTGCACATTTAGACAGAGACGTAAAGATTTTTACTCCTCATGTATATGAAGAGGGTAAGTAATAAAGTCAACTCAATTCAAAACTAAGTCTCATTTTTAGAATAATCATATTCTCAAATCCTCCCTATGGCCTTGGATCTCCTACGCCATTTCTACACTCTTAAAGTAATGGCTTCTTGTACAATTCTGATTTTAGCCACTGTCCCTGATCCCTATATCCTAAATGCTACAATTCCTTCCCTAAATCACTCCTCCCTCTTTCCCTCTAACATACATCTTCATACGTGCTTGTACAAAACCATCTTTGAACAAATTAATGCAAGTGTTGTGAGATAACACTCTTGGTACGTCCTACTAAATTGGATGCGTTTAATAAAAGCAAGTAGTCAAAAGTCAATTTTCAAACAAATTTGTATGCAGAGAGCTAAGAGGCAGTGCCTCAAGAAGGTGGCGTCAAACACTGAAGAACTCTCACCTTCCAGGACATGCTCTCTTCAAGTTCCTAAGAGCAAGGATGAGGTACAGGAGCCTGAAGACCCACACTGAATGACTCAGAAACAGCTTCTTTCCTTCTGCCATCAGATTTATGAATAGTCCACGAACCTTACCTCGTTTTTCCCTTTCTCATGCACTAATTTTTGTAAATTATAGCAATTTTCTCTATGCAAAACAATAAATTTCACATCATATGCATCATTAATAATAAATCTACTTCCAGAAGTGCACTGATAACATTCCAACAGAAGCTTTCATCTTTTGAAATACAGGGCATAGGAAGCACTTTTAAAAAAAAACAGGTTATGCAGCTTGTGCTGCCAGCATATCAAATAGCAAGCATATGTGTTTCTGGTTCATGCAAAGAGGACATGTACAATACTACAGGAGATTCTTTACTTAATTTCTTATGTAGGTCACCTGAAAAAACGAGCAACCTGAAATACCCATGTGGGTCTGACTGAACACTGGGCTGCAAACGAGATGATAGAAAAGCAGAAGCCTTCGTGGCTCTCAAAAATCAACATTGAGGGATTAGAGGTGATGTCACAGGTTGAAATCCTACACCGTTGTACCTAATGAAACCATCACTAAAACAGATGTAAAGGTATTCCTCCCCCAGTGAATTGATAGATTGTAGCCCCTTCATGCCTTCTTTTCTGTTTAGTGAGCAAAATGTAAAATATTTTTATTCTGCACTAATTTTGAAACTGTGTGTGCATCTTTAATTGAAAAGCCACAGTATTCAATTTATATTTTTTTCCTTCCAGACAAGGAAAAGCTCCCTGCAGTACATTAATCAAATATTTATTTTAAGAAGCTCCTGCATACTCTTTTCACTACCATTACCACCTCAATGTGCAGCTTTCTCCTATATTGACAGTATAATGATTCTACTACTTTAAAGTCTAAATTTCCAAAATGTTACTTCACTGCTTCATTTTATTAAAAAAGTTGAATTAATTAAAAAGTCAAGGCTGAATTATTCAACAGGTAAATCTTACAATGCAATTTTTTGAAAATTCAAATCCTCCTTTGAAAAGACATTCTTGCCATAGAGTAGCGGTCCCCAACCACCGGGCCGCAAAGCACGTGCTGCCGGGCCGCGAGGAAATTATATGATTTGGCGGTATGAAGCGATATGGGTCAGCTGCACCTTTCCTCATTCCCAGTCACGCCCACTGTTGAGATTGAACGCACAAGAGGTCATTACGCACGTGAGGTCATGACGCACGCCTGGTCATTACGGCCACGCCGGAGGTCATCAGCCAGTATGAGTAAAAAACAAATGTCGCTTGAGAGTTTCTTTGGAAGAGATGGTAGGGGACATAAAAGGCCTAACGTTGATGATAACGCAGAGACAGCTAAGGCCGAGACTGCAAAAAAAAAGAAAGCTTCCTTCAACAGAAAATACGAGTCATACATAAATTATGGCTTTATTGCGACTGGTGACTCGCACGCTCCAAGCCCCCTGTGTGTGATATGCGGAGACATGCTGCCTAATGAGGCAATGAAGCCCTCGAAACTGCTTCGGCACCTTGAGTCCAAGCACCCTGCACTTAAAGACAAACCCATTGAGTTTTTTGAGCGGAAAAACTGTGAGCAAGCAGGACAGAAGCAAGTGCTGAGAGCCACCACCTCCACAAATGCTGCTGCTCTGAGAGTGTCGTACTTAGTGGCTAGCTGTATTGCTAAGGCTAAGAAGCCTTTCACTGTTAGTGAAGAATTGAATCTGCCTGCTGCCAAGGACATGTGTCGTGAACTGTTGGGAGAAGCTGCAGCTAACAAGATGGCACAGGTTTCTCTTTCAGCTACCACAGTTTCAAGGAGAATCGATGACATAGTGGAGGACATCGAAGCACAGCTGTTGGAACGGCTTAACGAGTCACCATGGTATGCTATCCAGGTCGATGAGACTACCTATGTCGACAATAAGGCAATGCTGCTGGTTTATGTGCGATATATATTTCAAGACGATGTTCAGGAGGATATGTTGTGTGCACTGCCGCTGCCAACTAACACAACTGGGGCAGAACTATTCAAGTCTTTGAATGACTACATGTCAGGTAAACTGGACTGGCCATTCTGTGTTGGAATATGCACAGACGGGGCTGCAGCTATGACTGGATGTCTGTCTGGTTTCATGACCCGAGTCAAAGAGGTTGCTCCTGAATGCCAGTCTACGCACTGTGTCATACACAGGGAAATGCTGGCCAGCCGAAAAATGTCACCAGATCTTAACAGCGTATTGAGTGACGTTGTTGAAGTTATCCATCACGTCAAAGCAAAAGCCCTTAACTCACGTCTGTTTGAGCAGCTTTGCGAGGAAATGGATGCAGAGCACAAATGCCTTCTCTTTCACACTAAAATCAGGTGGCTATCAAGGGGGAGAGCCCTGGCCAGGGTTTTTCAGTTAAGAGAGCCGCTACAGAGGTTTCTTTCAGGAAAAAAGTCACCACTGGCAGCACATTTCGGTGACGAGGAGTGGATAGCAAAACTCGCTTATCTGTGTGACATTTTCAACCTGCTCAATGAACTCAATTTGTCACTTCAGGGGAGAATGACAACTGTCTTCAAGTTGGCAGATAAAGTGTCTGCTTTCAAAGCCAAACTGGAAATGTGGGGACGGCGAGTGGACAGGGGCATATTTGACATGTTCCCAACATTAGCTGGGATTTTGGGAGATACTGAGGCTGCACCTTCTTTCTAACAGCTGGTGCGCGATCGCCTAACTTCGCTGTCGACAGAATTCAAGCGTTATTTCCCAACCGCAAATTTCCCACGTGCAAAGGAATGGGTCCGTGACCCATTTGTTAATGTCCCCGGTGAATCATCCATGTCAGCGCGGGAAGAAGATCAACTCCTCGAGCTTGCAAATGACGGCGGGCTGAAAAGTATGTTTGACATAACATCTCTGCCGGCATTCTGGATCAAAGTCAAGGCTGAATACCCTGAGATAACCACAAAAACACTGAAAACGTTGCTTCCATTTTCAACATCATATGTCTGCGAAGCAGGATTTTCTGCAATGAATGCAACGAAAACTAAATTGCGGAATAGACTGGACATAAGGAACTCCCTTCGAGTATCGCTGTCTCCCATCACCCCTCAATGGGACTGTCTTGTTGCAGGAAAACAAGCCCAGGGTTCCCACTGATTCAGCGATATTGGTGTGTTGCAATGATTTTATATGTTCATACGGGGAAAATATGCGCTGTGTGTTTAATATCCAAACGTTACTTAAAATATTATGATGCTATTGACTTTATAAGTGACTTATGATTACCATTAATTTATATGGGAACATTTTTGAGCGTTCGCAGACCCGAAAAATAACCTACCAAATCATACCAAACAACACATAAAACCTAAAATAACACTAACATAGAGTAAAAGCAGGAATGATATGATAAATACACAGCCTATGTAAAGTAGAAATAATGTATGTACAGTGTAGTTTCACTGAACAGAATCGTTAAGAACGATTTTCAAAAAAATTGGCGCATACATGCATGTGCACTTCATGATTGCGCACACAGGTACCCGCGCAAGGCTTCGTGGTCATTGTAGTCTTTTTCGGGGTAAACGCAGCGCATTTACTCTCGCTCTTGTGCGCTGGCAACCTCCCCCCCCCCCCCCCCGGGTCGGACAGTCCGCAAGAATATTGTCAATAAAAAACCGGTCCGCAGTGCAAAAAAAGTTGGGGACCCCTGCCGTAGAGGGAGTACAAAGAAGGTTCACCAGATTGATTCCTGGGATGGCAGGACTTTCATATGATGAAAGACTGGATCACCTAGGCTTATACTCGTTGGAATTTAGAAGATTGAGGGGGGATCTTATTGAAACATATAAAATCCTAAAGGGATTGGACAGGCCAGATGCAGGAAGATTGTTCCCGATGTTGGGGAAGTCCAGAACGAGGGGTCACAGTTTGATGATAAAGGGGAAGCCTTTTAGGACCGAGATTAGGAAAAACTTCTTCACACAGAGAGTGGTGAATCTGTGGAATTCTCTGCCACAGGAAACAGTTGAGGCCAGTTCATTGGCTATATTTAAGAGGGAGTTAGATATGGCCCTTGTGGCTAAAGGGATCAGGGGGTATGGAGGGAAGGCTGGTACAGGGTTCTGAGTTGGATGATCAGCCATGATCATACTGAATGGCGGTGCAGGCTCGAAGGGCCGAATGGCCTACTCCTGCACCTATTTTCTATGTTTCTATCCTAACTAAAATGGTTCAGCTTGAGTTAATCTGATAATCGGTCTTTTTTACCAAAAAAAATTTGCCATGTTCCCTAACTCCTGGAAGTATTTAACCTGCTTTCATCCAGCATAACATTCCTCCGATCAAGGTGTGCATCACAGTACATAAAACTCTCACACAATACAAAGGTAATATTACACAATGTACAGTGGATTCTGATAAACTGGGACACATCAGGATCAGTACATTTTGGCCCAATTAAGCAGCTGTCTTAATTAGCCAAAGTGTCATGAAAATTAGTAAAAGGTATAAAAAAGATAAACTACCATTTAACTGAATATCAATGCATGTATTTAAATGAAATATAGAACAAATTAAAACCTTCTCAATACCTCTACAGTAGTATTAGCTCCTAATAGTTATTGACACAGGAATTAATCAGCTGTGCTTTTTTGATGACTGTAAATGAAAAAAAATCAGCACAGACAACTCGTGCAGATATTGGATTGCCTTTCTCCAAATCTTCATTTTCATTGTACCATTCACAATGATAGTCATTAGCCTCAATTTCTTCATAATTCCTAACGAGGTCTGGAAATTCTTCCATTTTCACTCCGGGCCACTTCTGGCATCTCTAAGCCTGAATACTTGAAACCACGGTGAGCAAAACAGTTCAGAATTCTTATTGCTTGTTTCTTGCTAACTATCAGTGACAGAAATCACTGTTTTGAACACAGCACACACAACTGACACCATTTAAAACCTGATTGCTTTAATCAAGCTGTAGTGTCTGATGGCCACGCAAGTTAGAAACTGCTCCAATTAAGTAACAGTGTCCCAAGTGAACAAGAAATCCCAGCTATTCTCTCAATTTAGTTTTTGTTCTTTAGGTGTTATCCCAAATAACCAGAATTCGTTGGCATTGTTGAGTACATTTGTGATGCCACTTAGCTACTGGAGACTAACTACTAAACTGAACTGTAAAACCTCAAACTGCTGGAGCTTTTCATCTCCCCCCCCCCATTTCAAGATCAAAAAAAACGAAAGAGAATAGATAGCAACTAAATCCTGTTATATCTCCAATGATTTTGAACTGTGTTATAATAATACTATAAATAAAATACCTTTATCGGACAAACGACGTGGCTGCATCTCAAGATAAATACTTCTGCTATCTTCTTCATCTTCTGGGGGACGGCTCAGATCAACCCACGCACATTTTGCACTCACACCACTCAGGTTTGATCCATCAGTCGCTATGCCTTTGTCCACCCTCTCCTAGATGGAAAACAAAAGAAAACTCAGGAGAAATTTCAATTCATGTAAGCACAATCATACTATTACAATCACGTAGGGACTTTAGTCAGATGGTTATGAGAAGTTCTAGTTCTAATGTATTTTATCTGAATGTTTGCAACAATTGTTGACCTATTGAATCCTGAATAAGAGTCTTGGCCTGAAACTTCGAGTCTCTATTCATTTCCATGAGCTGCCTGACTTCTGAGTTCCTCTAGCATTTTGTGTCTTACTTTGGATTTCCAGCATCTGCAGACTTTCTCATGTTTATAATAGCTTACCTATTTGTCTTTTGTTCTATTTCCCGAATATAAACTGGGTATTTTAACAAAATCATGGTCATTTTTAAAATCACAGTAAATTACTTAGTGCTTAAGGTTTAAGAAAGTTAAATGGTTACCAAAATACTTGTGACACAGAAAATTGTTATTTTAGGTTATACTTCTTTACAACATAGAAGGCTGTAATTCAGTCCTTCAAGTCCATGCCTATTCTCATAACTATAACAATTTATTTGCCACACATGTTGTTCAGTGACCCATGTGCTTTCACATACCCATTAAATTCCTTCCAATTCTCCTGCATTAGACAAACACTGGGGCCAATTAGCTTGTCAATCAAAACTTCTCGGCATGCTGGAGGACACCAGATAGCACTGTGATTTAGTGTGGGTTGTAATGAAGGTGGAGATGGTCAGGGATCGGAATCAAACTTGGGTCACTGGAGCTGTGAGTCAGCAATACCACTTGCCATACCATGGTGTCTCAATGCATCATTCAATAACTCAAATTACCAGCATAAAATGCATAAAGATAAAGATTAGCTTTACTTGCCACATGTACATCAAAACAGTGAAGTGTGTCATTTGCGTCACATCAAATCAGAAAGTGTCACACTTCTAGCGCCAACACAGCATACCCACGTCCCATGATCCTAACTGTACATCTTTGGAACGTGGGAGGAAACCAGAACACACGGAAGAAACCCACATGGTCATGGCGAGAATGTACAAAGTCCTTACAGACAGTGGCAGGAATTAAATGCTGATCTTACAGCTGGTGCTGTAATGGCCTTGTGCTAACCACTATGTTACCTATGGTTAATGTTAGTATAACAGTTCTGCAGGCTACCCACAGTTTATCCCCAGTGATGTGAAAGTATGGGAAATAGCAAATCCAAAGCAACAGTGCTGCTTAATTTTAAGATGTTGTAGTCAAATAATAGCAAAGTTGTAACTTTAAGTGGGGTAGTGCAAACTGGTGCTGAATTAGAGACTGCACTAAAACACTTATCCCCAGCAGACATTACAGCAGTAAGGACAAACAAAACCAAAGTTAATGGTTACCTGCAAATGTGGATCAGACTCAAATATAGTTTCTCCTCTTCGCATATCAGTGATTAGCCAAGAGCCACCTGCCCTGTAAGACAATTTATGATACGTTGGAGTTACATGAATGATCTTTGTTATCTATTTTTTGTTTATTACTTTGCTCAAAAGCAGACAAAACTGATTCAATATAACAGTAAAGCCTAACACAACTACAAAGTTTTTTTCCTTCATTTAATGAAACACAGTCTAAAATTGAGTTTTGACAAGTGCATACTGGAATGAATCACTGTAGCCTGTCTAAAATTAAAGTGTTTACTTTTCATACCAAGACATTTTGTGCTTACAAATTTGTCCATATTATGATAGGTTAATAACAAACATCTGATGTAACCACAAAAATCTTTTAAATAATTACCATAATCAGTATCATAACACAATTTTCTGGAAAGTTACTGATGTTTGGTGGGTTTAAAGGAAAATAAAGCCCCAGGGCCTGATGAAATATATCCCAGGCTGCTAGGGAAGGGAAGAGATTACCGGCAGTGTGGCCGAAGTTTTCAGATCTTCCTTGGCTACAGAGGGGGCAAGAGATGACTGGAAAATTTTGTGGTCGTTTTATCTTACATGTGCAGCAGAGATGTTAGCTAATTACAAATTGGCAAATCCTATATAAGTGGTAGGAAATGTATGAAAAAAGTCCCGAGGTATAGGCTTTATCTGGAGAGGGAAGAGACAATCAGGAATAGTCACTTTGTTAAGGAAATTTTTTGTATGACTAATTTGATTAAATCTTGAGATGCTTAAGTGTGACAGTAAGGTAGGTGATGGATGTATTTACACTACTACGCTTGGCGAGGCATTTTAAATGCTACAGAAGACTTCTTATTGGATGATCATCTGATTGAAGAAAATATTTTAAAATTATTTTTCCATTCCAGAAGATGAAATACTCTGAATTCCAGGTTAAGATGAAAAGAACTAATTATTTACACATATCCAATATGGATATCTGATTGTTTGATATAAAAATGAGATCAAATGTGAAATAATCAGAAAATCACTGACATGACCTAGTGTACAAAATAGTTGGTCACGTGCCCTCTTAAACATTGTGCATCATGCAGTAAAAAATCATGATTTACTCAACTCCTCTGAAAAATGTCAACCTAACATTTCACTTTTCTCACACCTAATCGATCATACTTCACAAATTCAGGGTGAACGTTTTATGATGACACTTACACAGGAACAGTCCGGAGCAGCTCCAAGATCCCTTGACCATTCCACTGCTGTGCTGCTTGAAGCTCTTCTGTACAAACTCCAACAATCTAACACAAATTGAAAGCATCTTTTTAAAAAAAGATAACTGTGAAAAGGAACAGGACAAATGATTGTACAAAAACCATGAAGGAAAAAAATACATTCTCAAATCAAAAAGGATGGAACTTGGCACAGAGAAGTGAAAACGGTGGCAGCTGAGAGGATACTCAGAAGTCACATGGAAGCACAACCCTTCAGAGGAAATTTGTATACGGTTGAAACCACTATTGAATTGGAGCAATCAATAATTTATCCACATTCTTGTTAAGATCTAACTGTTTACAATAACATTAAAAGACATAACAAGAATTGTTTCACAGTTCAAAATTTACCCAAAACAGTAGATGGAGCTAAGCTTCACTACTGTTCCACCAGTTTTGGCTATACCATAATGTTGTTGTTCGTCCATTGTTGACGTCGATGAGGACCTCGACACCATTATGATGGTGTCGAGACTAGCGCGTGATTTGGATTTAAGTGAGGGAGAGTTGCGCAGTGTCAGCCTCATTCTCTCTTCCCAATTCCCATCTGGATCCAGTGGCAAGACAGAGTCTAGACGGCTGGAGATGGGACTAGGAGCAGTGGATGACCAGGACGTCCTGTGTGTCTTGTCCTGCTCTACACGTTCCACGACGCTTGCAGAGACCGCCTTCTTGACCGTTGGACCTTCCATAGGTCTCGTCCGCTCAATCCACCGGAGTCTGTCTTCACATGCTGGGATAGACAACTCCCTATCTCACCGAGGGTTTGAGACCTGTCGGCTACCCTCACCTGGTTTAGCCGGCTTGTCGAAGCCGTTGCCCGGGGTGTGGCCGCTGTCGCATGCAAACAGCTACGGGGAGCCACAGGTGAGAGCTGAGTGCCAGGTGGGGACCAAAGGTGGACTAACTGCCCTGAAAAGGACGCGACATGTTCCCCCACCAGAGGTGCTACCCCTCCCTGACACCCCATACACCATAATACTGCCTCATTGAATAATTGCTGATCCAGTTATTTTTGTTTCAAATGAAAGTTCACCAAAAGGGAAGTTCAACATATTCATATTTCCTATCTTGTTTTAAATGCAACCTCTGACAAAATGCATAGATTTTCAAAAGAAACAACTGCTGAGTTCATTCCAGTAAAACAAAATGGACGCTGTATTCTGTTCTACTGAGATGCAAGTGCAATCATCATCATCGATGCCTGAGCATAATAAGGAATAAACATCTTAGCTCCAACTGCATGTCTTGCTTCCTTGCACTACAGTTGCAGATGTAGAACCACACCTTGCCACTATGTGGTGCTGTGCATTACCATTTTAACAGAATTCACTTGCAATGATGCTTATTCCAAAAAAATCCAGAGAACAAAGTCTAAGTCACAACTGGCTTGTGTTCTTTGCATATTAAACTTCCAATCTTAAATTAACTTTCATTTAAGTTCCAAGTTAGAGGTAGAACCTAACAATATCTTAATAAACTCCCTAAAATGGGAACTGTATCATTTGGGTAGATCAGCAGTCCCCAACCACCGGGCCACGGACCGGTACCAGGCCGCAAAGCATGTGCTACCGGGCCGCGAGGAAGCGATATGATTTGGCGATATGAGTCAGCTGCACCTTTCCTCATTCCCTGTCACGCCCACTGTTGAGCCATTACGCATGCGAGGTCATTACCCGTGCGTCATCCATTTCAGCGCGGGAAGAAGATCAACTCCTCGAGCTTGCAAATGACCGCGGGCTGGAAAGTATGTTTGACATTAACATCTCTGCCGGCATTCTGGATCAAAGTCAAGGCTAAAAATCCTGAGATAGCCACGAAAGCACTGAAAACGTTGCTTCCATTTCCAACATATCTCTGCAGTGAATGCAACAAAAACTAAATTGCGGAATAGACTGGACATAAGGAACCCCGTTCGACTATCGCTGTCTCCCATCACCCCTCGATAGGACCGTCTTGTTGCAGGAAAACAAGCCCAGGGCTCCCAATGATTCAGTGACATTGGTGTGTTGCAATGATTTTATATGTTCATATGGGGAAAATATGTGCTGCGTGTTTAATATCCAAACATTACTTAAAATGTTATGATGCTATTGACATATATAACCATATAACAATTACAGCACAGCAACAGGCCATCTCTCCCCTTCTAGTCCCTGCTGAACGCTACTCTCACCTAGTCCCACCGACCTGCACTCAGCCCATAACCCTCCATTTCTTTCCTGTCCATATACCTATCCAATTTTTCTTTAAATAATAGTATCGAACCTGCCTCTACCACTTCTACTGGAAGTTCGTTCAACACTTACTTCAAGCTCCCCTGTCCTCCCTGATAATTGACTTATCACTATATTCATGCGAGGAAAATATGCGCTGTGTGTTTAATATTAAATTTGTTAGATAAACCCTTTTAGAAAGGAAATTGAGTGCATTAGCCACTTATCACCGATATTCCGGTAGTGATTAACCCCCCCCCACCTCCGAAGAGAATCGCCAAAAACGATTGGGGGGGGAATCGTACACGCATGCGCACTGATGCCCGCGCACAGCTTCATGGTAAATGTAGTCTTTCTCGGGGTAAACCCAACGTATTTGACTGCACTGCTACTCTAGTCCGTTGGCAACCCTACCATCCCCCCCCCCCCCCCCAGCACCGGTCAGCCGGTCCACAAGAATATTGTCAATATGAAACCGGTCCGCAGTGCGAAAAAGGTTGGGGGCCCTTGGGGTAGATGACTATAAAACAGCCTAAGTGAAAGGGAAGCCTTAACCTCATTTACATTGGCAGCTAGCTGTCTGTCCCAAACAGAAATTTCAAAACCATTCACTGGATTCAGACTAGTACAATTGAAAGAATTCTGAACTTGTAGGTTAAGAAGTGCCTGTCAGTTTAACATTAGTGTGGGCAAGTATCTGGAAACATTTTGGAACACAATTGACACCTGGGAAAAGTTTGAGTTAATAGAATACAAATTTAAAAGCTAATATCTTTCACAAACCCAGAAGATTTTTTTAATGAGTTAACAGAGACAGCTAAGGGATAAACAGTTTTTCTACACTCTACAGCTTTTCAGAAGAAACTTGATACAGCCACACAAAAAAAAAGCTACAAGAGTTAGGTAGCTGTGTGGATAAGTAACTGGCTGAACAGAGAGAAAGGTGGCACATAAAGGCTTTTCAGATCCTGCCTAATCTTCCCTCCACTCCATATTGTGACCTTCAGTACTCCATTTTCCTGTTATTGATAGTCTACCATGGATATTTGCAGCTTTTTTCTTTCTTAGCTCTTTGAAATCGCAGACTCACCCAGAGCTTTCAGCAGTCCACCCAGCCAAATCCAGTCACTGGTATTCTAGGTACTCTGCTTCTCTGTAGTAGTGTCTTCAACTCCAGGCATCTCACACACTTTGCTTATCCTGCCTCTATCAAGTCACTGGGACACAGGATAATGTCAAACTATAATGTAGTTACTGTGTTAATTGCAAGTACAGAGGAAGAACTACAAAACTTAATTGATATAATTGTTGAAAAAAGTGCAAAAATGGGTCTATCAATTGCAAAAAGACAGAACGTATGGTGATATCCAAAAAGAAGGAGAATCCTATCTGCAGGCTGAGAATAAACGGGGAAGACATAAAACAAGTACAGAACTTTTGCTACTTAGGAAGCTGGGTGATATCAGATGGCAGGTGCGACATGGACATCAAAAGAAGAATAGGGAAGAATAGGGATGGCAAAGACACCTTTACCAGAATGAAGAGTATACTGACCAATACTAAACTAGGCATGACAACCCGCCTCAGAGTACTGAAATGTTACCTTTTAATAGTTATTTTTAATAGGCAGTACTTATTTTTCCCCTTTCAAAATGTTTTGAAAGGGAGAACAAAACTACAGCTACAGTGGTGTTAGAAAGCTGTAGAATTTTCTCTATTTCTGCATAAACATGAACTAAAACGTGATCAGATCTTCACCTGTCCTAAAACGAGATAGAGAACCCAATAAGCAACACAAAAACATTATATTTATTCATTTATTTATGGAGAAAAATGATCCAATATTACAACATTTGTTGGAAAAAGTATGTGAACTTCTCGAGTAATGCCTTCTCCAAAAGCTATTTGGAGTCAAGTGTTCCAATCAATGAGATGAGATTGGAGGTGTGGGGTGTAGAAGTGCCCTGCCTTATAAAAAAGGCACACAAAGTCACGTTACTAACACAGCCTGCTCTTCTCAAGAAATCTGTGCACCATGCCTCAATCAAAACAACTTTTAGAGAATCTTAGAAGAATTGTAGAGATGCATGAAGCTGGAAAAGGCTATAAAAACATTTCTAAAGACCTGAATGTTTAGCAGTTCACAGTAAGAGAAATTGTCTACAAATGGAGGAAACTCAGTACTGTCGCTACTCTCCCTAGGAGTGGGCATCCTGCAAAGATCACGCCAAGACTACAATGTGCAATGCCGAAGGAGGTGAAAAAGAACCCAAGGGAGACAGCAAAAGACCTGCACAAATCTCCAGAATTTGCTGAACTCTCTGTTCCTGTGTACACTATAAGGAAAACACTTAACAAGAATGGTGTTCATGAAAGTACACCACAAAGGAAACCACTGCTCTCCAAAAAACATTGTTGCATTTATTAAGTTTGCAAAAGTGGAATTTTTTCGCAGAAATGCACATTGTTGTGTTTGGAGGAAAAAGTCCACTGCACACCAACACAAAAACTTCATTTTTCAACTCTGAAGCATGGTGGAAGCAGCATCATGGTTTGAGGCTGCTTTGCTGCCTCAGGGACTGGACAGCTTGCAATCATCAAGAAAACAATGAATTCAAAATTGTATCAAGACATTTTACAGGAGACTGCCAGGATAGCATTCCATCACCTGAAGCTTAATAGAAGTTGGATAATGCAACAAGACAATGATCCAAGAGTAAATCAACAACAAAATGGTTTAAAAAGAAAAACTGTTTTGAAATGGCATTGTCAAAGTCCTGACCTTAAAGTTTGGCTCGGCTAGGATCTCAGGGCTCTGGAGACAGGGGGATCGAAGGTCAGTGTCCCAGACGGGTATGTCGTGGGAGCTGGAACATCTTGGCTGTGTGTCCAGATACCTGAGATCTTTGGGCACAGAGCTCAAAAAAAGCAACGCAATGAACTTTTATCATAAACCAGCGAGTTGTTTGTTATGTCTCCCCTCTCACTGTGAAACGGAGACACCTCTTTCTCACTTATTAGGGAGAGAGAGAAAGGCGGTGGTATGTCGAATGCCGGGTGAACAATGTAGTATTTGCAGTACTGTAGGTCTGTGTCTTTACTGTTGCTTTTGCTGCACACTTGAGTGCTTGGTGACTGGTGCTGCTGCCTTTTTGCTGGTGGGGGGGGCAGATTGTGCTTGCTGCCACCTACATGCAGGGGGAGAGTTGAGTTGGGGAGAGACTTTGGGGTTCTAACATTCAACATTTAACTGTTGTTCATTCTTTGGGGCACTCCTCCGTTTTTGTGGATTTCAGGATGTATATTGTATACATTTCTCTGACATTAAATGTACCTTCGAAACCTACAGAAATGTGGAAGGACTTGAACCAAACAGCTCATTCAAGGAAGCCACCAGCATCCCAGAGTTGAAGCAGTTTTGTAAGGAATGGCCTAAGATTCCTCCAAGCTGATGTACAAGACTGATCAACAGTTAAAGGAAACATCTGGTTGAGGTTATTGCTGCACAAGCAGGGGGTCACACCAGTTACTGAAAGCAAAGGTTCACATACTTTTTCCAACAAATATTAGTAATATTCGATCATTTTTCTCAATAAATAAATGAGCAAGTATAAAAATTTTTGTTTCATTGGGTTTTCTTTATCTAGTTTTAGGACGTGTGAAGATCTGACCATATTTTAGGTCATATTTATGCATAGATAGTGAAAAGGTTCACAAACTTTCTAGCACCACTGTATGAGGATCCCTGCAGCACCCAGTGACCCCGCGATCTCTCGACTTGGAGGCTGACGTTAAATTCTCTTTCAAGAGGGTGAACCCTCACATGGCAACAGTCCACGATGGAATACCCACTAAGGCTCTGAAAACTTGTGCAGACCAACAGGAGGGACACATTTTCAATCTCTCATTGTTGCAGCTGGAAGTTCCCACCTGCTTCAAAAGGGCAACAATCATACCAGTGCCCAAGAAGAGCAGGGGGAGCTGCCGTAACAACTATCCCCCAGCAGTACTCACATCTACGGTGAAGTGCTTTGAGACGGTCATGGCTAGAATGAACTCCTGACTCAGCAAGGACCTGGACCCACCGCAATTTGCCTATCACCACCATAGCTCTACAGCAGATGCATGCTCACTGACTCTCCATGCATCCTCGGACCACCTGAACAATACCAATATGCATTTATTGACTACAGCTCAGCATTTAAACAATCACTCCTACAGTCCTGATCAGAAAGCTCCAGACACTGGGCCTATGTACCTCCCTCTGCAACTGGATCCTCTAATTCGTCACCAGAAGACTTTCATTTACTGTCAGTAACACCAAGGAACTGATTGTGGATTTCAGAAAGTAAAGATAAGGGAATAGACACCAGTCTTCATAGAGGGATCAGAAGTGGAAAGAATGAGTAATTTCAAGTTTCTGTGTGACAACATCTCTTGAGGAACTATCCTGCGACCAATGTATTGATTCATTTACAAAGAAGGCACAACTGCAGCTACATTTCGTGAGGAGTCTGAGCAGACCAATTTCCACAAATTTGGAGAGCATTTTTCTAACTGGGTGCACCACCGTCTGGTATCGGGGGGGGGGGGCGGGGGGGATCCTACTGGACAGGATCGAAAGAAGCTGCAGAAAGTTGTGAACTCAGCTGCATCATGGGCCCCCGCCTGCATAGTGTCCAGGACATATTCAAAGTGCAAAGCCTCAAAAAGGTGGCATCTATCATCAAGGACCTCTATCAAGCAGGATACGCCCTCTTCTCATTGCTACCACCAGGAAGGAGGTACAGGAGCCTGAAGACACACACTCACTATTTCAGGAACAGCTTAATCTGATTCTGAGAAAGAATCAGAGAAAACAGTGGATAGCAATTACATTTTCAAGAATGCAGTACAGGAGCTGATCCAGATTTTAAATTTTGAGAGCTTTGGCAAAAGGTTTCAAGCAAAATAATTCACTGATGCGAGCTCAAAATCAAACAACAGTAAATTTAAAAAATATGTAGATGCTGGAGACTTGAAATAAAAACAAAATGCTGAAAATGCTCAGCAGTTCAGACATAACTGTGAAAAGAGAAATAAAATAACATTTCAAATCACAAACCCTTTGTTCAAACTTGAAAATTCTAATATTTGTAGTGCAGAGTTAGCACTGGGAAATCTTTCCAATTTTTTTTATTAGTTTCTACATAGAAGAATACAGAGTACAAGAAAGTATATATAAAAGGTCAAAAAAGATTTTTTTAAACTACCAATTACATTATATCTATTCATAATAACAATCTCATTATCTGGTATTCATGTAAGTTAATCAATAGTTATATTGAAATATACTAATTTATTACAAAGAAAAGTCTAACCCCTACCAAGACCGAAGCTGTTTATTAAGGAGAAAAAAAAAGGTAAAATACCTTCTCATATAATAAAAATTAATATTAGCCAACATCTAAATTTAAACAACGAATTTAAGGTTTTGCAAGTTTTGAAAATAATTCAGAAAAGGTCCCCACAATGTTTGAAAGTCTTGACGAGATTCAGAAATTGAACAATGAATCTTCTCTAAATCTAAGCATGACATAACGTTGCATAACCATTGAGCATGAGTAGGAGAAAAAACACCTTTCCATTTAAACAAAAGCGCCCTCCCAGCTATAAGAGAGCTAAAGGCCAAAATATGTAAATCAGATGTCTTCAGCTTGATATCCTGTCCTGCAACAATACCGAATAGGGCTGTCAGAGGATTAGGCTTAAAACCTGACTTTGAAAAGTAAAGAAAATTTTGCAAAACTTCCTTCCAATATTTTTCAAGACTTGGACAAGTCCAAAACATATGAATTAATGAAGTTTCTCCATTGCTACATCTGTCACAGTAAGGAGATATATCCGAATAAAAACGAGACAGCTTAGCCTTAGCAACACATATCAAAGTTGCTGGTGAATGCAGCAGGTCAGGCAGCATCTCTAGGAAGAGGTACAGTCGACATTTCAGGCCGAGACCCTTCGTCAGGACTAACTGAAGGAAGAGTGAGTAAGGGATTTGAAAGTGGGAGGGGGAGGGGGAGATCCAAAATGATAGGAGAAGACAGGAGGGGGCGGGATGGAGCCAAAAGCTGGACAGGTGATAGGCAAAGGGGATATAAGAGGATCATGGGACAGGAGGCCTAGGGATAAAGAAAAGGGGGAGGGGGAAAGCCCAGAGGATGGGCAAGGGGTATAGTCAGAGGGACAGAGGGAGAAAAAGGAGAGTGAGAGAAAGAATGTGTGTATAAAAATAAATAACAGATGGGGTACAAGGGGGAGGTGGGGCATTAACAGAAGTTAGAGAAGTCAATGTTCATGCCATCAGTTTGGAGGCTACCCAGATGGAATATAAGGTGTTCCTCCAACCTGAGTGTGGCTTCATCTTTACAGTAGAGGAGGCTGTGGATAGACATGTCAGAATGGGAATGGGATGTGGAATTAAAATGTGTGGCCACTGGGAGATCCTGCTTTCTCTGGCGGACAGAGCGTAGGTGTTCAGCAAAGCGGTCTCCCAGTCTGCGTCGGGTCTGGCCAATATATAGAAGGCCACATCCGGAGCACCGGACGCAGTATATCGCCCCAGCCGACTCACAGGTGAAGTGTTGCCTCACCTGGAAGGACTGTCTGGGGCCCTGAATGGTGGTGAGGGAGGAAGTGTAAGGGTATGTGTAGCACTTGTTCCGCTTACAAGGATAAGTGCCAGGAGGGAGATCAGTGGGAAGGGATGGGGGGCATGGATGGACAAGAGTAGCCTCCGACCTGATGGCATGAACATTGACTTCTCTAACTTCTGCTAATGCCCCACCTCTCCCTCATACCCTATTCATTATTTATTTTTATACACACATTCTTCCTCTCACTCTCCTTTTCCTCCCTCTGTCCCTCTGACTATACCCCTTGCCCATCCTCTGGGTCCCCCCCCCCCAACCGTCTTTCTCCCTGGGTCTCCTGTCCCATGATCCTCTCATATCCCTTTTGCCAATCACCTGTCCAGCTCTTGGCTCCATCCCTCCCCCTCCTGTCTTCTCCTATCATTTTGGATCTCTCCCTCCCCCTCCCACTTTCAAATCTCTTACTAGCTCTTCCTTCAGTTAGCCCTGACGAAGGGTCTCGGCCTGAAACGTCGACTGTACCTCTTCCTAGAGATGCTGCCTGGCCTGCTGCATTCACCAGCAACTTTGATGTCTGTTGCTTGAATTTCCAGCATCTGCAGAATTCCTGTTGTTTGCAGCTTATCCTTAGTCACATGAGCTCCATGTACCACCTTAAATTGTATGAGGGAATGGTGAGCGCATAACGATGAAGTATTAACCAGTTTAAAAATTTCATTCCAAGTTTCCTCAAATATTGATGTCTGTAAATCTCGTTCCCAGAGATTCTTAATTTTGTCTAAAGGAACAGTCCTCGTCTCCAGTAACACACCATAAATATTAGATATTGAACTATTATGAAAAGGTGTCAAATTAAAAACTACGTCTAGTAAGTTCTTATCTGAACTCATAGGAAATGTGCATAATTGAGATCTTAGAACGTCTCTAATTTGTACATATCTAATAAAGTGAGTTTTGGGTAAGCTATATTTAGCTGACAATTGCTCAAATGAAAAAAGATTTCCTCCAACAAACAGATCCCAAAAACATTTAATACTCAACCTGCCCCATTCTTTGAAAACTAAATCAGTTATGGAGGGTTTTTAAAAAATTAGAATAGGTGGGACTTGAAAGGGAAAATCTCAATAAACCAAAATGTTTTCTAAATTGTATCCAGATCCTCAGAGTATGTTTAACTATTAAATTATCAGTTAAATTACTTACAAATAAAGTGAGGATCCAAGAAGAGAAATCTTAAAGACAAAGTGGAAGTAACACTGGGGATTAAAAAACACCTTCATCTTGTTGAAGACGTTTGAACAACTACAGTGAATTCTGAATTCAAGTTCACTCGCATTGAACACCAATGATGATTAGCATCAGAAACAAAATTTGTACACCCATACCTGCAAGAATGCAACTGTTCCAAATGGGGTACGCACAGGCTGCAGCTGTGGGTCCTCTGTCAGTAACATGTGTTGGATGCGAGATTCACTGTTGTCCAATGGGCTGTGCCAAGAGACATGGTCACCACTGCATAATGTGTTTTCTGTTTAGTGACAAAAAAATCAAATGAGTTAATTATATTTGATCAACTATTCCTAATGGTTTCAAGGTTACAGATTTGCAAAATACACAATTCATGAGTGCAGAAAACTAATTATTTCCTAACTGCAGTAACAAACTCATAATCAGGTTCAATAACACTGACATATTTCACATTCAAGATCAGCTTATCGTCAATTCAATCGTACACAGGCATACCATCAATGAAACAACATTTTTATGGACCAAGGTGCACAATGCATATATTTAACCCACACACATAGCACAAAGTAATACCACCACTAGTAAAGTAATGAATAATAAGGTGCTTTTGCAACAAGTTAAAAAGTAAACAATATAACACTACTGGCACTTCATGTGTGATGAGACCTGAGAAGTAAAATTTGTTGTTTTGTGGCAGCGGTACATTGCAGTACATTATATAAAAACTATGTTACAATAAGAAATCTATTTTAAAAGATTAAAATCAAATTAGTGCAAAAAGAGCAAAAAAAAACTACATAATGAGGTAATGTACATGGGCTCATCATCATCATTCAAAAATCCAATGGCAGAAGGGAAGAAGCTGTTCCTAAAACACTAAGTGCATGTCTTCAGGTTCTTGTGCCACCTCCTTGATAGTAACAACGAGAAGAGTCCTGGGTGATGAGGGTCCTTAATGATGGATACTGCCTTTTTGAGGCATCACCTTTTGAAGATGTTCTTGATGCTGGGGAGGCTAGTGTCCATGATAGAGCTGTCTGAGTTTACAACTTTCTGCAGCTTTTCCCCCTAATCCTGTGCAGTTGCCCCTCCATACCAGACAATAATACAACCAGTTAGAATGCTCTCCACAATACATCTGTAGAAATTTGCTTGAATTGTTGGTGCCATATCAAGTCTTCTCAAACTCCTGATGAAATATAGCCACAGTCATGCCTTCTTTGTAATTGCATCAATATGTTGGGATCAGGATAGATCTTCAGAGATGTTGGAACATGAAACTGCACACCCTTTCCACTGCTGATACCTTGAGGACTAATAAGTGTTACTACAACTTCCCCTTTGCAAAGTCCAGATCAATTCCCTGGTCTTACTGATGCTAAGTTCAAGGTTTTTATTGTGACACCAGCTACCTCTATGCCTCCACATCACCATCTGAAATTCTGCCAATAGTTGTCATCAGCAAATTTAAAGGTGGTGTTAGAGCTGTGCCTAGCCACACAGTCATGGGTGTGGAGAGAGTGGAACAGTGAGTTAAGCACCCATCCTTGAGGTGCATGTGCTGACTGTCAGTGAGATGTTAATTCTGATCCACACTGACTGTGGTCTCGCAATGAGGAAATCAAGGATGCAGTTAAGAGGCCCAAGTTTGGAGCTTGTTGATTAATACTGAGGGTATGATGATGTTGAATGCTGAGTTATAAAACAACAAACAGCAGCCTGATGTAGGCATTGCTGTTGTCCACGAGATCCATGCCCAAGTGGAGAGCTAGTGAGACTATATGTGCTGTAGACCTATTGTGGCAATAGGCAAATTGCAGCAGGTCCAGGTTCCTGCTTAGACAGGAGTTGATTCTGGCCATGACCAACTTCTCAAAACACTTTAGCACAGTAAAATGTGAGTGCTACCAGACAAAAGTTGTTGAGGAGGCTCACCCAGTCTTCTTGGATGGACACTGATATGATTGCCCATTCCTAAAGTCAAAAAGAGACCGCAGATGCTGGAATATGAAATTAAAAACAGAACTCTGTAAGAATACATTGAGTCAAGCATTTGTGGAGGGATCCTGATACAGGGTCTCGACCCGAAACGTCAATTTGCAATTTATGCCTCCACAGATGCTGCGGTCTTTAAAAGGCACATTATTAAGAATCAGCTAATGGTATGAATATGAACACAACGCTGGTGCCAATCTCTTTTTAAATAAAGTAAGTTAATTAGAGCCTATCAACACTTTACAGATTATTAATTCTCTGAACCTGTGGTCAATCATTTTCTTTAACAAGATTTCAGTAATGTTCCAAATGATATCTGATAGAAAGGTTCAAATGCAAGAAGTAAATGAAGGGATTGCATGTACAACGTATAACATTAGCAATTTTCCAGTCAAAAAGGGATCATTTCTTACACTGCAAATTAATGCATCTGTATTTTTCTCATCTACATATTATTTTCTGGCATAGAAATAACAGATACTAGATACTTTTAAAGAGCCATTGTTTCCTTCATAATGGATTTATTATGAAGAAATAATAAAGTTGATCCCCCTTGACTCATTTTTAGATTCATCTGTTCCACATTTTTCTCAAGAATACTTATTTAGCAGGTTTGCTATTTCCTTATTATGCATTAGAGTATTACTGACATCTATTTTTAATGGCCCACATTGTTCTTCCCACTCTCAAGATAGCTGCAAAGCTCTTTTGTATCACTCTTTGTGCCTCTTATTAATTTCCAGTGTGCTCTGGCTGTTTATAGCTTCGCTAGTAGTTCTTATTAAGTTCTTATACAAAAATGTATATTATATAAGAACTCAGGAATTCAAATACCTTTCTGTCGGTACTCCCCAGTTGATATGCAAAGTATGCCAAACTCTTCTTTATAATTAATCAAATATGTTTAGTTTGGGAATGACCTTTAATGTTTTTACATAACCAATTTCACTGGCAGCAACTGTACATGATCTTATTGCAATTCTGCTTCAGGGATGTGAATGATTGCCATGCCAGAGCCAATATTGAGTGAAGAATATTGACTAATGCTTCAAGTTTACCAGTGTTCAGCTTAAGGAAACTTGCGGTCGTTCAGTATCGAGTACCAGGCAAAGAATGCTAGAAAGTAAACTAAATCATAAATCATGTATCTACTGAAACAGGATCTTTTAATTGAAGATCAAAGAATAATTGAAATAAGCTCTTTAATCAACTGGTAATCATCTCATGGGCGATCCTCCATGCATACCTCAGGTAAAGCATCTTATGGAAGGCAAAGGTGCTGTCCCTCAATCATTCCAGGAGATAACGGTACAAATGTAAGATCAACGACAAATCCAAGTCCACTGCTGGTATTGTACAACAAATCATCGATAGCCCAGTGATTCAATTATAGGCACAGAACTCCCCATTTATTTGGAATACATTACGGAAGGGAAAGAGAAAGCAAGGACAGGTGGGAGTGACATGGTTATCTAGCAGCAGTATCATTCTGATTTGTTTCAAGGATTCCTTCCTGTAAAATTTAAATTTGCAGAAAATATCATGTGTTGAGAGCTGCCAGATGGTTATCATTATTTTCTAGAAAGCATTAAGGCTGCATTTACTAGAAAGAATGGTCACTGCTAACTTAATGTTTAATGGCCCACACTGTTCTGCTAACTTATTGCTTAGTTCAATTAGCCTCTGTTGGATGTGCATGAATCTACCCAACTGAGGTGAAGAATATCTTTAGAAGGCAGAAGCTGGCAGGAGGGAAAGTAAAATGAATAATTACATTGATGCTTTTAAAACAAACTGAGAGCAAATCAGGTTGTTGCTGTATACATCTTTCCATATCAAAATATATTAAACTACTACAACATGAGGAATTCTGCAGATGCTGGAAATTCAAGCAACACACATCAAAATTGCTGGTGAACGCAGCATGCCAGGCAGCATCTCTAGGAAGAGGTACAGTCGACATTTCAGGCCGAGACCCTTCATCAGGACTAACCTGACGAAGGGTCTCGGCCTGAAACGTCCACTGTACCTCTTCCTAGAGATGCTGCCTGGCCTGCTGCGTTCACCAGCAACTTTGATGTGTGTTGCTTATATTAAACTATTATTTGTTTTACTTAGTAACTGTAGCTTAATGATTTGCTATTCAATTGCTAAATACTGTTCCTGATTATATTCACGTTCACCTGTAACATATTTGCATGCACAATTTTAAACTGTGATTTATAATCAAAATTTATTGCAACAGAGTTTGAGGACAATCAGAGGGGTTGAAATTTTTAACTTTGATCTGAGCTGGGCCTGTCAGAAGACAATCTGGAAAACAAGTAATCCATCATTTACCCCTGGACTTAGATTGGAGATAAAACTATATCATCAGAGAATTTATGCACTTCTTTGTAAGGATCCTGAAACAGAATTTTGGCATGAATATGAAACTGACATGAATACTCAAGATAATAATCCAATCCAAAAATATAACAATGCTATCCTCTACTCATTCTTTTTTAATTTAAAGCCAAATGAAAAACATGGCTCCAACTAACTGCTGGTTAAACTTAAAACAATTTCATTTTACCAGACCATGGAAATAATTTCTCTTAAGAATTTGAATCCTTGAAGATCAGATTCAATGCAGAGACTGAACTGCATCCAAACACATAAAGTCTTCAATAAGAAGACTGAAGGCCAGAAGTCAAACTCCTTCTTGGAGCGTGCAAGCAACATTTTGAAATGGACTGCAAACTGAAATACTATTTCAAACTTTCATTCTTGCATTTTGTTACTGATTAAGAGCATATACAAATAGCTCTTAAAATGTATCTCCCATTCCTTTAATAATGGAGTCAAGACTCCCTCCAGCACTTAACATAGTTAACCGTATACAGTGTCACTCAACTGCTGGACCAATTTAAAGCAAGCTTGCAGAAATACACTCTGTGGTGTAGATCATGCATATAACAATCATAAATAAACTAGTGATGTAGGCAGAAAATTTCGCATTGCATGCTGTGTTGCCAATCAAGTTATCAGCTGTGTCAAGGGTGTTCAACTTCAAGCATTTTTCCTGCATTAATGTCCTTTGAATCAGAGTTAGTGAAGTTGCTTCAAGCAGTCAGAACTGACTTTGTTATTGCAGAATGCCCATCTCTAACCAGCTGTAGGCTAATCTTGCTCCCTTTCTAATCAGTGGTAACTCTTGAACCACTGAAGGTGAGGCCTACAGAAGTGGAAGGCGAGGAAAAAAAACTTTGCTCTTTTAGTGTCCCTTAGCATTGAGTTTCTTCTTGAGTGTAAATAAAATTATCACTACAAAATCAACACACACACACTCACTCACTCAGGTAGTTGATAAGCACAGTCAATGGTGAACACTTCAGAGAAATGATACTCAATGATAGTGTTTAGGAAATATCCTCAGTTTCCATTTTCACTCAAAGTGTGACATGTTCTTTTCTCTACATTCAGAGCCACTTCTTTTAGGTACGTGAGTGGAACCTGGTATGGTCATTTGTTGCCTTAGCCCATCCACTTCAAGGTTCAATGTGTTGTGTTCAGAGATGCTCTTCAGTACACCACTGTCATAAAGCATGGTTATTTCTCTGTCCACTTGAACCAGCCTGGCTATTCTCCTCTAACCTCTCTCATTAACAAGGCATTTCACCCAATTACTGCCACTTGCTGGATTTTTTTTTTTGGTTTTTCACACCGCTCTCTGTAAATTCTAGCGACTGTTGTGCATGAAATTCCCAGATCAGTTTTGTGATACTCAAACCACCCCATCTGGCACCAATCATACCACAGTCAGTCACTTAGATCACATTTCTTCCCCATTCCGAGTCTGATCTGAACAACTGAACCTGTTGAGCATGTCTGCATTGAGTTGCTGCCACATGATTGACTGATATTTGCATTAATGAGATGTACAGATGTACCTAATAAAAGTGGCTACTGAGTGTATAACTAATACATCATTACTTACTAACTTTGACAAGTTTTATTTAATACCTGCAAGCTTTTAAATACCTCTTAAAATTATAAAGTTATAGAATGTAGACAGCTTCACTGAAATTCATTTCACCATTTGAAAAACACCTAAATGCTACCGTCTTTTACTTCCTCACAGTGGAGCAATTGTGAGCCCACATGACCAATTACCCCCTAATAGTAAGTCACCCTGTGAAGCACTTAGTTGGATTCTTACTGAAAAGTCCACAGATTCTACATCTAGTAAATAAGATTTTTTTTTAAATATTGGCTTGGCAGAAGACTTGTAAAAGAACAGCCAGGTTGCTATTTAACTTTAAGGTTTTAACCACACCTAATTAATATTAATGTCTTTACCAGTCCTCAGTGCCTATAAAATATGACCAAAAGGAAGAAAATCTGTTCCAGTTGAGAACCATGGGATTAAAACATGGGCTGCATTCTTAAAGCTGGAAAACTGCAGCCAGCTTGCATAAAATTACCAATAATAGTTTTAACAGCAGTTCACCAAAAAATTATGAATATTCTACCACCAATGCCTCATCTTCCAAATTAGCCTAAAAACAGCTACTTTAAAAAGAGAGTATACTTGATCAAAAAAGTCATGAAACGGGTCAAACACATGAAATGTAAAACTATAATGTTTGTTCTTGGTTCCCATTTTTCTGGCCGAACATTATAGATGCCAGATTTTAACTTGATTGTACAATGATTGACCCTGTAAATGCACTTCTACCATGGTCCTTCATGTAAGGAGATCACACCTAACAAATGTTTTGTAAAATTAAGCCAGTGATTTTAAAACTTTTTTATGAATGTTTCTTTTGTACCAGTAATTCAAGTATATTCATATTGACCAGCAGTTATAAATAATAGTAAATAATTCACGGTCAAACACACTGTGAAACGTCTCATCACATACTGGTCTGATGTATCCAAAAGATTTTTTTTGTGTGCATACAGAATTTGATTGCCGGCAAGAAGACACTCTCAATTTGCAGATCCAAAACAAGGACCAATATACTGTTAGTGAACAAGCCGGTCAGTTCAAGCTTGACAGCCAGTAACAGCACATTTGCAAGCAATATATAGAGAGCAAAACATCAACTTTGTTCTCTACAAATGCCTGGATACCTTCCGGTGTTCTTCCCCAGTAAAAATATAAATTTCTACCAAATCTAGTAGATGAAAGCAAAACAAGAGGAAAAACAAAGCAAAAAAGAAAGCAAAAAGTTTGCACTTATATGATGTTTTTAAATCATCAGAATGTCCAAAGCATTTCAATTAATTATCTTTAAAGTATTGTAATGCCCGAAATAGCAAAGTACATGGTCATAGCTAAACACCATAAACAACAATAATCCGTTTGTGACTGAGGGATAAACATCAAGGCAATACACAGACTAACTTTTCTACTCTTCAATAAAGTGGCATGGGATCTTTTGCATTTATCCCAAAGGGTCCAGTGTCGACATCTTTAAGGTTGATTCCTCCAGCACTGCAGTGTGCACTGAACACTGCACTGGAATTACAGACTAACTTTTGAACTGATGGCTCCAGAGTGGGATATGAAAAGCAGTTCATTCATTAAAAGGTATTAATTTTCAAATTAAATAAGCTAAGAGTGCAAAAAATAGTGAAATAAGCTGGTAAAAAATAGATTTGTAAAATTTAGATAGCACAAATGATTTCTAAAATATGACATCTAATAGCAGTGTCATGGTTAGTGTGTCATTAATTTCAGTCTGTAAATTAAAAATTAAAAATTCTTCAGAGCAATATAGAATTTATTGATCTTCCCAACTCTGACTCTACCGCCAGTGGTCATGAACTGGTCCCAAAATTTAAAAAGCTTAACCTATATAGCTTAACCAGGTATATGGAGGAATCTAAGGTGGGGGCTTATATGGGAGGCAGGGTTTGAGGGTCGGCACAACATTGTGGGCCGAAGGGCCTGTACTGTGCTGTAATATTCTATGTTCTATGTTCCATGTAATGTCATTAATAATTGTATAACTAACAGGCACAAGTCTTCCCAACTGGGTTTATACATTATAGTAAGAGACTATATTATAAACTGTGGAAGCTGACTTTTGGCAATTAATTTGAATTGATTAAAACAGTTATAATTGGGAAAGGTTTTGAGTTAACCTTGAGTTAATACTGATACACATGTACTATATAAATAAATTCCCAAATTACTGGCTACTCTTTGTTAAAAAGTTAAGCACATTGTTTAAAAAAAAGTAGAAATCTGGTATGGGCTACAATTAATCTTTGATTATAACATCCACTTCATTAACAAAGGCAATGCCTTCAATGAACAAATAATCTACAATGAATTAGAAAAGTAGCACTGATTTTAAATATTTATACAAGTTTTAATTATTTTAATTACAGCCAAACAAAATAGGATTCCTCCTAGATCAAGGTGCAAAACACAGCACCAACAGTCATACACAACACAAGGCACATAAAGCAGTAAACATACCATCACACAAAAAAATAAATAATATAGCCCAAGTCTTTGACAGCCATATCCTGCAGATCGATGGTGCATGGATGATTTTGGAAAGAATTCATCCTCAGCAGTCAGCAGACAAGCACACACAATCCACCTTGCCATCCACTGAGCGAACACTAGAGGGCAGCATCGACAGGAAGGACCAGCCCCTAGTTCAGCATGGGTGCCGCACCACAGTGTTTCTGGTGTCTCCTCTCCTGTGGCTGCAACAGGCGAGCCCGATGCATAAGGCAGAGTCCGTGCTACAGCTGAGGTCATGCAGTTCCTCTATCGGTCTCACCAATAATCCAGTGAATGAGACTTGCAGTATTCTACATTACTAATGTCCAACAGTCTTGCGGTCATAAAAATGATGCTTGACAAAAACATCTTTGGTTGACCCCTGCAGTGGTCATCTTATTGAAAGTAGTAATATAGAATTAAACTACACAAATACTTCATAGTGAAGTACTATTCACAAAGACTGCTCTATAAAACTGTCTAAAGTCATTGCTGATGGACAAGATGTCACTTTCAGTACTTAAGAGTTTGTAATGTCTTTCAGTATTGTTCAACAATTTGCCAGAAAACTTTAGACATCCAGCATTACTGAATAATAGCATTTCAGCTTCACTTATAAAACAGCTATATTTTAGGAACAGTTGCTGAATCCTAAGCAAACTTCACTATTATCAATTTGTTGGATCTGTTTAATTCTTAGATTAGACTATTGAATTATTCCTGTCACAGTATGTGGACAGGCCGACCAGGGGGAATGCCTGGCCTTTAGCATTATCATGGAAAAGGATAGAATCAGAGAGGACAGGAAAATTTTTAATTGAGGAAGGGCAAATTATGAGGCTACAAGGCTAGAACTTGCGGGTGTGAATTGGGATGATGTTTTTGCAGGGAAATGTACTATGGACATGTGGTCGATGTTTAGAGATCTCTTGCAGGATGTTAGGGATAAATTTGTCCCAGTGAGGAAGACAAAGAATGGTAGGGTGAAGGAACCATGGGTGACAAGTGAGGTGGAAAATCTAGTCAGGTGGAAGAACGCAGCATACATGAGGTTTAGGAGGATCAGATGGGTCTATTGAGGAATATAGGGAAGCAAGAAAGGAGCTTAAGAAGGGGCTGAGAAGAGCAAGAAGGGGGCATGAGAAGGCCTTGGCGAGTAGGGTAAAGGAAAACCCCAAGGCATTCTTCAATTATGTGAAGAAAAAAAGGATGACAGGAGTGAAGGTAGGAGCAATTAGAGCTAAGGTAGGAAGTTGTGCCTGGAGGCTGTGGAAGTGAGTGAAGTCCTCAATGAATACTTCTCTTCAGTATTCACCAACGAGAGGGAACTTGATGATGGTGAGGACAGTATGAGTGAGGTTGATGTTCTGGAGCATGTTGATATTAAGGGAGAGGAGGTGTTGGAGTTGTTAAAATACATTAGGATGGATAAGTCTCCGGGGCCTGACTGAATATTCCCCAGGCTGCTCCATGAGGCGAGGGAAGAGATTGCTGAGCCTCTGGCTAGGATCTTTATGTCCTCGTTGTCCACGGGAATGGTACCGGAGGATTGGAGGGAGGCGAATGTTGACCCCTTGTTCAAAAAAAGGTAGTAGGGATAGTCTGGGTAATTATAGACCAGTGAGCCTTATGTCTGTGGTGGGAAAGCTGTTGGAAAAGATTCTTAGAGATAGAATCTATGGGCATTTAGAGAATCATGGTCTGATCAGAGACAGTCAGCATGGCTTTGTGAAAGGCAGATCGTGTCTAACAAGCCTGATAGAGTTCTTTGAGGTGGTGACCAGGCATATAGATGAGGGTAATGCAGTGGATGTGATCTATATGGATTTTAGTAAGGCATCTGACAAAGTTCCACACGGTAGGCTTATTCAGAAAGTCAGAAGGCATGGGATCCAGGAAAGTTTGGCCAGGTGGATTCAGAATTGGCTTGCCTAGAGAAAGCAAAGGGTCATGGTGGAGGAAGTACATTCGGATTGGAGGATTATGACTAGTGGTGTCCCACAAGGATCTGTTCTGGGACCTCGACTTTTCGTGATTTTTATTAACGATCTGTATGTGGGGGTAGAAGGGTGGGTTGGCAAGTTTGCAGACGACACAAAGGTTGGTGGTGTTGTAGATAGAGTAGAGGATTGTCAAAGATTGCAGAGAGACATTGATAGGATGCAGAAGTGGGCTGAGAAGTGGCAGATGGAGTTCAACCCAGAGAAGTGTGAGGTGGTACACTTTGGAAGTACAAACTCCAAGGCAGAGTACAAAGTAAATGGCAGGATATTTGGTAGTGTGGAGGAGCAGAGAGATCTGGGGGTACATGTCCACAGATCCCTGAAAGTTGCCTCACAGGTGGATAGGGTAGTTAAGAAAGCTTATGGGGTGTTAGCTTTCATAAGTCGAGGGATAGAATTTATGAGTCACGATGTAATGATGCAGCTCTATAAAACTCTGGTTAGGCCACACTTGGAGTACTGTACCCAGTTCTGGTCGCCTCCCTATAGGAAGGATGTGGAAGCATTGGAAAGGGTACAGAGGAGATTTACCAGGATGCTGCCTGGTTTAGAGGGTATGGACTATGATCAGAGATTAAGGGAGCTAGGGCTTTACTCTTTGGAGAGAAGGAGGATGAGAGGAGAGATGATAGAGGTGTACAAGATAATAAGAGGAATAGATAGACTGGACAGCCAGCGCCTCTTCCCCAGGGCACCACTGCTCAGTACAAGAGGACATGGCTTTAAGGTAAGGGGTGGGAAGTTCAAGGGGGATATTAGAGGAAGGTTTTTTTACTCAGAGAGTGGTTGGTGCGTGGAATGCACTGCCTGAGTCAGTGGTGGAGGCAGATACACTAGTGAAGTTTAAGAGACTACTAGGGAGGCGGGGTTTGAGGGTCGGCACAACATTGTGGTCCGAAGGGCCTGTACTGTGCTGTACTATTCTATGTTCTATGTTCTACAGTTTGACATTTCATAACTTGGGTAGCTTTTGAGTATTTTATACATAAGGTATATATCACAAAATTTTCTGCCTTGTGAATTTTCAGATGCAATAATTCTAAATGTGTGATTTAGAATTTAAAAACGGGGGGGAGATTATTAGTATCTTAGCTTTTTGTCTCTCCCTTCACTCAGTAGACCATTACTGTTCATCTCAATTTCTCTTTGTTCTGTTAACACTTAAGAAAATTGTGAAGCAACAAATGTTGTGCCCTTTTCCTGACTTCTGAAAGAACCTTGGATGAAAACATCAGAATCCAACATATCCTAGGATCACCATTCCAGAAGATTCCAGGTTAAAAAAACATGAATAAAAGATTAATGCTGCACTATAAACAGAGATAATCCGAACAGCATACAACACAGACAACTATAGAATATTGATGTCTATGATAGTAATAATCAGGGATTGTCAATAAGGGCAGCGGTCCCCAACCAATAGGCCGCGGACCAGTACCGGGCCGCAAAGCATGAGCTACCGGGCCGCGAGGAAACCATATGATTTGGTGATATAAGTCAGCTGCACCCTTCTTCATTCCTTGTCACGCCCACTGTTGAGCGTGAATGCATGCGAGGTCACTAAGCACGCGTCATCCATGTCAGCGCGGGAGGGAGATCAACTCCTCAAGCTTGCAAATAATGGTGGGCTGAAAAGTATGTTTGACATAACAGCTCTGCCGGCATTCCGGATCAAAGTCAAGGCTAAATATCCTGAGATAGCCACAAAAGCACTGAAAACGTTGCTTCCATTTCCAACATATCTCTGTGATGAATGCAACGAAAACTAAGTTGCGGAATAGACTGGACATAAGGAACCCCCTTCGAGTATCGCTGTCTCCCATCACCCCTCGATGAGACCATCTTGTTGCAGGGAAACAAGCCCAGGGCTCCCACTGATTCAGCGATATTGGTGTGTTGCAATGATTTTATATGTTTATACAGGGAAAATATGTGCCGTGTGTTTAATATACAAACGTTACTTAAAATGTTATGATGCTATTGACTTATAAGTGACTTATATAACCATACAACAATTACAGCACAGAAACAAGCAATCTCGGCCCTTCTAATCCGTGCCGAACGCTACTCTCACCTAGTCCCACTGACCTGCACTAAGCCCATAACCCTCCATTCCTTTCCAGTCCATATACCTATCCAATTTTTCTTTAAATGATAATATGGAACCTGCCTCTACCACTTCTACTGGAAGTTCATTCAACACTTACTTCAAGCTCCCCTGTCCTCCCCTGATAACTGATTTATCACTATATTCATGCGAGGAAAGTATGCGCTGTGTGTTTAATACTAAATTCGTTAGATAAACCCTTTTAGAAACGAAATTAAGTGTATTAGCCACTTATCACCTATATTCCGGTCGTGATTAACACCTCCCCCCAAAAACAGAATCGCCAAAAAGGATTTCTAAAGGGGGGGGGGAATCGGGACTTACACACGAGCAACGAGCAAGTCACACATGCGCACTGGTGCCCGCGCAAGGCTTCATGGTCATTATAGTCTTTCTCGAGGTAAACCCAACGTATTTGACTGTTATTCTTGTCCGTTGGCAACCCTACCCCCTCCCACTGGTCCGCAACAATATTGTCAATATTAAACCGGTCCGCAGTGCAAAAAAGGTTGGGGACCCCTGATTTAGGGAGATGACATTAATATAACATAGCAAATACTTGAGTACTTTTTAATTTGCTTCAAAATACACACCATAATTCTGGAAATCAATTTGGCTTTCTCATCAAATCCTCAATGACAGCAACCACATTTTGCCAGTGCCAACAATTGAGAATTGTTAACTACTTAATTCTTAGTTTAGAGGCCAGTTTAATCACATTTTACACGAGAAATTTAAAAAATGCCTAAACTACAACATTTTAGGCTAGTACCTACAGAAAACCAGACAACAAACCTACAGATCAGTCCAAATGCTACCTCTCCCAACAATTTGTACCCGAATACAAACAAACAACAGTAGACAGTCAGAATCACTATGACATTCTTGCACCACATATCAATTCCTAGCATTTAACATTTGAAACCTAACAAATTGTTGCAAATATTTTCTGGAAGCCTTATTTTGGAGATTTGTCCCTGCACTGGTAAGCCAACAGCTGAATGCTCTTGGGAATACTATAATATTTGGGTGGTCATTCATATTTGATAGTTAATAGATAGGCCAAACAGCTATAGCTTCATGAATGTAAATGGTGTTTTCAAGATGAACTAATTGACAGCTTTGGTTTTACACGATCATAGCTGCAAGACGAACTGTAGGGATAGGGAGGGGGAAAATGAACAAAATACATGAATTTTCTCAAGGTAAAGTTTATTAGTCCAGCAACTGAGTTATGCAACTTCATTCTCTGGCAAGCTCTCATTATCCATCCTTGTGCAGTTCTACTTTCAAGCAAAGTTTCATGTGGTGACACTTAATGTAAACTCAGAATGTGAAAGTAACCATCTTCATAGTGACAATTTCCATTTATCTATTATTTAGTTCAACCTTTTTATGGTGAGGGGGAGCTTGAGATGCTGCATGCGCCAGTGGAGACAGACTTTGTGCAGAAAAGTTAACTTATACACAATTAATTCACGTTATAGATTCACTCATTTGCTATTATTGACTAGCCACTGAAATGTTCTTCAAATGATTGTAGGCTGTAAACGTTTCAAAGTACCAGCCTCTAATTCAAAAGGTATACAGAATTTGTATTACTTAAATCTCAAAAGATAATGAGCAGTGTTTCATATGATGGTCCAATCTCTCAAGAGATCTACACAACACAAAGTTTGGACAACACACATAAAAGTTGCTGGTGAATGCAGCAGGCCAGGCAGCATCTCTAGGAAGAGGTGCAGTCGACATTTCAGGCCGAGACCCTTCGTCAGGACTAACTGAAGGAAGATTTGAAAGTTGGAGGGAGAGAAGGAGATCCAAAATGATAGGAGAAGACAGGAGGGGGAGGGATGGAGCCAAGAGCTGGACGGGTGATAGGCAAAAGGGATACAAGAGGATCATGGGACAGGAGCTCTGGGAAGAAAGACAAGGGGGGGGAACCCAGAGGATGGGCAAGGGGAATATTCAGAGGGATAGAGGGAGAAAAAGGAGAGTGAGAGAAAGAATGTGTGTATTAAAATAAGTAACAGATGGGGTATGAGGGGGAGGTGGGGCATTAGCAGAAGTTAGAGAAGTCGATGTTCATGCCATCAGGATGGAGGCTACCCAGACGGAATATAAGGTGTTGTTCCTCCAACCTGAGTGTGGTTTCATCTTTACAGTAGAGGAGGCCGTGGATAGACATGTCAGAAAGGGAATGGGATGTGGAATTAAAATGTGTGGCCACTGGGAGATCCTGCTTTCTCCGGCGGACAGAGCGTAGATGTTCAGCAAAGCGGTCTCCCAGTCTGCATTGGGTCTCGCCAATATATAAAAGGCCACATCGGGAGCACCGGACGCAGTATATCACCCCAGCCGACTCACAGGTGAAGTGTTGCCTCACCTGGAAGGACTGTTTGGGGCCCTGAATGGTGGTAAGGGAGGAAGTGTAAAGGCATGTGTAGCACTTGTTCCGCTTATACGGATAAGTGTCAGGAGGGAGATCAGTGGGGAGGGATGGGGGGGACGAATGGACAAGGGAGTTGCGTAGGGAGCGATCCCTGCGGAATGCAGGGGGGGTAGGGAAAGATGTGCTTAGTGGTGGGAAACAACAGGAATTCTGCAGATGCTGGAAATTCAAGCAACACACATCAAAGTTGCTGGTGAATGCAGCAGGCCAGGCAGCATCTCTAGGAAGAGGTGCAGTCAACGTTTCAGGCTGAGACCCTTCGTCAGGACTAACTGAAGGAAGAGTGAGTAAGGGATTTGAAAGTTAGTGGTGGGATCCCGTTGGAGGTGGCAGAAGTTACGGAGAATAATATGTTGGACCCGGAGGCTGGTAGGTTTGGAGAATGTTTTCTTGTTATACTTCCACCTTGCCATTCAAGAGGTTTCAGAGCTCCACAGAAAATCTGTTGCTAATTTGGTTGCAACCCATTACCATTCGTGCTCAGTTAAAGCAAATGAACAAATTTACATCTGTACCCATGAAACTAAAGTTCCATAACCTGGGAATTGGAACTATAGTCTCATGCAAGTTTGAATTGTATAAGACCATAGTTCACATTCACCAGATTACTAAAAATCTTAAAACAGGCATTCAATTTTAATTTCTTCACATTAGCAAAATTCTCATATTTTAATTCTATTTTTATGCATCATTATGAATAATTCAAAGTATAGCTGCACAGATAATTTGAACAAAATAATGGCTGTATGTAAGGAACTTTTAAAAGTTGATTTTAAAAAACATGAATAATTTTATTTTATTAATCTCTAATACTGTTGGCACTCTACAAACTCTATTGGTGGTTAATGCATTTAAAATAAGTTAACTAATTAGTATCTAGAAACAGGAAAAATAAACGAAAACATCAGATTGCATACATCAAGTAGTAAATTATTTAAGGTATTAGAGGTAGCTGGGCTCAATGAATCCTTCCTCACCATCAGCCACTCAAGAAAAATCTGAAGATGAACAAACTGAATCATACCTAACTAAAAGACAAATCATGAAATTATAGAATTGTTATGATTAATGAATCTTAAAGTTTCAGAATAATAGTATGCCCCATCAAAAAAAAATACCCAGTTCTGGCAACTTAGTTAAAATGTAAATAAATGGAAGGAGTTTATCCCCCACTGACGCCCCCATTGGGAGCATTTGAATATGTTACTATTCTTCATTTCAGAAGACAGTTGGGTTAGGAAGTCGAGTCAGTCCTAAGACTACACCAAGCCTCAAGCATCTTAGCTGCAGCCTCCTTGTGTTCAGGTCTTCTGTCATCCTTGTACGTTTGTCAGTTTGAAACCTAACCAACCTTTGTAGTTGGTGTCCAACTTGTTCTAGATTTCCTCTTTTTAATTCATCTATCCACAATAGCTTGCAGAAAGGCTCTGATAAGAGTTGCAGAGGTTCTTGTTACCTGTCAAACCAATAGCTCAGTATCAACTTATGATTTGCTATTTCAATGATTCATTTGTTCTGAGTGCAGTATTTGTCGAAGTCTCATGAAACTATTTTAAAGTTCTCAATTCATTCTTCTAGTAATTTGGCAGCGTCTAGTACAGCCAGGAGAGAAACCAAAACAACAACAGCACATAGCGGGTAGTTTCATTTTCACTCGCATGTTGCTGCAAATTCAGATTTCCCCTCAGTGTCAGTAAAACAAAAGAACTGGTCATTGACTTCAGAAAGGGGGGTGGTGGTACACACACTCCTGTCCACAGCAATAGTAATAATATTGGCAACTTCAAGTTCCTAGGTGTGAACATCACCAATCATTTGTCCTGGTCCAACCATGTAACGTCAAAGCCAATGGGTGTAAAATTGGCTTTCAAGACTTAGAGTCATGAAGCATCAGAAGACCAAATACAAAGAACTGAAGGAACATCATTGTTCTCTATCTCAAGTTCCTGAAAAAGATGTGACTATAATTCACTCATTCCTGCTCTGTATTCAGAAGTGCCTGAGGACACTGCTAAAAATGCAACAGCTATATCTTCTGGCCAAAGTTTATTAACACACAGAAGCACTGTTTTTAAAATTCACCAACTCGTGTTCTACTCATCCAGCAAGAGAGGATGAGTACAACTAAGAGGAAGACAAACAGCAATTGCTTTGGAGACACAGATATACTTGGCAGGCTCCAGTGAGTCAGCAAGCAGTTTAAGATGCAACACAGAGGTACGAAGACAGGGTGAACTACCCGTAGAATATGAATGTCGTAAGAACTGAAGATCAAACTGAAGATAGTTATGCTCCTCAAAGTCAGATCTGCATTTAGGTTAAACCATTTTGCAACTGGAATTTTCTACCATGCATATAATCAACACCTTTCAAAATTATCAAGGTTCTTAAGCAGATTTTAATTGTCTTTGCTAATCAGAAAATAAAAACTGTCAAGATTACTTTAAATTAAAAAACAATTATAACAAAAATTAAAACAATAATCAAGTATATGAAAGTAAAAAGTTGTTCTTCTGCCAGGAATGCCAGCATGATTTGTCACTGCAATGGGCTCAGTCATAGAGCAGAGTGATGGGTTTGCTTTGGCCCAAAATATTTACAAAGCTCAAGTATTTTAATGACCGGAAAATTCTAAGCATACAATCATTTCTCATGTACCATTATTTTCTCTCACATGGAACATCCCAGATCAACAAAATTTATTTCAATTACCACTTGAGAGCACAACAATGCAATCTGACATTCTGGTGCAATTCTGCTCATGTGCTCTATTGTCAGATGTGGAATCTTTTTGGATATGAAATTAAAACATAATCCTGGTCAATATTTAACTCACGGTTAAAAGCAACAGGAACATAAACATATGCCAGAAATCAGAAGAAATGAAAGAAAATCCTGAGAAGATTCCAGCCAGGAAGCATAAATTTCATTTCTCTGTTCTGATTCCCATTATCACTTTACTCTTGGTGAAGATTTTACATGACAAACGGGCAAGCACATTTCCTATAGCATTAAAAGCTGCTACACTTCAAAGTTACTTTTGAGGAAGTGATTATACAAGATGTCTTGAGATTGCACAGTGCTATACAACACTAGAAATCAGTTTTCTCCAAATGCCATTCTAGGTGTAATCCCTGTTTCAACTACTGCTACCAGAGTTTCTAACTAATGTCATTTCCATGAGTGACCATGCAACACTACATCGTGCTTAGAACAAACAGTTTTTAAATAGCAACATACAGATACACACACACACACACACAAAATGCTGGAGGAACTCAGCAGGCCAGGCAGCATCTATGGAAGAGTATAGTCGACGTTTTAGACCAAAACCCTTCATCAGGACTAGAGAGAAAAAGGTGTAGAGTCAAAGTAGGAAGATGGGAGGAGTAGGCAGTATCTATGGAAAAAGAGTATAATCGAAGTTTTGGGCCAAGAAACTTCAATTCTTGAAGGGTGTCAACACATCGAGTACACTCTTTTCCAGAGATGCTGCCTGAGCTACTGAGTTCCTCCAGCATTTTTTGTTACGTAATAGGTGAAACGAGGAAGGGAGGGTGAGGTAAAGAGCTGTGAAGTTGATTGGTGAAAGAGATACAGGGCTGGAGAAGCGGAATCTGATGGGAGAGGACAGAAGGCCATGGAAGAAGGCAATGGGGGAGGAGCATCAGAGGAAGGTGATGGCAGATAAGGAGATAAGGCGAGAGATGGGAATGGGAATGGGGAACGGTGAAGGAGGGAGAGAGGCAATTACTGGAAGTTCAAGAAATCGATGTTCATGCCACCAGGTTGGACGCTACCCAGACGCAATACTAGATGTTGTTCCTTCAACCTGAGTGTGACTTCACTGCAACAGTAGAGGCGGCCATGGATGGACATGTTGGAATAGGAATGGGAAGTGGTATTAAAATGGTTGGCCATTGGGAGATTCCACTTTTTCTGGCAGACGGAATGTAGGTGCTCGGTGAAGCAGTCTCCCCGTCTACGTCGGGTCTTACCGACATACAGGAGGCCACGCTGGGAGTACCAGATGCAGTAGATGACCCCAACAGTATCAGAGGTGAAGTGTCACCTCACCTGGAAGGACTATTTGGGGTCCAGAATGGTAGTGAGGTAAGTGGCGTAGGGGCATGTGTAGCACTTGTGCTGCTTGCAAGGATAAGTGCCTTGAGGAAGATCTGTGGGGAGGAAAGGTAGACAAGGGAGTCACGTAGGGAGCATTCCCTGCAGAAAGCAGCAAGTTGCGGGGGGGGCGGGGAGAGAAAGATGTGCTTGGTGGAGGGATTCCTTTGGAGATGGTGGCAGTTGTGGAGAATTACGTGCTGGATGCGGAGGGTGGTAGGTGAGGACAAGAGGAACCCTACCCCTGATAGGATGGCGGGAGGATGGGGAGAGGGCAGACATGCTTGAAATGGAAGAGATGCAGTTGAGGGCAGCATTGACAGTGGAGGAAGGGAAGCCCCTTCCTTTGAAAAAGGAGGACATCTCCTTCATTCTAGAATGAAAAGCCTCATCCTGAGAGCAGACGCAGTAGAGATGGAGGAACTGAGAAGGGGATGGCATTTTTACAAGTAACAGGGTGGGAAGAGGTATAGTCCAGATAGAATCAGTGGGTTTATAAAAGATACCTGTATACAAGCTGTCTCCAGAGATAGACAGTGAGAATGAGAAGGGGGAGGGAGGTATCGGAAATGGAGCGAGTAAATGTAAAGGCAGGAATATGGAGGTAAAGTCGATGAGCTCGGCATGGATGCAAGAAGCAGCACCAATGCAATCATCAATGTACTGTAGGAAAAGTTGCAGTGATACCAGTGGAGGCTTGGAACATAGACTGTTCCACGTAGCCAACAAACAGGCAGGATTAGGGGGACCCATGCGAGTGCCCATAGCTACACCTTTTGTAATGGAAGTGGGAGGAGCCAAAGGAGAGATTATTGCACAATGAGAAGTACCACTCGGCGGAGGAGAGTGGTGGTGGAGGAGAACTGATTGGGTCTGGTGTCCAGAAAAATAAACGCAGAGCTCTGAGGTCTTCCTGGTGGGGGATGGAGGTGTATAGGGACTGGACATCCATAGTAAAAATGAGATAATGGAGGCCAGGGAACCTGAAATCATTGAAAAGATCAAGAGAATGCGAAGTGTTACGGATGTAGGTAGGAAGGGACTGAACCAGGAAGGATAAAACAGAGTCGAGGTATACAGATACAAGTTCAGTGAGGCAGAAACAATGGGTCTACCTAGACAGGCAGGTTTGTGGATCTTGGTAAGAGGTAAAAACGGGAGGTGCAGGGTGAGGAAACTATGAGGTTGGCAGCAGTGGATGGGAGATCCCCAGAGTTAACAAGGTCATTGATGGTGTGTGAGACAATGGCCTAGTGCTCCTTAGTGGGGTCCTGTTCAAGAAACAAGAGGAGATGTCTGAGAGTTGCCACCCGGCCTCACTAAGGTGGAGGTCAGTACACCAGACTACTACAGGAACCCCCCTTATCTGCGGGTTGGATGGTGAGATCAGGATTAGGGCAGAGAGAGTGGAGAACAGTGCGCTCAGAAGGAGTGAGATTGGATTTGGAGAGAGGAGTGGTAAAGTCGACACGGTTGATGTCCCGTCAGCAATTGGCAATGAAAAGATCCAGAGCAGGGTATCCAAGAAGAGGAGAAGGGTTGAGGACAGGCGAAGGTATCATTGGTGCAAGGTGGAGAGTCCTTGCTGAAGTAGGCAGTGGCAGAAGAGCTCAGTATAAGGATAGGTGCAGAACTCACTAATGTGTGGGCACAGGGAGTCAAGGGCGAGGCCCTTACCGAGGACAGAGCATTCCACATCAGAGAGGGGAAGGTCGGAGGGGATGGTGAAGGTCGGCACAGATGAGAGCTGGGATCAGAGAGGGGGAGGGGGGGCGTAGAAATGAAAAAAATCCAGAACAGGCAGAAGACCAGAGTGGGGTGTCCAGGAAGAGGAGGACGACTGTCAGGTGGTGGGTGTGTGTGTGTGTGTGTGTGTGTGTGTGTGTGTGTGTGTGTGTGTGTGTGTGTGTGTGTGTGTGTGTGTGTGTGTTCGTTCGTGTTCAAAAAGCAATGATTTTTGTCACTGATAGTTGGCGAGAAATAAGCAGTAAGACATTGCAGGCTTTTGCTCACTGCAGTTTGAAGCATTCATGCTTAAAGATACCCGAAACAGCCAGGAATGAAAATGAACATTTCACAACTTCAACAAGTTAGGTACTTTGAAAAATTTGAAGGTATCAACAATCTTAAATGTTACAAATGAAAATTAATGTTTGGAAGGCAATCAATGAAAGCACTGTATGAAGGCAGCCTGTTATCTGCACTGGGTGCCTGCACTGATTTTGTTCATTTACAGTCAAAATAACATGGTAGAGTACACTGGATGAATTCCTCCATTGATAACTATTAGGAACTAACACAGCTTTAAGTTCCTTAGTAGTATTGATAGTGTTCTAATTTGTTCTGTATTTCATTTAAATGCATAATTTGTTGCTCAGTTTGAATTTTTAATACATTTTTTTAAAAACTATTTCCATAAAACTTCAGCTATTTGGGCAGACAGTTAATTGGGCCAAAATATACAGGTCCTGATATGTCCCGTTAACTGGAATCCACTGCATTTTAAAATGTTTGTATATATAAAAAACAAATCAACAGAAAAATTCTGCATTTGAGAACCACTAGGATCTCCACAACATTACTCCACAGGAATTCAGCTCCAAATCTGCTGTACTGTACTACATCATGTTCTCCAAAGCTGTAGAAAATTTCTTTTTTGTAGGAAGACTTGACATTCTTTCTACATTGACCATTTGTAAATGCAATAATTATGGAAGTTTACCTGACTGGAATACATATCTGGCCAAACCCTGCATCAATTCAGCTGGCCACGTTGGAGGCGCAGTTTCCCCAGTTTCTCGTTTTAACCGGAAAGTCAATTCAAACCCAAAGCCACTTGGTCCTTCCACTCCTGTAAATCTGGACAACAGAAGATGTCTTAATTATTTTTATTTGCATGAAGACAATTTTAAATTTGATGACGTCTTAATTTTCAAAATTTGTCGAATGGAAGTTCAGTGAATGTTCATTATAATAATGCTACAGAGTGAATTGTGATGTTTTATCCACTCCATGATCCACAGACACACCCACGTCCACTAAACCAACACATGTTGAGTGGTAAACGCTGGCACACTCATCACTTGGCTCTAACACTAAACTATACACGAAAAGCCCAATGATGTTAGGGTTGGGAGAAAAGGGCAGTTTAATTTTTAAAAGCTTACTTAATGTACTCTGTTTCTGTGCAATTAACTTTTTTTAATTTAGAAAAATCAACTGTTTTTATGTCTAAACACCGACAGTAAAATATTTCAAAGCCATGGCTAGAGGTTAAAGACTATGGCTTGCCAGAGCATGACCTCAGGGACATGCTGTCCGAGGCCCACTGACCAAAGTAGTCCTACGATGTTTGCTGGGTACAACAAGTCAGCAGAATTGTCTTCCACATCCCAAGTATGTTTGGAGAAAGGAAATGGGAAGCAATTATGGCTATGTTTAGCTAAGTTTAATTTTGACATCTACAAGATTACATTCACCAACTTTTGAAAATTAAGACATGTCAACCAAATGAAATGATCTATAAATTTAAAGTAAATATACTGACACCAGAGATACACGAGTTATTATCTATGCAAGGCGTGTTTCACAAGCTTAAGTAACACAGCAGTGGCAGGACATTCTAAAACTAATAACAGGAATTGGAATACAATGGTACTCATTACAATCATTTTCTTCTTAGCAAGTGGGAATAAGTAATATTCTAGTTAAGTAATACAGCAATATTTGATCATTATTGTAAAATTCAATTAATATGGTGCCCACATTAACAAAGTGCCCCCAAAATATAGTCAGCCTGATAGCATGCAATACAATTTGCTCTAAAAACTGTATACATGATGTAAAACAGCTGGAAGGCAACAGGAAACATGATTAGAAATTCACATTGATTGTGGTTTTCATCTTTGGTGACTCCAAAACTAATTGAAGGAAATACAAGGGAGCCCAGTAGAAATTGTACGCTGTGGTTTCTCTTTAGTGAGGCACACATTTATGACATGGTGGCATAATGATGCATGCCATTCACATACCTATTAATATAACCTGTATGAATTAGGTAAACAAAGAATGCTTAATCAAACTACTCAAATATTACCAAAATATTAAATACAGAACACTCCTCCTTGCTTAGCTATAAACTCCAACTCGATATAGAATGTATCTCCAGAATACGGTAAATAGTGCTTTCAAGTCGTCTTTATACTATATAAAACAACTACTATATAAACATCCACTGCTAGTAAATATTAAAATTGTCCCATTCAGGCTGAAAGACTTGATTGCTGTGGAGAGTTTCTTACTCTTGTGGGATAATGTCTTTCCTGACAAGGGGGAAATCGGCCTGCTTGGCAGGTGAGACTTGTGGCTATGAACCAATTGCAGGTTCTGGGGACTCCTCAATGGTGGCTGTAGGAGTTGAATCTGGCTGCTCCGGCCACTTTTAACAACTGACTTTGCTCTCCTCAGCTGATCAATGTGTCATCTCCAAATGACATCAGACACAATCACCATTGTAAGAGAGTGGTCCAGTTCTAGGAAAAGAACACAGAAAAACTACAGCACAATACAGGCCCTTCAGCCCACAATGCTGTGCCAAACATGTTTTTACCTTAGAACTACCTAGGCTTTACCCACAGCCCTCTATTTTTCTAAGCTCCATGTACCTGTCCAGGAGTCTCTTAAAAGATCCTACTGTATCCGCCTCCACTACTGTCGCTGGCAGCCCACTGCACGCACTCACCACATAAAAAACTTAACCCCGACATCTCCTCTGTACTTACTTCCAAGCACCTTAAGACTGTGCCCTCTTATGCTAGCCATTTCAGCCCTGGGGAAAAGCCTCTGACTATCCACACGATCAATGCCTCTCATCTTATACACCTCTATCAGGTCACCTCTCATCCTCTGTCACTCCAAGGAGAAAAGGCCAAGTTCACTCAACCTATTCTCGTATGGCATGCTCCCCAATCCAGGAAACATCCTTGTAAATCTCCTCTGTGCCCTTTCTATGGTTTCCACATCACTCTTGTAGTGAGGACCCAGCTGGTGGCATAGTGGCAGACTTCCGAACGAAAGGTCCAGAGTTCGAATCCAGCCGGCTTCCCTGCACGCCTTCCATCCGTGCTGGGTTACGAGCTGGTGATCTCTTTGGAAACTCACCCGGCAGAAGGCAATGGCAAACCACTGCTGTAACTTGCCTCGTACTCAATTCCCCACTATGTCAGAGAGGCGTGGAGGGAAATCGTCTGCTAACCGGAGAAACTCCAGATGCAACATACTTTCCTTTTCACTGCAGTGAGGCTACCAGAACCGAGCACAGTACTCCATGTGGGGTCTTGACCAGGGTCCTATATAGCTGCAACGTTACCTCTCGAGTCCTAAACTCAATCCCACGATTAATGAAGGCCAATGCACCATATGCCTTCTTAACCACAGAGTCAACCTGCGCAGCAGCCTAGAGTTTCCTATGGACTCTGACCCCAAGATCCCTCTGATCCTCCACACTGCCAAGAGTTTTACCATTAATACCATATTCTGCCATCATATTTGACCTACCAAAATGAACCACCTGACACTTACCTGGTTGAACTCCATCTGCCACTTCCCAGCCCAGTTTTGCACCCTATCGATATGCCGCTGTAACTTCTAACAGCCCTCCACACTATCCACAACACCCCTAACCTTTGTGTCATCAGCAAATTTACTAACCCATCCCTCCACTTCCTCATCCAGGTCATTTATAAACATCAGAAAGAGAAGGGGTCCCAGAACAGATCCCTGAGGCATACCACTGGTCACTGACCTCCATGCAGAATAGGACCCATCTACAACCACTCTCTGCCTTCTGTGGACAAGCCAACTCTAGATCCACAAAGCAAGGTCACCTTGTATCCCATGCCTCATTACTTTCTCAATCATCTTTGCATGGGGCACCTTATCAAATGTCTTGCTGAAATCAATATACACTACATCTACTGCTCTACCTTCATCAACGTGTTTAGTCACATCCTCAAGAAATTCAATCAGGCTCATAAGGCAAGACGTGTCTTTGACAAAGCCATGCTAACCATTCCTAATCATATCATGCTTCTCTAAATATTCATAAATCCTGCCTCTCAGGATCTTTTCCATCAACTTACCAACCACTGAAGAAAGACTCACTGGTCTACAATTTCCTGGGCTATCTCTACTCCCTTTCTTAAATAAGGGAACAACATCGGCAACCCTCCAATCCTCCGGAACCTTCCCCATCCCCATTGATGATGCAAAGATCATTAGCAATCTCCTCCCTCACCTCTCACGGTAGCCTGTCTTAAACTTTCCAAGTACTCACTTTTGATTACACCTGTAGTTCCTCACCAGGTCTGCTTGTCCAGGAGTGAAACATCAACCCTCCTTGTTTGAGGAGCCCTCAATTGCCTCAGCTATTTGTCCTGCATACTCCTTCTGAGATTGAGTTTGAGAAAACCTAAGTGTGAACACAAGGGAAGACCCAGGAACAGCATTGTTGGTTGTGGAGTGTGCTGCATTGCCACATCCAAGGAGGGAATTGGTGAGCTTCTGATTCAGTGTCAGTGTAGCGTGTTCTACTGACATCGCCCACAATGCATTCTTCAGACCCTGGACAAATCTCTCCACCAAGCCATTTGTAAATAGAGTCATATGGTGCAAAAGTAATACGTCTTATCCCATTCATTTTCAGGAATGACTGTAACTGTTCTGCAACAAAATGTTCTGGAACACTAGACCTTGAGAAGAGGCTTCTTAACATATCAATAGTCTGTGAGGCTGTAGTGGGGGCCATTGTGAATGATTCTGGCCACTGTAGCTACATCCACCATCAAGAACTTTGTGCCCATGAATGATTTGGCAAAATCCACAAAAATCCCAGGGATGCAGAGGTGCTGCTCATGGCATCTTCTGAATGTGTTGGTACCGCAAACAGTGCAGGGAAAGCTGGTCGAAATGCTGATCTACCCCAGGCCACCAGACAACACTTCAAGCCAATGTTTTCATTTTGACCACACCTAGTGATAAAGTTTAAAGGAATGGGGGATTCTCAAGATTCCTTTAAAAAAATGGATTCTGTGACTGCAGTGTGTTTGGATAATGTCTCACAGCTGCTTTCTTTAGAGCAAGATAAGGCTTAAAGTTCGCCCAGATCCACATGAGATGTGTCTGGGCTTTTCACACCTTTTGATTTTGACAAAAAGCAGTACCTGATGGAAATTAGACAGAAGATTCCTTTCCTAATTAAAGCACAAATTTGACGGATGTTCTTATCTTTGACATCAAGTTGTGGCTCCAGCAAACCAGGTAGGACATTCCTTTCTTTAATTAAGGTGGCTGGAGTGTCTAACAAATTGATTGTACTTTTATATCAATAGTCCATTGACTTGACCGGAATAGTTATCAAACTGATTGTTCTCTGTATCAATAGTCCATTGACTTGACTGGAATGGTCATCAAACTGATCATTCTTTTGTATCGGTAGCCTTATAACTTCTGACAATTCTGACATCGGGCAGTGAGCTTGTAGAACTGCCGGGGAGATGAGAAAGGGTTTCTCCCTGATGTCGGGTCCAAGTTCACTCGCTGGCTGAGCTCGAAGAAATAAACGGGTGAAAAGATATGTAACGGTCTTTTTGTGCTGTCGTTATTTGATCCAGCAAAGTTATGTTTACACTAGATGTCCTGCATATTGCTCCTCCAACATTTAACTCTCAACTTGGATGGTACAACAGCTCTCAATCCCCACATAAGGCGACCTCCATCAAAGGCAAGTTCATCCCAGTGCTGGTTTAAAAAAAAATGGAGAAAGTAGAATTTCCGCTGTACATTCCAGCCACTATAGAGCCATAAAAAGTGTCGTTTTTTGTAAATTTTTCAGGTATTTCCTTTTCGAAGGGTAAACGGGACAATCCATCAGCACTTCCATGATTAGTTGTCTTCTTGAATTTCACAGGCAAGCTTCACTTGATATGGATCATAATGTTGTGAGTACTGTGTCTGATGTGAAGATTTGCTTTACCATTTGGAAGCCATCTCACAGTGCTTTGCCCATTGCCATTTCTTCCCGATCTACAGTAATGAGTTGAATTACAAGGAATAAAGCATAGTAGCCGGATTTGACAGGAACCTATTATAGTAATTGACAAATCCCAATAAAGATTGCAACTGCGACATGTCCTTTGGCTTTGGGGCAACCACCACTGCTTGAATTTTTTTAACACACGTGTAATCTTTGTGCATTAAATGTAGCTGCAGTAAGTGATGCTTGCTTTAAAGAATTCACACTTGTTGAATGTATCTTCTGATCTTTTTAACACCGTTTTGAGAGTTGAGATGTTCCTTGTCATTCTCACTGGTAACAATGATGTCATCCAGTCAACACTGAGTGCCTGGGTGGCCTTACAGCACCTGATCCATAGCTTTCTACCAAAGGACAGGAGTAGACACTATGCTCAGTTCAATCTCTTCAATTCAACCATGTAAGCTGAAATGGACTCCCCTTCTTTTCGATTCTGCTTATGAAACCTAAATTGTTCTGTAATAAACAATGGTTTTGGTTTTAAAAGTTCCTGCATTACTTTCACAATATCAGCAAAGCTCACTTTGGCTGGAGCAATAAAACTTCTAAGCAAACTGTATGCTCTTCCACCAAGTAAAACTGGTCTTCGTTTTCCATTGGCTATTTCATTCACTTCAAAATACCGCTCAATTTGTTCAGTATACACCACCCAGTTATGTGTCATGCAATCAAACGCATCTACCTTTCCAAAGTAGTCAGACATTCCTGATTTTTAAAAAATTTATCACGATAAAAAATTTATCTTAATTTTTTTTTAAATTACGACTCCGTTAATTTAAACATTTTTAGGACCCAACTGCCTTTCTCCCCTTCCAAAGAATAAAAAAATGATCACTAGTACAATCGGCAGAGGTTCGTTTTAAAATTCTTTCATCACCACTGTTATGTTTTGTAACTTCCAAACCAATCGGAAGAAAATTATAGGAGCTCAAGATAACATGTACTCTTCAGTGAGGCACAGATTTATGTGGTGGTGCAATGACGTACGTCATTCATGTACGAACAAAAAGGGAAAAGATGAAATATGACAGCAAGCTAGTCGATAATATTAGATTATGAGGACACGCAGTCCTCTTTTACAGTCATTCAATAATGCATGCATTCAGAAATGATACAATGTTTCTCCAGAATATCACAGAAACACAAGACAAACCGACTGAAAGAGTGACAAAAACCACATAATTATAACATACAGTTACAACAGTGCAAAGCCATACTGTAATTTGATGAAGAACAGACCATGGGCACAGTAAAAAAAAGTCTCAAAGCCTCTTGAAAGTCCCGTCATCTCACGCAGACGGTGGAAGGAAAAAAAAACTCTTCCTGCCATGAGCCTCCAAGCGCCACAAACTTGCCAATGCAGCATCCTGGAAGCACCTGACCACAACCGATTCGAGTCCGTCGGAAAACTCCGAGCCTCCGACCAGCCCTCCAACACCTAGCACCATCTCTGCCGAGCGCTTCGACCCCGGGCCTGGCAACAGGCAAAGCCGAGGATTTGGGGCCTTCCCTTCCGGAGATTCTCGATCGCACAGTAGCAGCAGCAGCGAAGCCGGCATTTCAGAAGTTTCTCCAGGTGTTCCTCCGTGCTTCTCACAGCTGTCTCCTGTCAAATCAGGATTGTGCACAGCATCCTAGTTAACACATACGATATCATTCGGAGCGGCTGCGCACGCTGCGTCGCACCGTCATCTTCTCCTCCCTCCCAAATATTAAGCAGAACGTTAACAGTTTTTTCAGTTATATAAAGAATAAAAGGGCGAGAGACGATATTGGACCACTGGAAACTGATGCTGGTGAGGTAATGGGGAACAAAGAAATGGCAGATGAACCAAATAAGTACTTTACTTCAGAAGACACTAGCTGCATGCCAGAGATCCACTAGTGTCAGGGAGCAGGAGTGCCATTGCTATTACAAAAGGAACTATGGCAGATGGAATAGTGTTGGAAAGAGTATGATATCGCAATTTGGTAAAAGCAGACTATTATCTAAAAGGGGAGAAAATTCAAACATCAGAGGTCCAATGGGGATTAGCAGTCTTTGTGCAAAGCTCCCAGAAGATTCATTCACAGGTGGAATCTGTGGTAAAGAAGGAAAAATGCAATGTTGGCATTTATTTCAAGGGGAATAGAAGGTAAAAACAGGAGATAATGCTGAAATTTTATAATACACTAGTCAGGCCACACAAGTGTATTGTCAATAGTTTTGATCCCCTTAGCTCAGAAAGGATGTGTTATCATTGGAGAGAGTCCAGAGGAGGTTCACGAGGATGACTCCAGGAATGAAGGGGTTAACATACGAGGAGCTTCTGGCAGCTTTGGGCCTGTACATACTGGAATTTAGAAGGGTGGGGGGGGGGGGAGGAAATCTCATTGAAACCTACCAAATGTTGAAAGGACTAGATAAGGTGGCTGTGGAAAGGATGTTTCCTCTAGCGGGGGGTATCCATAATTAGAGGACACAGACTCAAAACTGAGGGGCAACCTTGTAGAAAAGGAAGGAGAGAGGTTTTTTTTTAGCCAAAGAGTGGTGAATCTGTGGAATGCTCTGCCACAGACTACGGAGGAGGCCAAGTCCGTGGGTATATTCAAAGCAGGAAGTTAATGGATTCCTGATTGGTCGGGGCATCAAGGAATATGGTAAGAGGGCAGGTGTATGGGGTTGAATGGAATCTGGGATCAGCCCTGATGAAATGACAGAGCAGATGCAATGGGCTGAATGGCCTAATTCTGCTCCTGTTTTATGATTCTTACTTATAAACCATAACAAGTTATGTAGACAAAGAATGCTTAATTAAACGATATATTTATAGTATTACTCAAATATTACTGAAATATTAAAAACACTACACACAGCACCATTCAAAACTTGGGTGTGAACTACTACTTGCCAGACGATATTTAAATACCTTTGCACGTACTCAAATTCCAACAAGATCAAAACTGAAAGGTTTTTGGTATGGAATGTCTGAATGTCTGAGATGATGACAAACCCATGTACTAATTTGCTGCTGGCATTGAGTGAAAAGTTGCTAGACCACAACCTGTGGAACTCACTCAAATTCAGTGGAGTATGTTTTAAATAAAACAAAACCAAACCAAACCAACCTGATATTTCAACACTTTAGCAACCATAAAATATCTCTCTCCAAGTCCTCACAAAACTCGCCAACACAAGCACTTAAAACTAAATTATGCACATCATCTAGAAAGTAATCTCCATTAAGTAACAAAACTTAAATTTTTCCCCAAATACAATTAATTAAAAATTTAATCCTGCACAGCTAAGACAAAGTCATTAATAACATTTATTTATTCTGATAAAGTTTAGGGGAAAGGGGGATTCTCAAGATTCCTGTAAACAACAGATTCAGTACTATGTCTATGACTGCAGTGTGTTTGAATAATGTCTCACAGCTGCTTTCTTTGGAGAAGATAAGGCTTAAGGTTCACCCAGATCAACATAGATGTCTCTGGGCTTTTCACACCTTTTGATTTTGACAAAAAGCAGTACCTGATGGAAATTAGACAGAAGATTCCTTTCTTAATTAAAGCACAAATTTGACGGATGTTCTTATCTTTGTCATTAAGTTGTGGCTCCAGCAAACCAGGTAGGACATTCCTTTCTTTAATTAAGGTGGCTGGAGTGTCTAACAAATTGATTGTACTTTTATATCAATAGTCCATTGACTTGACCGGAATAGTTATCAAACTGATTGTTCTTTTGTATCGGTGGCCTTATAACCTCAGACAATTTGGACATCGGGCAGTGAACTTGTAGAACCGCCGGGGAGATGAGAAAGGGTCTCTCCCTGATGTCAGGTCTAAGTTCACTCGCCGGCTGAGCTCGAAGAAATAAACGGGTGAAAAGATATGTAACGGTCTTTTTGTGTTGTCGTTATTTGATCTAGCAAAGTTCCGTTTACAATTCTCCACTGTAGTACAGTAAGCCCCTTCAACCCAAGCCGCACCGGGCTGCAATCCCCCATTTAACCCTAGACTTATCACAGAACAATTTACTATGACCAATTAACCTACCAACCCATACGTCTTTGGACTGTGGGAGCAAACAGAAGCACCCAGGGGAAATTCATGCAGCCACAGGGAGAACGTACAAATACCTTATAGGCAGAAGGTTAATTCACAGGTGGAATCTGTGGTAAAGGTGGCACCAAACCCACATCACCTGTTCGGTAAAGCAGGGGCCCCCAACCGTTTTTGCACCGTGGACCGGTCTAATATTGACAATATTCTTGCGGACCGGTCGATTGGGGGGGGGGGGGGGGGGGGAGGTTTAAGTTCAACAGCGCCTGACAAGGAATGAGGAAAGGTGCAGCTGACTCATATCGTTTCATATCGCCGAATCATATTGTTTCCTCGCGGCCTGGTAGCACATGCTTTGCGGCCCGGTGGTTGGGGACCACTGCTGTAAAGCATTCTGCTAACCACTATGCTAACAGCATGGCTCACCAAGATGGTACAGTTAAGGGAATTTTTAATGTCAAATTTGTTATGACTATCATATGATATTGGTACTTGTAATTGCAAGTGCTTAACTGAAGCTCACTGGTTACAGAAAAACAGTTCAAAATTCTTCATTAATTCTATCTACACCAGCACACCTACCTAATATGCCTTTTAATTTATCATATTCAAATAATTTTATAAAAAGTTTAAAAATCTAATTTCAAATTAAGTTAAACCAAATCCATTGAGTTGTACACCTTTAAGTGTCTTTAATGGTTAGTTTACTTTAAACCCTCAACTTCTTGCAAAAGCCTCAGTACGAACTGCGATTGAGTGTTCAACATGGACTGAGTAATCTGCAGCGTACTCAGGTATTGCTATCTGTCAATCATATGGATGGAACACCAAGTTTTAGAAAGTATTTGAAAGGCAAAATGTAATTATTTATTTAAAAATAGGCGCAGTATGCAAACGAACAGATGTCTGCGTTTACTGATTTTTGTTTTCACAAGTTAACATCGTTTTACCTCATTTCACTAATCTCCCCCTCCCCTTGGAAAAATTAAGCTTCGCTTTTGAGCAGACTGTAATCTATTTATCTGTCATACTAACTGCTACAACATGTAAATATTATACTTGCCATCAGCCAGGAGAGACCAAATCTTTCCCAATTCAATTTTCAAATACAAGGCATTGGTGTGGCATCGGAATCATAAAGAATAGAAACAGCCCACCCGGCCTATCACATCGATGCTGACTGCCCATTCTGTAATAATCCCATCTTCTATAACTTGCTACATAACAGTCTGTGCCGAGGCAAATCAAGCCAGCCCTCATACTGATGTTTCTAAAATACTGCAGGCATCTCTGCATCCAGCACGATCAATTATTCAAGGTAACCAATGGTCTGATGAGAAAGGTCTCCTCAGATTCCCTCCCCTCACACACTTTCCACAAATGTCCCTTCAGATTCCACCCCCACCCCCATTCACTCTTACCATTTAAACAGACCTAGTCTCTCCTCATTGCTGAAATGCCCATTCCAGGCAACCTCATCGTGGTGAATATCTTTTCATCCTCTAGTGCTATAACAAATGTGGTGACCAGAACTGCTCAAGTTGCAGCAATAACCTACCTGTTGTATTCAGAGCCCGATTACTGAAGGTCAGTACACCATATGCCTGTTAAACAGACTATCTGCTTGAGCTACCACTTTTCAAATCCATGTGCAAACCCAGCAAGCTTTTATTTATTTTTTTATTTAGAGATAGTGTGGAATAGACCTTTCTGGCCGCTTGAGCAACGCCACCCCAGCAAACTCCTGATTTAATCCTAGCCTAATCACAGGACAATTTACAATGTCCAATTAACCTGTACGTTTTTGGATTATGGGAGGAAACTGGAGCACCCGGAGATAACCCACGCATTCCATGGGGAGGATGTACAGATAACAGAATTGAACTCCAAGCTGTAATGGCATTGAACTAACTGCCACCTTACCATGGTGCCCTTATTAAAATAACAATGTAAGAACAAAATGGCATTTAAGCAAAGCAATAATGGACCAGCATAAAGTAACCAGCACACACATCCCTATGATTCACAATTTGAGTGTAGTGTACCATGCATTAGGGTGGCCAATTTAAATAACAACAACATACTAGCTTAATGTGCCAGTATTCTTCTCCTCAGCAAGGGGTTGCCAAATATTACATCAGTCCCTTAACATGGCTAATGTCCTTTCCAGCTCTATCTTCACATGAGTCAAATTTGAGGATCATTTTGATTAAAAATCAGTTCCTTAGAAAATTTTTCATCAACCTAAAAACAAAATTTGGCACAATAGGTCAAGTCATTTTGGATCTGGCTCACACCGCACAACCTGCTTTTTTCTGCTCCCCCAAAAAACTTATCTGGGCTGAAGGTTGGAAGGCCCATTTTGGACAATAAACCAATATTCAACGCTACTACTCCATGCCAGCCCAGATCCCCCAGCTAAGCCCATCCTATCTGCCTGCTTTGGACCTCTCTCTCTTTCTTCCTGCTACTTCCATCAGACAGGAGATGTAGGAGTCTTCGGCTACATGCCACCAGGATCAAGAGCAGTTCTTGCCCTGTAGCCATTGGGCTCACTCGCCTTAGCACTGAACTGACTGCAGCCTGTGGACTTACTTTCAGGGACCCCGAAGCTTATTTTCAGAGTATTATTTGTTAATTATTTTCATTACTTGCATGATTTGTCCTCTTTTGCACACTGGATATTTGTCTATCTTTATTATGTGTGGTTTTTCGTGAATTCTCTTGTACCTTTGTTTTCCATTGGGTGCCTGGAAGGTGTTTAGGGTATACAGACCTTGATAATAAATTTATTTTGAACTTTGATGTCTGCTGTACCATTACACTTGCACAGCAAATAGGCTACAGGTAACATAATGTGTGTGGGCCTTGAGATTTTAAACAAAAGCAACTGAGAAACTAACTTTCATAGTTCCCATCCACTAAGCACAGAAATGGAATATTGATTCCTAGTGTCCAAGGGCCACCTTATTTCCACGTGGAATTCAACTGCAGGACGAACTGATAAATTTGACTTATCAAAACCATCAGGAAATCCTGGACTCTCAACATATGTAGCCATGTCTGAGACCTACTTCCACTTGTATGACTGAACACCGGCTCCAATAAGGTATTTTAGTTTGATTTATTTGTTAACCTTATCAAAATTAATATAGCCCCATTCTCTTTTTTGCATGCAAAATACATCGATACTGTCAAGTTATTCTCCAGTGTCTTCATCTTCAAGAATGTATTAAAGAATGCCACAATACAGAACTCCTACTGGTTAAAATCTGTGCATACTAACCCCATTTCAACACTTATATCAGTAACGTCAGTGGACCAATACAAAGCTGTAACATAGTTCAAGCTCCTCCCAACTCTGAAGACTTCCCATTCTTCCTTGGATGATTAATAATTCCTAATTATTACAATTAGGCAACGTTACAAGAACAAAGATAGCTATTTCAAAGGTTCAACAGTTCACTTAAAGTATGCAACTCAAATTCTTCTTCTCCAGATAGCCACGAAAACCAGTACAGTGGCACAAGCAAACCCCAAATCCCCCCTCCCCACACAAAAAACAGGAAAACAGAACAAGCACATTGACCCTCAAATCCCCCTCTCCCACACACAAAAAAGAATGAGAAAGATCAGGTGAAAAAACATAATATTAAAAAAAACTACAAGACTGAAAGAAAGTCCAAGTCCACAACAAAAACACAGAAAACCTGGGTAACATTCTCCAGGCACAGTGGCAGGCCTCTTCCTCTGCGACAGCACAGTGATCAAAAGTCAGTCTCCCCTCTCCGGCAGCAGAGCCACCCCACCAGCGAGTCAAAAAGCAGGCAACCAGTGCTCACCTTCCACATCCACCTCATCGTTTCAATCTCCCTCGTCACTTTCGTAATGTATGGACCCATTTCTTTCAGATGAGTGACCCTTCCCCCCCTTAGTGCTACATATTGATCTATTGTCTACACATGCACTTTGTTCTCTCTCACTGCAATATGAATACACCAGTTAAAGCCAACTCCTGCTTGTGCGCTATTATTTAATATACAGGTAGTTGTGCAGACACAACAAATTGGCAATGAGTACAAACCTGAATGTCAAAAAAATCGTCAACTGCACTGACAGTTACGGCATGATTACGGGACAAAACAGCATGAGAAAGCTGTCACAGACGCTAACAAACACTCGAGTACAGTGAATAGTAACAGAGAAAGACATGCTGAATTTAAAGTGAAAATAACCTGGGATAGCTTCAGTCTGGAAAGCTAACGAATTCGATATCGTTAATGAAGTCTGGGAGTCATATATCGAGAGGGTTGAACGGTATTGTAATATGAACAACATGAAGGAGCAGAAGAAAGCCCCTACACTTCTCAGTTTAATGGACCCAAGAACATACAGTCTCTTACATAACCTAGTAACTCCTGAAAAGCCAGCAAGCAAGACATTTAATGAAATGGTTACAATTTTACAAAATAACTTGAGACCTAAACTGCTGGTAATAGCTAAGATATTTAGATTTTACAAAAGGAACCAGTCAAAAGATGAAAGCCTTTCTGAATACATTGCAGAACTGCACAAACTTTCCCAGTACTGTGACTTTAGAGATGGACTTTCTGATGCATTAAGGGACAGGCTTTTATGTGGAATGCATAGTCAAAGCACTCAAAAGAGACTATTATCCAAAACACACCTAAGCTTATTGCACTGACCACTGCAATATCATTAGAGACTGCAGCAAAGGATGCAGCAAAACTACAGAAAAGGTGGTTAGAATTTGAAATGCACAAAATGTCCCTGAATGGTGCAAAAAGCCAAAAATGTAATCAATGTGCAAATCCTCCCATGATGCAAATGACTTGGTTCAAAGGAAAAGTCTGCAGAAAGTGTCACAGACAATGTCACAGAGAGAATGTGAAAAGTCTCAAACACAAAACTAAGCAAATGCACCACACATAAAAGTTGCTGGTGAATGCAGCAGGCCAGGCAGCATCTCTAGGAAGAGGTACAGTCGACGTTTCGGGCCAAGACCCTTCGTCAGGACTAACTGAAAGAAGCCTCGCCCAAAGCATCCACCGTACCTCTTCCTAGAGATGCTGCTTGGCCTGCTGTGTTCACCAGCAACTTTTATGTGCGTTGACTGAAATTCCAGCATCTGCAGATTTCCTCGTGTGTGCATGACTAAGCAAATGCAGACAGTTACCAAATGTAAAGTAGAATCAGACAACAGAGTCTGACAAAGGTGAACTGTCATGCCTAGACTGCACAGTATAGCTGAAGCAGATCACAAATCATCTGGATCACAATATATCTGTCTGGTGTAAAACTGAAAATGGAGCTGGATATAGGGTCATCTTTGTCCTTAATTCCAGAGGCTGACTACAAGACTGTTTTCTAAGATACCATTAAAGAAGACCTCAGTGATGTTAAAAGACCTACACAGGCAAAAAAGTGTCTCCCAAAGGCAAACTGAAAGCAAATTGACACATGGAAGCCAAGCACAACAATTACAGCTTTACATGTTGAAAAGTGGAGGGCCAGCACTTTTCGGATGTGAATGGTTGAGAAAATCCATCTAGACTGCCACATAATCAAAGCTCTCAAAGTGGTATCAACAGGCAATGGCAGCCCAAATGGTAGCACTAACCAGAGGCTGTCACAGCTGCTTAATGATAACAAAAAGATATTTGAGAAGGGAATAGATAAATAGACTGAAGACTTGGCCAAAAGCTGTTCGGGATGCCAAAAAGTTCAAATTGCACTCCCACAGGCACTATTACACTTATGGGAGTTGGCATCTTCACCATGGCAAAGAGTACATATTGACATTGCTAGACCATTCATAGACTCTATTTCTGATATTTCTGATTGTGTGGATGCTCATTCAAAGTGGCCAGAGGTTATACCAATGAAGTCAACCACCTCAGCAAAGACTGTCTCAGCTCTGAGGACCATCATTGCCAGAAATGGCTTACCAGAACAAATTGTGAGTGACAATGGACGACTATACACATCAGAAGAACTCCGACTGTTCATGAAGAGAAGTGGCCTTTCAAGTCAGCTCCTTACCACTTAGGAATAAACAGGTTAGCTGAAAGGTTTATCCAAACCTTTAACTCCATTAAAGCAATGGACAAGGAGGACATTCCTCTCCAGCAATGGGTGTTGGAGATCAGACATGGAGACACCATGTCGATGCTCAACTGAAGAACACACCTGAGTTGACTGCATCCAACAAGATGGACACATTACAGTCACTAGACTCCAGAAACAGAGAACATTATCGCTGACAAGACATGCCAAACCTGATGCCACTCCACAGGTCGAGGCTATCCTGAAAAAAAGTGTGCCACACAAAAGACTGAACCTTTAGAACTGTGGTTAGTTATGGACTATTATTGCGAAAGCATGTTTTTGTTGGAATATGAGTTTCTGAAAGGGGAATTGAATGTTTTGTACCTACAGTTTTATGTTGTATAATCTAAAGGGGGAAGTGTAATGTATGGATCCATTTCTTTTGGAGCAATGAAACACCCCCTCCCCCCAGCACTACATATTGGTCTGGTTGTCTGCACATTCACGTTGCTTTCTCTCAATGCAATCCCCTGTGTGCATGCTTTTATTTAATTGATATGCAATTGCACACAGGCACCAGCAGCTTTAATCGGGTAACAATGAAAGCTTTAATCAGTAAGATGGAGTCAAACATTGGCTCACACCCCCTCCCGCAGTCTTGCCACAAGGTTTGCGCAAGCTGCCTCTGCCTCCTGGAATCCTCTCGGGAGACTGCAGAGTGCTGAAACACCCAAACGATCTCTAAACTGCAAATCACAGGCTCCAACAGTTCCAGAATCACATTCAAGATTAAAAACAATCATAAAAGACGTAAAAGAAGTGAAATATGGTTTTGTGATGTACCCAGAAGAGGATGACTGAAGGAGCATTCCACGCAAGGACCATCTTGGCCAGAGTTTCATTTACATGTTGGATAACTACAATGCTTCAGAAGTCATTAGATAGCATGATTTCTGATACCCAAAGTCTGGGACGATCATAATTTCCTTGTACATTTGTTCAATTTTCCCCTATTGTCCAAGCAAGTTAATTAACTTAACCGGAACACTATTAATACAAAAACATCAGAAGTCAATGAATAATTGCTAGTAATTGATAGTGTGGCTTTGGAAAGGTGGCAGAAGTTCCATAGGAACTTAAATGCTGTGAATAGTCAAGAGGTCAGGCAGCATCGGTGGGGAGATATATTTAACATTTTAGTTCGACAGTCTTTTATTAAGTGACGAGTGATCTATCTGACCATCTCCCCTCAGACAGTGTCTCACCTGTGAAGCATTTCATGAATCTTGCTTTTTATATCTGATTTCCAGCACATGCAGTACCTTGCTTTTTTGAAAGAAAGATGCTAAGTGCTACACCACCAGAAAATGGGTCAGTCATTAGACTGTTGTGATTTGAATTTCTGCATCTCAAGTATTTTAAGAGGGAGCCCAGCTAAATAAAGCAGCTTTATAAGACTTCTGGAAATAGGCACATAAACCACCTACATAAAACTTCTTTAAAATCCAATCTCCTATTTTTGCAGGCAAATTGCACTTTGGGGTATTTTGATCCATAATCATTTCTGACCAAATTCAAAAGGGAACTTAAGTTCATCAATCAATTAAGACGCGGAAAATAAAACAATTCTCGCTTCAAGAGTTACAAAATAAAAAATTCCAAAGACTAGTTGTGAATAATTTGCTGATTTCAAAGTCAGATACAAGGAACCAGTTCTGCAGTTAGTCTTGATTAAATCAGTGACTAGAAAAATATTGAATAGGATAAACTGTGATTGATCAGTTGAAAAAATACAAGTCAAATATTACAATAATATAGGTCAAGTAAACACATTACAATATATGCTTAAGCATTTACTGCTACAACATTGTACAATGCAGACTACTAAGGAGGCTACGCAGAAATAAAGAACAAACAAGAACACAGTTCTACAAAGACCCTTTCAAGTCCATTAAAGGTCTCTTCACACCGGAAAAAAAGCGGAACTTTGAAAACATCAAAGCAGAAACTGCAGGAGCGCCTGGAAAAGGTTCACACCAACTTGAAAAGGTAGGAACATACGATCATTCCATCCAACATCTCCCACCCCCCCGCGCCCCAATTCAGCCCCTCCACCAACCTGGATTTTGACCCTCCAAAATGGAGGAAAGTGGGGAAGGCAGTCCCACGGGCAAGATTGTCACCTGCTCCCGGGCCTAATACCATTGGGCTTTATAAGAATACACCAGATGTCTTGTGGTTTCTCTGGAGGCTCATAAGGGTAGTGTGGCAGAGGCGAATAACACCCAAAGCATGGCGGTGTCCTGATTCCAAAAGTAAAGGTTGCAGAAAAACCTAAGTCAGTTTCGACCAATCTGCCTTCTGAAGGTCAAGGGGAAAATTTTCTTCACTGTAAAGCACAGAGGCTGGCCAGCTACCTGGAGATAAACAAGTACACTGATACATCTATATAGAAAGCTGGAATTCCAGGGTTCTCTGGGAGTCTGGAACATACAAACATGAAGTGGCACCAGATCCAAGCAGATAGGAAGGACAAAAGAAACCTCTATGTGATCTTCCTGGACCACACCAGTTCATCTGGCTCAATTCCCCATGCACCTCTCTGGAAAGCATTTGACTTCTTCCAGATACCAGAGCCCATCACAACACTGGGAAAATCGTACTTTCAAAACCTGCTCCACAACAGCAGATTTTACCAAACCATTGCAGAGACTGGAAGTATGTATTATGGCAGGTTGCACTATAATCACGCCTGGCCTTCACAATGGCTATGAGGTCATTATCAGGGCTTCAAGATGGGTGGTAGGCAGTGAAAGAACAAGTGTTGGACTTCGTCTTCCCCCTATTAGGCTGTACGAGGACGATATAACAACACTGACCATTACTACAGCATTCACCAAGTGACTACTTGGAAAGTTGCAGGAGAACATCAAGTGGGCCAGAATGAAAAATCAAACCCAGCAAGTCACGAAGCACCTCCATAGTCAAGGGAATGCTGAAAGACAAAGTTCTTCATCGGTGATGACTCAGTTCCAACAGTGTCTGAACAGTCTGTCAAAGCATGGGTAGATGGTAGCCTCATGGACAAAGAGCAGATGCAGCAACTAAAGCAACCATTGCCAACGGCCTGGACAACATTGACAAGACCATGCTGCCTGGAAAACTGAAGCTCTGGTGCCTACAATTTGGTCTCCTACCCAGGGTGATGTGGCCACACACTGTCTTACTAACAACCATGAAGAAGCTCAAACAAACCATTACATTATTCGTAAAGAAGAGGCTTGGTGTCCCAAGGTGCATCAGTAACATCAATCTCAATAGTAAAGGAGTCCTTGAACTACCTTTCACTGGCCTTACAGAGGAATTCAAATGAGGAATTCTCAGATGTGTCTACAGATGACACTCAAGGACTCTTGTGACAAGACCATCAGTATCGCTGCATGGACCTTATCAAATGGGTGGAAATTGACTCCAGCTGATGCAGTGCAGCAAGCAACAACAGCCTTTAGGGATAGAGACATTGTGGGGCAAGTCCAACAGGGCAGGGGTGGCTCTGGCCTGACAGCAAGTGGACCCACCTGGCACAAGGCCACAATTCCAGAGCAAAGGAAGATGGTTGTCGAGGAAGTGCAGTGACAAGAAGAGTCTGACAGAAGTGCAAAGGCTGTCTCCCTGGCGAAGCAGGGGCAATGGATGCGTGGAAAAGCACTGAGAGGAGAAAAATCAGCTGGAAGGCATAACGGAGGTGGAAACAAACAGACTTCACTTTCTCATCAGAGCTACATACAACATGCTTCCCTCACAAAAAACCTCCACCAGTGGTTTGGTGAGGATCCAACTTGTGCCCTGTGCCCGATTTCAGCAACCCTCAAGCATATCCCGGCAAACTGTAAAACCAGCCCCACACAAGGCAGATACACATGGCGTCACAACCAGGTCTTGAAGAGTCTGGTAGCGGCTATCAAGACCAAGAGGACAGCAACCAACTCCTTTCCCTCTAGAATGACTAACGCTCTGACACCAGCAGCATTCTTCCAGGAGGAAGAGAAAATACCAACATAAACAACTCACCTTTCCACGGGAAATTGCCACCACCAACCTTAGGCAAGACTTGGTTCCCTGGTCCAATTCATTAGATTGTCTACGTTGAGGAACTCAGAGTCCTATGGGAGGATTCAGTGGCTGAACCACATGAACGCAAGAGGCTATGCTGTGCAGATCGAGCAGCTGAAACTTAGTGAAAGGGTTGGAAAACCAAAGTTTGTCCTGTGGAAGTGTGTTGTAGGGGATTTATAGCCACATCCACCATCAAGGTGCTGAAGGAGCTAGGGATCCATGGTCAGACTCTACAGCAAACCTTCGGAGCCACATCAGTGGCGGCGGAAAGAAGCAGTCACTGGCTTTGGATCAGGCAGAAAGACCTCTCCTGGGCTCCCAGATAGCATCAAGAGAGTGGGAAGACAGAACGGGGGGGGCAACTCTGGGATGCCGGAAATCATTATCGAGCCCTCTTGAGATGTAGTGGGCTAATCAATGAAACAAAGGATGGAAGGTGCTCACTTGAAAACCTCTGCGCATCAACCCTGTGCTACTCCCAACATCAAAGCAGTCTTGAGCAAGTGCTCATGACCCACTGGCACAAGGGACATAAACATCTTGTATTTTTTTATTTTTAGGAAATAAATTATCATCTGTACATCACAATATACCATTAACCACTCTTTGAAAATGTATCTTTAAACATATATTGTATATGAGACCAAACAGCAAAAACAACGTGGGTTGATAATCTTTTTCATCAGTTCTTCTGACCAGAAAGGTTAATTTTTCTTCTTACCCTGATCTCAATCTGGTACATCAAGGCCAAAAAAACAGGCCATTTGCTTTCGAGAACCTCTAGAATTCCATTTCCTCATACTCGATGGTGACTATTTGATCAGTCAAACAAACCAACCCTCATCAGCAAATTACAATTTACATTTAAAATCTTTCTACTTTACAAATCATGCAAACAATCATTATTGGCATCTTTCATAGTTACATGTGCAGCACCGGCATCAAATTGGTTTGTGTCAGAAACACATCTTTTATTAGTAATAGAGGTATTTCTAGTTAAAATACTAATAACACTGGCTTTCCAAAAAATTGACCCAGCATGCCATGCTTTCATAGCAACATTCCACAAAGACACAGAAGATTCTGAATGAGTAAATTTTTGGTCATTAACTTGAATTTTTCTTAATTCTTTTTTGTGTGGTACTTACTCGTGTACTCTATTGTCTCCATACAAGTCACTCAAACCAAAGCTGACATAATGCCAATGCTCGGGAACATCCTGCGTTGGACAGCCTGGATTTCTGTACATGCTGATGTAGTCAAGCGGGTCTGGTCCTCCCAACCTTCAGAAAAGGGGAGGAAAAGGACATTATTTTTCTACGAAAAACTGGTAAAACTACAAATTTTCTGTTTAAATGATGAATTGTTAATTAGTTTGAAAGACATCTGGGGTAAGCAAGGAAATTGTTTATGCTGAAATTAGGTCTATCCAGGAAAAATAATGAAAAAGGAGTTTCTCTGCCAATAAAAAAATTGTTAATGCAAATCATTCCACAATGGATTAGTTACCCAAGATTTGGAAACCATACTCTGAAATCATAAGTAACGGCAAAGGAAAAGAAAATTAACTCAAAAATATTTATTTTAATATTGTTGAATGCAACAGTTATAGGAAAGGCTTCCGTTAGAAATACGAGGAAAAAAGAACAGCTCACCTTAAATTCTGAATTAAGAACATCTAAAGGAAAGCCATCACATCACCAGAAACCAAATAAGAAATTTTCCATCTATATGAGAGTACCCTTCTTTGTTTTTGAGCCACTCCTGCTCCAAAAACAAGGGTTTATGCACATATAAAACTAACATAATATGGCATAATATGATTAGGAATAGTCAGCATGGTTTTGTCAAAGGCAGATCGTGCCTTACGAGCCTGACTGAATTTTTTTGAGGATGTGACTGAACACATTGATGAAGGCAAAGCTGTAGATGTAGTGTATATGGATTTTAGCAAGGCATTTGATAAGGTACCCCATGCAAGGCTTATTGAGAAAGTGAGGCGGCATGGGACCCAAGTGGACATTGCTTTGTGGATCCAGAAATGACTTGCCCACAAAAGGCAAAGAGCAGTTGTAGACGGGTCAAATTCTGCATGGAGGTCGGTGACCAGTGGTGTGCCTCAAGGATCTGTTCTCGGACCCCTACTCTTTGTGATTTTTATAAATGACCTAGATATGGAAGTGGAGGGATGGGTTAGTAAATTTGCTGATGACACAAAGGTTGAGGGCGTTGTGGATAGTGTGGAGGACTGTCAGAGGTTCCAACGGGACACTGATAGGATGCAAAACTGGGCTGAGAAATAGCAGATGGAGTTTAACCCAGATAAGTATGAGGCGGTTCATTTTGGTAGGTCAAATATAATGGCAGAATATAGCATTAATGGTAAGACTCTTAGCAGTATGAAGGATCAAAGGGATCTTGGGGTCCGAGTCCATAGGACACTCAAAGCTGCTACGCAGGTTGACTCTGTGGTTAAGAAGGCATACAGCGTATTGGCCTTCATCAATTGTGGGATTGAGTTTAAGAGTCAAGAGGTAATGTTACAGCTATATAGGACCCTGGTCAGACCCCACTTGGAGTACTGTGCTCAATTCTGGTCACCTCACTACAGGAAGGACGTGGAAACCATAGAAAGGGTGCAGAGGAGATTTACAAGGATGTTAACAACAAGAATTCTGCAGATGCGGGAAATTCAAGCAACACACATAAAAGTTGCTGGTGAACGCAGCAGGCCAGGCAGCATCTCTAGGAAGAGGTGCAGTCGACGTTTCAGGCCGAGACCCTTCGTCAGGACTAACTGAAGGAAGAGTGAGTAAGGGATTTGAAAGTTGGAGGGGGAGGGGGAGAACTTTCAAATCCCTTACTCACTCTTCCTTCAGTTAGTCCTGACGAAGGGTCTCGGCCTGAAACGTCGACTGCACCTCTTCCTAGAGATGCTGCCTGGCCTGCTGCGTTCACCAGCAACTTTTATGTGTGTTGTTTACAAGGATGTTGCCTGGATTGGAGAGTATGCCTTATGAGAAATAGGTTGAGTGAACTCAGCTTTTTCTCCTTGGAGCAATGGAGGATGAGAGGTGACTTGATACAGGAGTTCATGACTCGATACATGCTGCCTGGTTTAGAGAGTATGGATTATGATCAGAGATTAAGGGAGCTAGGGCTTTACTCTTTGGAGAGGAGGAGGATGAGAGGAGACATGATAGAGGTGTACAAGATAATAAGAGGAATAGATAGAGTGGATAGCCAGCGCCTCTTCCCCAGGGCACCACTGCTCAATACAAGAGGACATGGCTTTAAGGTAAGAGGTGGGAAGTTCTAGGGGGATATTAGAGGAAGGTTTTTTATTCAGAGAGTGATTGGTGCATGGAATGCACTGCCTGAGTCAGTGGTGGAGACAGATACACTAGTGAAGTTAAAGAGACTACTAGACAGGTATATGGAGGAATCTAAGGTGGGGGCTTATATGGGAGGCAGGGTTTGAGGGTCGGCACAACATTGTGGGCCGAAGGGCCTGTACTGTGCTGTACTATTCTATGTTCTATGTTCAAGATAATGAGAGGCATTGGTCATGTGGATAGTCAGAGGCTTTTCCCAGCGCTGAAATGGCTAGCACAAGAGGGCATACTTTTAAGGTGCTTGAACGTAGATACAGAGGAGACGTCAGGGGTAAGTTTTTTTTAAAAACGCAGAGAGTGGTGAGTGTGTGGAATGGGCTGCCAGTGGTGGAGGCGGAAACGATAGAGTCTTTTAAGAGACTCCTGGATGGCTACATGGAGCTTAGAAAAATAGAGGGCTATGGGTAAAACCCAGGTAGTTCTAAGGTAGGGACATGTTCAGCACAGCTTTGTGGGCCGAAGGGCCTGTATTGTGCTGTAAGTTTTCTATGTTTTTATGTTTCTAACCCACTTTTGTACTTTTGGACCCACTCTTGTACACTTAACAGAACAAGATACTGCTCTGATTTAAGATATACTTCAAAATGGCAACTACCTTAACAGAAGCCCAGACAAGACTTTAAGGGATGGCAGGCATTAGTTTAGGAATATTCTATTAAATGTGTTAAAATCCCCTAGCAAAATGAGAACTTGAAGATGCAAATGGTAAGCTTGCAGATGCTAAAGCTGCCTTATGTACAGAATTCTAGGTTTAACAGAGGTGGAAGAGTGGTGCAGCAGTGAAGCAAGCTGGATTACATATCCTCCCTGTAGCCATGAGAGATCCCCAAAATGATCCGGTTTACTCCCTCTTCCCAAAGTCATGCTGATTGATTTGTTAACTGACTGCAATGAATCAAAAATGGAGTAGATGGGCACAGGAGAGAAAATAGTTAGAGATCCAATGAGGGAAAGCGACTGATAGGATTATACATAGACAAGATCAGATAAATAATGCCATGTTGTAAAGGTATCTAAAATTTGAGAAATGGGAAAGAGGCAATGAAAAATAAAACCTGCAGATGCTGGAAATCTGAAACAAAACAGAAAATACTGTAAAAACTGAGTAGGTCAGAACCTTTGGAAAGAAAACAATTAACATTTCAGCTCTGAGACCTTTATCAAAACTGACAAGAATAAGCTGTGTTGAATCTAGTACAAAATACCAAATAGGTCACATATGGAATACCATGTTCAATTGGTCATGCAATATTTTAGAAAGGATGTAAAGGTCCCAGAGAAAATGCAGAAAAGATGCACTACAATGAGTCTAGGAAAAAGAATTTCAACTGAAAACAGAGAAGCTCTGAGAATATCATGACTAGTTGCATCAAATACAAGGAAGCAACCACCATTAGCAAATACATAAATGGCAAGGTATGCATATGTAGAATTTTGATCCAAGGGAGTCTTGAACTTTTTTTTAAAAAAATTAGTAACTGTGATTTATCATTCACTACTAGTAGAATTAGTGGAAGCAGAATAACACAGGTGCCATTAATAAAATTATTGGATGAGCATTTAATAGAGAAACACTGTCAAGTGTTGGGGAAATGGGCAACATTCCTCAGTTTAGAGCTGAGTGGCATGTACTTCATGTGTCAAACTGCCCCCTCCTGCATTATTTCCAAGATTCCATGAGAGTACGTTCCAAACAGTAATTTGCTGCAGAACTCTGATACTGAATTCTCATATAACTGTAGAAAGCTCAAATGCAGACAGCATCTCATTGGTCACATTCACCCGATTTGGACATTTCAATAGCCTACCACTGCCTTCCACAGAGCAGCCTGCAGATCTTTTAACAGGAATTGCTCCTCCTCCTCTACAATAACTTGTGCACATTTGGGTCAAATGCTGGTGATATATAGGCACACTAAATTCTTCCAAGCCTTGCTTTCACTTTATTTTTAATGTAACACTCACAAGAAGCTCTACACCCGAGGCCATGCAGCTCCCCCACCAACAGTATCACCAGTGAACTAGACTCACATTCTACATTACCAATGCCTAACAGGGTCATGCAATCACAATAAAAATATCCAAGCCAATCATTTCCACCACTGGTTAGAATGCACACTGCCTCTGACATCTTCACCTTCTTCCCTGGGTGGCTGAGCAGGCTGCAACAAGCTACCAAGCAACTCAGTAGTGGGGTACTTGATGTTCTTGATAATCAGCAGTGCCTTGCAATCGTAAAGCAAAGGAACAACCACATCCTTGTTTGACCCAGAGATGCTGCTACATCCAAGCACACCCCCATCTTAACTGAAATAACTAAACCAAGTCCTGAAGAACATGTAAACCAATTTTTTTGTGAAAAAGTTATTCTAAGAAACTTTGAAGTTATTCATGTTTTGCCATTACATTGATCACAATGACTATGAATGCTAGGGCATGGGGAGTGTAACAGAACAAAGGGAACCTTGGCGTGCAGGTGCATAGTTTGTTGAAAGAGGTGTCACAGGTAGGCAAGGTGGTGAAAGGAATTTATTTTGCTGGTCTTCATTTGGGGCAGAGAATAGGAGTTGGGACATTATGGTGCAGTTGTACAAATCATTGGTGAGGTCACAACTGGAGTACAGTGTACAGTTTTTGTCACTGGAAAGAGTGCAGAAAAGATTTACAAGGATGCTGCCAAGACTGGAGGGCCTAATTTACATGAAGAGGTTAGCCCGGCTAGGGTTTTATTCGTTGGACCACAGGAGAATGAGGGGTGACCTTTCAAAGGTTTATAAAATCATGAGAATAGGAAAGGTGGATGGTAACACACACAAAATGCTGGTGGAACGCAGCAGGCTAGGCAGCATCTATAGGAAGAGGTATAGCAGTCTTTTCATCAGGGTAGGGTGTATAACATAATATATATTATATTGAGAAGGGAAACATTTTAAAGGAAATTGAGGAGCAACTTTTCACATGGAGGATAGTGAGTATGTGGAACGAGTTGACCAAAGTAAGGCGGGTACAATAGTATCATTTAAAAATCACTTAGATAGGTACATGTAGAAACAGGGCTCGGAGGGATATGGGCTGAGTGCAGAAAATTGGGACTAGACAGATAGGCACCATGGTTGACGTGGACCCAATCGACTGTGAGACCTGTTTCCATGCTGTCTTGCTCTATGACTTCATATAGCAACCGAACGAAGCGCTACCCCTTCCACACCAAAACGCAGAAAATTTAAGTCCGACTCTTGAATTCTGCTCAAGTACTCTAGAATACAAATATGGTAAATCGGCTAGTGAGTTCTCAATTTAATTCTGGGGTAGGCACAAAAGTCAGCCACATTTTGCCCATGTAGTTGTTGGAGACTGCCAGCCCTATTGCAAACTCATTGGACATATTTGTTTTAGGGGACTGCAGATGCTGAACATTAAGAGGACATCGTGCACTTTGAAACTGAATCTTCCTTCAGTCTAATGGTTTGCACAGCTTTAATCACATCAGCTTAATGAACAGAATGCAAAATCCAAATACTGTCCATGTACCACATGCTTGGCACTGAATCAAGAGTCACCTAGTGGATTTAACCACATATGAGAAAAATTGTATCATGAAGGAAAAATAAACCATTCCTTTCCATCACTGGTCATGAAAATCAGATATTTAAAAAGGTTATCAATTAAGTCAACATACATTACATTTTGATATTGAATTCCAAATAGACACTCAAAAATAATCCCATTTATCATTGCTTCTCAATGATGCTAATGTGACAGATTCCAGAGAATTAGCATTTTGAATCAATCCATTGCTGGACATGGTGAAATAATGACTGCTCTATACTTAAAACTAATAAATGTTTCAATTTAAATATGATTTTAATTGGCTTTCATTAGTGTTAGAACATTTTTGGATATTAAGGGATATGGAATTAGGACAGAAAAGTGAATGGCAAACTGGTGAAAGTCTGAGGGGTTTAGCCCTGGTTCTTACTGATTTCTTTCTACAAACAATATAATTTGCAAGCACAGATGTATTTGCCAAGTAAAAAGCAGCAACCTGGTTTCTCAATTTTCCCAAGTTATAATAAGACTGCAAGAAAAAGCAGCAGAATTAGGTTATTTGGCCTGTGTGGTCTTTGCCTCCACACCCATCTGTGGTAATGAATTCCACAGGTTCACCACCCTCTGGCTAAAGAAATTCCTCATCTCTGTTCTAAAGGAATGTCCTATTCTGTGACTGTGTCCTCTGGTCCTAGACTCCCCTACTATAGGTAACATCCTCTCAAGATCCACTCAATCTAGGCGCTTCAATATCTTACAGGTTTCAATGAGATTTCTTCCCCCCTTCCGCCCATTTTTCTAATCTCCCAGAGTTCAGAAGAATGAACTCAGGCCCAGAATTCTCCAATGCTTTTCATATGTTAACCCTTTCACTCTCAGGATCATTCTTGTGAACCTTGTCTCGACCCGCTCCAGAGGATAAGAGTGATTTTAAAAAATCTAGTGTTAAAATGCAGTCTTAATTGATCACCTTAAAGATTCAAAGAACATTATCGAAGAATGTATAAATTGTACAACTTTGAAATTTGCTTGCTCACAGGTAGCCACAAACCAAATAGCCTGGAAGAACCCAATTAAAGGAAAAAATGAAAATAAAAGACCAACACTCGATGCACAAGAGAAAGGGGGGGGGGGGGAAAGCACAACTCAGAGCTTAGACCAGCCGCCTACGGCTCGCTCTGGGCCCAGATTTTGCCACCCAGCACAAAGCTGCTCTCAAGCTCTTCAAATCAACTCTCACACCCAGGCCAGCTGTACGGGCATTGAAACTCCATCTGCAACGATTCCGTAACACAGCATCTCAGTTCACTTCGAACTCTCCTCACCATCGCTCACCCCTTCACTGTTCACGACGATAATTTAAACACAATTTACCTCAAAAGGGGTATTTTTAGTGATGTGTTTAGTTGGATTTCTTAACCATCAATGCGATGTGGCATGCATTCAGTAGTGCCTTCTTAACCAGAAAAAATTGTTCTTCCAAAAAAAAATTCACATAGCCTCAAGTGATGAAGCAAACATAACCTGTGCTTTGATCCATTGATGTAAATCAGAATTAGATTTAATATTATTGCCATGTTATGAAATTTATTGTTTTGTGACAGCAGCACATTGTAATGCATAATAATAAAAAAAATACATATTTCAGTAAGTATATCTAAAAATTAAATTAAATTAGTGCAAAAATGGAGTAAAAAATACTGAGCAGGTCCTGATGAAGGGTCTCGGCCCAAAGCTTCGACTATACCTCTTCCTAGAGATGCTGCCTGGCCTGCTGCATTCACCAGCAACTTTGATGTGTGTTGCTTGAAATTCCAGCATCTGCAGATTTCCTCATGTGAGCGGGGTCATTGTCTATTCAGAAATCTGATGGCAGAGGAGAAGAATCTGCTCCTGAAACATTGTGTGTGAGCCTTCAGGCTCCTGTACCTCCTCCATTTGCTTTATCTTTAAGTTACGACCATCTCTAAACATAAAGTGCTCAATTCTGATTTGTTGTTCTACTTCCCTTTGTCTGACTTGAAATTCTCCTTTACCTTTATGCAAACATCTGAAAGAGAACACTGTCCGGTAGGCTAACTGGCTATTCAACCCAAGTAATACGTGCAAGTACTTGCTTAACATGAGCTTACTTCTAACCCCATTATTTTCTTCTCCCCAGTCTATCTGCTTTTCTTCAAACGCCTCACCCATCAGATTTCTGAATACACAATAAACACTACTTCAATTTTTTTTGCTTTCTTTTTGCACAACTTAATTTATATATTATAATTTACAGCTTTCATTATTACGTATTGCTGCTGCAAAGCGACAACTTTCGTGACAGATGCCAGTGATATTAAGCCTGATTCTGCTTGTCTGCTGCTTCTGCAAACACATTCCATTGTCAGCGTACTTCTGAGCAAAGGAAGTTTCTCGTCAGCTCCCATGAGCTTTACTGGAGAAGCCTTGTATTCACAGCACCGAGCTTCCATCCACCCTACAAACAGAAATAGTTCTACATCTGTTCTATCAAAGCACTTTGTCAGCTTAGATCACTCGGATCGCAGCATGGCTTTTCCCGGGAGGGAAAAAATGCCCAAACTATTCAATTCTTTTCTGACAGATATTACCACTCAGATTTGGCTTCACTTTCAATTTTAAGTATGGATCAATGGTTCAATAGTTCCATTTAACATCAAAGAATGCATACAATATACATCCTGAAATTCTTACTCTCCACAGACATCCTCAAAACATTAAAAATCCCAAAGAATGAATGACAGAAAAACATCCCCCTAAGCACCATCAACCTCCCTATCTCCCCACTTATTCTAGCAGAAAGCATCAACATTCCCATCACCCACCATGCCAGCAACAGCAAAGCCCTCAAAGAGAGACCATGATCTACAGTAGATAAAAACTAACTGTTCATTCCAGCAATTCAAGATCCCTCATGTTCTGTCTCACTAACAAAGGAGAGACAGATATCGCTCCTTCCGCAGCGAGAGAGGAGACAAACACTCACTGTTTCTATGTTACAGTCAGTCCACAGCGTTGCTTTTAATTTTGAGTTCCCCAACTCGAGAATCATCTGCAAACTCTCCTTCACCATCGAGAGCAGGAGTGATCACCTGAGGGCAGAGGCCTCCGACAGTCGCTTTCGCTCTCCCCATGTTCCGTCTCCCCGTGACTAATCAACGCTGGATAAACAGAGTAACACAGAAAAAAATGCGCAAGAACTCAACAGATCAGGCAGCATCAATGGAAATGAATGAACAGTTGACATTTTGGACCAAGACCCTTCTTCAGGACTGGAAAGGAAGGGAAAGACGGCAGAGTGAAAAGGTGAGAGCAGGCTAGCTGGAAGGAGATAGGTGAAACCAGGTGGGTGGGAAAGATAAACGGCTGGAGAAGACAGAATCCATAGGAGAGGAGAGTCTACAATGGGAGAACGGGAAGGGGTGGGGGCACCAGGTGATAGGCAGGTGAGAAGAGGTAAAAGGGAGAGTGGAGAAGGGGGGGGGATGCTTTTCTTTAAACCAGAAGGAAAAATCAATATTCATGCAATCAGGTTGGAAGCTACCCAGATTAAATGAATTATTGTTCTTCCACCTTGAGAATAGCATCATCATTGCAAAACAGAAAGCCACGGTCCGACATGCATTAAAATGGTTGGCCACCAGGAAATTATGCGTTTCACAGATACAGCAGAGGTGCTTGACAATGCAGTATCCCAATTGTGTTTATGTTAAACATAATAATACTTCATTGCTCTTGAATACAAATTCTCAGAAGTAAAACCCACTGCCTTGAGCGTATTTTTTCAATGACCCGCTTAAATTGCTTGGCTTCATTCAGACATTTGTGGATTTGTACCCTCAGATTTCTTGGCTTTTTATTGCATTGATAGTAAATTTAATGTTTACATGAGCTCCCTATTCCAGCTATTCATCAGTACCCTTTGATGACTTGACTAAAAGATGAAATGGTACTTCAGCAATCAGCACCAGATCGTCAGTGTATTACTTATAGAACATAGAATAGTACAGCACAGTACAGGCCCTTCAGCCCACAATGTTGTGCCTACCCTTAAACCCTGCCTCCCATATAACCCCCCCATCTTAAATTCCTCCATATACCTGTCTAGTAATCTCTTAAATTTCACTAGTGTATCTGCCTCCACCACTAACTTAGGCAGTGCATTCCACGCACAAACCACTCTGAGTAAAAAAACCTTCCTCTGATGTCCCCCTTGAACTTCCCACCCCTTACCTTAAAGCCATGTCCTCTTGTACTGAGCAGTGGTGCCCTGGGGAAGAGGCGCTGGCTATCCACTCTATCTATTCCTCTTATTATCTTGTATACCTCTATCATGTCTCCTCTCATCCTCCTTCTCTCCAAAGAGTAAAGCCCTAGCTCCCTTAATCTCTGATCATAATGCATACTCTCTAAACCACGCAGCATCCTGGTAAATCTCCTCTGTACCCTTTCCAATGCTTCCACATCCTTCCTACAGTGAGGCAACCAGAACTGGACACAGTACTCCAAGTGTGGCCTAACCAGAGTTTATAGAGCTGCATCATTACCTCGCAACTCTTAAACTCTATCCCTCGACTTATGAAGGCTAACTCCCCATAAACTACCCTATCCACCTGTGAGGCAACTTTCAGGGATCTGTGGACATGTACCCCCAGATCCCTCTGCTCCTCCACACTACCAAGTACCCTGCCATTTACTTTGACTCTGCCTCGGAGTTTGTCCTTCCAAAGTGTACCACTTCACACTTCTCCAGGTTGAACTCCATCTGCCACTTCTCAGCCCACTTCTGCATCCTATCAATGGCTCTCTGCAATCTTTGACAATCCTCTACTCTATCTACAACACCACCAACCTTTGTGTCGTCTGCAAACTTGCCAACCCACCCTTCTACTCCCACATCCAGGTCGCTAATAAAAATCACGAAAAGTAGAGGTCCCAGAACTGATTCTTGTGGGACACCACTAGTCACAACCCTCCAATCCAAATATACTCCCTCCACCACGACCCTCTGCTTTCTGCAGGCAAGCCAATTCTGAATCCACCTGGCCAAACTTTCCTGGATCCCATGCCTTCTGACTTTCTGAATAAGCCTACCCTGTGGAACCTTGTCAAATGCCTTACTAAAATCCATGTAGATCACATCCACTGCACTACCCTCAGCTATATGCCTGGTCACCTACTCAAAGAACTCTATCAGGCTCGTTAGACACGATCTGCCCTTCACAAAGCCATGCTGACTGCCCCTGATCAGACCATGACTCTTTAAATGCCCATAAATCCCATTTCTAAGAATCTTTTCCAACAGCTTTCCCACCACAGACATAAGGCTCACTGGTCTATAATTACCCGGACTATCCTTACTACCTTTTTTTTGTAAACTTATGTAAAATCGTTTTGCAGTTAGCCATCCGCGGAGCAAATTAGGTTGTTGCCAGCTTCACTTGCAACGTTCAAGCATCTTTCACTGTCCCCTTCGCACCGTACAATGCTGAAACAGCAAAGGCAGCATTGAAAACAATCAGTATGCATCAACGCTTTACATCCAGTTTCCCCAATTTCAGCAGGCAATACTCTTATACTACAACAGATTCTGAAACAGTCCATCCTGCAACTCATTCCTCACGCTCTGCTACATTTTAGAACTGACTGACTTAGGTTCTGCATATTGTATACGGCAACATATTTTTCACATTTGCTTTGGCTAAAATATATGATTTTACTCATGGGAGAAACCAGTGGCTGGAACAATCATTGACAACGTAGCCTAATGCAGGAACAGTACACACACTCAATCAACCTTAACACACCCAACCAAAAGAGAAAACTCCCTTTAAATTTATCCAACTGTCTCTCAAATGAGGTAAATGTTTTCATCTATACTACCCTACCTGGAAGGCTGAGGTCTGGCACCTAGGTGCTCATTCTAGGCCTTGAGATAAGAGAAAAGGAAACAGAGCATTAAAGATAAAGACAAAGCAGACACTAGCAGTAAGAAGAAAATCTGTCAGACCGAGAGGCAAAACTGTTACTAGGTTACAGTCTCACTATTTTTATTGCTATTGATTATAAAATTTCACAAACTTTTGTTAGAAGGTAAAACTAGATAAAACAATAAAATATAGATTAATTATAAGGAATTGAATTTTGATTGTCTCAGGTGATCAGATTTGTCAGAATGAGGTGGCTTTACAGATCTGTACAGTGAATATGCCCCAGACCTTCAGCCAGGATTCCAGTTTTAAAAAAACACAAAATCAGAACCTTTCCCTTCATCAACTTAAACAAATTGTGTTTCCTGTAACATACAACTACTTAAACAACTTTGGCACAGTTGCAATGTTAGTGTAAAGACAAACCTTCTAATTTAACTAATGAATTGACTGAAGAATGCATCTTAATCCATAACTAAAAATGCAATGTGTCTGAAACACCTCGTAGAAACACAAACTCAGTAGGTATCTGTGAAACAAATCTACACAAAATTACATTAAAATCCATAATTTTAATCAAAATTGCTTAACATTAATACACCACATATTTCACACGAAATTTTTTACACCAATAACACACAGGAATATTGGAAATCACTTTTATTTGAGCTATTTTAACCAGCAATATAATTCTAAGACAAGACAAACAATGGGGGGGGGGGGCGGAATCACTATCCATTCATCAGCAACACCGTTTTATTTCTTTTAAAATCGCTAAAAAAGCAGAGAAATTTTGTTGAGGCACAGTGAGTTTAGAGGATTCACGATGGAATAAATTGAAGACCATAAAGAGATCTAAGCAAAATGCACGTCAGTTCTTGTACTGTACACAGAAATTTCAACTAACATGTTCTGTTACTTTAAAACTGTTACAACTATCTGTTACTGTAAAACACCATAATGAAGCTTTCTTCCCCCAAAGGCTTTAAACCGTACAGTAACTTTCATTTATTTCATACTTAGGCAAAAAATTGAAAATCAGACACTGAAGGTTGCAATAACTTTTATAAAGAGCAGGGTTAAACTTGGCAAATAATTTTGCGTAATAAAATGAATCGAGGAAATTAATCTTTTTATAGTTAGGTGTAATATTTAAAACGTCTATTTAAATCAAGCCTGCTGCATGGTAACTTATTCTTTTCGGATGTGGGGCCTCGGAAAAGGGCTCAAGCCGACAATATTGATATCAAGGCGACCTACCAATACTTGACGATTGCGGTAACTTGCAGTGGATTCGGCTGATCCGAGTACAAGCGCCTACATTCTTGGTAGATAGCGTGCAATCCAGGGGGCAGCAGGGCAGCAATGCCCGGGCCGCTAGGCCTCAGTTCCTCCATCGGATCGGCTGCGCTGCGAACTTCCACCAAGTGGCCAAGGCGGTCTGGGCGGCTGTCTAACCCGCAGCGAGAGGCCTTCCCTTACGTTCGGCTCGGCTCCGGACTCTAAACGATCGAACGAGGCGTCCAGACCTCCGCCTCCCGCCCGTGAGCCCTCCCCCAGCCCGCGGAGCCCGGCCACAAGCGCGCCGCCGCTCGAGCTCGTACTCGCGCAAACAGCGTGCACAAACCGCAGCGTTAGCACCGCCCCCCACCCACTGACCCCGCCCCATGATGCTGCCCCTTGCCCTCACTGACCCCGCCCCATGACGATGCCCCTTGCCCTCACCACCCCCTCACTGACCCCGCCCCATGATGCTGCCCCTTGCCCTCACCGCCCCCTCACTGACCCCGCCCCATGATGCTGCCCCCTGCCCTCACCGACCCTCCACTCACTGACCCCGCCCCATGATGCTGCCCCTGCCCTCATCGACCCTCCACTCACTGACCCCACCCCATGATGCTGCCCCTTGCCCTCACCGCCCCCTCACTGACCCCGCCCCATGATGCTGCCCCCTGCCCTCATCGACCCTCCACTCACTGACCCCACCCCATGATGCTGCCCCTTGCCCTCACCGCCCCCTCACTGACCCCGCCCCATGATGCTGCCCCCTGCCCTCACCGACCCTCCACTCACTGACCCCACCCCATGATGCTGCCCCCTGCCCTCATCGACCCTCCACTCACTGACCCCACCCTATGATGCTGCCCCTTGCCCTCACCGCCCCCTCACTGACCCCGCCCCATGATGCTGCCCCTTGCCCTCACCGCCCCCTCACTGACCCCGCCCCATGATGCTGCCCCCTGCCCTCACCGACCCTCCACTCACTGACCCCGCCCCATGATGCTGCCCCTGCCCTCATCGACCCTCCACTCACTGACCCCACCCCATGATGCTGCCCCTTGCCCTCACCGCCCCCTCACTGACCCCGCCCCATGATGCTGCCCCCTGCCCTCACCGACCCTCCACTCACTGACCCCACCCCATGATGCTGCCCCCTGCCCTCATCGACCCTCCACCCACTGACCCCGCCCCATGATGCTGCCCCTGCCCTCACCGCACCCCCTCACTGACCCCGCCCCATGATGCTGCCCCTTGCCCTCACCGCCACCTCACTGACCCCGCCCCATGATGCTGCCCCCTGCCCTCACCGACCCTCCACTCACTGACCCCGCCCCATGATGCTGCCCCCTGCCCTCATCGACCCTCCACTCACTGACCCCACCCTATGATGCTGCCCCCTGCCCTCATCGACCCTCCACCCACTGACCCCGCCCCATGATGCTGCCCCTGCCCTCACCGCACCCCCTCACTGACCCCGCCCCATGATGCTGCCCCTTGCCCTCACCGCCCCCCTCACTGACCCCGCCCCATGATGCTGCCCCCTGCCCTCACCGACCCTCCACTCACTGACCCCGCCCCATGATGCTGCCCCTGCCCTCATCGACCCTCCACTCACTGACCCCACCCCATGATGCTGCCCCCTGCCCTCATCGACCCTCCACCCACTGACCCCGCCCCATGATGCTGCCCCTGCCTTCACCGCACCCCCTCACTGACCCCGCCCCATGATGCTGCCCCTTGCCCTCACCGCCCCCTCACTGACCCCGCCCCATGATGCTGCCCCCTGCCCTCACCGACCCTCCACTCACTGACCCCGCCCCATGATGCTGCCCCCGCCCTCATCGACCCTCCACTCACTGACCCCACCCTATGATGCTGCCCCCTGCCCTCATCGACCCTCCACCCACTGACCCCGCCCCATGATGCTGCCCCTGCCCTCACCGCACCCCCTCACTGACCCCGCCACATGACGATGCCCCTTGCCCTCACTGCCCCCCTCACTGACCCCGCCCCATGATGCTGCCCCCTGCCCTCACCGACCCTCCACTCACTGACCCCACCCCATGATGCTGCCCCTTGCCCTCACCGCCCCCCCTCACTGATCCTGCCCCATGATGCTGCCCCTTGCCCTCACCGCCCCCCCACTCACTGACCCCGCCCCATGATGCTGCCCCTTGCCCTCACCGCCCCCCCCACTGATCCCACCCCATGACGTTGCCCCTTGCCCTCACTGACCCCACCCCATGATGCTGCCCCTTGCCCGCACCGCACCCCCCACTCACTGACCCCACCCCATGATGCTGCCCCTTGCCCTCACCGGCCCCCCACTCACTGACCCGGCCCCATGATGCTGCCCCTTGCCCTCACCGCCCCCCCCCACTCACTGACCCTGCCCCATGATGCTGCCCCTTGCCCTCACCGGCCCCCCACTCACTGACCCCACCCCATGATGCTGCCCCTTGCCCTCACCGGCCCCCCACTCACTGACCTGGCCCCATGATGCTGCCCCTTGCCCTCACCGCCCCCACTCACTGACCCGGCCCCATGATGCTGCCCCTTGCCCTCACCGCCCCCTCTTACTGACCCCGCCACATGATGCTGCCCCTTGCCCTCACTGCCCCCCTCTCATTGACCCCGCCCCAAGATGCTGCCCCTTGCCCTCAACGCCCCCCCACTCACTGAGACCGCCCCTTGCTCTCAGCCTACCTTACCCTCTCCTTGAACTCAGATCCACCCTCTCACTCTCACTCCCTCAAACTCATGCTGCCCTTAGCCCTGACCGTTCCTGCTTTGTACCTAACCCTTGCACTGAGTACCTCCCCCTCACAGTAAGCCCCTCTCCCTTGCGCTGCCCCTCATACTGCCCATCTGGCCCCTTTGTCCCTCCCCCTCACACTGTCCATTTAGCCTTCTCTGCCTTCCCCCCAACCGTGTCGGTCCTTCGTCCTTTTCTCTTGCGCCACCCTGATGTTCTTCGTCTCCACTGGGCTATCCTAGTACACTCGGTTCCTTCCCCTCAATCTGTGACCAACTCTCTCCTTTCCTCACTTCCCTCATACTGCCCTTGATGCCTTCTTTGCTGCCTCAAATCTCCCCGGCGCACTAGTCCGTAAGACCATAAGACATGGGAGCAGAATTAGGCCCTTCAGGTCTGCTCCGCCATTCAATCATGGCTGATCCCTTTTTTCTCTTCTTCAACCCCATTTCCCGGCCTTCTCCCTGTAACCTTTGATGCCATGACCAATCAAGGACCTATCAATCTCTGCCTTAAATATACCCAACGACCTGGCCTCCACAGCTGCACGTGGTAACAAATTCCACAGATTCACCACCCTCTGGCTGAAGAAATTTTTCTGCATCTCTGTTTTAAATGGACGCCCTTCTATCCTGAGGTTGTGCCCTCTTGTCCTAGACTCTCCCACCATGGGAAACATCCTTTTCACATCTATTCTGTCTAATCCTTTCAACACTCGAAAGGTTTCAATGAGATCCACCCTCATCTTTCTAAAATCCGGTGAATACAGACCCAGAGCCATCAAACGTTCCTCAAATGATAACCTTTTCATTCCTGGAATCATCCTCTTGAACCTCCTCTGGACCCTCTCCAATGCCAGCACATCTCTCCTAAGAGGAGGAGCCCAAAACTGTACACAATACTCAAGATGAGGCCTCACCAGTGCCTTATAAAGCCTCAGCATCACATCCCTGCTCTTGTATTCTTAAAGGTATCCGTTAGTCTTGCAAGACCATGGAGCTACGCTTGGAAAGTCATCACTCTCCAAGGCGCAGGCCTGGGCAAGGTTGTATGGAAGACTGGCAGCTGCCCATGCTGCAAGTCTCCCCTCTCCATGACATTGATGTTGTCCAAGGGAAGGGTAAGGGCCGATACAGCTTGGGACCAGTGTCGTCGCAGAGCCCTGTGTGGTTAAGTGCCTTGCTCATGGACACAACACACTGCCTCGGCTGGGGCTCGACCTCACGACCTTCAGGTTGCTAATCGAATGCCTTAACCACTTGGTCACGTGCCCACGTGTCTTGTATTCTAGACCTCTCAAAATCAACGCTAACATTGCATCTGCCTTCCTCACCGTCGACTCAACTTGTAAGTTAACGTTTAGGGTGTTCTGCACAAGGACCCCCAAGTCCCTCTGCATCTCATATTTTTTGGATTTTCTCCCTGTTTAGAAAATAGTCCGCACATTTATTTCTACTACCAAAGTGCATGACCGTGCATTCTCCAACATTATATTTAATCTGCCATTTTTTTGCCCATTCTCCTAATCTAAGTCCTTCTGCATCCTAACTGTTTCCTCAACACTACCTGCCCCTCCACTAATCTTCATATCTTCTGCAAACTTGGCAACAAAGCCATCTATTTCACTACTAAATCACTTATATACAGCATAAAAAGAAGTGGTCCCAACACCAACCCCTGCAGAACACCACCAGTCACTGGCAGCCAACCAGACAAGGATCCTTTTATTCCCACTTGCTGACTTCTTCCAATCAACCAATGCTCTAACTATCTTAGTAACTTCCCTGTAATACCACGGGCTCTTAACTTGGTAAGCCGCCTCATGTGTGGCACCTTATCAAAGGCCTTCTGAAAGTCTAAATATACAACATCCACTACATCCCCTTTATCCATCCTACTTGTAATCTCCTCAAAGAATTCCAACAGGTTTGTCAGGCAGGATATTCCCTTAAGGAAACCATGGTGACTTTGTCCCATCTTGTCCTGTGTCACCAAGTACTTCATCACCTCATCCTTAACAATTGACACTAACATCTTCCCAACCACTGAGGTCAGGCTAACTGCTCTTTCTGCTGCCTTCCTTCTTTCTTAAAGAGTGGAGTGATATTTGCAATTTTCCGGTCCCCTGGCACCATGCCAGAGTCCAATGATTTTTAAAAGATCATTTCTAATATTACTTCTTTCAAAACCCCGGGGTGCAGTTTATCTGGTCCGGGTGAATTATGTACTTTTAGGTCTTTCAGCTTTTTTGAGCACCTTCTCCCTTGTAACAGTAACTGCAACCACTTCTCTTCCTTCACACTCTACAACATCTGGTACACTGCTAGTGTCTTCCACAGTGAAGACTGATGCAAAATATTAATTTAGTTCATCTGCCATCTCCTTGTTGCCCATTATAATTTTTCCTGTGTCATTTTCTAGCTGTCCTATATCCACTTTCATCTCACTTCTATTTTTTTTTACATACTTGAAAAAGCTTTTACTATCCACTTTGATATTATTTGCTAACTTGCTTTCATATTTCATCATTTCCCTTCTAATGATTCTTTTAATTGCTCTCTGTAAGTTTTTAAAAACTTCCCAATCCTCTATCTTCCCACTAATTTTTGCTTTGTTGTATGCCCTCTCTTTTGTTTTTACATTAGCTTTGACTGCCCTTGTCAGCCACAGTTGTACCATTTAACTATTTGAGTATTTCATTTTTGGAATATATACGTCCTGCACCTTCCTCATTTTTCCCAGAAATGCATGCAATTGCTGCTCTGCCGACATCCCTGCCAGCAGCTTCTTCCAATTTACTTTGACCAACTCCTCTCTAATACCACTGTAATTTCCCTTACTCCACTGAAATACTGCTATGTCAGACTTCACTTTCTCGGATCAAATTTCAAGTTGAACTCAATCATATTGTGATCACTGGTGGTTCTTTTACCTTAAGCTCCCTAATCGCCTCCGGTTCATTACATAACACCCAATCCAGTATAGCTGATCCCCTAGTAGGCTCAATGACAAACTGCTCTAAAAAGCCATCTCAGGCATTCAACAAACCCACTCTCTTGAGATCTATTTCCAGCCTGGTTTTCCCAATCAACCTGTATGGTAAGATCTCTCATGACTATCATAACATTGCTCTTTTGACACATCTTTTCTATTTCCTGTTGTAATCTGTGGTCCACATCCCAACCATCAGGGTCCTTTTACCCTTGCTGTTCCTTAACTCAACCTACAGGAATTCAACATCTTCTGATCCCATGTCACATCTTTCTGCTGATTTGATGCCATTCTTTACTAGTAGAGTCACGCCTCCCCCTCTGCCTACCTTCCTATCCCTCCGATATAACATGTAACCTTTGACATTCAGCTCCCAACTACAGCCATCCTTCAGCCACGATTCAGTGATGGCCACAACATCATACCTGGCAATCTGTAATAGCGCACTGACATACAACACCTGAGTACCTTGATTTTGCATCTCTAATGTACTGATACTCACCCTGTTGGCTGTGACTATATCCTATCACCTGCCTGCCCTTCCTGACAGTCTGACTGCACGCTATCTTTACTTTTTTACCATCTGTCCTATCCTGAGTCCCTTCACGCTGGTTCCCACCTCCCTGCTAAATTAGTTTAAACCCTCCCCAACAGCTCTAACGAACCTGCCCATGAGAATATTGGTCCCCCTCGGGTTCAGGTGCAACCTGTCACTTTTGAACAGGTCATACCTCCCCCAGTAGAGATCCCAATGATCCAAGAATCTGAAGCCCCACCCCCTGCACCAGTTTATAAGCCACACATTTATCTGCCAAATCATCCTGTTTCTACCCTACTTGGTACTTCTGACTGAAGATTGTTGCAAATGCCTCAGCCTTATCTTTTGCACAGGTGTGTTGGGCTCCTCTGTCATTGGGGATGGGGATATTTGTGGAGCCTCCTCCTCCAGCGAGTTGTTTGATTGTCCACCACCGTTCACAGATGGATGTGGCAGGAACGCTGAGCTCAGATCTGATCTGTTGGTTGTGGGACCACTTAGCTCTTGCTGCTTACGGTGTTCGGCCTGCAAGTAATCCTGTATTGTGGCTTCACTAGGGTGACGCCTCATGTTGAGGTGTTGTTCTCAGCATGCCCTCCTGCACTCTTCATTAAACCAGGGTTGATCCCCTGGCCTGGTAGTAATGTTAGAGTGGGGATATGCCGGGCCATGAGGTTACAGATTGCAGTTGAGTACAATTGCACTGCTGCTGATGGCCCACAGTGCCTCATACGTGCCCAGTCTTGGGCTGCTAGATCTGTTTGATGTCTGTCCCATTTAGCACAGTGGTAGTGCCACACGACGCAGTGGAGGGTTTCTTCAGTGTGGAGATGGGATTTAGTCTCCACACATACTGTGCGGGGGTCACTTCTACCAATGCTGTCTTGGACAGATGCTTCCGCAGCAGGCAGGTTGGTGAGAATGAGGTCAAGTGTGTTTTTCCCCTCGTTGGTTCCCTCACCACCTGCTGTAGTCCCAGTCTAGTAGCTCTGTCCAGTAGGACCCGACCAGCTCAGTCTGTGGTGGTACTACTGAGCCAGTCTTAGTGATGGACATTGAAGTCCCCCAGCCAGAGTACATTCTGTGTCCTTGCCACCCTCAATGCCTCCTCCAAGTGCTGCTCAACATGGAGAAGTACTGATTCATCAGAGGGAGGATGCTACGTGGTAATCAGCAGGAGGTTTCCTTGCCCATGTTTAACCTGGTGCCATGAAACTTCTTGGAATCCAGAGTCAATGTTGAGAGATGCCAAGGCATCTCCCTCTCTACTGTATACCACTGTGCCACCACCTCTGCTAGATCTGTCCTGCCAGTGAGACAGTACATACCCAGGAATGGTGATGGTGGGGCCCAGTATGTTAACTGTAAGGTACGATTCTGTCTGTACAACTATGTTAGGCTGTTGCTTGTCTACTCTGTGAGACTGCCCTCCCAACTTTAGCACAAGTCCCCAGATGTTAGTAAGGACTTTGCAGGATCGACAGGGCTGGTTTTGTTGTTCGATGCCTAGGTCGATGCCGGGTTGTCCGCCCAGGTTAATTCCTTATTATTTTCTTTTTAGTGGTTGGATACAACTGAACGGCTTGCTAGGCCATTTCAGAGGGCACTTAAGAGTCAGCCACATTGCTGTGGGTCTGTCACATTTAGGTTAGACCAGGTAACTTTTTCTGCAAGGGTGGGGTTGGGAGTTTGGGGTTTGCAAGTTTATGTTTCTTTTTCTTTTCGTGCAGGGGGATTGATGTCTTACCTTCAACTACTTATATAGTTTTTTGTATTTTATTGTTATCCGGAGAAGACAAATCTTAGAGTTGTATTCTGCATACATTGATAATAAAATGAACCTTTGAACCTTTAAATTAAGGATGACACAAGGTAAGTAGAATTTTTGTTTACCTCTGCTCTTCAATGCAACTTCAGAAAAGCACTTACATTTGTAATACTGTTCACCATCACAGAATATAATCTCTGTCTGAACAATATTATTGATTGGTATGAAATGTGTAGTGCTCTGCTAATAAACTAAACCAAATTGAGTTCAAAAGGTTCAAAGTTCAAAGCAAATGTTATCGAGGTACATATACCATCCTATACAAACCTGAGATTTGTTTTCTTGTGGGCATACTCAGTAAATCCAAGAACCATAATCTAATGAAAGACTGCATCCAACAGGATGAAGAAACAACCAGTGTGCAAAAAGCAACAAGCTGCAAATATAGAGAAAAGCAATAATAATAATAATAATAATAATAAAAAATAAATAAAATAATCAATAAATTTCAAGAACATGAGATGAAGAGTTCTTGAAAGTGAGTCCAGAGGTTGTGGGAACATTTCAGTGATGGGGGAAGTGAAGTTGAAGAAGTCTGATGGCTGAGGGGTAATAACTGTTTCTGAACCTGATAGTGTGAGTCCTGAGGCTCCTGTACCTTCTTCCTGATTATGTCATTGTAACCATTACACATGGGAGGTTTCTAACCATAAAAATGGCTAGATAATTTCTTAAGTATTTAACCTGAAGGCTGTGGGAGTTACACGAATCTCTTTGGGGTTAGTATGTATCCTAGATTGCAAAATGGAAGATTGGGGCTCAAATATCATCTAGAAGGACTCGACAATCTAAAACTACAGTGAAAGATTGACCAAACAATCTAGTTTGTTTGTTGAATCTGTTGCCAGGAGCTGGAATTTTTTTTACACTTGGTTAGCCAAGTGAGAAGAAATTTTGCTGGTGATCTGCAAACAGCAATATCCTTACATATAATTTAGCACCCCAAGTCTTGACTCTTTGCTTCTTGCTTTGGATAAACGTAGTTTGTTCACACCATGTTAAGGAAAACAAGCTCTCCATAAATTTTAAGTAACTTGATTGGAGATTCATCAACTGTTCTTTTTGTTTTGACCATTTCTTAAATATCAGATCTCAAGATGGCCAAAACTAACATTTTAATGGTGGAGCACAGTTCTGACTCTGTCATAAGGGGCATGTTGAAGACAGACCCAAATGCAAGACATAGACACTGAAGTACTAGGACTAGAGGTAGGGATGTGACTGGATGCAGACGAGGAGCTGGGATAAGAACACAGACTTGGGCTAGGACTTTGGCTAGGCAAGCGGGACCAGGGCCAGGAACTGGGAACTAGGAGCCGGGGCTTGGACTCTGAGCCAGAGACTGGACAAGGATCCAGAACCTGGGTCTTGACTCGGTCTCAGACCACGGAACTAGGTGAAGACGAGACCTGGCTACAGGACTGGACATGACTTGGGTTCTTCGAGGCGAGGACATGATGAGGCTTGGGTTCAGGCTCCAAGCTAGACACTGGACAAGGACCCAGAACCTGGGCCTTGACGCGGGCTCGGACTCCAGAACTAGGCGAAGATGTGATGTGGTCTTGGAAGACAGGACTAGGCAATGCTACAGGACAGAACAAGAGGCTACAGGACAGGACGAGGTAACTCCAGCACAAGACGAGAACATGAAGCCTTGACTTGGTACTCAGGAACAACCGAGCCTTGGACTTGGGATGACAGGAACCTCATAACCTTGGACTTGGGACGACAGGAACACAGAACACAGAGCCTTAGTCTTGGGGAGGACAGGAACACAGAGCCTTGGTCTAGAGCACAGGAACACAGAGCCTCAGACTTGAGAGACAGGAACACAGGGACATGGAACACAGAGCCAGGACCCCTCCTTGGGAGCAGGTCTAAGGACCTGGACTCATACACAGAGCACAGAGCCAGGACCCCTCCTTGGGAACAGGACTTGGGGCCATGGCTCTACACAGAATGCTGAACATGATGAGATGGTTCCCAACACTAGGTAGCAGCAAATGACTGGACCTACCTAGCGAAGGCGTGGACACAGACAGTTCCAATTCAACAATAGACAGTTCCTTATCTTGACACAGCAAGGCTCCAGTCTTGCTCCAGTGGTTGAACTTGACAAGGTTGCAGGGCAAAGGCTCCAGACACAGGTTGCAGGGCAAAGGTTCTGGAAGGGGAAGGGAAGGGAAGGGAAGGGAACAGTCCAGCCTCAGGGTAATAGCAAAGACAGCCTAGCTTACCCAACAGTGGCAAGGACAGGAAGGGACAGATCCAACCACAGGGTAATAGCAAAGACAGCCTGATTCACCCCACAGAGGCAAGGACAGGATACTGACAAGACAAACCAGCACCCACACACAAACCCAGGGCCACTTATATTCCCAGACAAGATGAGCATCAGGTGCCTATGATTAAGCCCAATTGAAACAAGGGAAAGCCGGAAGACCCAGAGTCCAGAGTCCACGGACTGGACCGTGAACCAGAACGCGGACTTCACAGACTGGACCATGACAGACTCCCACAAAGAAACAATCCATTGCTTCGCCTAATCGTTGAGATTTTTCTTAAAAATATTAAATGCATATTTACATAATTGATATTTTGGGTAGAAGCCATAAAGTATTCCATACAATTAAAAAAATAAGATTATCTCTCATCTTTCTTAAAGATTAGCTTTATTCATCAGATCTACAGTGGAACATCGAAACCCACAGTGAAATGAGTCATTTGCATCAAATCAAATCAGTGAGGATTATGGTGAGAAAATCTGCAGATGCTGGAAATCCAAGCAACACACAGAAAATGCTGGAGGAACTCAGCAGGCCAGGCAGCATTTGTGGAAAAGATAAATTTCCATAGATGCTGCCTGGCCTGCTGAGTTTCTCCAGCATTTTCTGTGTGTTGCCGTGAGGATTATGCTGTGGGCAGACCACAAGTGTTGCCAACATAGCAAGCCCACAGCTTTCTAAGCCTAATTGTACATCCTTGGAATGTGGGGGGAGGGGAACAGGAGCACCCAGAGGAAACCTGTGCACCCTTGGGGGAAAATGTACAAGCTCCTTACAGACAGCCATGGGAATTGGACCCCTATCGCTGATTGCTGGTGCTGTAAAGTGATCACAGTAATTGCTATACTACTGTGCTGCTGTATGTTCAGACTTACACTCCAAATTAGATCAACACAAGTATAATTTGGTGTTTAGGATCATTACATTTGTAATTTAAACTAAAACATATATTATGTAATAGAAGGCTACATTATAGGCTGTATAAAACGCCTTTAGTCCCCACTGGTTGCTGAATGAATTAAGTGAATAAAATTGGCTAGAAACTTGTTTTTGTAATGGTGAAGACCTCTGGAGGAGATTATCCACATGTATTTCCAGCTGAACATAGTTGTAAATGCTTCAGCCTTGTCTTTAGCATTCAGATGCTGGCCCTACCATCTCTAAGGATATGAATTGTCTTAGCTCCCACTGCTCATTTTCGCAGTTTATTGTCTACCACCATTTACAAACAGATGTACGAGGACTGAAGGGGTTTTATTTGATCTGTTGATTGTGGGATTGCTAAACTCTTCTCATCAATTACAGTTGAAATGTTTTCATTAACAACCCTAATTTTGAACTTTGAAGTTTAATTGTTAAACAAAGCCAGCACAGAGTTCCAAACTCAACACAGCAGAGTCTTCAAACATCACTGAAGAAGTTCTATCTGGAAACTCCCAACACCCTATGGTGTTTACCTACCTACACTGAGACAAGTGACTGAAGCAAGAGTTTCAGTTAACGTGACTGTATTAGACATTGATACACATTTTCCATAGTTTTGCCTCTGAGTAAGGAGAAAGTTGGTTCAAAACTCAGTCCACCTAGGCTAATCTTCATTACTGTGCTGGCTTTTGGTTGAAATATACTCCTGTCTATTTAGTTGAATGTGACCCTAACTTTTTTCATTAGAAAGAAAACAAGTTCAGTTTTCTTTAAGTGCTTAAATCTGTAGATAAAAAATATCGTGCCTATTGCTCAGCGATAACACCACCTAGTTCAGGAGCAATTACAACCCCTCAACCATCAGGCTCCTGAACCAAAGGATATAACCTGTCTCAACTTTACTGGCCCCATCATTTAATGTTTCCACAACCAATGGACTCACTTTCAAGGACTCTTTATCTCAAATTCTCAATATTTATTGTTTATTTATTTATTATTATTATTTTTTATTTTGCATTTGCAGTTTGTTCTCTTCTGCACTCTGGTTGATCATCCTAGTTGGGCGGTCTTTCATTGATTTTTTTATAGTAATTATTCTATAGATTTGTTAAGTATGCCCACAAGAAAATGAATCTCAGGATTGTATATGGTGACATATATGTGCTTCGATAATAAAATTTTTCTTTGAACTTTTATGTTAATAAAGAATAAAAAGTTGTAACTCTTCAGACCAATATTCCTCCTTAAAAACCAGAAAACATTTTCCTTTTAAATAATTCCCTCCTTGTCGCACGTTCCAATGCTCTGACATACAAACACACACAAAGTGCTGGCAATTAAGGCAGCATCTATGTAGAGGAATAAGTGGTTGACATTTTGGACCAAGGCCCTTTATCAGGAAACCTGACGTGTGTTGCTCAAGATTTCCAGCATCTGCTGAATCTCTTGTGTTTATATTGCTCTGATATATTTGTTTAGAAAAGCAACAACATGAAAAGCTCAAGTTCAAAATAAATTTACTATCAAAGTATGTACATGTCACCATTTATTTATTTATTGAGATACAGCGTGGAGTAAGCACTTCCAGCTCTTTGAGCCACACCGCCCAGCAATCCCCCAATTCAATCCTAGCTAACCACAGGACAATTTACAATGATCAATTAATTTACCAACTGGTACATCTTTGTACTGTGGGAGGAAACCGAGCACCCAGGGGAAACCCAGGCGGTCACAGGGAGAACGTACAAACTCCTTACAGGCAGCGGCGGGAATTGAACCCAGGTCACCTGTATCATTGCGCTGACCACTACGTTACTGTGCCACACCATACAGATTCATTTTCTTGCAGTCGTTCACAGTAAAACAAAGAAGTGCAATAGAATTGATGAAAGACGACACACAAAGACTGACAAATTGTCAACATGCAAAAGAAGACAAACTGCAAATACAACAAAAAATAAGTGAATAAATAATATTGAAAACATGAGTTGTATAGTCCTTGAATGTAAATCCATAGATTGTGGTATTACACAAATATAATTTTTTCACCTTTGCTGGCATTAACCAAAAGGTGCATATGAACAGACTTCAACTAATGAGAGTTACAAGATTTTGAAAAGACAATTGCCGTATCTCTCTTACAGAAAACATCTTATTCTTAAACTGCAAAACGAAATCACAACCTGTTTTTAGTTGTGCTGCCATGTGGTGATTAACTGCATCCAGGGGCCACTTTATTAGATACACCTGCTCATTAATGCAAATACCTAATCAGGCAATCATGTGGCAGCAACTCAATGCATTAAAGCATGCAGACATTGTCAAAAAGTTTGGTTGTTGCTCACACCAAACATCAAAATGGAGGAAGGAATGTGCCCTAAATTATTTGACCTTGGAATAATTGTTGGTGTCTGACAGGGTGGTTTGCATATCTCAGAAAGTGCTGATATCCTGGGATTTTCATGCACAACAGTCTCTAGAGTTTACAGGGAATGGTGTGAAAAGCATTAAAAAAAATCCAGTGAGTGCCATTTCTGTGGGTGAAAGTGCCTTCTTATTGAGAGACATCAGAGGACTATTTCCAGACTGGTTCAAATTGATAGTATTGAATTGAATTGACTTTATTTCTTATATCCTTCATATACATGAGGAGTAAAAATTTTTACATTACATCTTCCTCTAAATGTGCAATCTAAGTAGTTTGTAATAAATAGAACAGTCAATGTAGTATAGAGTAAACTATGCGTTACAACAGAGGTGTTCAGAAGAGCATCTCTGAATGCATGGAATGTCGAACCTTGCAGTGTGTGGGCTACAGCAGCAGGCGGTAGCTAATAAACTGGTCACCAAGTATAAATAACTTCACTATAAGTCAGAACAAGGTAAAAATAATTTACCTTGAGAATAGATCATTGTATAATTAAGAACAAGGTAAAAATTGTTAAATTTGAATATAACTGTGACCTCATTTACAATGATTTGATTTTATTGTTTGCTTCAATAATATTTCCAGTAATTTATTTAATAACTTTATTATCTTTTGAGTAAAAAGGTTCCACTTGACCTTCCTTCTTACCTACTAATTTTTAACTCACTAACCTGTTATTTGAACCCCTTGCCATGTGAAATCATTTGCTGAACAGTTAAGCTTCTTAATAATTCTGCAAAATTTAATAAACACATTCTTTGAAAGGAAAACAAGTTCAGACTCTGGAAATTTCTTTAAATGCTTAAATATGTTGAAAAAATATCGATCTTATTGTTTGCCTTTGTACACTCTCAATGTTACTGACATTAGTGTTAAGCTTACTTATAATTAAGAAGGTGCTAACGTGCCATGTGAGTTAATATTCGTTCTTGAGTACTAAGCAAGGGTGCTACAGTTTCCGCGCACGTTCAGGTTGTCCAGCAGAGTACTCACTGATTTGATTTGACTCATTTTACTGCTTGTTATGCTGTTTCAATGTCCATGTGGCCAAAAAGCTTATCTTTCAATGACTCCAAGCTTCGTGGTCTTGCTGTTTCCGTATTGATATTCAGGTTATCCAGATTCATTATCCACAATTGAATGCCTCATCTAATCTGTGCAAAACCATTTAAAATACCTATTCCCGTGGACCTAAACCCAGACCTTAGCCCTCCATACCCCTCCCATCCATATATTCAAGATTCAAAGATTCAAAAAACTTTTTTGTCATTCTAACCGTACATCAGCTCTGCAGGGCAGAATGAGACAGCGTTTCCCAGGAGCAGTGCAATCATAACATAACAAACGCAACACTAAATAATAAACATAACAATAAACAGTAAAACACAACAGCCACATGTCAGTTAAAATCAAGTTATAATTGTCCAGTGCAAGTTAAAAGTGTCCAAAGCAGAGTCAGGTAGAGCAGCTATTTAGCAGTCTGACTGCCTGAGGGAGAAAATCTATTCAAACTTCTCTTAAATGTTGAAATCGAACTTGTATGCACCATTTGTGCCAGCAGCTCATTCCACACTCTCACCACCCTCTGAGTGAAGAACTTTCTCCTCATGTTCCCCTTAGACTTTTCACCTTTCACCCTTAACCCATGACCTCTAGTTGTGGTCCCACCCAACCTTAGTGGAAAAATTCTGCTTGCATTTGTCCTACCTATATCCCTCATAATTTTGTATACCTCCATCAAATGTCCCCTCAAGCTTCTATATTCCAAGGAGTGAAGTCCTAACCTATTCAATCTTTGCATTTAACTCAGGTAGGTCCTCCAATCCAAGCAACATCCTTGTAAATTTTCTCTGCACTCTTTCAATCTTATTTACATCTTTCATGTAGGTAGGTGACCAAAACTGCACACAACACTCCAAAAGGGGGCTCACCAACATCTGATACAACTTCAACATAACATCCCATCTCCCGTACTCAAAAATTTGATTTATGAAGGCCAATAAGTCCAAAGCTTTCTTTACAGCCCTATGTCTGTTACGCCTCTTTGAATGAATTATGTACCTGTATTCCCAGATCCCCTTGTTCTTCCACACACCTCAGTGCCCTACCATTCACTGTGTAAAGCCTTTGTTTGGTCCCGCCGAAATGCAACACCTCACACTTAACTGCACTAAATTACATCTGCCATTTTTCAACCCATTTATCCATCTGCTCCAGATCTCATTGCAAGCTCTGATGATCTTTCTCAAAGTCCACTACACCTCCAGTCTTGGTATTTCAACGAATTTGCTGATCTAGTTAACCACATTATCATCCAGATCGGTCATATAGATGACAAATAACAACAGACCCAGCACCAATCCCTGCAGCACTCCTCTAGTCACAGGCCTCCTGTCAGAGAGGCAACCATCTACTGCCACTTCTGACTTCTCCCACAAACTCGATATCTACCAACTTACTACCCAATTTACTACCTCATCTTTAATGCCAAGTGACCAAACCTTCTTGACCCATTTCCCATGTGGGACCTTGTCAAATGCCTTGCTGAAGTCCATGCAGACAACACCCACTGCCTTGCCTTCAACCACTTCCCTGGTAACTTCTTTGAAAAACTCTATCAGATTGGTTAGATGCTACCTGCCATACACAAAGCCATGCTGACTACTCGATCTGTGTCTTCCAAATAGAATACAGTCCAATAATTTTCCCACTACTGATGTCAGGCTTACTGGCCTATAATTTCCTGATTTCTGTTTAAAGCCTTTCTTAAACAGCAGAACAACATTGGCTATCCTCCAATCCTCTGGTACCTCAACTGTTGCTAAGAATGATTTAGATATCTTTGCTAGGATCTAGGCAAGTTCTGCACTTGCCTCCCACAGGGTCCGAGGGAACGCCTTGTCAGGCCCTGGGGACTTCACCACCCCAATCTGCCTCAGCACAGCAAACACGTCCTCCTCTGTAATCTGTACAGGGTCCATGACCTTGTTGCTGGATTGCCTCACTTCTCTGGACTCAGTGTCAGTCTCCTGAGTAAATACAGATACAAAAAATTCATTTAAGATCTCCATCTCTTTTAGCTCCACGCATAGATTACTATTCTTATCTCCCAGAGGACCAATTTTGTCCTTTGCAATCTTTTGATCTTAACATGTCTGTAGAATCCCTTAGTATTCTCCTTTATCTGCTAGGCCAACCTCATACCTTCTTTCAGCCTTCCTGATTTCTTTCTTGGGTGTTAGCTTGCATTACTTACATTCCATAAGTACTTAATTTGTTCCTACCTGCCCATACCTGCTATGCCCCTCCTTTTATTTTCTTAACCATTACCTCAGTATCTCTTGAAAACTGAGGTTTCCTAAACCTGTTATTTTTACCTTTCATTCTGACAGGCACATACAAGGTTTGTACTCTCAAAATTTCGCTTTCGAAGGCCTCCCACTTCCCAAGTACTCCTTTGCCAGAAAACAATTCTGGTCATTTAATTAAAGAAAGGATGTGGAAATTTTAGAGAGGGCGCGGAAGAGATTTAGCAGGATGCTTTCTGGATTAGAGGATGTCTTTTGAGGAAAGGTTGAGTGAGCTGTGGCTTTTCTCTTTGGAAATCTACATAGTCACAGGGAGAATGTACGACCTCCTTACAGGCAGATGGAGGAATTAAATACCAACCGGTGATTGCTGGTATTCTGGAGTGATGCGTTAACCACTACACTATAGTGCCACACTGTCAATTAGTTTCCAAGCCAAGTCCCAGACCCTTGACTTGATGGGACTTCCCAACATTAAGCTATGGAAGCCACTCTTTGAACCTGCACAAGATCAGAGTGAGATACTAATCTGCTTGATGATGGATGGTTTACAGCTGAGGCACATGAATACGTCTTTGAAGTTCAAAGTACATGTCTTATCAAAGTACATATACAGTACCTATAAAAAGCATTCACCCCACCTCCCCTGGACGTTTCTATGTTTTATTGTTTTATAACATTAAATCTCAGTGGATTTAATTTGGCTTTTTTTTTTGACATGATCAACAAAAAAAGTATCCTTTGTCTCAAAGTGAAAACAGATCTGTACAAAGTGATATAAATTAATTATAAATATAAAACACCAAATAATTAATTGCGTAAGTATTCACCCCCTTCAAGTCAGTATTTATTAGATGTACCTTTGGTAGCAATTACAGCCTTCAGTCTGTGTGGATAGGTCTCTATCAACTTTGCACATCTGGACACTGCAGTTTTCCCCCATTCTTCGTCACAAAGCTGCTCAAACTCTGTCAGATTGCAGGGGGAACATGAGTGAACAGCCCTTTTCAAGTCCAGCCACAAATTCTCAATTGGATTGAGGTCTGGACTCTGACTTGGCCACTCCAGGACATTAACTTTGTTGTTTTTAAGCCTTTCCTGTGTAGCTTTGGCTTTATGATTGGGTTCATTGTCTTGCTGGAAAACAAATCTTCTCCCAAGTCACAGTTCTCTTACTGACTGCATCAGGTTTTCCTCCAGGATTTCCCTGTATTTTGCTGCATTCATTTTACCCTCTACCTTCCACAAGCCTTCCAGGGCCTGCTGCAGTGGAGCATCCCCACAATATGATGCAGCCACCACCATGCTTCATGGTAGGGATGGTGTGTTGTTGATGATGTGTGATGGTTGGCTTACACTAAACATAACGTTTAGTCTGATGGCCAAGAAGCTCAATTTCAGTTTCAGCAGACCATAGAACCTTCTTCCAGCTGACTTCAGAGTCTCCCACATGCCTTTTGGCAAACTCTAGCTGAGATTTCATATAAGTTTTTTTCAACAGTGGCTTTCTCTTTGCCCTCTCCCATAAAGCTGTGACTGGTGAAACACCCTGGCAACAGTTATTGTATACACAGTCTCTCCCACCTCAGCCACTGAAGCTTGTAACTCTTCCAGAGTTGCCATGGGTCTCTTGGTGGCCTCCCTCACTAGTCCCCTTCTTGCATGGTCACTCAGTTTTTGAAGACGGCCTGCTCTAGGCAGATTTACAGCTGTGCCATATTCTTTCCATTTCTTGATGATTGGTTTAACTGTACTCCAAGGGATTTTAAAAACGCAAACACGAGGAAATCTGCAGATGCTGGAATTTCAAGCAACACACATAAAAGTTGCTGGTGAATGCAGCAGGCCAGGCAGCATCTCTAGGAAGAGGTACAGTCAACATTTCGGTAAAACTTCCGCTAATGCCCCACCTCCCCCGGTACCCCATCCGTTATTTATTTATATACACACATTCTTTTTCTCTCTCTCCTTTTTCTCCCTCTGTCCCTCTCACTATACCCCTTGCCCATCCTCTGGGCTTCCCCCCTCCCCCTTTTCTTTCTCCCTAGGCCTCCCATCCCACGATCCTCTCATTTCCCTTTTGCCAATCAACTGTCCAGCTCTTGGCTCCATCCCTCCCTCTCCTGTCTTCTCCTATCATTTTGGATCTCCCCCCCCACCAAATCTCTTACTTGACAAACCAAATCTCCCCAAACTCCTAATGAAATATATACAATGACCTGCCTCCTTTATAACTGCATCAATATGTTGCACCCAGTTTAGGTCCTCAGAGATATTGACACCCAGGATCTTGAAATTGCTCACTCTCTCTACTTCTGATCCCTCTATAAGGATTAGTGTGTGTTCCCTTGTCCTACCCTTCCTGAAGTCCACACTCAGCTCTTTCATCTTACTGATGTTGAGTGACAGGTTGTTGCTGCGACACCAATTAGCTAGCTGGTATATCTCACTCCTGTACACCCCCTCGTCCCCATCTGAGACTCTACCAACAATGGTTGTATCATCATCAAATTTATAGATGGCATTTGAGCTATGTCTAGCCACACAATTCTTTTCAATTATCAGCTTTCTCCAATTCTGTTGAAACATCAACAGCCTGAAATATTATCCTGTTTCTACTTCCAAAGAGGCTGACTCCTTGCCCCTTTCTTCTTACTCATAAGAAAGGGGGAGTCAATGACAACAAACAGTCTGCTGGAGAACTCAGCAGGTGGAGCAGCTTCGGAGGCTGGGGGAGGACAGGACAGTCCACATTTTTATCAAGACCCTTCAACTGATTTCCACCTAAAACACCAACTATCCTTTTCAGAGCAACACACAAAACACTGGAGGAACTCAACAGGTCATCTACGGAGGAGACATTTTTTTCCCTCCACATATGCTGCTCAACCTGCAGAGTTCGTTTGTTGCTCCAGATTCCAGCATTTTCTTTGAACAGGTTCCATGGTTCTTCTTTGTTTCCTGGCTTTCTGTGGGGAAGTCGAATCTCAGGGCTGTATACTGCAAAAATATTTTGATAATAAATGTACTTTGAATCCTTTGAATATCCAGCCTTCTACGTGTTACTCTGAAACTCTTTCTCTTCACCATTTACACATCGGACTTCAACTACTGCACAGAGTCTTGTCATCTTCGGAATTTTTCAGATGACTCTGCCATAGTTGGATGCATCAGCAAGGGAGATGAGGCTGAGTCCAGGGCTACGGTAGGAAACTTTGTCACATGGTGTGAGCAGAATTATCTGCAGCTTATGTGAAAAAGACTAAGGAGCTGGTGGTAGACCTGAGGAGAGCTAATATACCGGTGACCCCTGTTTCCATCCAGGGGATCAGTGTGGACATGGGTGGAGGATTACAAATACCTGGGGATATGAATTGACAATAAACTGGACTGGTCAAAGAACATTGAGGCTGTCTACAAGAAGGGTCAGAGCTGTCTCTATTTCCTGAGGAGACTGAGGTCCTTCAACATCTGCCGGATGACGCTGAGGATGTTCTATGAGTCTGTGGTGGCCAGTGCGATCATGTTTGCTGTTGTGTGCTGGGGCAGCAGGCTGAGGGTAGCAGACACCAACAGAATCAACAAACTCATTCGTAAGGCCAATGATGTTGTGGGGATGGAACTGGACTCTCTGATGGTGGTGTCTGAAAAGAGGATGCTGTCCAAGTTGCATGCCATCTTGGTCAATGTCTCCCATCCACTACATAATGTACTGGGTGGGCATAGGAGTACATTCAGCCAGAGACTCATTCCACCGAGATGCAGCACAGAGCGTCATAGGAAGTTATTCCTGCCTGTGGCCATCAAACTTTACAACTCCTCCCTTGGAGGGTCAGACACCCTGAGCCAATAGGCTGGTCCTGGACTTACTTCATAATTTACTGGCATAATTTACATATTACTATTTAACTATTTACGGTTTTATTACTATTTATTATTTATGGTGCAACTGTAACGAAAACCAATCTCCCCCGGGATGAATAAAGTATGACTAATACTATGAAAAGGACAGTCGATGGTTTCAGCTGAAGTCTCTTGCTCCTCCGGAAATGCTAATACTGTTTTTGAAAGCACTATCGCAGTCCCCCCTGCAGCCCCCTGACTGCCAGCGCTGGGCAGCCGGACCGGCCGCGCTGCGGACCGTGGTTCTGACGGACAGTCAGCTGGTGATGTAATGCGCCAGCGCAGCGGCGCATGCGCGCTGGTGGCCGGGGTTAGGCACCGTCGGTGCGGGAGTGTGGGATGGAGTCGTACGATGTGATCGCTAACCAGCCGGTGGTTATCGACAACGTGAGTAATCTGCCTGTTGCATTGACTTCAGCTGCTTGCAACGCGAGGAGGAAGGGATTTAAAAACCATGGGCGACATTTATCATACCAATCAAATAAAGTAATTGTTATCCGCCTCGAAACTGCTGGTCGCTGCCATGGCAGCAGCCGCGCCCAGACTGTCATTCATTGGAGCCGCTGGTAAAATCCCCGACCCGCGTTAGTATTTTAATATTGGCTTAAGTGAATTATCAATTCATATCGATCATGACTCCTATCTCCCGTTAAACGACGGTTTAATCGTCCTATTTGTTAGTCAGCAGAAAGAATGAAAGCCTGAGGCCTATCTCCTCTATGGTGGATGAGAAGCAGGGCCCGCCCCTTAGTTGCACGCCGGTTGGCCAATTGTGTGCAGCTACGCAATGGTACGCTACGTGATTGGCTCAGGTTGGTGCCGATCGTGATGCGAGGGTTGGACTTCCGCTTGATGCACTGGTGGAAGCAAAACAATGTCAGACAGGGAGGATTCTCAGGCGGTCAATATCCATTCAAAGTGGCGTGGTTCCAATGGGGAATGAGTTTATGCCAGACTGAAGGGGGTTCTGTAGTAATGTGATACACTGACCTGTACCTTGCTGATGCCATACACATCAAAGTTGCTGGTGAATGCAGCAGGCCAGGCAGCATCTCTAAGAAGAGGTGCAGTCGACGTTTCAGGCCGAGACCCTTCGTCAGGACCTTGCTGATGCCAGGTGGCAACTTTTGGACACTTCTTCATACCTACCCCGTGAAGAGGATCCCACACCGGACCATCAGAAAACTGTCTCCAACACCATCACTGACTGCATCAACTCTGGAGAATTGCCATCCACTGCCACCAAACATATAGTTCCCTTGCCCCACACCGCTCACACCACTTCCTCCTCTGGATCCACACACCTGACTATCTGGGTAGTTCTATTGTCTCTGCCTGCTGGTGCCCCACTGAACACGTGTCTTCATACCTCATCGCCAATCTATACCCTCTGGTTCAGTTCTTCCCAGCTACCTCCATGACACTTCTCATGCTCTAGATCTCCTCAGTAACTTTGAATTCCCTGGCCCTGACTGCCTCAGCTTCACTGTGAATGTTCAGGCCCTATACACTTCTGTCCCTTATCAAGGTGACTCAAAGCTCTCCACTTCTTTCTCAATAAAAGAACCCACCAGTTTCCCCTCCTCCACCTGGGAGAAATTGTCCTCACCTTTAACAATGTTTTCTTTAGCCCATCCCACTTTCTCCAGACTTGAGAGGTAGCCATGGGTACACACATGGGACATAGCTATGCCTGCCTTTTCTTTAGCTATGTAGAACAATCTATGTTCCTACCCCTCCCCGGTAATGCTCCCCAAATCTTCTGCTATATTGACGACCGTATTGGTGCTGCTTCACACACCCATGCTGAGCTCATCTACTTTCTCTCTCGCTTCCACCCTGCCTTTAAATTCACTTGGTCCATTTCTGACAGCTCCCTTCCCTTTCTTGATCCCTCTCTCTCCATTGCTGGAGAAAAGCTGTCAACCAACATCTTTTATAAACCTGCTGATTCCAATAGTAACCTCTTCTCAACCTATCTCCTGCAAAAATGCTGTTCTGTTTTCTCAGTTTCTTGGACTCTGCCTCAGCTGTAATAAGGATGCAGCTTTCCTTTCCAGGGCATCAGAGGTCCTTTAAAGAATGAGATTTCCCTTCCTCCCTATTGATGCTGCCCTCACCTGCATTACCTCCATTACCCATACACCTGCACTCACCCCATTTTTCTGCTGCCTTACCAGTGGTAGAGTGCCTTGTCTTTGCCTATCACCCTATGAGCCTCTGCATCCACACCATCCTCTGCAATTTCCGCCATCTCCAAAGGGATCCTACCGCTAAACATCTTTACTCCCCCCCCCCCACACTGTAATTCCCTTGTCCACTTGTCCCTCCCCACTAATCTCCCTCCCGGCACTTATCCCTTCAAGCAGTCTAAGTGCTAGACCTGCCCATTCACTTCCTCCCTCACCTCCATTCAGGATCCAAACAGTCCTTCCTGGTGAGGTAACACCTGACCTTCGAATCTGCTGGGGTTGTCTTATTTGGTCTGGCGCTCCAGATGCAACGGCCTGTTAAGTTGGTGAGACATGTAGTAAATTGGGGTCTCCTTCAGCGAGCGCCTCCATTCCATTCACCAAAAGCGGAACTTCCCAGTGACCAAACATTTTAATCCTGATTCCAGTTCCCACTCCGACATGGCCTCTCCTCAAGATGAGGCCACCCTCAGTTTGGAGAAGCAGCACCTCATATTCCAGCTGGGTAGCCTCCAACCTGATGGCGTGAATATCTATTTTTCTTTCTGGTAAGAAAAATTCCCTCCCCCTCCCCTCTTCTATCCCCCAGTCTAGCCTCACCTCTTCTCACCTGCGCCTCGGTCCCCCTCCTCTTTCCCTTTCTCCTGTGGTCCACTTTCCTCTCCTATCAGATTCCTTCCTCTCCAACCCTTTACCTTTCCCACCAATCTGGCATCACCTATCACCTTCTTGCTATCCTCCTTCCTCTGCCCCCCCCCTTTTTTTATTCTGGCATCTTTCCCCTTCCTTTCCAGTCCTGAAGAAGGGTTTCAGCTGGAAACATTGATTGTTTATCCATTTACATGGATGCTGCCTGACTTGCTGAGTTCCTCCGGCACTTTGTGTGTGTGACTCTATTTGAATGGTGTTTGAAAGCTGGTAAGGATGTAGTTGTTAGGCCAGGCTACCAGTGACATGACTGAAATTGAACTGCCACTAGGATAAGCACACCTGGAGAGTTGGGGCCACGGGCAGTCCATATTTTTAAAGAAGGCGGGTATATAGCTAAGGGTGAAAACTTTAAAGACAACCTTTTGCGAAGTGAAGGAAAGGAGGGCAAGGAGTTGTCTGATGTGAGACGTCTACTAAGTCCTTCAGTTGTTGATTTAAGTTCTGAGCTGGTTTCGGCTATTACATCACTGGTTGATAAATGCAGAAGTGTATCTGCGAAGAGCCAAAGTTATCATAGGCTGGGACTGTTCTCTGCAGTCAAGCCCACAGCTGATGGGGAAGAAGAATTTTTGGCTTGGGCTGAGCAGACATCTCAGTTACTGGATGAATGGCAGTGGTGAGATAATACGAAAAAACAGAGACTGGTAGAGAGTTTAAAGGGTCTGGCAGCTGATAGAGTGAGGTTCCTAAAGGCAGAAAATCCATTAGCCACATCAGCTACTTACCTGCAAGCTCTGGAAGATGCTTTTGGTACCTCTGAAAGTTCAGCCGATTTATGATAAAGTTTAGGCACACATTCCAGGAGGAAGGAGAGGAGTTGTCTGTTTACTTTTTTAGGGTGGAGAAACTGCTTCACTGTTTGTGCCACAAAGGGGGCACTCATCTGTGTGAGAGAAATTGCTTGAGGATGGAGCAAGTTGTGAAGGGCACACTGTCACATGACATGATTGCTCTCTCTATCTGAATGACCCACAAGATGCGCCTTCCTCTGTTTTTTACCGAGTTACTCAGAGAAATTAGAAAGGAGGAAAACATGACTGAGAAGCAGAACACTTCCAAAAGCCAAATAGTGTCTTCAGTGGTGGCCTCTGCTGCTAAAGTGACCCCTGATGTCACAGAGATAGAGCTTTTGAGGAATGAGGTGAAAACCGTTGGAGCTGAGCTGACTCGATGGATGTCTGCTCATGTTTCAGCTAAATGTGATGTGTCCTTTGGGAAACCTGACCTACCTGTATGAGGAATGCTGCTGAAAAGGGTCTTTTGACTGGAGAGATGACCAGTATTTTCTGTTACAACTGTGGAGAAGCTGGACATTTCAAGCGAGACTGTGAGGGACAGGAATACCTTTGGAAAGAAGTCAGCAGTTAATCAGAGAAGAAAAGAATCAAAACTACGGAGGGACCCAGTAAAGGAACGGGCTGGCATCTTGGAAAGAACACGTTCCAATCAGTGTATCAAGGGAAATACCAAAGTGCAAAACACTACTCCTGAAGGTTTGTGGGACCAAGCTCTGATGTATCCATACAGATTGAAGGTACCTGTGCTGGAGCCATAGTTGACACAGGTTCTCAAGTTACTTTATAAATCCTTTTACAACCAGTATTTGATGCATTTGCCGCTAACACCACTCAATGCCTTAGAGATTTAGGGGCTTAGTACTGACAAGTACCTGTACAATGGTAACTCGTCGCTGAAACTGGTGTTTTTGGAAGCAGATGTTACTGAGACTATTGATAGACCAATGTTGGTCTGTCTGGATCTAATGGAAAAAGTTGAAGCCTCTATTCCTGTGGGAACAAATACTTGCGTTGTGAGAAGGCTCATGAGAAGGAGAGAAATGGAGAGAATTTTTTGAAAACCTTGTCCATTCACCCAGTGTTCAAAGCTGCTTTTGAGAAGGTGCAAATTATTCCTAAGCAGATTTATGGGCATAAGTAGAACTGTGTGGTATACCCAGTCTAAACCTGTCATGTTATGTCCTGGAGGAGTAGCTGAGTGACAGAGGGCACCCCTTTCCGAGGGAGGTCTCACTGGTTAGCACCAGTGGAGGTTGAAGATGTTCAGCAGCACCTGCTTACACTGAAGGAGGCTGAGTTCAGACAGGTGGCGGGGGATCCGAGTGGCCGGAAGGTTTGAGTGATTGACAGGAGGAGGCATCCCCTGGTACACAGGAACAGTCACAAGGAGTGGCTGAAGATGAGATGAGGAGATCTCAGAGAGTCAGGAAACACCCAAGTAGGTTGGGGTATGATGCACTGGGTAAACAAAGTGTTGCACCCATCCCATTATGAGTTATGTTATCTCCAAGTACAAGTGGATTGGTGGTCCTGAAATCACAAAATGAGTTCCAAAGTCATGAGGATATGACTGTTTTTGGTGGGAGAAGATTATAATGTCCTGGGTAAGATTTCTACTGCTATGCTGTGAGGTATAGTAGTCATAGTCATATTTTATTGATCCCAAGGGAAATTAGTTTTCGTTACAGTTGCACCATAAATAATTAAATAGTAATAAAACCATAAATAATTAAATAGTAATATGTAAATTATGCCAGGAAATAAGTCCAGGACCAGCCTATTGGCTCAGGGTGTCTGACCCTCCAAGGGAGGAGTTGTAAAGTTTGATGGCCACAGGCAGGAATGACTTCCTATGACGCTCCGTGTTGCATCTCGGTGGAATGAGTCTCTGGCTGAATGTACTCCTGTGCCCACCCAGTACATTATGTAGTGGATGGGAGACATTGTCCAAGATGGCATGCAACTTAGACAGCATCCTCTTTTCAGACACCACCGTCAGAGAGTCCAGTTCCATCCCCACAACATCACTGGCCTTACGAATGAGTTTGTTGATTCTGTTGGTGTCTGCTGCCCCAGCACACAACAGCAGACATGATAGCACTGGCCACCACAGACTAGTAGAACATTCTCAGCATCGTCCGGCAGATGTTAAAGGACCTCAGTCTCCTCAGGAAATAGAGACGGCTCTGACCCTTCTTGTAGACAGCCTCAGTGTTCTTTGACCAGTCCAGTTTATTGTCAATTTGTATTTTTATTTTAGCAGTTTTCTGTAAAGCAGTGTATTCTGCTGGTAAGAGTGTTTTGGCTTCGGCTAAAGATAAGGAGTGATGTTGTCCAACATAGGAATGCTGTGTCAGCCGACCAGAATTGTCTTGGTACGTGTTGTAACTTTCTGCCCAGTAGAAGAATCAGGAGAGCTGGATGGGATCAGATTTCTGAAGGACAGTGGTCTGGTTTGGGGTCTGGGCAGGAGATTGCTGAGCGAGGCACAAGGGAAGATGCCACAGAATGCTATTTAAAGGAGAGATCCCATTATAAGAAGGGCTTTGTGCAGATGAATGGCTCTGAGAGGAAGTGCCATTACTCCTGAGAGAGCCAGTTTGCTCTAGATGGTCTTCGAGGGAAGTTTGAACTGTGGCTGGTGTATTTCATGCAGACCGTGGGTCTGTGTGTGAGTAATGCAATACCCCCGACTACAACAAAAATGAGCTCTAACATTTATGTGCACATTAACTGGTTTAATTGTAATGGGCCCTTTTAATTTTCTTTTCCTTTTCTGTAACTGCTATGGTTGAAGATTTAGTAAATATATGCTGAGTCATGTGGCTATTAGCCGAGTTGGCTAATGTGCCAGGTTTGTAAACGAGCCCTTTTGAAGCAGGCAGGAACTAACAACTGTAGCAGTGAGAGACTGAAAGGGTCTTTGAATACTCCTGCCAGTTGGTTTGCACGGATACAAAGCAACCACCTAGTCTGCCTTTGGTTTCTCCAATGTAGAGAAGACCACATTATAAACATCAAATCAGAATCCGGTTTATTATCACTAAGGTATGTGGTGAAATTTGTTATTTTGCGGCAGCAGTACAGTGCAATTCTTAAAATATACCATAAAAGATGTTGTGTCCCAACTCTCTATTTGATGTGCAAGCCAGAGTATTACAATATGGAGAGCAGGTTGTTGCCCATGTAGCAGTCTCTCCCTCTCCATGCAGTTGATCAATCCAAAGGAATGGCAAAGACCAATACAGTTTGGCGTTAGCAGCATCACAGGAGTTGCCAGTCAGCAACTCAACGTTGGGCTGCTTTAGGGACTCCAGCTCCATAGTTTGCCTTGGGGTTTACTCCCAAAGCCCTGAATGGGTACAGCCACGAGACAGTGGACGTTTGAGATCAAGGCTTTTCATTCTCCAAGATGAGCTGCCAACCATGGGTGATGAGCCCCATCGACCTGAAGCGACTGGTTTTAAAGAGCCAGTAACCTACCTTTGTCCCTTCCTCTGTCACTAGAAACAATTCTGTCAGGTTTAACGTTTAATAGCTAAGGCCAGGAACTGGACTTGATTGTCTGAGGCTATTTGAGATGCATGCTTTTGGGAGCTTATCTCCACTACCTCCCCTGACTAGGACAACCTTAAGGAACCAAGAAATAAATAAATGTGTATATATATGAAAACATAAATAAGCAGTGCAAAGAAGAGAGCAAAAATAGTGATGTAGTGTTCATTGTCTACTGGGAAATCTAGTGACAGAGGGGAAGAAGCTGTTTCTAAAATGTTGAATGTGTGTCTTCAGACTCCTGTACCTCCTCTCTGATGCTTACTACACTAGAGGTGCAAGTGAAGTGCTGCTTCACCTGATTTATGGGAAGGGAAGACAAGGAGTTACGAAGAAAGTAACCAATTCAAAATGCTGAATGGGAGGAGAGAAGAGTGGTGTTTTTCACGTTCTGATGAAAGGTCTCTGACCTGCACCTTGTCCTACTGACAGTTTCCAGCATTTTCTGCCGTAATAATAGTTAACGGAAGTTTACTTAATCCTAGTAAAATGTTAACTGTTTTTCTCTACAGAAGTTAACTTAAGAAAAAAAGAAATACAAGCAGAATTGTAAGGCCCTTCAAATGGTTTTCATCACCAATTTCATGGCTGATGTTTTCTCTCTGAAGTCCCTTGTCCCTGATCCCTTTGATGTCCAAGATTATTGAACACAGCTGTGAATATTCTCACTGACTGAGTATCCATAGCCCTCTGCAGAAGTGTATTCCAAACATTTACAATCATTTGCATAAAGGAATTTCTACTCTCCCTAGTCTAAACCCCCACTCCAGATTCAGGCTACCTTCTTCAGCATCAGAGTCAGGTTTAATATCACTGGCATATGTCATGAAATGTGTTGACTTTGCAGCAGCAGTACAATGCAATACATAATTTTAAAACAGTGAATTACAGTAAATATATATAATTTAAATAAGTAGTGCAAAAATAAAAATAAAAAATAGTGAGGTAGTGTTCATGGGTTCAATGTCCATTCAGAAATTGGACGGCAGAGGGGAAGAAGCTGTTCCTGAATTGTTGAGTGTGTGCCTTCAGACTTCTGTACCTCTTTCCTGGTGGTAGCAATGAGAAGAGGGCATGTCCTGTGTGATAGGGGTCCTTAATGATGGATGCCACCTTTTAGAGGCATTGCTCCTTGATACTGGATACTACAGAGGCTAGTGGACATGCTGGAGCTGACTGTTTACAACTCTCTGCATATTCTTTTGATCCTGTGCAGTAAACACACCCCCATACCAAACATTGATGTAACCAGTTAGAATACTCTCCATGGTATATCTGTAGAAATTTGCGAATGTCTTTGGTGACATACCAAATCTCCTCAAACTCCTAATGAAATGTTTAACTTTATGTCAATTTTAAGGCCCTGAGCAGCAATACTTGTGCATATAGAGTATATAATTAATCAAAAAGTGCAACTTCTGAAAATCTGAAATAAATACAATGTATAGAAAATGTTCAGCAAGTTGGAAAGCATTTATAGTGTGCAATTTAAACATGAGTTATTGTTTCATTTGATGTTATTAAATGTTAACTATTCTGTCCACGCATTCTGCCTTGCCTGTTTTTGTTTATAACTAATCATCTCTCTGTTATGCAATGTTATCGTTACACATTTTTCAATTTTTCATTCATCGCAGATCAATTTTAGGGTTTTAAACCAAGGTGTAAATGCCAGCTATGAGAAATGTATAATGTAGCAGTTTTTACTTTAATACTCATGTTTATATCTAGTCTTGTAATCTTTCTGTTGTAAATTTGAAACTTATTCTGTTTGGGACAGTTATCTGATGTGTATTAATATCCACTGGGAATTCAGGTCAAAATGATCAAATTTATTTCATGCAGAATATTATTTATTGAAATTTTGAGATACATCAGACCCTTCTGGCCCAATGAGTTCTCACCATGTGAGAGAAAACTGCAGAATCTGGAGGAAACCCACAGTCATGGGGAGAACGTACAAGTTCCTTACAGACTGCGGTGGGGTTGAACCTGGGTCGCTGGCACTGTAATAGCTCGTGAAATAATGCAAATAGTGTAGAATAAAAAAAATCTAGAGAAATTGTTGTTTTATTATAGAGCACTGATGAGAGTGTACCTGGAGTAATGAAAACCGTTTCATCATCATCGTGTGCCATGTCGTATGAGATGGTGATCATGGTCTCATGAGCATGATTCTTCTTGCCAAATTTTTCTACAGAAGTGGTATGCCATTGTTGCCTTCTGGGCAGTGTCTTTACAAGACATGTCACCCCAGCCATAATCAATACTCTTCAAAGATTGTTGTCTGACGTCAGTGGTAGCATAACCAGGACTTGTGATATGCATCAGCTGCTCCCATTGCTTCATGTGACCCTGATTGGGGGGGGCGGGGAGGTGGGGTGCTAAGGAGGTGCTACACCAGTGTGACCTGCAGACTAGCAGAGGGAAAGAATGCCTTACATCTCCTTTAGTAGAGATGTATCTCCACCCCGTCACCCAGGAAACAGTTTGGCCATCATATTGAAGGGAGGATATATCTATATAAGTGAAGGTCTAGTAAAAGTTCAGTAGGCTGAATCTTGGGAAGCAGGCATTGATGTATGAAGAAAGGAAGGGCTGATTGGTTTGTACTTGTTAGTTTAGCAGAATAAAAGGTGATCACACTGAAAGATCCCAAGGATGGATGGATTCTGAATGGATATTTTCTCTAGTTCTAACTTCCCTTGTGGGGGGTTGGGGTGGTGGAGTTTAATTTCATAGCAATTAACTGCATAAGATGAGGGTGAGGAATATCTTCTGAAAGTCATGAATATTTGAAATCCACCCCAGAATTCAAAGCAGAGTAGTTGAGGAGTACAGCGAGAGAGCAGGATAGTGATAATGGGGCCAAGGTGTATTGGTCATGAAGTTATGGAATGGTGGAGATGGCTCAAGATCTGACTGGCTTTCTCCTCCTGTTTCTTAGGTTCTTATTTTTGTTGGTGTGAACTGAGGTTATAATACTACATAGTTGACATTGGCTTGAATGACCTTTTGCCCTAAAATATCATTCATGTTACCATTTCTGCTTTCTTGGTTCAGGAAAAAAAAAGTGAAGCATGTTCTTATACACCTTATTTTCCTTTCACTTGTTCAAAGTTTGTGTTACAGACCCTTAAAATAGACCTTGCAGCTCAGCCAGAATAAGTGTGACTGAGGAAATGATTGTGTCTCTATATAGCACAAACCTCAAAGAACAAGGATTGTTGCCGTTTGGAAGCATGCAGTAATTGTTTTTCACCCCGCCTGCAGTAAATTACTGAGTTTGGTATATAAAGAATGTTGTTTGAGATAATTATTTCTAAAATTGCAAATTAATAACTTGTTGGCAGATGTACGGTGGCATCACACCTATATTCAAGAATGCAAATTAGTATAATTGGTTCTTGACTGCTTTTTCATAAAGTGCCAGTATATCGTTTTTCTTAAATTTAAAAAGAATATTTTGGCTCTTTATACCTTGGCAATCCCCCCTCCCCAGCCGCACATTGTCCACTGATCTATATATAGTTTCATTCAACAGCAACAATCCTTTTATGAGCATCATTCTGGTTGAACATTTTAGATTAGGGAACTGATAATCCATAATCTTCCCCAAGATTCATTAACAACAAGATAGCTAGAGCATAATCCTAGAATCATTTCTGATTCCTGACTCTGTTCATATAGTTATGAATGGTAATGTTATAATCCATACTAAATATTTTTTAAAAACACAGAAAATGTATTACAGAATAGGTACTGTTTGATGTTCTGGGTACAAATCAAACAAGAGCCAAAAGAAGGGCTTCCCAACAGATCGCTCAGATAATAGTAAGGCTCTGCGGCATTAAAAAAAAAGGTTGGGAATTCCTGACCTAAAGCTTTATTCCCAAGTATTGTACGTGGTACAGACAAGATCAGTTTCTTAATTACAGAGAATGAATGCATCATTGGGGGGTTTCAAAGCGCATAGTAAAGTTATAGTCACCATTACTTAAAGTGGGCAAATATAGTAGCTAATGTATGCAAACCAGAAGCCCAAACAGCACAAGATCGACGGATCTGTATGTGAAACTGTTCATTGAAGAGGATTGCTGGACAGCACTTGAGAATCAGTTGTTTCTTGAGCTATGTCTTGGGGATACTATAAATATGATTAGCAACAGGTGAGGCCTTAGCCACACGCACAAAATGCTGGAGGAACTCAGCCGGTCAGGCAGCATCTATGGAAATGAATAGATAGTTGGTGTTTCGAGCCAAGACCCTAATCTTAGTTTAAGTTAAGCCTTAGCCATCAAGAATTTAATACAGTGCTTTCCTGAAGTACAGTCCAGACTGCTCTTATCATAGTGTGGGCAGATGGAAATGCTTCAGTCCATACACAATGAAGTTGCTGATCTTGTGCTTCTATAGGTTCAAGCTCCCAGAAGTAATATAAGGATTCATAACGCAGAAAGAGGGGATACTGAACTATAGGAGATGCTCACCCTGAAATGTTGTCTCCTTATTAATTTTCATAGCTGCTGCCTGACCTGCTGAGTTCTTCCAACATTTTGTGTATGTTGCTATGGATTTCCAGTACCTGCAGAATTTATTGTGACTAGAAGATTTTTAAATTTCTATGTTGTAAAACCAAAGCCTCAGCTGCATGTCAAGGTTGGCATTATTTGAAGAAAAGCAGGGAAGAGTCCTAAGACATTTATTCCTCAACTAACATTGCTAAGACATTAGTTATATGGCTGTTAATGTAACTTGGCTGAATTATTTCCTAACATTGCCGTAGTGACTGTATCTGAAGACTTTTTTTGGCTGTGAACTTGGGCTGAGCTAAGTGCCAAGTAAATCCCTTGGCTCTGCTGAACTGCACTAACTGACTAAATGCACAGCCAGTTTTGGTCCCTTAGTTTTGATGCATTATCTTGATGCCTGGTGAGAGAACTGCTATTTCTTCTTCCCCTCATTGCTAGGTAGATTGTAGATCTGGGTTAATGCATTATCAGCCTGACAGTTGTGATGCTTCAGTGGCATTCTGATATGTCCTGCGGTGACTTACCTGTTAAGAATGAATGAAGGTTTAAGTTTCCAGGACCTGCTAGCAGCTGGTATTCACATACTGCTCGTGAATTAGCAATTTAATTCTCTAGCAAGAGTAAAAAAAATACAGAGAAATTGATACCCTCCCCCTCCTGCCCCTCATTCTCCATTTTCCTTTATTTAAGTAACACAAATATTTACGGCAGTAAATTTGTCCTGTTGTTTTACTACTTGAAGATTGGAATAATCTTCATCAGTCGTGATTTCACTGTGTGGTGTCAGGTCATCAATATGAAACATTAATTTTCCCAAGGGTTCCCTGACCTGAGTATTTTGAACATTTTAATTTTAACCGTGGATCTTGTTATTAAGATGTTTTATATAGTTTATTTCGTGATTGCCAAATGGGCCAGTATTTGTCCTTGCAGCATCTGCCACAAGGCAATCTAAGCATAAATAATAGTTTTTAAATTGTAATTAGAGAACCGGTACAATTATTTACTGCAGAACTGAAGAATTTACTATTTTGCTATGTGGCAAAATTTAATTGTTGTTTTGATTTCTTCTGTTATATTGCTGTCACTTGGCTAGCAAGCAGTAGGTTTGAGAGCAGACCTACTAAAACCATAGTATTTTAATGTTAAAATTCACCTTGGAGTTTAATTTCCCATTTGGGGATTAATTTCCTACACTTAGTTCATAAGTTAACACATTTGTGTTTGCTCCTTGTGTGTTCTATTTTAGTGCTGTTGTTAACTAGTGTGATAAAAATAACATACAAAGGAAATTAACTCCATAATGTGCAACTCTCATGACATTACTCCTAACATTACCACTGGTGGTGTCCAAATGCTAACCGTCAGAATGTTCCTTGTGCATGGTTTATATTGGATTATCACTCTTGTAACTGTCCTTTCATGAAATAAGTGTATTGGGCTGAATTTTGAAGTTATAGTGATAGTGAAACTGGTATCAATTTCTGAAGTTTATTTAAGTGTAATTTATACATGGAAATCCAGAAGTTCCTGTTGTTAATTCCTTGTTCTTGCCATAATGAACTTTTTGTAAATTCTTTGAAATCTGATAGGGCTTGGCAGAAGGTACAAGTGGATGATGCTTCCCCTGGCTGGGGTGTCCAGAGTGAGGAATCATAGTCTGAGGATATGGAATAAGATATTTAGGACTGAGGCACAATTTTTTTCAAAAAAGATTGGAAGATTTTCATCAGTCATTAGCTTTGAGTCAATCTTGGAGTTGTATGTTTTAATGTGTGTTCATACTTTCTATTCCAGGGTTCTGGAGTTGTTAAAGCTGGGTTTGCAGGTGATCAGATTCCAAAGTACTGCTTCCCTAATTAGTAAGTACTTTTCTATTGCAGATTACATTTTTAAAATAGTTTAAATCTGAATTCTGTGAACAATATGGAATGAGCAGGGAAGTTGGGGCAGTGGGAGATGGTTGATGTACATTATCTGTGCTTGAAATGTTTTTCACATTCAGTGCATCATTTCTGATGACAAAACCTGTAAATCTCATCAGTTGATTTTCACAGATTAATGATAGTTTTTTTGCACATTTTGTAACAACAAAAGAACTTCAGTTAGAAGTTATCTTTATGGATTTTAATTCTTTGTTGTGTATACCAGAAATATTAGAATTTAAAGTTTAATTTTGTGTTTTTCATTTCTTAAGTCATACAAGTTACCACTAATAAAACAAACAGTTAATAAAACAAACAGGAGGACTCCTGCTGTGATTCAAGGGACCAAAGTCAATCTCCTACAGTGTTTTTTTTATCAAGGGAAAAGTTTTGGTCATAATGCCTGCTTAGGATCATTATGCAGTTTGAAATTAAATGATGAATCTAGGGTTAGAGTGGATTATCATACAGTCCATTGTCAAATAAAATTGAGCTTTTCCTTCAGCCCGCAGATGGGGCAGAAGGTGCCCCACTAAATGAACCGCCTGTAGTTTGTGACTGTATGTTCCCAGTGATGGCCCTGAGGTTTTCTATTACATTGTGAATTGTAAGATGGTGGCTTCCAGTAGCCAGTGCAGTTCCCACCTCCAGGAATCTTTGGCTACATCCTTACCTCCTCTCTTTGCCTAATGATCTCTTCTTGAGGTGGAGTTTGGAATTGAGTGTTTTGGGAGTCTGATATCAGGCATGTGTATGATGTATCCTGCCCAATGTAGCAGCTGCCTGTAACTGGGGCCTCAGTGCTGAGGATGTTAGCCTGGGAGAGGACACTGACTGATTACTCTTCCTGTGAATTTTGAGAATTTTGTGCTGATCTTTCCAGCACTTTAGGGTACTTGCAGTAGGTAGTCCTGATCACAAGGGTCAGTTTTAGACTGGAATCTATTATATAGGAAAACTTGATTTGTTTCAATGACGCAATTGAAGTTATTGCTGTTTGTGACTTCTGTAAATTGTGTTTCACTACCCTGCAACGTTTTTTGTCATGCTGAGAAATAGGTTGAGGGGGAATTTCTAACATCTTTACAAATAAGAGGAAGTGCTGGAAATCCAAGCAACACACGCAAAATGCTGGAGGAGCTCAGCAGGCAAGGCAGCTTCTATGGAAGGGAGTAAACAGTGGACAGTTCGGGCCGAGACCTTTCATCAGGAATGTACTTTTTTCCATAAATGCTGCCTGGCCTGCTGAGTTCCTCCAGCATTTTGTGTGTGTTTCTAACATCTTTCTTCAGTGGGAGCACATAGATATTTCTGCTGTAGATTGCATTTTACTTAGTACTACCATTCCTATATATATAAAACAAAGCACTGTGCTTGTTTGTCGAACTGGAAAGGATTGAAGTTTTCATTCCATTTGTAGACAAAGCACTGTAGACAATAGTTGAATATTTACTCTGGCTTTTGTACACTGGAAAATGATTTGTGACCCAGAACACAAGTACTAAGGAAAGAATGTCCTTTTCAAAATATTTTACCTATGAATCTTATGTGGTTTGAGTTAAACTAACTGAAATAATAAAATGCTTTGCTGCACTGATAGTCAATGCATTTTTAGTTTGCAGGTATTTTAATAACAGAACAAAAACTTTAATGGGTTCCTGAATCCTCACTACGATTCAGTATGTTAGTGCACATTGCTAGCCGTTTCGTAAAATACAAAATATATATAAAATATTCAAGCAATTTCAAAGCTGCAAGCCATAGACCAACTCCTTTGACAAATGGGAAGTTTTTAAAATATACTGTCTTAATCTGGACTATTCCTCTTCTCACCCTGTCTCTTGCAAAAACGCCATCCCCTTCTTGCAATTCCTCCGTCTCCGCCGCATCTGCTCTCAGGATGAGGCTTTTCATTCTAGGACGAGGGAGATGTCTTCCTTTTTTAAAGAAAGGGGCTTCCTTTCCTCCACTATCAACTCTGCTCTTAAATGCATCTCCCCCATTTCACGTACATCTGCTCTCGCTCCATCCTCCCGCCACCCCACTAGGAATAGGGTTCCCCTGGTCCTCACCTACCACCCCACCAGCCTCCGGGTCCAACATATTATTCTCCATAACTTCCGCCACCTCCAACGGGATCCCACCACTAAGCACATCTTTCCCTCCCCCCCGCCCTCTGCATTCCGCAGGATCGCTCCCTACACAACTCCCTTGTCCATTCGTCCCCCCCATCCCTCCCCACTGATCTCCCTCCTGGCACTTATCCGTGTAAGCGGAACAAGTGCTACACATGCCCTTACACTTCCTTCCTTACCACCATTCAGGGCCCCAAACAGTCCTTCCAGGTGAGGCAACACTTCACCTGTGAGTCGACTGGGGTGATATACTGCGTCCGGTGCTCCCGATGTGGCCTTCTATATATTGGCGAGACCCGACGCAGACTGGGAGACCGCTTTGCTGAACATCTACGCTCTGTCCGCCAGAGAAAGCAGGATCTCCCAGTGGCCACACATTTTAATTCCACATCCCATTCCCATTCTGACATGTCTATCCACGGCCTCCTCTACTGTAAAGATGAAGCCACACTCAGGTTGGAGGAACAACACCTTATATTCCGTCTGGGTAGCCTCCAACCTGATGGCATGAACATCGACTTCTCTAACTTCCGCTAAGGCCCCACCTCCCCCTCGTACCCCATCTGTTACTTATTTTTATACACACATTCTTTCTCTCACTCTCCTTTTTCTCCCTCTGTCCCTCTGAATATACCTCTTGCCCATCCTCTGGGTCCCCCCCCCCACCTTGTCTTTCTTCCCGGACCTCCTGCACCATGATCCTCTCGTATCCCCTTTTGCCTATCACCTGTCCAGCTCTTGGCTCCATCCCTCCCCCTCCTGTCTTCTCCTATCATTTTGGATCTCCCCCTCCCTCTCCAACTTTCAAATCCCTTACTCATTCTTCCTTCAGTCAGTCCTGACGAAGGGTCTCGGCCTGAAACGTCGACCGCACCTCTTCCTACAGATGCTGCTTGGCCTGCTGCGTTCACCAGCAACTTTGATGTGTGTAGCTTGAATTTCCAGCATCTGCAGAATTCCTGTTGTTTGTCTTAATTCAAAATCATTTAATTTCACGGATTTTAGAATTTTTCTTGGCATGAACCTGATGCTTGCTGTACCTTTAAGAGTACTTGTCCTGGACATGAGCAGTTTCAGATTGGCTCATTGGAATCATTTTTGTCTTTTGAATATTAGCTCATGTTCTCTTTTAGGAATTGAGAGTATAATCTAAACTAACATTTCACAGCTCAGTTTCCAGATGTGACAGTAAGCTCTGTCTAAATAATAGCACCCTCAGTTAGGTAGACCCTAATGGATTCTGTGATATTTGCACAACTTCAAATGACCTACTACTCCTCCTATTTCCAATGTTCTGATTAAAAAGCAGGAAATGGCTCTTTATCTCATTGTGTTTGGGTCATTACTTGGACACTGACGTCAATAATGGTGATCATAAAATAACCTGATTGCCACATCGGAAAGAAAATCACCCGTCTTTACTTGGGTGGTCCTATGCACGTCTTTTACAGCATAATTGCCTTAGTCAACCGTAAAGGCAGTTATGGATGAACAGTGATTTAGCATTGCTGGTAAGGCTAGCTTTGGTGTAATTATTTTTGTAAAGTTGATTTAGAAATGCAGGTTGATGTTATTGGAGACTAATAAAACATGGAGGATTCAATTCTCCTGTTTTACCAAGATGAGGAAAGACTTCTTCACACAGAGAGTGGTGAATCTGTGGAATTCTCTGCCACAGGAAACAGTTGAGGCCAGTTCATTGGCTATATTTAAGAGGGAGTTAGATAAGGCCCTTGTGGCTAAAAGGGTCAGGGGGTATGGAGGGAAGGCAGGTACAGGGTTCTGAGTTGGATGATCAGCCATGATCGTACTGAATGGCGGTGCAGGCTCGAAGGCCGAATGCCCTACTCCTGCACCTATTTTCTATGTTTCTATGTTTCTATTTTCCAATGAGCAGTTAGTCCCTTGCCCCATAAAATTGCAACTCTTACCTCTTGAATTAGTTCTTCAACATCCATTTGAAGTTACTGTTGAAACTATTTCCATCACCATTTCATTTGGTGCTTTCAAGATCATTGTGAATTACAATATAGGGTTCTACAGCAAGTCAAAACGTTACATAGAACATAGAACGGTACAGCACAGGAACAGGCTCTTCAGCCCAAAGTGTTGTGCTGAACTAACTAAATTAGTAATCAGATGGCAAACTAAACTAATCCTTTCTGCCTACACGATGTCCAAATCTTTCCATTTCCCTCACATTCATGTGCCCATCTAAACATTTCTTAAAAGTCTTTAATGTATTTGCCTCTACCTTCACTCCAGGCAGTGCCTTCCACACACTCCATTTAAAAAAAGCTTGCCCCTTATATCTCTTCTGAAATTACTCCCTCTCACCTTAAATGCGTGCCCTCTGGTATTTTTTCAGTGTTGAGAAGAAAGATACTGTCTTGTCTACTCTATCTGTGCCTCACATAATCTTATAAACCTCCATCTGATCTCCCCTTATATAATGAAAGTCTGAATACAGTGCATTTTGGTTAATTGGGGCATATTGAAACCAGTACATTTTGGCCCAATTCACTGAAGTTTCATGGAAATAGTAAAAAAGGTATAAAAAGCTAAACTACTGTTTAACTGAGTAGCAAATTATATGTTTAAGTGAAATATAGAACAAATTAGAACACTTATCAAAACTAGATAGACAGGAACTTATTAGGGAGAGTCAACATGGCTTTGTGCGGGAGTTTTTTGAGGAGGTTACCAGGAAAGTGGATGAAGGGAAGGCAGTGGATATTGTCTACATGGACTTCAGTAAGGCCTTTGACAAGGTCCCGCATGGGAGGTTAGTTAGGAAAATTCAGTCGCTAGGTATACATGGAGAGGTGGTAAATTGGATTAGACATTGGCTCAATGGAAGAAGCCAAAGAGTGGTAGTAGAGAATTGCTTCTCCGAGTGGAGGCCTGTGACTAGTGGTGTGCCACAGGGATCAGTGCTGGGTCCATTGTTATTTGTCATCTATATCAATGATCTGGATGATAATGTGGTAAATTGGATCAGCAAGTTTGCTGATGATACAAAGATTGGAGGTGTAGTAGACAGTGAGGAAGGTTTTCAGAGCCTGCAGAGGGACTTGGACCAGCTGGAAAAATGGGCTGAAAAATGGCAGATGGAGTTTAATACGGACAAGTGTGAGGTATTGCACGTTGGAAGGACAAACCAAGGTAGAACATACAGGGTTAATGGTAAGGCACTGAGGAGTGCAGTGGAACAGAGGGATCTGGGAATACAGATACAAAATTCCCTAGAAGTGTCGTCACAGGTAGATAGGGTCGTAAAGAGAGCTTTTGGTACATTGGCCTTTATTAATCAAAGTATTGAGTATAAGAGCTGGAATGTTATGATGAGGTTGTATAAGGCATTGGTGAGGCCGAATCTGGAGTATTGTGTTCAGTTTTGGTCACCAAATTACAGGAAGGATATAAATAAGGTTGAAAGAGTGCAGAGAAGGTTTACAAGGATGTTGCCGGGACTTGAGAAACTCAGTTACAGAGAAAGGTTGAATAGGTTAGGACTTTATTCCCTGGAGCGTAGAAGAATGAGGGGAGATTTGATAGAGGTATATAAAATTATGATGGGTATAGATAGAGTGAATGCAAGCAGGCTTTTTCCGCTGAGGCAAGGGGAGAAAAAAACCAGAGGACATGGGTTAAGGGTGAGGGGGGGAAAAGTTTAAAGGGAACATTAGGGGGGACTTCTTCACACAGAGAGTGGTGGGAGTATGGAATGAGCTGCCAGATGAGGTGGTAAATACGGGTTCTTTTTTAACATTTAAGAAATTGGACAGATACATGGATGGAAGGTGTATGGAGGGATATGGTCCGTGTGCAGGTCAGTGGGACTAGGCAGAAAATGGTTCGGCACAGCCAAGAAGGGCCAAAGGGCCTGTTTCTGCGCTGTAGTTTCAATGGTTCTATGGTATGGTTCTACTACAGTACCATAAAACTGGGTATTAGCTCTTAATAGTTATCAAAGGAGGAATTAACCCAGTGTACATTGCTGTATTCTTTTGATTGACAGTAAATTTACAAAATCAGCGTAGACACCTAGTGCAGAAAATGGACAGCCTTCTCATCCATTCTTTATTTTCATTGTAGCACTAAAGATGATTGTCAATACCTTCAAATTCTTTATAGTTCCTAACTTGTTGAGCAAAACAGTTCTGAATTGTCTTGTCGCTTATTTCTCACCAACTATCAATGACAAAAATCACTTCTTTTTGAACACAAACACGTGTAACTGATGCTATTTAAAAACTGTTCACTCTAAGCACGGTGTAATGTCTAACGGCCACACAATGCACATGACTGACACTAGTTAGAAACTGTTTAGTAACAGTCTCCTGCTCCAATTAAGTGGCATATAAACAAAGGGAATTCTGGCTATATTCTCAATTAATGTTTGATCTTAAAAACTTGTCCCAAATAGGTGTCTGCCCTGCTTAGTTGATGGTCCAATTAACCAAAATGTACTGTGTTGTAGAAGTTGCTTATTTGCTACTTAACTCTAAATCTTGGTCCATCAACAAGAATACTGAAAAACAGTGCTAGATTAAAAAAAACAAAGATTTTAGTGTGGTAAATATATATTAACCATTAAGAATGTATTCACTAATTCACCAAATCAGCGGTAATCTGATTTCCATGGACATGTTACTAAATATTGATCAATATTGCACCATTAATTTTTGCTGATACTGGATATTCACTTTTGTTTTCCAGGTGATATACTGTATATTTTGTGTAGGTGATCAAAACTTTCATCTTCGCTGTTTGGAGTTAATGGCTGGTTATTTGCAAATTGTATCTTTCAGGCTTTCCTTCTTGTGAAACCATTTTTGTGTGCATGTAGATAAAATTCTCATCAGAGGCCACTGACTTTTGTTTGCTTTGCTGTGTTTCTCCTGTGGAGAAATTAAAAAACTGTTAAATGCTTTCCCTTGGATGTCAGTCCCAGCTTCCAGATCAGTAAAACTTTGGTGGCCTGGAGTGATGTAATGTTCATGTTTTTTAAATAGTTACTGATTCTTAAATACTGTATATTTTTGGATGCAAATTGTGTACAAGCCTTATAAAATTCATCTATGTATGATGGTATGACATGTCATATATAGCAGAATTTGCACTAGCTCATGAGCATTTATGTCATCAATGAGTCTATGATACTTCTTTATCTTTGTTACTGTAACATCAGGAATGTTAAAAAAAAGTCAAGTTTTTTAAAAATTCAAGTTATTTTTGAAAAATTTCTTGCATAGTGTGGGAAGACCTAAGCATGTACGTGTTATGGCTGGTGCCCTGGAAGGAGACATTTTCATTGGACCAAAGGCTGAGGTACTTCTGTGTAATTTATTTCATTTTGCTGAAATAGTCTGCTTTCTGAAGTCCATGTGTCAAGGAGTACTCTTCCTATTCTGTGTAAGCAAAAGCATTCCTAGGCCAGGTCCCTTAATGAAAAAGGAATTACAATGCCTTGATGATATTAATTTAATATTCTGTCTAATTGTGGTTTTGAACACCAAAACACCAATAAGATTAAATAAATGGGATTTAGATGAGACAGCAAGATAAGCTTAATTCATATGTGAGTAAGTGAGAGAGAGAGGGGGGGTAGGTAGGAGGAGGTAGATATAGATATTGAGACAAGAGAACCAAAACGTTTGATGCATTGTGCGTATAAATCCTGTGTTTGAGAGTGGAAGAGATATATGAAGAGAGAGGTGGATATAAAAGAGTTTGAGGTGTGTGTGTGTGGGGGGGGGGGCGCGGGGAGAGAGATGAAGGGTAGATATGGAGCTCCACGATGCAGTCAGGAAGAGCGGGTGATCAAAGGTGTTCTGGCTTCTGAGCCTATTGATGAAGCTGGGTCTTTTACCATAGTAAAAGAACATTTGTGAATATTTGACTTGGGACCTTCCTGTTTGTGAAACTGCTGATGGATGGTGTACAGTGGCATCAGTGTCAAATGGCATCAAATATTTCATCAATATCACTTTGCATGATTGGGGCCTTGATCTCTTAATAACTAAAGTTATAACTGGAAGTTTATAGCCTACTTTAGTTTGGTTTAACAGTCTGATCATAGCTGGGACAATGCTGAGAAATTTGGGTTGTTAATTCTCCTCCATGTACATCCTTTCTGTATTCTTTGCATTGTTGATGCCTGTGTCCTGAGTCCTGATAAATCTTACCCCAACTCCAGGCCACTGCTCAACATGATGCCTCCATGATCTCCATTTCTTGGGCTCCTTACCTTTCTCTCACTCCCCTGGAGTGTTTCTGGCTTTAAACATCATGGGTCTATGAGCAGATTAGACAGATGCATGAAGGAAAATACAATTTTACTCAAGGATCTAAATGAGGGGTGAAAGTGGAGCTGAAGAGAACCTTGTTAAGATGAGCATCAAGCACTATGGAGAAAACAAAAACATGGCAAACTATAACCACAGTCATAATTTTCTCATCCCATTCTAGTTTAAATATTGTTGGAAAAGAAAATAAGTCATGTTTTTATTTAAATTCTTCGTTAATTAAAGGAACACAGGGGCCTATTGACCATCAGGTATCCAATGGAACATGGAATTGTAAAAGACTGGAATGATATGGAACGGATTTGGCAGTATGTATATTCCAAAGACCAACTCCAGACTTTCTCAGAAGAGGTGAGTTGGATATTCTCTTAGGCTAGTTATTATAGTTTTTATACAATTTGTGTGTGTGTGGGGGGGATGATGTGGGGATAAGCAAGTTTATTCTGAATCTTGAAATGTTACTTGCTAATGTTGCTTGCAAAGTACATATTTTTAATTTGAGTTCTTAGCACGCCAGAATGTTAAAATTTATAAACATTTGGTTGGATAAATAACATGTCACGAGATTATGCTCGGGTTTGTTCCCACCTTCCAAAGACGTACTGGTTGGTAGCTTAATTGGTCTATGTACATTGTCCTGTAATTAGGGAAGGGTTAAATAGATGGGTTGTTGTGTGGTGTAGCTTTTGGTTCTGAGTGGTATCTCTAAAGTAACAATATAATTAATTAATTTATTATTAGTGGTCTTTGTGTGGCTTATCTATCTTCTCAAAGTTTGATGAATTTTGCATGTGGACACAAATATGTTACTCTCAGGTTGTTTTTCTACTGGGGATTGGCACAATGTTTCCCTTTAAATTGCCATTTTCTCAGTACTTTTTTGAAGTTTTTAACTTTGCTTGGAGAAGAGTCCATTATCGTTGGTTGGCTTTTGGCACCCAACCCAAGTTGTCGTAGTCATAGTCATACTTTATTGATCCCGGGGGAAATTGGTTTTCGTTACAGTTGCACCATAAATAATAAATAGTAATAGAACCATAAATAGTTAAATAGTAATATGTAAATTATGCCAGTAAATTATGAAATAGAGAGTCATATAAGGGCAGTAGGTATTGGCAACTTTGAATGCTTCATGTCCAATTATGTGCTTCACAGTTGCATATGTTTCAATGGTTATTGTTGGATAAAAATGGGAACTGGAAAGCCAGACTAAATTTCTTTATTAATTCCACCCCCTTGTGTGTCCTGTATCTGTCCCACTCGGTTACATGTGTGACTTGTATATTTGCTGTCTTTGCTTTTGTACTACCCCACCCCCACACCTCTCTCTAATACACCTTAACTCGTGAGCTCAACTGCATACTTCAAAGAATCTTTTCTTGAATATGGAGTTTTTTTTTAATAGCCCTCTTCAGAGTAACATGTAGTCATTCAGCTGGAAGTTTATGTGCTGTTAAACTTGGCATGTGGAGAATCAGGTGCAGACAGATGAATACTAATTAATTAGTACCTTTAATAATTAGCTAAATTGGAATGTAACTTAATCATTTACTTATATATAAAACTAAAATATCTCTATCTCCCACTCAAAGCTGCCAAAAACATTTTCCCCACCTAATTCTCTGCTTGGTAGTACAATTGTCTTGTACTTCCTGTGCAAGTCACGCCAACCTGTATGTTCCTTTTGCAATTGTTCAGTGTCTTTAAAAAGTAACTTGATCGTAATTAGTAGATTGAATGAAGTATAGTTGATAGCACTTTGCCTGCAAGAATAATCATTTACAGAGTGGAATCCCGCCCCCCCCCATGAAAGGTATTTAGAACGTCAATTGAATGTTACTTCAATTTTTAACAAGATCATCCAGCAGCTCTTCATTTTAGCAGTTTAATTCATACTATATTAATAGAGCGTGTAAAAATACATTTTTAATTGAAGAGACACTGACATGTATTTTGCATTAAATCTTTCCCAGCATCCTGTACTCCTCACAGAGGCTCCTTTGAATCCAAGAAAAAACCGTGAACGAGCTGCTGAGGTTTTCTTCGAGACTTTCAATGTGCCTGCTTTGTTCATCTCAATGCAAGCTGTACTTAGTCTGTTAGTATTTTATATTATGTAGTATACTAAATATTGAAATACAGCCTTTATGGTTTTGTTTTGCTTTCTGTATCATATCATTTGGGGTTTTTATTCATTCCCTGTGTTGGGCAGTGGTACACTTATCATCTTCTTCTTGTAAATTATTCATTCAAGGATAGCATGAGCTGATTCGTCTCCCCATACTTCTGCATTGCAAACTAATACTGCCCTCTATTTTGTTACCATTAGCACAGATAAAGCAACTTAATGCTGAAAACAGATTGAACCTGAGCTTTGATATCTTGTATATCAGTTCTTTTAATTAAACTCCATTACAGACTAGAACATAGAGCAGTATTGCATTGAAAGATGCCCTTCAGGCCATGAGCTGACCTGAACTAAACTCATCTTCCTTCACAGGCTCCAAATGCTTCCATTCCCTGCCCGTTTCATTGTCTGTCTGAATGCAGCTTAAATATTTTTATCATATTTGCTATTACTACTTCCTTAAATCTGACATTTCCACCTTGGGAGAAACTGTCTCACCATCTACCAGTTGTAAAAAGTTGAGTTTTTTTTGTAGAATCTGTGCATGATCTTTTGAGTTTTAAATTTGGTTGGCTTTACAATAGGTCAATTACAGATTGTCACATGAATTAAAGATTAAAATAATGTTCAAACATTCATTTATCATGTACTTAATGCCAAAACTTGTCATTAAGCATGTTTGATTTAGTGAACTAAAAAACTAAGATGAGATTTAGGCAGTTCTCAGGTTCTCTTCCTGAGAACTGTTCATAACCGGGAAATGAACAGAAATGCCTGTGGTAGATGCAGTAAGTAAAACTGACAGTCAGTCTCAATGACTCATGAAGTAAGACTAGTAAGTAAACGGTGCCTGACTTGATCCTGTCCTCAAATGCTGTGCCCAATCTGATCTTCAAGAAACTAAGCCATTTGACTTCTCGAACTTGATTAGTGAGTTGTAATGTGTTCTGCGATTGCTTCACATCCTGTAATAACTTAGATATTCACCATTAATTCCAAATTCATTTGGGGATTTAGGATCCCAAAGGATGGTATACTGTCGCTGTATCACTGTATCATTAACCTGTATTAAATGCTCAATACCTAATGGAATTTGAAGCTCCAAATTTCTTACCCTGAAAAGAGCACTTTCTAGATGAATCAAGTTGGCATTCAACAGCACAGAATCTTTTCATTCTTCATTTGATAGTTCTAGCAAGGAAGTGGAAGGCTTCCCAGTTTAGAAATTTTTAAGGTTCCTAGGTAGAAATATGCAGTCAAAGGGAAAAAAGAAGTGGCAAGAGTTAATCAAGTTTTATCTGAATCTTCTCCAGGATCTAATCCAGGCAGGGGAAGGGCAGACGTTATCTTACAAGGTGAGGTTGAACAAGTTAGGAGTTCTCTCTTTGGAGTGAAGGAGGATGAGCGGTGAGTGGATTGAGATGTATAGGTTTATGAGAGCCATAGTTAGAGTGGACAGCCAGCACCCTTTTCCCAGAGTGGCAATGGCTAATAACAGAGGGTGTCCATTTAAGGTGAGTGGAGGAAAGTATAGGGGAGATGTCAGAGGTAGTTTTTTTACACAGAGGGGTAAGTTCCTGGAATGCGCTAACAGAGGTGGTGGTAGTGGCTGATACATTAGGGACATATAAGAGGCTCTTAGCCAGGCTAAGAGTATTATGGGCTGTGTAGGAGGGGAGGTGTAGATTGATTGAAGAGTAGGTTTTTTGTAGTTCGGCATACAACTGTACTGTGCTGAACTGTTTTACGTGGTTTTACTATTTCAAATTGTGATTATTGAAGGGCTCCAAGAAAGAAAAAAAAACACACTTCCTGCTTATCTTTACTTTTCTTGCCAATGTGTTTTTCTTTACTTTTCTGAAGGTATGCCACAGGTAGGACTACGGGTGTGGTGTTAGATTCAGGTGATGGAGTCACACACGCAGTTCCTATCTACGAAGGATTTGCAATGCCACATTCCATCATGAGGATTGACATTGCTGGACGCGATGTGTCTCGCTATTTGCGCCTCTTCCTTCGAAAGGAAGGATATGATTTTCACACATCTTCAGAGTTTGAGATCGTGAAAACAATCAAAGAGGTAAAACTTGCATTTTTATTATATACATAAATCTGTTTAGTTCAATGGTTCAATTTAATGTCAGAGAATGTATACAGCATGCAACCTGAGATCTTTACTCTTCATAGACATCCATGAAAAAGAGAAGGGAAAAAACCCAAAGAATGAATGACAGAAAAACATTTGAACCCTGTAGCCCCCTCCCCAATCCCATGCACAAGCAGCAGCAAAACATCAGCCCTTCCCCTCCCCCAACTTGTTCCAGCAAAAAGCATTCACTCCCCACCACCTACCAAGCAATAGCAAGCCCCCAGAGACTATGATCTATAGACCATCAAAAACCACATCCATCCTAACACCTTAACGTCTCAACAAACCCTCTCTCTCACTAAGGAGGGAGGGAGAGAGATATTGCTCTTGCCACAGCGAGAGGAGAATCCGGCAGCTCGCTGTTCCGATGTTACAGGCTGCAGTGTTGCTTATTTCGAGATCCTCCTACTCGAGAATCAGCAGACTCACTATCGGGGAAGAGAGAGAGAGAGAAACATTCTCTTGAGTGTAGAGGTTTCTGACAGCTGCACCCATTGTCTCGATGTTTGGATCTCCTACAGTGCTTCAGTTGGCAACATCAGCGAGGAATTGTGTTGTCCACAGGGCTGCACAAGGCCGCACCCTGCTGATGGACATCTCCCATGCTGCTCTTGGGTTACTGAAACACAGGCCACTCGGTGAGTTCCGATGAGCAAGAACCCACCGTCCATGAAGAACACAGTTTGAGCACAGCTATAGATCACGTACTTTGACATGACCCCAGCCGCCTTGAAAAGAAAAAAAGTACATGAGAACAGAGAAGATTTAAACTCGAACCTGCCTAGGGCTGCAATAACCTCTGGCGCCATCTTTAACTCCTTAGTTTTATTGCCAAGATAACTATTATGGTTAATTTGAATGAAATGTTGGAAGTACATTTTCAGAATTTAAAAAATAATTTATTTAGAGATACAGCACAGTAATAGGTCCTTCTGGCCCAACAAGTCCATGATACCCATGTGACCAATTAGCCCACTAACCCATATATCTTTGAAATGTGGGAGGAAACCAGAGCACCTAGAGGAAACACACGTGGTCACAGGGAGAATGTGCAACTCCTTACAGTGGCGGGAATTGAGCTCCAAGCATTGATGCGATAATAGAATTGAACTAACTGTTAAGCTACCGTGTGACCCAATTGTGCATGTTTTCACTTAAAAAAAAATCATAATGGATCTTTAACATAGCATAAACAAATAATAGTGAACTTAGCCTCCGGTTTGCAAATGCTTGGTTAAGAATTTCAGAATGTTATTTCAGAAAAAGAAACCAGTTAGCTACCCAGTTAATTTCCTTATTGCAAAACCTAACTTAACATGTTAAAGAATATTTCATCATGTTGTTGTTCTTTCATTGAGAATCAATGCTTAAAACTGTTGCTTTAATTTTGAATGTGCATTTGATTACTCCGGGAAATGACTGTGGCAAATTTCTCTCCACAGCGTGCCTGTTATCTGTCAATAAATCCACAAAAAGATGAGACTCTAGAGACAGAGAAAGCCCAATACATTCTGCCTGATGGAAGCACAATTGAAGTAAGGCACCATTTTCAGATGTGATTGCTGATCTTGTTTGCTGAAGTTAAATCAAAACAGAAAAGTGACATGGTTTCTACAGCTGATTTCTGAGGCAGATATCTGGGAGTAATTTAAACTAAAGCAGTAGGATATTGCAGTAAAGGTTGTATTTTGTTTTGCATAGATGATGCACAGGGCCTTTTGTGTGCTTATTATGACCTTACATTATTAATCAGCTCTCCTCCGGACCCTTTGATATGGAGAAGTTGTGACCAGAAGATTGGAATCATAGTATCATATTTAAATACCGTGACCTGATTCTCCTTCTAGTTTGTCTTCAATTCTCAGCATAATTGGGTATTTTTACCTTCCCCATCACCAAACTAATTATTTTATGTGAACGTACATGACCATTGTCACATCAGACATTGCTTTTTCAGGTTTGCATGTATTTATCATAGTGCCCAGGGATTATTATCTACATTCCTTATGTAATTAAGTTCCACGGAGCACTTACAGTACAAATATGAAGTTTGCATCCATGTTGTCCTTCTGATTAGATTATTGGATCTTGCCAGAAATATTTTGTTGTAAATTTTTCCAGATGTAAATCGACGAATGCATTTCTTCCAATATAATCAGTTTCTGGAAACATTTATGTCTCAAATAAAGAGACATAGCTAACTTCATTCTGACCAGAGTTAATGTCTAGAGAAATACTTCATCTTTATTCTTGCCGTGTCCTGTGTATACTAAAAATATTAGCGGATATTTCTTTGCAGATAGGACCTGCGCGCTTTCGGGCTCCAGAGCTTCTCTTTCGGCCTGACCTGATTGGCGAAGAATGTGAAGGAATCCATGAAGTTTTGGTATTTGCAATCCAGAAGTCTGACATGGACCTGAGGCGAACACTTTTCTCTAACATAGTTTTGTCAGGAGGATCAACTTTGTTCAAAGGTATGTGGTAGATCTGAGTGGTCTCTGTGTTAACATGCCTTGTAGCAAAATTAATCTGTACTGATATCACAACCATTCTTGACCCCCCCCCCCCTGCAAATTAAAATGCTGTATGGTCTCATTGTTATCTGCAGGGGGCTTGAAGTTATACAAATACAGTGCAGAAGTCTTAGGCATATGTAAAAAAAAAAGAAATGAAAAGTTTCTAAATGTCAAAACATCACTATAAAGAACAGTAAACAGTAAAAAACAACAAATCGAATCAATGTTTGGTGTGACCACCCTTTTGCCTTTGAAACTGCATCAATTCTCTTAGGTACACTTGCGTGCAGTTTTATAAGAAAATCGGTTGGTAGTTGTTTCAAGCATCTTGGGGAACTTGCCACAGTTCTTTTGTAAACTTTGGCTGTCTCACTTGTTTCTGTCTCTGCAGGTAACCCCAGACAGCCTTGATGATATTGAGATCAGGGCTCAATAGACAATAGGTGCAGGGGTAGGCCATTCAGCCCTTTGAGCCAGCACCGCCATTCACTGTGATCATGGCTGATCATCCACAATCAGTATCCAGTTCCTGCCTTATCCCCATAACCTTTGATTCTGCTATCTTTAAGAGCTCTATCCATCTCTTCCTTCAAAGTATCCAGAAACTTGGCCTCCACAGCCTTCTGGGGCAGAGCATTCCATATATCCACCACTCTCTGGGTGAAAGTTTTTCCTCAACTCCATTCTAAATGGCTACCCCTTATTTTTAAACTGTGGCCTCTGGGTCTGGACTCACCCATCAGCAGGAACATGCTTCCTGCCTCCAGCATGTCCAATCCCTTAATCATCTTATATGTTTCAATAAGATCCCCTCTCAGCCTTCTAAATTCCAGAGTATACAAGCTCAGTCGCTCCAAACTTTCGACATATGACAGTCCCGCCATCCCGGGAATTAACCTTGTGAACCTACGCTGCACTCTCTCAATAGCAAGAATGTCCTTCCTCAAATTTGGAGACCAAAACTGCACACAATACTGCAGGTGTGGTCTCACCAGGGCCCTGTACAGCTGCAGAAGGACCTCTTTGCTCTTATACTCAATTCCCCTTGTTATGAAGGCCAGCATGCCATTAGCTTTCTTTACTGCCTGCTGTACTTGCATGCTTGCTTTCAGTGACTAATGTACAAGAACACCTAGATCTCGTTGTACTTCCCCTTTTCCTAACTTAGATCCATTTAGATAATAATCTGCCTTCCTGTTTTTACCACCAAAGTGGATAACCTCACATTTATCCACATTAAACTGCATCTGCCGTGCATCTGCCTATTCACCCAGCCTGTCCAAGTCACCCTGCACTCTCATAACATCCTCCTCACATTTCATACTGCCACCCAGCTTTGTGTCATCGGCAAATTTGCTAATGTTACTTTTAATTCCCTCATCTGAATCATTAATATATATTGTAAACAGCTGCAGTCCCAGCACTGAACCCTGCGATACCCCACTGGTCACCGCCTGCCATTCCGAAAGGGAGCCGTTAATCGCTACTCTTTGTTTTCTGTCAGCCAGCCAATTTTTCAATCCGTGTCAGTACTCTGCCCCCAATACCATGTGCCCTAATTTTGCCCACTATTCTCCTATGTTGGACTTTATCAAAGGCTTTCTGAAAGTCCAGGTACACTACATCCACTGGCTCTCCCTTGTCCATTTTCATAGTTACATCCTCAAAAAATTCCAGAAGATTAGTCAAGCACGATTTCCCCTTTGTAAATCCATGCTGACTTGGACCGATCCTGTTACTGCTATCCAGATGTGTCATAATTTCATCTTTTATAATTGACTCCAGCATCTTTCCCACCACTGACGTCAGGCTAACTGGTCTATAATTCCCTGTTTTCTCTCTTCCTCCCTTCTTAAAGAGAGGGACAACATTAGCCACCCTCCAATCCACAGGAACTGATCCTGAATCTATAGAACATTGGAAAATGATTACCAATGCATCCATGATTTCTAAAGCCACCTCCTTAAGTACCCTGGGATGTAGACCATCAGGTCCCGAGGACTTATCAGCCTTCAGACCCAGCAGCCTATCGAACACCATTTCTTGCCTAATATAAATTTCCTTCTGTTCATCCATTACCCTAGGTCCTTTGGCCACTGTTATATCTGGGAGATTGTTTGTGTCTTCCCTAGTGAAGACAGATCCAAAGTACATGTTCAACTTGTCTGCCATTTCCTTGTTCCCCTTAATAAATTCACCTGCTTCTGTCTTCAAGGGCCCAATTTTGGTCTTAACTATTTTTTTCCTTTTCACATACCTAAAGAAGCTTTTACTATCCTATATATTCTTGGCTAGTTCACCTTCGTACCTCATTTTTTCTCCATATATTGCCTTTTTAGTTACCTTCTGTTGCTCTTTAAAAGTTTCCCAATCCTCCGGCTTCCCACTCATCTTTGCTATGTTATACTTCTTCTCTTTTATTTTTATACTGTCCATTACTTCCCTTGTCAGCCATGGCCTCCCCTTACTCCCCTTAGGATCTTTCTTCCTCTTTGGAATGAACTGATCCCGCACCTTCCGCATTATTCCCAGAAACACTCGCCATTGCTGTTTCACTGTCATCCCTGCTAGGGTATTGTTCCATTGAACTTTGGCCAGCTCCTCCCTCATAGCACCATAGTTCCCTCTGTTCAACTGTAATGCTGACACTTCCGATTTTCCCTTCTCCCTCTCAAATTGTAGATTAAAACTTATCATATTATGGTCACTTCCTCCTAATGGCTCCTTTACCTCGAGGTCCCTGATCAAATCCGGTTCATTGCACAACACTAAATCTAGAATTGCGTCCTCTCTGGTAGGCTCCAGTACAAGCTGTTCTAAGAATCCATCTCGGAGGGACTCCACAAACTCCCTTTCTTGGGGTCCAGTACCAACCTGATTCCTCCAGTCTACCTGCATGTTGAAATCCCCCATAACAACTGTAGCATTACCTTTGTGACATGCCAATTTTAACTCTTGATTCAACTTATACCCTACATCCAGACTACTGTTTGGGGGCCTGTAGATAACTCCCATTAGGGTCTTTCTACCCTTAGAATTTCTCAGTTCTATCCATACTGACTCTACATCTCCTGATTCTATGTCCCCCCCCTTGCAAGGGACCGAATATCATTCCTCACCAACAGAGCCACCCCACCCCCTCTGCCTATCAGTCTGTCCTTTCGATAGGACGTATACCCTTGAATATTCATTTCCCAGACCCTGTCCACTTGAAGCCATGTCTCTGTTATTCCCACAACATCATACTTACCAATTTCCAACTGTGCCTCAAGCCCATCCACTTTATTTCTTATACTCCGTGCATTCATATATAATACTTCTAATTCATTACTCCCCTCACCTCCCATATCAGTTCCTGTATCACTTGGCCATACTGTACGATCCCTTCTTTAGCTTTCTGCTCTGTTGATTCTGCTGTCTTTCTTAACTTTCCTTATTCTCACTTTCCCTTTATCTCCATCCTTATATTTCCAGTTCGTCCCCTCCCCCCCACTTCTTAGTTTAAACACACCCGTGTTGCAGAGGCAAACCTGCCTGCCAGAATCCTGGTGCCCCGCTTATTAAGGTGCAACCCGTCCCTTTTGTACAATTCATCCTTACCCCGAAACATACCCCAGTGGTCCAAGAATGTAAATCCTTGCTTCCTGCACCAGTTCCTCAGCCACACATTCAGATCCATTATCTCCCTGTTCTTGTCCACTCCAGCACAAGGAACTGGAAGCAAACCGGAGATAACCACCCTGGAAGTCCTGCTTTTCAGCCTCCTTCCGAGTTCTCTGAAGTCACGCTGTAGAATGTCTTTCCTCTTCTTCCCCATGTCATTTGTGCCGACATGCACCACCACTTCTGGATGTTCACCTTCACTCTTGAGGATTCCCTGCAATCGGTCCGTGACATCCTGGATCCCGGCACCAGGGAGGCAACACACCATCCTTAAATCTCACCTGTTGCCACAGAAACCCCTTTCTGTACCTCTCACTATGGAGTCCCCTACTACCACGGCTCTGCCTGACGTCTGTCTCTTCGGCTTTGCTTCAGGGCCAATTGTTGACTCACAGACCTGACCGCCTCTCAGGCTGGCATCATCTTCTGTCCCGAAGCTTCCAAGAGGGAGAACCTGTTTACGAGCGGCACATCTCCCGGGTCTCCTGTACTTCAAGCATCCTTTCCTTGCTCGTCGTCGTCCCCTTCTCTTTTCCAGTATCCTCGGTGTAACGACCTCACTGTAGGTCCTGTCCAGAAAACACTCGTTTTCCCGGATGAACCTAAGGTCATCCAGTTTCCTCTCTAGTGCTGCAACACGGTCCTTCAGAAGCTGAATCTGGACACATTTTCCACAGGTGTAGGATCCAGAGGCACTATCAGTGTCCCTGAACTCCCACATCATGCATGCAGCACACTGAATCAGCCTAGCGGTCATCTCTTCACCACTTCTCACCCTGTCCAACTGTGGCGTAGTCTCCACTCTCAGCCTCCTCGCCGAAGACTCTCGAGCCAAAGACTCGCACTTTTCTCGCAAGGCACTTCCCTCGACAAGGCCGCTCCCTGACAGGCCGCTCCCTTGCTTATATCAGCTGATAATTTGAGTTATCTCCTTCACCTGCCGTGCCTCCTCCGACCTGGAAGGTCTGTTTTCCTCGCTGCTCACGACTGGCTTTTTAAATCAGCCGCTTCTGGCTCTGTGGAGTCCATACCATTGTTGCAGAACTCTTTGTTCATCTCTTCTCTGAAGATAGTTCTTTATGACCTTGACCTTTTATTAGTGTTCTCTAGCTCTTATATAGACAAACTATAACCTGTTTGAGCCAAAAATTCAAAATTTTGGTTCATCAGTCTTGAGCACTTGCTGCCACTTTTCAGCACCCCAGTCCTTGTGTTTTTGCACATAGGTGAGACTCTTGGCTTTGTTTCCACTTGGCTTTTTGGCAGCAACTCTTCCACGAATACCACTATTGACAAGGTTTCTTGGGACTGTAAAGGAGTGTAGGTTCAGAGCTGATAGCAGTTCTTGACTTCTGATTCAGAAGGGACGTCAGTTTGATGTCTCTCTCATCTGCTGCACTCAGTTTCTGTGGCCGACCACTGCATTTCAGTCCTCAACTTTGCTCGTTTTGTTGTGCTGCTTCAGAAGAGCTGGACAGCACATCTTGAAACTCTTGTCTGTCACAAAATTTCTGCCTGAGGGAAACCTTGCTGATGCAGGATAACCACATGGTGTTTTCTTGCTGTGCTCACTCTAGCCGTGATGATTTGATCTGCCACACCCTCATCTTTTAGTTTGGTTCCTTCTACCAGTTTAGTTCATTCAACTCGCTATGTTTTTGATCATTTGTTATTAGATTAGATTAGGTTATGAGGACACTCAGTCCTCGTTTATTGTCATTTAGAAATGCATGCATTAAAAAATGATACAACGTTCCTTCAGAATGATATCACAAGAAAACACAGGACAAACCAAGACTAAAACTTACAAAACTACATAATTATAACATAGTTACAACAGTGCAAAGCAATACCATAATTTGATAAAGAGCAGACAATGGGCATGGTAAAAAAAAGTCTCATAGTCCCGAGAGACTCATCATCTCACGCAGGCGGCAGAAGGGAGAAACTCTCCCTGCCATGAACCTCCAAGCGCCGCAAACTTGCAGATGCAGCACCATTGGAAGCACCCGACCGCAGCGGACTCTGAGTCCATCCGAAAACTTGGAGCCTCCGACACAGCTTCTCCAAGCACCATCATCTGCCAAGCGCTTTGACCCCGCCCCGGCCGCCAAGCAACAAGCAAAGCCGAGGACTCGGGCCTTGCCTTCCAGTGATTCTGGATCACACAGTAGCAGCAGCAGCGAAGCAGGCATTTCAGAAGTTTCACCAGATGTTCCTCCATGCTCTCACGTCTGTCTCCATCAAATCAGGATTGTGCACAGCACCCTACTTGACAGAAACAGGCATCACCACCGGAGTGGCCGTTGCAAGCTGCGTCGTGCCGCCATCTTCTCCTCCTGTCACTTATCTTTATTTAATCATGCACTGAGCTATATATCTAAAAGGTAAACAAGTTTTTATTTGAAAAATGATCTATTAATATGTTACTCTCTTTAACAAAATACAAAAAAATTCTCTAACATTTAATTTTTTAGAAAATGGAAATCTAAAATTTACTCTTTTCTACTGACACACCAATGCAGAAGACAAATAAACCATCTAGAACAAAATTTATATTAGAAAATCTAGAGTGCCTAAGACTTTTGCACAGTACTGTGATTGATAGAAGCACAGCTTGCAACAGTAGGGAGTTCCTATCTAGCATTGCAACAGAATGATGGTGCACACACAAACTGCTGGAGGAACTCAGCAGGCCAGGCAACATCTCTGGAAGTAAACAGTTGACGGTTGGGGCTGAGATCCTTCATCAGGACTGGATAGGAAGGGGAGAAGTCGGAGTAAGAAGGTGGGGGGAGGGGAGGAAGAAGTAGGCGAAATTGGGAGGGGGGAGGAGGTGAAGGGCTGGAGGAGGGGGAATCTGATAGGAGAGGACAAAAGACAATGGAAGAAAGGGAAGGAAGAGGAGCACCAGAGGGAGGTGATGGGTAGGTAAGAAAATAAGGTGACAGAGGGAAACAGGAATGGGAAATGGTAAAGGAGGAGGTGGGGGGGGGGATGCAATTTCCTGTCCCAGTCCCTATTGAATGGTGCTTAAGTGTCCTCTGGGAAAGAATAACCTCTTCCTCCCTGGAATTGTGTATACAATGCTAAGTTTAAACAGTAGAAATGAAAATTCTGTACAAGCTTTGAGCAGAAACTTAAAAATCTCACAGTGCTGATGACTGTAGTCAAAGTGCAAGCAAATAAGCAACATTTCATAACATAGAAGGCAAGGTTTTGCTTATGGCACCTAGAAGGCTTACTGATTTGTGTCTGAGGCTCTGTTTGTGATCTTGCTAATTTTTGGTATGGATTTATTGCTGCTTTTGGTTTCAGAACAATCTGTTAGCTGACAAGCCATCCTGGCAGTCATGATGAAGGAAAATTCTCACAAAGCATGTATAAATCAGGGACTCATCATGTGACAAACCACACCCAGAGAATTGCACATTGCACTTTCATTGCAGCTAGAGCAATGTTGAATAAAAAGTCAGGTGTGATTGTTATATAAAGCACTCTCTACATCTGGTTTTCTTTGGTTCTTGAAGAGGGTTCATTTAGATTTTCTTTTGTCTCAGTTAGGCTGCCTCAGGTGATAGCAATAGTGGAAAAAAATGTTAGTTCAAGCTGTAATTTCTTTCTTGTCTGGAAGGGAGCCAAGTTGTGCGGACAAGAAGAGGAAACTGTGGAAGTGCTGCTCAATGTCAGCAGACAATGGGAATTTTAATATTTGTAAGAACAGATCAACTCCTCAGCTTGTTATCATTTGAACTGCAAATTAAATCCTCAAAGCATTTCTTTAGTGAAAGGATGAAGAAATAAAGGTGCTTGATTTTGCCAACACTGTGCCTTTTCTTTACACTGCTGTCTTTTGTCCCAACCAGAAAATTTACAGGTTTTTTTTTAAAGATAGGGGTATTTAGGTAATTTATTGTATTTGTGCCATTATTCATGCTTCAGTATTCACAACCATGTTGGTAAATTGGTGTATTAGTGTAACATGTACTGAAGTGCAGTGGAAAAGCTTGTCTTGCAAGCCATTCACACAGATCAACAGTGATTGAGGTAGTGCAGAGTAAAACAATAACAGTGCAGAATAAAGTGTGTGTCAGATTTCATTGCGCCAAGTATAATATCTGAGCAAATGAATGGTGTTGCCAATTATTGCTCCAGCAGAGGCTTAGAAAGGAGATAGGTGGCAAGAAACGTTATCCCGTGGCAGAAGTGTCTAGAATGGGAGGCCATAGCAAATGGGACAGACGAAATCTGACCCGAAGACTGGTTGTCATCTGGAGGGTGGAGGCACGTAAGAAGCATCTGGATGAGCACCTGAATTACTGAAATGCGGCTGGCTACGGACATGGGCCCCCATTATATGTACAGGGACCTTGTGAATATTTTTTGGTTCTACCATCTTGTGTAGCTGATTGTTCCAGGTATTTTTACAGTTAATGTGGCTTAATTCCTGACAGGTGTAAAATGTTGCTCACTGCGTTAAGTTAACCCTGCCTTTAGTTGCTTACAATCATTCCTTTTAAGTCTTGGTTGTTATGTCTTTGTTTCTTTGTGCTTTATTTTTGATGCAGTTTAAATTTTCTTATATCTTAATAAGGTTTTCTTTATTTTTCCAGATTATAAAGTTGAGCTGCCACATGGCTTGCTCATTAATCACAACCACTTGTTGTGAAATTTAAGCACAATTATAGCTAAAAGTTTTAAGGAACCGGCTATTAATAGTTATCATCTTTGACAGTTGTTACAGGGAATGAATTAGCCTTGAATGTATTTACATAAAATATAGCACTCTGAGCAAAATGTAAAGATATTTTGTAATTAGTATAGGTCTTGCTGAAGGGACTAGTGTTTTTTCGAGACGAAAATCTCCCACTTTGTCTTGAATAGTCAGAAAGAATACACCTTTATAAATATCAGTTATCAGTTGTTTCAATAAAATTAATGAACAGAAAATCTTGCTAATGCCACTGATCTTGTCTATTCCCAAGTGTCCCCTGTGAAAGTTGTTCATGAAGAAGAGATTGTTTACTTCCAATAGTGAAGGGCAGAGATGTAGAGTACAATGAGAGGAAATATAATTAAATTGTAACTATTCCAGCATAAACATAAAATATGAAAAGACTTACATGGAGATTGTCTTAATGAGATTTATTACCCTTAAGAAGTATGATTCCGATTTTTCTACCATAATAGATCTAACTTTGGCATATTCACCAAAGTAGCTAATACAGGTTAATGATGCAAAAATTAGGCAAAGGTAGTACTTGTGCATAAATCTGCTGTTATCTCATGCTTTCCACTGTGCTGCTAGCACATTGATGCAACAGCAAATCAGCACTAGTTTATTATTGTCACATGTACTGAGATACAGTGAAAAACTTGTCTTGCATACTGTTCCTACAGATCAAATCATGACACAATACATTGAGGTAATACAGGGTAATACAATAATAGAATGCACAACTAGTTACCTTACCTACTGTTTAGCACTAGAATTGGGATATTGTGGAACTGAGCAATTGCTCTTCAGTTGCACAACGATGCTTCCCATTGCAGACTCCAAAAAAATGAAAGATTTGTCTGTTTTCTTGAGGGTGTCTTTTTGAGATATATCATGAAAAGGAATAAAATAAACAAAATAAACAGAAAATGCTGGTAACATCAATAGGTCAGGTAGCATCTGTGGAAAGAAACAATGAACATTTAAGTCTGAAGCCATGCCAGATATCCAGCATTTGGACTTTTAGTTTTCATCAGTAAAATTAATTCAAAACGTCTTTTGAAGGCTCTACTTGCCTCTACTTCTATCTTTGAAAATGTTTGCTATTTCTGGTTGCAGTGAGGTATTAGAAAGTGTATAATTCCTTTGTCTGTGTATGCTTTGGGACACTGCAAGCTGTTCTCCCCCCCCCCCCCCCCGGCCTTTTCCCATTTCTGTTTTCAGTTATATTAACCTTCTAGACTTCGGACTCTGGCCCTTCACATTGAAGAACCATCTAGAAGAACCATTATAAGCTGTGTCCAATAATGAAAGATCCAATAGTACAGTTTGCAAATAGACAACGAGGAAACTTTCCCAGTGTCTTGGCTAGTACATATTCCAGGACCGACATCACTGGGACCAGAGTAACAGGTCATTATCACCAAGCTATGTGCATATTAGTTGCTGCATTTCCTGCACTGAAGTAGTAGCCAAATTTAAACCACTTTGGGATGTTTTGAGGTATTAAACCACGTTCTATCAATACAGTGCTTTCTATAAATTGGTTACAATTATATTAGTTACAATCTTTCTTTAGATCTTCAGGAGTTGGACTTGATCAAACTGATTGGTAATATTTGTGAATCTAGTAGTATAGCACTGGACAGTGGTTTTTTTGTTTCCTATAGTAATAAATTCATTTGTTCATTATGTCCTCTGTAGTAAAGTAAAGTCAAATGTGTAGCAGCACAGACAAAGCACTTCAACCCATTTTATGAGAATCAAAGTAAGAGTTGATCACACAGTTAAAACGAAGACAGGTTTCATTTGCGTGACAAAAAGTAACTTGCTCAATTTATGTCTATGTTTCTTTTAGAATTTAGGATGTATTCAGCTGTTCTGAATTATTGATATTTTGTGTCTATAGTTTTCTACTTTAAATTTTCAACATAGATCTTTGATTTATCAGTCACTGTACACCAGGTGTTTGAAAAATCTACTGATGTTTCACTTGTGAGACTTGGTGCCTCATTTGACCTTTCCTGAAAACTATTTAATATTTTTAATTCTCTATTGAATTGCAGGATTTGGTGATAGACTGTTGAGTGAAGTAAAGAAATTGGCACCAAAAGATATAAAAATAAAGGTACAGTTACTGTTCTTGTTAGTACTTGACTCAGTCTTGGGTAAGCTCAAGAAACTGGTATGTGGAGTGCATGGCTCAGATTTTATTAATCCTTGCTGTAAATGAACAGCCCAACTTCACATAGATTCAGTCTTGGTTCCTCTTTTAATGTCCTGTTGAAAATCATGCTGCTCAAACATATACCGCCTACATGTCAATCATACACGTCACTGCTATGAACTATAACGTATTTTCAACTTGATAATTTTGTTTAACAAACAATTAGTGACGATTTTATCTGTTTCAAATGTGGCTGAGCTAACCTTTTGAAGATTAGGCTTAATTATCTCTTTATACAATAGTTCATGATCTCTTCCATCTTTGATTATTCCCTTAACTTACATTGCATACATCTATTATCATAATTGTATGTACTTTCATCAAAGAGTGTTTCTTAGGCATTAAACTCACTCTGAAAGTAGAGGACAGATCAGATCTTGCCTCAAACCTATACAAAGTTGTCTTCTTTATTTTGGTATGAAGTTTAAAGACATTTTATGATTTAATTGTCAGTTAAGGATGCACAACATGCAATGCCCATGTGCTGTTTGTCTTGACTCCGCCCCCCCCCCCCCCCCCCCCCATGTACATGCACGTTTTCTCCCACCTGCCTCACTTCCCCCATTTGTCTGAACATGAGAACAGGCTGAAGGGCACAGCGTTGTTTCACTTGAATTCATGTTGCCTTTGGTGCCATTACACTGAGGCTGAACATGAATACCACACAGCTGATTCACCACCTGCCCATTTATGGACTTGAGTTAGGGTGAGGAGGCAACAAACCCAAATGTTTCCCCTTTACATTAATAAGTAGAAATGACTTTCTTTGCCATAATGACATTAGAAATAAAGTTTTTTAAGCATTTTACTTCTAGAGTTTTATAACATCCAATAGTACAGCGTTACAGAAGTGTAAGTGGCGGTGAAGTTTCCTGACACTGTAGTAAAGATTGATAGAATAGTTTACTGCATATTATTGCAAATATGACTTGGAGAGCTATAGTAGGTCATTGCTAAATTTTTCTGGCAAAGTCCCTTCAGCGCGTAAAATGTTGCAGAATGAGATCTTGAAGTACAATGAAATGGTTTATTCTTTGTGTTTTATAGATTTCTGCTCCTCAGGAGAGACTATACTCAACATGGATAGGGTATGTACACATTGGTAGATCATGACATCCACTGTCTCTGCTTAAAGTGAGCAAAGTGCAGCTTGGTAATCTTGCTGGTACAAAGGCATGGTTCACTGAGCTGCCTTGTGAACAGTAAAGGCTGTTAGACATTGTTTAACAGTATCAGAGCAGCAGGACCCGTTTGTGGGAGAATATCGTGTGGATTCTCAAACACCTTCACTGCCATCATCAATTTTCAGACTACTACCTTTTATCATCATGGAAGTAATCGCAAAATATATTTTAGCTTTTCATTAGGTACTATATAAACAGCTATCAAAGTTCAAAGTATATTTATTATAAAAGTATATAAATTTATATGTTATAAAGAGAACAGTCACCTTTCTAAGTTAGTGAGAGTTGACGTGTTATTTTGAATCCCAAATATAGATTGGGTTGGGAGATTTTTAAATTGGTTTTTGTCCACTTTCTCCTCCCCATCCTGTCCACCTGGTTTTACCATAAAACATAGGAGCAGAATTAGGCCATTTGGCCAATTGTGTCTGCTCCATGATTTCATCATGGCTGATCCATTTTCCCTCTCAGCCCCAATCTCCTGTCTTTTCTTCATATTCTTTCAAGCCCTGACTTTTCCTCATATTCCTTCAAGCCTTGACTAAACAAGAATCTTATCAACCTCTGCCTTAAATATACCTAATGACTTGGCCTCCACAGTTGCCTGTGGCAACGAATTCCATAGAACATTAAAGTACAATACAGGCACTTCGGGCCACAATTTATTCATTGAGATACAGCATGGAATAGGCCCTTCCAACCCTATGAGCCGCACTGCCCAGCCAGCAACCCCTGGTTCAACCCTAGCCTAATCGTGGAACAGTTACAATGAAAAATTAACCTACTAACCAGTATATCTCTGGAATTTGGGAGGAACCCCATGCGGTCACAGGGAGAATATACAAACTCCTTATAGACTGGTGGGAATTTAACCAGGGTTGCCGGTACTGCAAAACGTTGTGCTAACCAATACACTACTGTGTCGCTTTTGTTGTGGTGACCGTTTAAATTACTGTACGATCAATGTAACACTTTCCTATCACCTAGTCCTCCATTTTTCTAACATGTACATGCCTATCTAACTGCCTCTTAAATGTTCCTGATGCCTCTACCACCACCCTTGGCAGTGCATTCCATGTACCTGTCATCCACTGTATTAAAAAAACGAACTAACTTACCTCTGACATTCTCCCCCATACTTCCTCCACTCAGCTTAAAATTCTGCCCCCTCGTATTAGCCATTTCTACCCTGGGTTTTATGTCTCTGGTTTTGATGGAGACAGAAGGATGGGCTGTGTGACCACTTACTCCCAGTAGGACGTCCCAGTCATTTACTGATAATACTGAATAAGGCCTAGGTGTCTGTGGTTTAGTCTCGGTTTAAATTTCAACTTTAAACAAAAGAGGAACTGGAAATATTAGGTAAAAGCCTTAAATGTCATGACACTTTCTGCTGGAACGAATGTATTTTCTGTCAGGGGCACTCAATAGTTAGTGATGGTGGGGGTGGGGGAGAGACAGGAGATTCTGTGGTTACATGGTTACAAAAGGGACTCCAGAGTGATGTGTTGCCTCCCAGGTACCAGGTCCAGGATGTCAGAGGGAAGCTGAGCAGCTAGAAGTCTTCGTGCACATTGGTACAAGTGATGCAGGTAGAGAAAGGGGTGAGGTCCTGTGGACTGAATATTGAGAGCTTGGTAGTGGTCTCAATCCATGCCACGTGGTAGTATGGGTGACTGTAGGAGGATATGGCAAATGAAGGTGTGGCTGAAAAATCAGTGTAGAGGGCAGGGATTTAGATGTATGGACCCTTGGGCTCTGTTCTGGGGCAGAGGTGACCTGTACAAGAGGGACAGTTACATCTGAACTGGAGGCACGGGGTGCAGCAATACCCTGGCAGGCAGGATTTACTAGGCTGGGTTTAAACCAGATTGTTAGGATCTGGGATCCCAAGCGTCAGTGAGGAAAATGAAAGGCTGCAAAGTGAAGCAGAAGTCAGTGTCAGCAAGTTGAATAAGCATGATAGGTAGGGGAATGGCCAAGAGCGAGGAAAGCCTGTTGAATTCATTTCAGTACAAGAAAACTTAAGGTGTGTATGGTTATGTACTGGGACTGGGAAGAGTGCAGAAAAAATTTACAAGGATGTTGCCAAGACTCAAGGGACAGGGTTGGACAAGGTCAAGATCTCAATTCCCCAGCCCTGATTGCCTCATTTTCACCATGTATGTCTACTCCCTATACATTTCTATCCCTAGCAAGAAGGCCCTCGAGCTCTCTGCTTCTTTCTCAACAAAAGAACCTACCCAATCCTGAGGTTATCATGACTATATACCTCTTCCCACCCTCTCTTTTCTCAGTTCCTTTGTCTCCCCTGTATCTGTTTCCAGGATGAGATGTTTGTTTCCAGGATATCAGAGAGGTCTGTCTTCTGCAAAGAAAGGGGTCTTCCTTCCTCCACCATTAATGCTGCCCTCACCTGTATCTCCTCCATTTCCTCGACATCCGCGCTCACCCCATCTTCCTGCTGCCTTAACGCGGATAGAGTTCCTCTTGCACTATCCTACCACTCCATGAGCCTCCACTCCAACAATTCATTCTCCGTAACTTCCACCATCTCCAAAGGGATCCTACCACCAAACACATCTTTACCTCCCTCGCACTGTCTGCTTTCTGAAGGATTGCACTCTCTGTGATTCCCTTGTCCTTTTGGCCCTCTCCACTAATCTCCCTCCTGGCACTCACACACCAGCAACCAAAATGCTACAGATGCCCATTCACCTCTTTCCTCACCTCCATTTAGGACCCTAAATCGTCCTTCTAGGTGAGGCAACATTTCACCTGCAGATCTGCTGGGGTTGTCTAGTGTGACCGGTGCTCCCGATGCGGCCTCCTCTACATTGGTGAGACCCAACAAAAATTGGGAGACCGCTTTGTCGAGCATCACCACTCCATTGGACAAAAATGGAATTTCTCTGGTGAACCATTTTAATTCCTATTCCCATTCCCGTACTGACATGTTAGGGCCTCTTGTGTCATGAACTGCCTGTCTCAGGGTGGAGGAGCAACACCTCATGTTCTATTTGGATAGCCTCCAGCCTGATGACAAGGACGTCGATTTCTCCTTCTGGTAATTTTTTTTCCCTTCCCCTTCCTCCTCCTTCTATTCCCCACTCCATCCTCTTAACTCTTCTCACCTGTCTATCACCTCCCCTGGTGCCCCCCTTCCCTTTTACCCATGGTCCAATCTCCTCTCCTATCGGATTCTCGGTCACCATGGACCAGTTGGGTGAAGGGCCTACTTCCATGCCCCTGACTCGATTTCTATTTTTTTCCACCAAGCAGAGATTACTTGCTGATATTTTTGTAATTTATTTATTTGCAATGTACTGCTACAGATTTCACATCGTTTAGATCAGTGATAATAAATCTGATTCTGAGTAGAACTGACCTCAGTGGAGGAGATGAGCGTGTGTGTGTGTGTGCGTGCATATTGATAGGAATGGAGTTGGAAGATTGCAGTCCCACCATCTCTGACTAGATCCTGTCAGCAGTGTCCGGGATTGTAGGTGGATCAAAAATAGGAGATAATGCACTACTATCACAGGATGTCATTCATGACTTTGGTGACAGCTGTTTTATTGCTGTGCAGGGTGGTAATCTGACAAGTGGGGTTCAGCTCATTGGAGGAAAAGTAGGCATTCATTTGGGCAGCAGTGCATATCTGGAAAGGAAAAGGGTGATGCAGGCAGAGTGACGATTGGCAGTGCAGTAGGGGATAGTAAACTTGCAGTAGGGTTTGGTGAATTCTGTGCTCTGTACCACAATGTAGAGAGATACAGGGGGCTGAGCTTGTCGAAGAGAGGTGAACGGTTTCTACCAGGCATTGAAACTGACTCAATTAGCCTGAACTAAAACTAGCCTAGCAGTGGCTTCATAAAACTCCAGGATAGAAGGTTGCCATTGTACATTGTGGTGGAAGCAGAACTGTGCACAGCTCACATTGGGCATAGGTGCTGAAGCCTGAATCTGCAAGGGCATTACCTCCATACAGCATGCAGGGTAGAAATAGTGGCGGAAAGTAGATAAGAAATAGTATAAGAACAATGAAAACTTTGGATTTGGGAGCAGTCGTTTCAGGACGAGTGACTCCCTTGTTCTGAAGGTGAATCCTGGACCCTGTTTGAATTTTTTCCATCTACATTAAGGAAGGAGGGACTGTGAGGAGTATATGATGATGGTGGTAGAGACTCAAATGAAATTTTAACTATGGAAAAATGATGAGTGGTTAGATCTCATTGCAACCCATCGTATGTTAAAAGGCCTCGATAGAGTGGATATGGAGGGGATGTTTCCTAAGGTGGTGGAGTCTAAGACCAGAGGATACAGCTTTGGAATAGAGGGACATCCATTTAGAATGGAGTTGAGGAATTTCTTTAACCAGACAGTGGTGAATGGGTGGAATTTGTTGCCACAGGCAGCTGTGAGGCCAAGTTATTGGGTGTATTTAAGGCAGAGATTGATAGATTCTTGATTGGTCAGGAGAAAGCAGGAGTTTGGGGCTGAGAGGGAAATGGATCAGCCATGATGAATGGCAGACCAGACTCAATGGGCCAAATGGCCTAATTCTGCTCCTATATCTTATGGTCTTATAATTAGCAACTAAAAGTAAAGATTCAAAATTGTAATACAAAGAAATGAGTAATTTATATACAGTCAAGAATATAATTGTGTTCATTCAATGTTTTGATTGTTTCCAGTGGTTCTATTCTGGCATCACTTGATACATTTAAGAAAATGTGGGTGTCGAAAAAGGAGTACGAGGAAGATGGGGCCAGAGCGATCCACAGGAAGACATTCTAAAGTACTTGGCAGAATCTGTCCAGACAAACTCACTATGATGTAACCTTTCTTGTCTGGGTATGGTGTATGCCTGTGAGAAGGTGAATGTGTGTACATGAGATTAGATGAGATAAAAGGACTGGGTTTTGGAACGCATATGATCAAAGTATGAGAGTTTTATCCATTTTAGCTATTTTCTATTTCCCCCTTCCACTACCTTCTCCGTTTACATTGTCATTCACAGCTAATACATTAATACATTGTCCAGCCTTTTAAACAAAAATGTGCCTAGCCTATTTGGACACATCCACTTTCTTAATTTTATTGGAAGCTTTGATAAGAGAATCGAGCAAATGGTGGAAGAGATGAGGGCTCCAGAGTTTGACGTGTGTCTGTTGAAATGTGGTATGAATGGAAATTTTTAACAGGCCTTTGTTTCTATTGCTTTTGAGACTGGTAAAGGATTTATAACCTATTGACCATAGACAAATTGCACGCCCTGATGTCCCTGAATTTTTTTAAAAAATATATCAGCATAGCTCTGTATGAAAAGTGTATATATATCCCAGCGCTTTCTCTTTGTCTCCCATAACACTAACATATACTGCGTGTGTGCCCACTAGATGAGGTATCTACACCTGCTGGATACAAGCGTTTTGTGCTATTTAACCAAGTGTTCATGGAGGGAATGGCCCAGCAGGAAAAATCCATTGGGAGAGGGGAAAAAAAACCTGCGCGTTTAAGTGGCATGTAATATAATTTAAATTATTTGTTCTTCTGTAAATGTCGTAGGGTAAGCCAACACAGGTTGCCACATGCAAACATTGTTGTCCGTAACAGGCAAGAAGTAGATGCAATGGGTCTTGAGGCTGATCGCTGATTAAATGTTGCTCAGATTGCCACTACACTTACTTTCTACATCACTCTCACTTGGAAACTAACAGTATAAGGAAAGGAACACAAATGTGGTTCTGTCTGAATTGGAGTATTTATTTACCACCACGGTCACTGCAGGTGGCAGATGGGGAGGTCAGAGTACGGCGATGAATGGGACATTGCAATTTACTTTTTCCAGAATCAGGAACTAAATTCACACCTGGGCCAGAGCACCTTCCAGTTGAAAACACTCATAATGTTTAGCATGATAGGAACAAAATAGTGTTTAATTTTAGACTGAGAAGAAAAGCCTTGTAAACTGCCGTGCCACTCGAATCCACAGGAGTAGTAATCCATGACGTTATACGTGCCAGCCTTTTTTTTTTGTTTAAATGTGCAGTTGTTAAAGTTGACTGCAAAGAAGGGAACTGCTGAATGCTATTGACAGGTTCTGCTCAGAGTAAACATAGTCAAACTTAATTCTATAGCATTCTTTGGAATGGTAATAAATGTTTAGATTTTTTTGACCTAAGCACATATGTCTTGGCAAGTGACCAAATTTGACTGAAAACCACTGGCATTAGTTTGTCATGACTGCTGTAGATCTAGGTCCCTGTATGATGGTAAACAGTTTTAATCGGTCCATTCCAACTAGCTTTTATTATATTATCATCCAATGTTTTACCATGCAGAAGTATTGCGAACTGTGCTGCCAGGTGATGCCACGGACTGGAAAATGTTAATAAAACTCTTCAAAGAGACCTGCATTGTTTCTTTTGTCAGTGAGGTGAAGACAAAAATGTAAAGGAGAAGCTGAGAGGTTACACATAATTACTAGAAATATGAAGAGCTTTACAGTGTTTCTATACATAACATTAAGAATGCATAAATAAGTTTGGCAGCATATTCAAAACATAACTTATGTTCAATTTTAGAGTTACCAACACAAAATGCTGGAGGAACTCAGTTGGTCAGGTAGCATCTACAGAGAGGAATAAAGAGTCATGGTTTCAGGCCGAGATCTTTCATCAATCCTGAAAGATTACTGAAGGGCTGTGCTTTGGATGAGATATTAATCCAGTGATAATTGATTCAAATGATCGTAACTATATATGTGTTGTGTGCTGTTGGTACTGTGTTTTAGACCTTGACCTGGAGGAAAGCTGTTTTGTTTCTCTGTTTTCATGTATGGTGAAATGACAAACTTGAACTGGAAATTCTGGCTACAGCATTTCATCAAAATTGGATTGTTTCCTCTGGAGCGTCACAGCCTGAGGAGCAGATAGTCTTTTTCGAAGGTGGAAATATCAGATACCAGAAGGTATAGCTTCAAGGATGAAGGAGCAGATAGTGTTGAGGAAGCAAGGAGTTTGCAGAAGGACTTGGATTAGGTGAATGGGCAAAGAAATGGCAGCTACAATACAGAGTCAGGAAGTATATGGATGTGCACTTTGGTAGAAGGAATAAAGACATAGACTATTTTCTAAACAGGGAGCAAATTTGGAAATCAAAGGTGCAAAAGGACTTGGGAGTCCTTCTGCAGGATTCCCCTAAAGGTTAACTTGCAGGTTGAGTTGGGGGTAAGAAAGGCAAATGCAATATTAGCATTCATTTTGAAAAGACTAGCATATAAAAGGAAGGATGCAATGCTGAGGCTTTTATAAGGCATTGGTCAGATTGCACTTGGAGTACTGTGAGCAGTTTTGGGTTTCTTATGTGAGAAAGGATATGCTGGTATTAAAGAGAGTGCAGTGGAGATTCACGAAAATGATCCCGGGAATGAAAGGGTAATGTATTTGGAGCATTTGATGCTCTGGAACTGTACTTGTACATTAGAAGACTGCGGGGTGGGGTGGAATCTCATTGATACCTATTGAATATTGAAAGGCCTAGATAGAGTAGATGTGGAGAGGATATTTCCTATAGTGGGGAAGACTGGGACTAGAGGGCTCAGCCTCAGAAAAGAAGGGTGTTCATTTAGAACAGAGATGAGAAACTTCATTAGCCAGAAGGTGGTGAATCTGGAATTCATTGCCACAGATGGATGTGGAGGTCAATTCATTTAAAGCGGAGGAGGATTGGTTCTTGATTAGTCAGCATGTTAGAGATTATGGGGAGAAGGCAGGAGAATGGAGTTGAAAGGGGTAATAAATCAGCCACGATGGAATGATGGAACAGTCTTATGGGTCTCATAGCCTAATTCTGCTCCTGTGTCCTTTGGTCTGACAGAAAGTTTAAAGATATGCTGAACAAGTTGGGTTTTACAGACTGGTAGATGCCTGGAAATATGCTGCCAGAGGAAGTTAAAGAATTAGATATGATAGCAATGTATAGGAGGCTTTTAGAAACACATAAACAGGCAAGGAATAGGGGGATTTGGATGTGTAGGGAGATAGGATTAGTTTGGCAACATGGGCCACAAGTCTTGCTTGTAGCACAGGGCACATTTCTACTGCACCTGTGGGCAGTAAGGGTTACTGCATGTCTGCTACAAATGGTGTTGCCTTGCTGGGAACCCAGTGCAAACTTCCACCCTCCCTCCCCATTGCTGTGACACTCCCACAGCGATAAAATTGTTCAGCTCAGTGTTCAACGCAGCATTGAAGGTCCTCCTTCTCTGGGGGGTGTTCACGTCTTCCTTCATTGTGTCAGTAGCTTCCTTTCTGTTTACTATCAGCAATGCAAATCCGGGTGGAGTCTCAGGAATACTGTTATACTCAGATATAGAAGGATTCTTCATTGCTGTTTCCTTAACAGTTTTGGTTGACCAGTCAGGGTTGTTAGCCCCGAGCTGAACCCCCAAACCTGGAGGAGTGGTGGGCCACTCTTAGTTTGGCCTCTACCCTTTGACCTGTTTGGTATGGGTGACCTAACCCTACCAATAGCCAAAGCATAAAGCCCTGACTCCAGCCAACATAGCTCAATGGGAACTCCTCACTAAAACAAGAACAATTTCAGTACAATTAGGACACCAGCAGAGGGCAGTGGTTTGCTGCTCCCTGGCCTAGTAATGTGCAACGCCAGTAGATGTATTCACAAAGAGCAGAGCATAACGCAGATACAGGACATTTGGATCATGATGTTATGCTGACCTTTTGATCAATCTAACACTTCCCTTGCACACAGCCCTCTATTTTTCTATCATCCATGTGCCTAAGACTCTCTTAATGTCCCTAATGTATCTACCTCTACCACCACCCTCGCAGCATGTTCCACGTACTCTCCACTCTTTGCAAAGATTTTCCTGTAACAACACCCCTCTCTGCATAATTTTCTCTAATCACTGTAAAATGAGTCCTTCCAGGTGAGGTGACACTTCACCTGTGAGTCGGCTGGAGTGATATACTGCGTCCGGTGCTCCCGGTGCGGCCGTTATTTAATGGTGAGACCCCACACAGACTGGGAGACTATTTCGCTGAACACCTACTCTCTGTCCGCCAGAGAAAGCAGGATCTCCCAGTGGCCACACATTTTAATTACACGCCCCATTCCCATTCTGATATGTCTATCCACGGCCTCCTCTACTGTCAAGATGAAGCCACACTCAGGTTGGAGGAACAACACCTTATATTCCATCTGAGTAGCCTCCAACCTGATGGCATGAACATCGACTTTTCTAGCTTCCGTTAATGCCCCTCCTCCCCTTCTTACCCCATCCCTAATTTAGTTATATATTTATTTTTTTCCTTTTTTCTCTCTCTGTCCCTCTCGCAATAACTCCTTGCCTGTTCTCCATCTTCCTCTGGGCTCCCCTCCCCCTTTCTTTCTCCCTAGGCCTCCCGTCCCCATGATCCTCTCCCTTCTCCAGCCTTGTATCCCTTTTGCCAATCAGCTTTCCAGCTCTTGGCTCTATCCCTCTCCCTCCTGTCTTCTCCTATCATTTTGGATCTCCCCCTCCCCCTTCCACTTTCAAATCTCTTACTAGCTCTTTCAGTTAGTCCTCGGCCCGAAATGTCAACTGTACTTCTTCCTAGAGATGCTGCCTGGCCTGCTGCGTTCCACCAGCGTTTCGTGTGTGTTGCCTGAATTTCCAGCATCTGCAGATTTCCTCGTGTTTGCCTTCTTGTATTAGCCACTTCTGTCTGGCTGTCCATTCTATCTCTGCCCATTTTAGACACTTCTGTCATGTCATTCCTCATTCTCTTTTTCTCCGAAGTAAAAAGCATTAGCTTGAACAACCTATTAGACCATAAGAACATAAGACAGGAGCAGAATTAAGCCATTGGGCCCATCGTGTCTGCTCCTTCATGGATGATCCATTTCCCTCTCAACCCCATTCTCCTGCCTTCTCCCCATGACCTCTCACACCCCGATTCAATCAAGAACCTAGCAGCTCAGGCAGCATCTGTCATCTGTGAATGGGAATAACCAGTTGACATCTTGGCCGGAAACGTTGACTGTTTATTCCCATTTAGATGCTGCCTGACCTGCTGAGCTCCTCCAGCGTATTGTATGTGTGGCTTTAGATTTCCAACATCTGTTGTCTGTAACCAGGAATATATCAACCTCTGCCTTAAATGCACCCAGTGACCTGGTCTCCACAACTGCCTGTGGCAACAAATTCCACAGATTCACCACCGTCAGGCGAAAAAGATCCCTCCTTATCTCGGTTCTAAATGGATGTCTCTCTACTCTGATGCTGTTCCCTCTGGTCCTGGAGTCCCCCACCAAAGAAAACATCCTCTTCACATCCACTTTATCTAGAATGTTCAACATTCGATAGGTTTCAATTTGATCCCACCCCTCCCCCTCCCCCGCCACCCCGTTTTTCTAAATTCCAGCGAGTACAGGCCCTTGGCCTTCAATCGCTGCTCATATGATAACCCTTTTATTCCTGGAATCACGCTCCCGAACCCTCTCCAATGTCAGCATATCCTTCCTCAAATAAGGGGCCCAAAACTGCTCTCAATACCAAGTGAGGCCTCATGAGTGCTTTATGCAGCCTCAGTATTACGTCTTTGCTTTTATATTCTAGTCCTCTTGAAATGAATGCTAACACTGCATTCACCTTCCTCACAAGTTTCAACCTGCAGGTTAACCTTTAGGGAATCCTTTAAACCCCTTTGTATTTTTGAATTTTCTCCTTGTATAAAAAATAGTCTATGCTTTTGTGCCTTCTACCAAAGTAGTGCATGATCATGCACTTTCCAACACTATTCCATCCGCCGCCACTTTGCCCTCCTAACCTGTCTCAGTACTTCTGCTGCCTCTCTGCTTCCTCGATACTACCTGCCCCCCACCTATCTTCGTATCGTCCGCAAACTTGGCCACAATTCCATCAGTTTTATTATTCAAATCGTTGACATACAGCATGAAAAGAAACAATCTCAACACAGAGCCCTGTGGAACGCGACTAGTCACCGGCAGCCAATCTGAAAAGGATCCCTTTATTCACAGTTTTTGCCTCCTGCCAATCAACCAATGCTATGGGTTCTTGTTAAGCAGCCTTGTGTGCAGCCCCTTGTCAAGGGCCTTCTGAAGCTCCAAGTACAGTGCACAACATCCACCAAATCCCCTTTGCCTAGCCTGCTTGTTATTTCTTTAAAGAATTCCAACAGATTTGTTAGGCAAGATTTTCTTTAAGGAAACCATGCTAGTCATGTGCTTCCAAATACCTATTTCTTCAGCGGTTTGATCAGGCACGACTGCGCAAGCGTGTGGACGTCAGCCAGTGAGAAGAGTATAAAGGGAGACGGTTAATTCTTCAGCAGTTTGATCGGGGCATGACTGCGCAAGCGTGTGGACGTCAGCCAATGAGAAGAGTATAAAGGGAGACGGTTAATTCTTCAGCGGTTTGATCAGGGCACGAATGTGCAAGCGTGTGGACATCAGCCAGTGAGAACAGCAAGAAGAGTTTAAACGGAGACACCTTATAGAGCAGGTGACAGAGTAGAAAGAGTTTGGCTTAACGGGGCTTTGGCGATAACGGGTCACAGCAAGGTAGGTTGCCTGTGTAGTACACTGACAGGAAGAATGTGTTTGAGGCCGGTGTTCTGTGCTCGGTGTCAGATGTGGGAAGTCCTGGAGGTGCAGCTCGATGACCTTCGTCTGCTCCGGGAAAGTGAGGAGGTGATAGAGAGGAGCTATAGGCAGGTAGTCACACCAGGGCCTCCCAAGACAGATAAGTGAATAACAGTCAGGAGAGGGAGGGCAGGAGTCAGAGGCTAGAGAGCAACCCTGTGGCTGAACCCCTTAACAATAAGTACTCCTGCTTGAGTACTGTTGGGGGAGATGGTCTACCTGGGGGAAGCAACAGTGGTCGCGCCTCTGGCACAGAGTCTGGCCCTGTGGATCAGAAGGGTAGGGAAAGGAAGAGGATGGCAGCAGTGATAGGGGACTCTATAGTTAGGGGGTCAGACAGGTGATACTGTGGATGTAGGAAATAAACTCGGGTGGTAGTTTGCCTCCCAGGTGCCAGGGTCCGGGATGTTTCTGATCGCGTCCACGATATCCTGAAGTGGGAAGGAGAACAGCCAGAAGTCATGGTACATATTGGTACCAACGATATAGGTAGGAAAAGGGAGGAGGTCCTGTAAACAGACTACAGGGAGTTAAGAAGGAAGTTGAGAAGCAGGACCTCAAAGGTAGTCATCTCGGGATTACTGCCTGTGCCACGTGACAGCGAGTATAGGAGTAGAGTGAGGTGGATGATGAACTCGTGGCCGAGGGATTGGAGCAGGGGGCAGGAATTCAGATCTCTGGATCATTGGGACCTCTTCTGGGGCAGGAGTGACGTGTACAAAAAGGACAGGTTGTACTTGAATCCCAGGGGGACCAATATCCTGGCAGGGAGGTTTGCTAAGGCTAATGGGGAGAGTTTAAACTAGGATTGCTGGGGGGTGGGAACCAAACTGAAGAGATTGAGGAAGAGGTGGTTGGCTCACAAATAGAGAAAGCTCGGAGACAATGTGAGAGGGAGGATAAGCAGGTGATAGAGAAGGGAAGCACACAGACTGATGGTTTGAGATGCATCTATTTTAATGCAAGTATTACGAACAAAGCAAATGAGCTTAGAGCGTGGATCAGTACTTGGAGCTATAATGTTGTGGCCATTACAGAGACTTGGATGGCTCAGGGCAGGAATGGTTACTTCAAATGCCAGGCTTTAGATATTTCAGAAAGGACAGGGAGGGAGGCAAAAGAGGCGGGGGTGTGGCACTGTTGATCAGAGATAGTATCATGGCTGCAGAAAAGGAGGAAGACATGGAGGGATTGTCTACTGAGTCTCTGTGGGTGGAAGTTAGGAACAGGAAGTGGTCAATAACTCTACTGGGTTTTTTTATAGAACCCCTAATTTTAACAGGGACATCGAGGAGCAGATAGGGAGACAGATTCTGGAAAGGTGTAACAATAATACAGGGTTGTCGTGGTGGGAGATTTTAATTTCCCAAATATCGATTGGCATGTCCCGAGAGTGAGGGGTTTAGATGGGGTGGAGTTTGTTAGGTGTGTTCAGGAAGGTTTCTTGATGCAATATGTTGATAAACCTGCAAGGGGAGAGGCTGTACTTGATCTGGTATTGGGAAATGAACCTGGTCAGGTGTCAGATCTCTCAGTGGGAGAGAATTTTGGAGATAGTGATCACAATTCTATCTCCTTTACCATAGCATTGGAGGGGGGTAGGAACAGACAAGTTAGGGAAACATTTAATTGGAGTAAGGGGAAATTTGAGGCTATCAGGCAAGAACTTGGAAGCATAAACTGGAAACAGATGTTCTCAGGGAAATGTACGGAAGAAATGTGACAAATGTTCAGGGGATATTTGCGTGGAGTTCTGCATTGGTACATTCCAATGAGACAGGGAAAGGGTGGTAGGGTACAGGAACCATGGTGTACAAAGGCTGTTGTAAATCTAGTCAAGAAGAAAAGAAGAGCTTATGAAAGGTTCAAGAAACTAGGTAATGATAGAGAACTAGAAGATTATAAGGCTAGCAGGAAGGAGCTTAAGAAAGAAATTAGGAGAGCCAGAAGGGCCATGAGAAGACCTGGGCGGACAGGATTAAGGAAAACCTCAAGGCATTCTACAAGTATGTAAAGAGCAAGAGGATAAGACATGAGAGAACAGGACCAATCAAGTGTGACAGTGGAGAAGTGTGTATGGAACCGGAGGAGATAGCAGAGGTAATTAATGAATACCTTGCTTCAGTATTCACAGTGGAAAGGGATCTTGGCAATTGTAGGGATGACTTTCAGTGGACTGAAAAGCTTGAGCATGTAGATATTAAGAAAGAGGATGTGCTGGAGCTTTTGGAAAGCATCAAGTTGGATAACTCACTGGGACCAGACGAGATGTACCCCAGGTGAAGAAGGAGATTGCTGAGCCTTTGGTGATCATCATCATCATCATCATCAATGTGGACGGGAGAGGTTCCTGAGGATTTGGAGGATTGCAGATGTTGTTCCCTTATTCAAGAAAGGGAGTAGAGGTAGCCCAGGAAATTATAGACCGGTGAGTCTTACTTCAGAGGTTGGTAAGTTGATGGAGAAGATCCTGAGAGGCAGGATTTACGAACATTTGGAGAGGCATAATATGATTAGGCATAGTCAGCATGGCTTTGTCAAAGGCAGGTCATGCCTTACCAGCCTGATTGAATTTTTTGAGGATATGACTAAACACATGGATGATGGTAGAGCAGTAGATGTAGTGTATATGGATTTCAGCAAGGCATTTGACAAGGTACCTCATGCAAGGCTTATTGAGAAAGTAAGGAGGCATGGGATCCAAGGGGACGTTGCTTTGTGGATCCAGAACTGGCTTGCCCACCGAAGCTAAAGAGTGGTTGTAGATGGGTCATATTCTGCATGGAGGTCGATGACCAGTGGTGTGCCTCAGGGATCTGTTCTGGGACCCCTACTCTTTGTGATTTTTATAAATGAGCTGGATGAGGAAGTGGAGGGATGGGTTAGTAAATTTGCTGATGACACAAAGGTTGGTGTTGTGGATAGTGTGGAGGGCTGGTTACAGCAGGACATTGATAGGATGCAAAATTGGGCTGAGAAGTGGCAGAGGGAGTTCAACACAGATAAGTGTGAGATGGTTCATTTTGGTAGGTCAAATATGATGGCAGAATATAGTATTAATGGTAAGACTCTTGGCAATGTGGAGTATCAGAGGGATCTTGGGGTCCGAGTCCATAGGACACTCAAAGCTGCTATGCAGGTTGACTCTGTGGTTAAGAAGGCATACGGTGCATTGACCTTCATCAATCGTGGGATTAAGTTTAGAAGCCGAGAGGTAATGTTGCAGCTATATAGGACCCCTGGTCAGCCCCCACTTGGAGAACTGTGCTCAGTTCTGGTTGCCTCACTGTAGGAAGGATGTGGAAACCATAGAAAGGGTGCAGAGGAGATTTCCAAGGATGTTGCCTGGATTGGGGAGCATGCCTTATGAGAATAGGTTGAGTGAACTCGGCCTTTTCTCCTTGGAACGACAGAGGATGAGAGGTGACCTGATAGAGGTGTATAAGATGATGAGAGGCATTGATCGTGTGGATAGTCAGTGGCTTTTCCCCAGGGCTGAAATGGTTAGCAGGAGAGGGCACGGTTTTAAGGTGCTTGGAAGCAGGTACAGAGGAGATGTCAGGGGTAAGTTTTTTACGCAGAGAGTGGTGAGTGCATGGAATGGGCTGCCGGCAATGGTGGTGGAGGTGGATACGATAGGGTCTTTTAAGAGACTCCTGGACAGGTATATGGAGCTCAGATAGAGGGCTATGGGTAACCTAGGTAATTTCTAAAGAAAGTACATGTTTGGCACAACATTGTGGGCTGAAGGGCCTGTATTGTGCTATAGGTTTTTTATGTTCTCTGTTCTATGTACTCAATACTCGAAAACCACATCCTTAACAATCGACTCCAACATTTTCCCAACCACTGGGGTCGGACTAACTGGCCTATAATTTCCTTTCTTCTGCCTTTCTCCCTTCTTGAAGAGTGGAGTAACATTTGCAATTTCCCAGTCCTCCAGAACCATGCCAGAATCAAACGATTCTTGAAACTTCATTGCTAATGCCTCCACAGTCTTTCCAGCTACCTCTTTTAGAACCCCCGGGTGTAGTCTATCAGGTTCAGGTGACTCTTCTACCTTTCAGTTTCCCAAGCACCATCTCCCTAGTAATAGCAACTGCTCTCACTTCTGTCCCTGCTCCTGACACTCTCGAACTTCCCCCATACTACTAGTGTCTTCCACAGTGAAAACTGATGCAGAATATTTATTCAGTTTGTCCACCATTTCCTCCAGCAGTCCAATATCTACTCTCACCTCTCTTTTCACTCTTTATATATATGAAAAACCTGTGGTATTATTTTTGATATTATTAGCTAGCTTACCTTCATATTTCATCCTTCCCCCTTTATTGTTTTTTAATAATTTCCCAATTCTCTAACTTAACTATTTTCACTCTATTATATACCGTCTCTCTTGCTTTTATGTGGCTTTGACTTCTCTTGCCAGCCAAGGTTGTGTCACCCTGCCTTTAGAATACTTCCTCTTCTTTGGGATGTCCAGTATCTATACTGTGCCTTCCAAATAGCTCCCAGAAACTCCAACTGTTGCGCTCTGCCACCATCCCTGCTTGTGTCCCCTTCCAATCAACTTTGACCAGTTCCTCTCTCATGCCTGTGTAATTCTTTTTACTCCACTATAATATTGATACATCTGACTTTAGCTTCTCCTTCTCAGATTGCAGGGTGGGTTCTGTCATGATTACTGTTTTCTAAGAGTTCCCTGTGCTCCGTAATCATATCCGGTTCACTACACAACACCCAATCCAGAAATGCTGATCCCCTCTTGGGCTCAACCATAAACTGCTCCAAAAAACCATTTCAGAGGCATTCCACAAGTTCTCTCTCGGGATCAATTATCAATTTGATTTTCCCAATCTGTTGGCATATTGAAATCCCCCATGACTATCATAACATTGCCTTTTTCACAAGATTTTTCTTTCTCTTGCCGTAATTTGTAGACCACAACCTGGGTACTGTTTGGAGGCCTGTAAATAATTCCCATCAAGGTCTTCTAAACATTGCAATTTCTTAACACTACCCACAAGGAGTCTACATCTTGTGATCTGATGTCACTTCTTTCTAAAGATTTGATTTCATTTTTTACCAGCGGAAACCTACATGGGCCGAGGAGAATGGCAGCAGTGGGAATCCTTTTTAATTTTGTTCCCCTTTTACACTGCAATCCATCCCACTGACTGAAATGTTGCCCCATCATCTGCCTGTCCTTCCTGCCAGTCCCACTATACACTATGCTTGCTTGTAAACCAACATCCCTATCCTCAGCCCTGTCTCTCCGGTCCCCATCCCCCCCATCCCCCTGCCAGATTAGGTTAAACCCTCCCCAGCAGCTCTTGCAAACCTGCCCACGAGGATATTGGTCCCCTTCGGTTCAGCTGTAACCTGTCCCTTTTGTACAGATCACACCCTCCGCAGAAGAGATCTCAATGATCCAGAAATCTGAAACCCTGCACCAGTTCCTCAGCCATCCATTCATCTGGTGAATTATCCTATTCTTATTCTCACTAGCACGTAGCACAGGCAGCAATCAAGAGATTACTAACCTGGAGGTCCTGTTTTTCAGCTTTCGACCTAGCTCTCTAAAGTTGTTCTATAGGACTGAAACATCGACTGTACCTCTTCCTAGAGATGGCGTTCACCAGCAACTTTGATGTGTGTTGGTTGAGTTTCCAGCATCTGCTGAATTCCTCGTGTTTGCGTCTATAGGACCTCCTCTCTTTTCCTTCTTATATTATTGGAACCAATATGCGCCAAGATGTCTGGCTGCTCACTATTCCTCTTTAGAATGTCATGGACATGATCTGAGATGACCCTGACCCTCGCACCTGGGAGGCAATATACCATCTGGGCCTCTCTGTCACATCCACAGACTCCAGTATCTACTTCTTTAACTATGGAATCTCCCATCACCACTGCATTCCTCTTCTGCCTCCTTCCCTTCCAAGCCACAGCAGCACTCTTCCCCCACCCCCAGCAGTATGCAAAAAACAATCCTGCAAAACAGTCCTGCCAAAGGGTTTCACCCCAAAACGTCAACTGTACTTTTTCTTGGATGGTGCCTGGTGCGCTGAGTTCCTCCAGCATTTTGTGTGTGTTGCAGAACAATATACTTGTTATCGAAGGGTACGGCACAGGGGTACTCTGTATCAGCTACCTCTGTCCCTTCGCTCTCCTGACAGTCACCCATTCACCTGCCTCCTACAACCTAGGGATGAGGTCCTCCCTGTAGAGATGACTGTCTCCTCAGTTTCCCATACGAGCTGTAGGTCATCGAGTTGCAGCTCCATTCTCATTTAAAAAATGGACAAAAGACAGCAAACTGCAAAAACAGAAATAATAACAATAATAAATAAAATTTATCAAAGTACATATATGTCATTATATAGAATTCATGAGCTTTCTTTTCTTTGGGGCAAGAAAATACAGAAACTCAATACAATCAATGAAAGACCACACCCAAGAGGACAGACAAGCAACCAATGTGCAAAGGACAACAAACTCGCAAATACAAAAAGAAAGAAAAAATAAATAATAATAATAAATAATTAAGCAATATTGAGAACAAAGATATAAAGAACAAAAGGATTGCAAGGGACAAAATTGGCCCTCTGGAGGATCAGAATGGTAATCCATGTGTGGAATCAAAGGAGATGGGGAGATCTTAAAGGAATTTTTTGCATCTGTATGTATTCAGGAGATGGACACAGAGTATATAGAACGCTATAGTATTATAGGATATGGAGTTAGACCCTATACAGATTACAGAGGAGGAGGTGTTTGCTGTCTTGAGGCAAATTAGTGTGAATAAGTCACCAGGGCCTGACAAGCTGTTCTTTCAGACCCTGTGGGAGGCAAGTGCAGAAATTGCATGGACCTTAGCAGAGATACAGAGAAAAATAAACCTGTAAATTCTAGGTCGGTGAGCCTGACATCAGTAAAGGGAAAGTTATTGGAAGATATTCTAAGGGACTGGATATATAACTATTTAGATAGATATGGACTGATTAAGGATAGTCAACATGGCTTTGTGCATGGTAGGTCATATCTAACCAATCTTGAGGAGATTTTCAAGGAAGTTACCAGGAACATGGATGAAGGCAAGGCAGTGGATTTTGTCTACATGGATTTCAGCAAATCATTTAATAAAGTCCTGCATTGGAGGTTGGTCAAAAAGCTTCAGTCGGTTGGCATTCGGGATGAGGTAGTAAATTGGATTAGACATTGGCTTTGTGGGAGAAGCCAGAGAGTGGTCATAGAGGGTTGCCTCTGACTGGAGGCCTGCAACTAGCGGTGTACCACAGGGAATGGAGCTGGATTTGTTGTTGTTTGTCATCTATATCAATGATCTGAATGATAATGTGGTTAACTGAATCAGCAAATCTGTGGATGACACGAAGATTGGGGGTGTAGTGGACAGGGAGGAAGACTATCAGAGCTTGCAGCAGGATCGAGACCAGATGGAAAAATGGACTGAAAATGGCAGATGGAATTTAATGCAGACAAGTGCAAGGTGCCAGTTGCAGTAGGTCTTATACAGTGAATGGTAGGTCACTGAGGAATGTGGTGGAACAAAGGGATCTGGGAATACAGGTCCATAATTCTTTGAAAGTGATGTCACAGGTAGACAGGGTCACAAAGAAAGCTTTTGGCACATTGGCCTTCGTAAATCAATGTATTGAGTGTACGAGATGGGATGTTATGTTGAAGTTGTATAAGGCGTTGGTGAGGCTCTAATTTGGAGTATTATGCACACCGACCTACAGGAAAGATGTAAGTAAGGTTGAAAGCGTACAAAGAACATTTACAAGGATGTTGCCAGGACTGGAGGGCCTGAGTTATAAGGAAAGATTGAATAGGTTAGAACTTTATTCCTTGGAATGTAGAAGATTGAGGGGAGATTTGATAAAGGTATACAAAATTATGAGGGGTATAAACAGGGTAAACGCAAGCAGGCTTTTTCCACTGAGATTGGGTGGGACTGCTAGAGGTCATGGATTAAGGCTGAAAGGTGAAAAGTTTAAGGGGAACATGAGAGGGTTGTGAGCGTGTGGAGTGACCTGCCAGTGCAAGTGGTGCTTGCGAGCTCGATTTCAATGCTTAAGAGAGATTTGGATAGGTACATGGGTGGTAGGGGTATGGAGGACCATGGTCCCAGTGTAGGGCAATGGGAGTAGGCAGTTTAAATGGTTCAGCACAGACTAGATGGGCTGAAGGGTCTGTTTCTGAGCTGTACATCTCTACGATACAACATAAAATGAAGAGTCTCTGAAAGTGAGTGCATAAGTTATGTGAACAGTACAGTGATCGGGTGAGTGAAGTTATCCATACTGGTTCAAAAGCCCAATGGTTCAGAGGTGATAAATGTTCCTGAACCTGGTGGTGTGAGTCGAGGTTCTTGTACCTTTTCCATGATGGCAGCAGTGAGAGGAGTGCGTGTCCTGGGTGGTGCGATCCTTGATGATGGTTGCTGCTTTCCTGTGACAACTCTCCCTGCCAATGTGCTTAATGGTATGGAGGGCAGGGCTTTTACCCGTGATAGACTGGACCACATCCACAACTTCTTTTATAGGCTTTTCTGTTCAAGGCCATTGATGTTCCCATACCAGGCCATGATGCAACCGGTCAATATGCTCTCCACCACACATCTGTGGTGGCCAGTGCTATCATGTTTGCTGTTGTGTGCTGGGGCAGCAGGCTGAGGGTAGCAGACACCAACAGAATCAATAAACTCATTCGTAAGGCCAGTGATGTTGTGGGGATGGAACTGGACTCTCTGACGGTGGTGTCTGAAAAGAGGATGCTGTCCAAGTTGCATGCCATCTTGGTCAATGTCTCCCATCCACTACATAATGTACTGGGTGGGCACAGGAGTACATTTAGCCAGGGACTCATTCCACCGAGATGCAGCACAGAACATCATAGGAAGTCATTCCTGCCTGTGGCCATCAACCTTTACAATTCCTCCCTTGGAGGGTCAGACACCCTGAGCCAATAGGCTGGTCCTGGACTTATTTCATAATTTACATATTACTATTTAACTATTTATGGTTCTATTACTATTTATTATCTATGGAACAACTGTAACGAAAACCAATTTCCCACAGGATCAATAAAGTATGACTATGACTATCTATAAAAGTTTGTCAACGTTTTAGATAAGACACGCCATCTCACCAACTTTTAATAAAGTAGAGGCACTGCGGTGCTTTCTTTGTGACGGCACTTCCAAGCTGGACCCAAGACAAATCCTCTGAAATGATTACACTGAGGAATTTAAAAATGCTGACCCTCTCCACCTCTGATCCCCTGATGAGGCCTGGCTCATGGACCTCTGGTTTCCTCCTCCTGAAGTCAATAATCAGCTCCTTGGTTTTGCTGACGTTGGGAGTGTGATTGTTGTTATGACACCACTCAGCCAGATTTTCAGTTTCCCTCTTATATGCTGGTTCATCACCACCTTTGATACAGCCCACAGCAATGGTGTCATCGGCAAACTTAAATATGCCATTGGAGCCATGCTTAGACTCACAGTCATAAATATGAAGTGGGTAGAGCAAGGAGCTAAGCACACAGCCTCGTGGTGCATCTGTGCTGGTGGTGATTGTGGAGGAGGTGGTGCGAACCTGAACTGACTGGGATCTACAAGTGAGGAAATCAAGGATCTGGTTGCAGAAGGAGATATTGAAGACTAGGTCTAGAAGCTTATTGATTAGATTTGAAGGGATGGTAGTACTGAATGCCAAGCTGTAGTTGATAAAGAGCATTGTCTCTGTCCAGATGTTCCAGGATTGAGTGAAGAGCCAATGAAATAGTATCTGCTATGGACCTGTTGCTTTGGTAGGCAAATTGGGAATAGATCCAAGTCACTTCTCAGTCAGGAGTTGATATGTTTCATTGCCAACCTCTCAAAACACCTCATCATTGTGGATGTAGGTGCTACTGGACGATAGTCACTGAGGCAGGTTACCATGTTCTTCTTGAGCACCGGTATAATTGAAGCAGATGGGTACCTCAGTCTGCCAATGCGAGAGGTTAAAAAATGAGGGAACACTAACCAGTTGATGAACACAGCTTGTTAGTACTCAGCCAGGTATCCTTTGCTTTCTGTGGCTTCACCCTCCTGAGGTTGCTGTCAGGTCAGCTTCAGAGATTGAAGTCACAGGGTCAGCGGGGGCTATGGGAGTTCATGAATATGTCTCCATGATTGATAGTGAAAGTGAGCATAGAACTTGGTTTCAATAATGGTGATAGTGTCCAAGCCCTGCCACAACTCTCGAGCATCGTCCAGTGAGTCAAGTTTGGTCCAGAATTGCCACTTCACGCATGAGATGGCTGTCCAATAACAAGTGAAATAAGTATTGAGAACACGAGTTAGAGTCCTTAAAAGTAAGTCCATCAGTTCAGTTTTGGGGTGAGTGAGGTTATCTCCTCTAGTTCAAGAGCCTAGTGGTTGAGGGGCAATGACTGTTTCTGAAACTGGTGGCGTGGGACTTGAAGCTTCTGTACCTCCCTCCAGATGGCAGAAGCAAGAAGAGAGCACCTATGACCGTTCAGACTCCAGGACAAAAGTTGCTATAATGAATTAATGGTTGCATTATTGTGGAATTCCAGGGTCAGGAACTACCTAGAACAAAAGCTCCAACTGTGAGGAAAGATAACAAGTGAACTTGGAAGATGCTTCAGCAGACAAAGTCACAAGATCTGAACTCAAATGCCCTACAACAGTCAGGGATACATAAAACTTGCAATAGGAAGTTCCTATTACTTTATACTTTATTGTCACCAAACAACTGATACTAGAACGTACAATCATCACAGCGATGTTTGATTCTGCGCTTCCCGCTCATTAAGTCACTGAATGACGATAAAAGATGCACCTGGATGCACTTGTCCTCCTTACCTGGTCTGTTTGACCAAGCTCCAAAGACATTATCTATATATATCATATGATATAAACATATCAACTTTTAATAACCCTCCAAAATGATGTATCAAGTCAATCTTGGACAGCCTTTGCCAATAGTCCATTCATAGCATGAATCAAAAGTAAATAGTACTGATCTTAGTGACAGGATTGTGGATAAGTGGGGAGGAGGGTGGACATGACGTGATAGACTGAAGACACTGGAATCTGGACGAAATGTGTATGAGGGTATGAAAACAAAAGCTCTTAACCATGGTTGTGTTCAGTTGAATCACTGATGCACACACAAGATCAAACCCTGTAAACTATCACTGTAATAATGATTGCAGTGACAATAGGCCCCAAATATGGAAAGGTTAATGGAGACACAAGAAACTGCAGATGCTGGAATCTGGAGCAAAGAGAAATGCTGGGGGAACCGATAGGATCCTATGTGTTTTGGGGGAGGGAGGAGAATGTTGAGGAATTGCCAATGTTTCAGTTTGGGACTTTGCATCATGGATGGGTTTAATTAGCTTTTTGTCTGAAGCAATGATTCTACTTTAATGTTACCAAGTATGGAATTTTGGAATGTAAGTTAGTCAGTTCATTGTGTTAACTCCTTAAAACACTATTTGGTTTGTACTGCAGCCACCAACATGGCCCACTTATTTCCTCACTGTAGTTTTTGTTTTCATCTTCCCCTTTCTGATCAACTTGCTTCTTAAGAGTTGCTGCTGAAACTGCTGAAACTGCTTCCTCCAATCTCAGTCCACAATACTTTGCTGAACAAAAGAATTTGGTCATTTCTGATATTTTCCAATTATTGTAAGTCACCTGCTGGCACAGTCTGTTGACTCTGGTTTTGAATGCCTGTCACCATTTTAGTGTGAAACCTTGCATCAGTCCTGAAATGTAGACACTTCCCCCAAACAGATGCTCCTCGACCTACTGAGTTTCTCCAGCAGGTTGTTTTATGAGAAGTGGTTGATCACCAAGGTCTATGATCAGATCAAGATTGCAAGTGGTTTTTAAACCTTCCATAAATTTACAAGCTAATTTACAGGCAAGTTATACTAGAATAGGAAATAGATTCTGCAAAGATGATGCTACCCCATCCAATAACATTTTGCCTTAGCACAATTAAACAAGAATGATTGCAGGAATGAAAGGGTTACCATATGAGGAACATCTGGCAGCTCTTGGACTGTATTTCCCTGGATTTCAGGAGAATGAGGGGGGATCTCATAGAAACATTCCAAATGTTAAAATGCCTGAACAGATTAGATATGGAAAAGTTATTTCCCATGGTAGGGGATTCTAGGACAAGAGGGCATGACTTCAGGATTGAAGGACGTCCATTTAGAATGGAGATACGGAGAAATTAATTTAGTCAGAAGGTGATAAATCTGTGGAATTTGTTGCCACGAGCAGCTGTGGAGGCCAAATCATTGGGTGCATTTAAGGCAAAGATAGATAGGTTCTTGATTAGCCAGGGCATCAAAGGGTATGGGGAGAAGGCAGTGGAGTGAGGATGACTGGAAGAATTGGATCAACCCGTGATTGAATGGCAGAGCAGACTCGATGGGCCAGATGGCCTACTTCTGCTCCTATATCTTACAGTCTTAAACCAAAAGAAAAATAACTAAGTGAAACAACTAAAATATCTTTAATGAGGAAAAGAACTGGTTTAATTTACAGGCTTCTTTTCTACACTGTTACTTATTAAATGATACCTTGATGCCAAATAGAATTAAGAGGGCAGAATCAGATTTAGCCACTGAGGAAGTTCTACAGAACCCAACTCAAATTCTTAAATTTGAGCCAACTGACCCAGTTAAGGCAAATATTTGGTCAGAGGCTTCAGCTGGAACAGCAACTCTTCTGCTCAGAGGCTGATTGACTGGATACAAATTTCAAACAAAAGCTCACATGGTTTAAAACAAGCAAGCCTTTATTTTTCTGCTTGTCATTCGCAACTCAAAAGATTTTTAAAATACTGAAATTAAACATTGAATGGAACTTAAAAACGCAAATAACAGCAATTCTGCAGATGCTGGAAATTCAAGCAACACACATAAAAGTTGCTGGTGATCAGGCCAGGCAGCATCTCTAGGAAGAGGTGCAGTCGACGGTTCAGGCCGAGACCCTGCGTCAGGTGCGTCCCGATGTGGCCTTTTATATATTGGCGAGACCCGACACTGACTGGGAGACCACTTTGCTGAACACCTACGCTCTGTCCGCCAGAGAAAGCAGGATCTCTCAGTGGCCACACATCTTAATTCCACATCCCGTTCCCATTCTGACATGTCTATCCACGGCCTCCTCTACTGTAAAGATGAAGCCACAGTCAGGTTGGAGGAACAACACCTTATATTCCATCTGGGTAGCCTCCAACCTGATGGCATGAACATCGACTTCTCTAACTTCCGCTAAGGCCCCACCTCCCCCTCGTACCCCATCTGTTACTTATTTTTATACACACATTCTTTCTCTCACTCTCCTTTTTCTCCCTCTGTCCCTCTGAATAATACCTCTTGCCCATCCTCTGGGTCCCCCCCTCCCTTGTCTTTCTTCCCGGACCTCCTGTCCCATGATCCTCTCGTATCCCCTTTTGCCTGTCACCTGTCCAGCTCTTGGCTCTATCCCTTCCCCCTCCTGTCTTCTCCTATCATTTTGGATCTCCCCCTCCCCCTCCCACTTTCAAATCCCTTACTCATTCTTCCTTCAGTCAGTCCTGACGAAGGGTCTCGGCCTGAAACGTCGACTGTACCTCTTCCTAGAGATGCTGCCTGGCCTGCTGCGTTCACCAGCAACTTTGATGTGTGTTGATTGAATGGAACTTAATGGCTCAATGCAACTTGATCAATGCATCATGGTTAATACTTCTCAACACTTGGATATTTAAATATCCTGGGAACAGAAAATGACAGGAATACATCTGGACTGCTTTCATAAGGTTCCTCTGTAACAATCTTGAACTCACAAACCACGGAAAGATCAGGAAAAAGAATGCAGCTGCAATTCTTTAGCACTCTTTAGGTGTGAAGCACAGGAATTATCCACACTAGACCGGATAAATCCGTAACCAAAGCCTTTTCCATCCACGCTGAAACGGCATTTTCCTCCCCCGAAAACAGAGATTTTCAGAGACGCTCTCCAGAGTGTTTAAATCTGAAAACACCGGTTGGGCGTTGTAGTGTGTGTGGGGTGACCGGCTAATTTTAAAACTGCTGTCATGACGTGCCGGAACAAATGGTGGCGGAGGCGCGGCATTTTGTTGTTTTCTTGAACGCAAACTCCAACACAACAACAATATCTGACAATAGATGTGTCACAGTCTAATGTAACATTGTATGGAAATACAAGATAACACTGATGCAGACATGTTTTATACAATTAACAAGGTGCTTTATTAATGTATTGCTTGTGCAAACATTCAATAGATGCAATTGTCACTTTTGTCCAGTAACTCGTTTTATTGCACATGTTAAATACAGCAAAATAATACAAAGACATGGCAAAAGTAAAGGCAAACAAATGAGGTTAACAGCAAATTTTACTTTTGCCCAGTAACAAACCTTATTGCATTTAGTTGTAGCTGTCGTCCCTTTCATCGGTGAAGAGACTATGGCTGTAGAAAATGTTTCTGGACAAACGCGCACCAAGTCTTTCATTTGGCAATTTCCTTTTAAGTTTTTCTTGTCTGTAACTGGACAAACGCACACCAAGTATACCATTTCCTCTTCGCTTGTTTTCTGTGTGTCCTGCGCATGCCCAGTAGGAGGAGATTCGGCCAAATACCCGTTTTAATGTCGACGAAGGTATTTTTAAAAACGCCTAGTGTGGACGCCTGTTGTTTTTACGCGAAACCGGCGTTTTCAAAATTATCCGGTCTCGTGTGGACGTGGATGCTTTACTCCCAAACCAGATCAGAGACCAATTTTGGACCGACAACAGAGCTGTAACTTTTAAACTGGCACGGGATACTTGAACTGCAAAAAGTAGACTCAGTAACCTGTGATCAGCCTTTCTCTTGTCATTTGGTGCGAAAGTGAGATTAGACTCTCCCTCAAAAACAACTACAGACCATCTCTGGGTTATGAACACCTCACATATGAACTAGAGAAACACTTACAAAATGCTAGAGGAACTGAACGTGTTAGGCAGATTCTGGGGAGGGGAACAAACAGTTGATGTTTTAGGCAGTGGCGCTTCGTCTGGACTGGAAAGGTGGGAGGAAATGTCAGAATAAAGTGTTCGGGGGCCTCAGCCTATTACTGTTTATTCACCATAGATGCTGAATTCTTCCAGCATGTGTGATGTGTTGTGTTAGATTTTCAGCATCAGCAGAATCTCTAATGTTTACATAAGAACCAGCTCCTCCAATGTTGAAAAGTTCAACACAACCTTGGTCTTACAAGTAACAGAACTAATTTTCTCTCTAGTTTTAGAGACTTTTTAAAAAATCAGTCTTGTATTTCTGATGCTATTCAATACTGTGGAGGCATGATTATCACGGAGTAATTTTTGTCTAAATTTTTTTGACTTGTTAAGCTAATTTTGTCAAGCATGTCTAGACAAAATCAGAACCAATTTATTCTCCAGGGCTATCCTGTAGAAAGAAACTCCCAGGAAGATTCCCACCAGTAATCTCATATCAGAATCTTTTTCCATCAATGTTTCTACTGCTGAGTGCATAGCCAGCAAAGGCCATTGGTCAGGAGCTTCATCTGCTATTCTACCAGAGAACTGGGCACTGTGGTTCCAATGCTAATAACAGGGTTACCTTGGGCTACAGCCAGGGAGGGATGAGGCAAATCTCATTGGATGTCTGACAGCTTCCTGTCTATTATTCAAGCCAAGGAAAATATTGGCACAAGAGTAACCAATAACAGGGAATTAAAACCAGTTACATTATCACAAGGAAGAGTGTTAAAAAAAACATTTTGAAACTGTAGCAGGTTTTTCTTCAAAGGAGTAGTTGCAGAACAAAGCATACAGGGGTTTAATTCCTGCCATTGTCTGTTAGGACTTTGTACCGTGACCATGTTCCTTTCCTCTCAGTGCTCTGGTTTCCTCCCACATTCCAAAGACTACGGTTAGGGTTAGTAACTTGTGGACATTGCGTTGGCGCTGGAAGGGTGGTGACACTAGTAGCTGCCCAATACCATCCTCATTGCTTTGATGTACAGGTGATAAATAAGGCTAATCTTTCTCTTTGATGTGCTGTCTCAAAATGAGAAACTACCGAATTCTGATCTTTACACAATTGCGGAGATGCTAGAGGATAACAGGCTGGAGATATGTCTCTGCCTTCCCTCTGTTAGCCTGTTGCCCTTGGGCAAAGTGTAGCATCTGCTTAGCTCCCTCCCCTCCACCACCAATCAGGGCCATGTGAAGCCACGGGAGCAGCTGGTGCACATCACAACTCCTGGTATGCAACTACTAACACCAGGCAATCTCTGAAGAGTATTGATAATTGCTGGGGTCACCCGTCTTGTAAAGACACTGCCCAGAAGGTGCCAATGGCAACACCACTTCTGTAGAAAAATTTGCCAAGAACAATTAGAGTCATAGAAAGACCATGATCGCCCATGTCATACAATGCCGCACATAACGAGCAAACGAGAGGACAGCAAGGCCCTTAATAAGGGCAGACTAATAATACTCAGACCCTGCATCTCAAGCATTTAATGGGAAACAACTTTTTAAAATGGTAAATGTGTCCTGCTGATAGATTTGTAGGAGGAAAGATGGAGGAGAACCAATGGAGTACTTTTTGGGATATGCCCTAAAGAACAGGCTCTCTCACACTGCCGTCAGATTTCTTAAAACAATGAACCAACCCATGAACACTACCCCATTATTTTGCACTACTTCATTTAGTATTTATTTCTTACGATAATTTATAGTACGTCTTGTGTATTGCACTGCACTGCTACCACAAAACAACAACTTTCACAACACGTCAGTGATAATTCAGCCTGGTTCTGAGCCTCTCCATCAAGCCTGACTCCTGTCCATGCACGTGGATCATAACCAGAGATTCCTGATCATCTCCATTCCCTATAATACTCCACAAACGATCGAGAGCCCAAGTGTAACTCCAATGAATAGACCCCACAGCACAGTGACCTGTGTCTGGAGCATTTCCTCAAATTATGGCAGATGCAGTGAAGACTCCAGAGAAAGCAAGTGATCACACAAATACACACACATATACTTTCAATCTTACTAGCTGATTCTTCTGTATGCACCAAATTTGTCTTCTCAACAAGCAGGTCTATCATACCAGAGGTTTACAGTACAAGGATGTGCTGTAACCCAGTACTTGCTCAGAGATATCGGTATCAAATCCCGGGATCGTTGAACAATACTGGATTGACCCCTGAACTCGGAACCCAATGGGATCCATCAGGATCAGAACCTGCTGCATGTGGGATGTAGCCTCTGGGAACATCTCTCTGCAGTTCGGAAAACCGGGCCTGGAGTACTGGAGGTAGCTAGAGGACTCAGTTAATGTGACTGGAAAGTGCAGGTCTTGGCTTGTGAAGGCAATGAGCAGCTCCGGGGTGGGGGTGGAAAATACATTCAATTGTGCAAATTAACACTGCTTAGGGATGAGGGTTCAAGATTAGAAACAGAAGAACACCAAAGCAGGCTTTGTATGCAAAGGAAACCTCAGTATAGCAGTCCTTAGCACTAGAGGGACTCAGCACGTTAGGCACATCGATGGAGGGGAATGTCCACTTCCCTCCATCCATACTACCTGACCTGCTAAGTTCCTCTAGTGACTTGCATTGTGTCAGATTCCAGCATCTGAGTTCTCACGTCTCCACTCTGGAATCTTTTAGTTGTGTCCCACGTGGCAAGAGAAAATGGCCTCTGCAGTTTTTAAAAAAGGTTCTCCCAGCAACTCTGAAAATCGTATGCAAACTTGTCAAACAGAAATGAAGGGTCTCAGCCCGAAACGTCGACTGTACCTCTTCCTATAGATGCTGCCTGGCCTGCTGCGTTCACCAGCAATTTTTATGTGCTTTGCTTAAACAGAAACATTCTTCCCAATGACAAGGTTCGGTCTGGGTGAATGAGAGACTGCGGTGAATTTAAAAGACTGGATTATCAGTTAGTCAGATTCATACAAGCGTCTCACCATACAGACAATTTCAGGTGGTGCTGTCCAACTTTAGTACCCAATATATCTGGAACAGAGGTGTGAATGATTGCACAGCTGGAACACAACAAGCAGGATGAACTCTTGCGGAGAAACAAGGAGTAGACAAAAATATGGAGCATCTAGCCTCGATATGACCTGGAATCACTTTCATTCACAGCAAAGTTTTGGCAGCAGGAATACCTCTTAAGAAAGTGCTAGGTGGAGGAAATAAGGTTTGAAGACTTTTATATGATAGATAGGCATATTTCCCGTAGATCAAGAGACTGCAGGTACTGGAAATCTGGAGCAACACACAAAGCACTGGAGGAAGGCAGTTTCTATGCAGGGAATTGGACAGTCAACAAGGACATCCTAACTCAGGGTCTCAACCCAAAATGTCAGCTTTCTTCTCTTCAAGGACACCACAGAGCTTCTTCAGTACCTTTGCGGGATATTTCCTGTTTTGCCACCAGTTGTCAACATTGGGTAGGTATGGCCCAGGTCAAGTATAGTCGGATCTGAAGTTCTGACCCAATGACTGGCCTCTGTTGCCAACCTTGTCCCTGTGCTGCTGCAGAACAACTGAACTCAACGAGAATTTGAGAAAAACTAGATGCTTGAAGTTCATGTCCAATAAGCCTTCAGCAAGTCTGCTTATTCTCATTCCACAGAGAGCTGGAAATTTATAATTTGCGTAGACCTTAACAAAACAATAGGTGAGATCCATCACAGTTTGTCTTCCCAGTTTCACATACAAAGTACTATTAAATTCTGAAATATCATTTAACAAAGGACACAAATATAACAATACTAAACTTTTTATGCAACCAATTTTACAAAAGGTTGGCTCCAAAATCAATCAGGGAATTCTATTTGGATAAAATTCACAGCACAATAACGGATCATAAACATAGCAGATCTTATGACTTTGTATGTGTAAGCTATTAAAATATTTCCTACACTTCAAATACAATGTGTGGTCCTCTAGTGAATCAAAGGCCAAGTAACAAAATATTGGTTAGGCACATGTGTAATTAACTATTAGTCAATATTTGCTACATAATCGACATCTGGAGTTCAGATAAACAAAATATATTGGTCCACTGCAAGTTTCCACATCCTGAGCTGAAGTATGAGTCAGTAGAGTTAGGTGAAATCTGGCAGATGTGGACGGATAATTGTAGACAGATTGGGAATGGTGGCTTACACAGCCTTTACGTCCCGCAGGCCCTCTTGATATGTGTTCTGTCTCAGTGATTTTATTGCCTGAAGCCGTTTACCATGGAGGCTGAACTGAGACCAGGCTAGAAGCTGCAGCACACCACACGTTATAGGGATGAAGACCAACAGGTAGAAGCAGCCCTGGCGGATAGCCTTCAGCCAGACTGCATTGGGTTCCACTATTGGCTTTGTGCTCACAATGTCACGTAGTGCATCGTGCTGAAAAATGTCATAGCCTGAAGAAAAAAAAACACAGATCATAAGGCTAGAAGTTTGATAGAAAAGTGATACAAAAAGAAATACTCTTCCAATTATCACCTTCCAGCTTCTGGGCTGTGAGCTGACAGAGTGCAGCAGCAAACTGGAGACATGACAGACTGCAATCAGAAGCAACATTCAGAGCAATGGAGGAACTCAGCAGATCAGACAGCATTTGTGTAGGAACTCTGAGAACCTTAGCTCCATCCACCACAAAAGGCGGGATTTCCTGGTGGCCTTCCATTTCAATTTGACTTTCATTGTGGCGTCCTCTACTGCCACGAGGAGGCCACACTCAGGTTGGAGGAGCAAAACCTCATTCCATCTGGGTAGCCTCCAACCTGATGATATGAACATCGATTTCTCAAACTTCCTGTAGTTTCTCCTCCTCCCTTCATTTTTCATTCCCCATTCTTGGTTACCCTCTCACCCCTTCTCAATTCTCATCTCTCCTCCTTCCCTTTCTTCCATGCTCCACTCTCCTCTCCTATCAGATTCCTTCTTCAGCCTTCTACCTTTTCCACCTATTACCTGCCAGCTTATACTCCCCGCACCACCTTATTCTGCTTTCTGCCCCTATCTTTCCAGTCCTGATGAAGAGCCTTGGCCAGAAAAGTCAACTCTTTATTCCCCTCCATAGGTGCTGCCTGACCTGCTGTATCCCTCCAGCATTTTGTGCGTTGCTCAAGATTTCCAACAGCAATAGATTCATAGTCAGCCCAGCTAAGTTTACTAATTCAAGAGAGGTAACCATGGGCAGGCTAATATCAGTGACAGATTCCAGCCTGTGATGAGTGTTATATGTCACATGTACTTCAAAACAGAGAAATGTCTCATTTGTATCACTCTGAAGATGAGCTGGGGCAGCCAACAACTGTCACCATGCTCCTGCCACTAATATTACCGGCCCTAACCTGTACATCCTTGGAATGTGGGAGGAAACTGGAGCACCTGGAGGAAACAGTCACAGGGAGAACATACAAACTCCTGACAGACAGTGGTGGGAACTTACCCCCAGCTGGTGATTGCTGGTGCCGTAAAGCATTAGGCTAACCGCTAGGATACCATGCCAACCAGGGTATGTGTTATTCATGATATCATCTCTCTCCTCTGGGAATAGAACACAGAGAACACCAGCCCATATTTTGGGTTGAGACCCTTCTGCATTGATGCAATCTGTCCATTTCCCTCCACAGATGCTGACTGACACACTGAGTTTCTCCAACACCTTGATTTTTGTAAGTAGAAGAGCTGAATTATTAAAAGATTTGCAGCTGTTAAGGACCAAGAAGTTAATTGGATTACACAATAATTCAGGATAGTTCAGCTACCTGTATAAACATACAAAAGCCAAGTGCCAATTAGTGGGGCAAATGTCTGTCCGGGTTTCGTCACCAAGGCAACCATCCCAAACAGCAGAGCTGAAGCTGCCTGCTTCCTCTTGTTCATCACAAAATCTTCATCCACTAGATCCGAGATGACCAGGTTCAGAAGCTTGCACGTCCCCTCTGTGAACACTCGGTTACTGAAAAACAAGAAAAGAATGCTGGAGAGATTTAAAAAGTTAGCAATAAGAGAATCAATAAAATCTATCAGGAATTTATATTGTTGAATGACATTTATGGAAGTAATATAAATATGTAATCAAAGAGATGGATACGAAATTCAGCTTGAAAGATGAGGTACAGTGCACCTATTCCACACTGAAGCCTGTAATAATCAGGTTAAACTTTCCAGAATCAAATGGACAAACTTGCATTTCTACACCTCTCCCCTTATAGAAGTACAATTCTTTCACACAATGAGGCAATTAAAGTTATTTGGTCTTTAAGCACTTTGGGTTATTAAAAGATTGAGAAAAGTGCTAGCCTGCTGTATCGTTATCTTATGAAACAGAGTACAAGGTGGCAGCATCCATCATTAAGGAACTTCAGTGCCCCTGACATGCCTTCTTGTTAGGGTGGTTGGTACAGAATCCTGAAGACGTACACTTAACATTTTAGACACAGCTTCTTCCCCTCCATCAGATTTCTGAATGGCCCATGAACACAACCTCGCTACTTAAAAAAAATTCTTATTGTAACTTAGTAAATTTTTACACGCTGCTGCTACTACAAAACAACAAATTTCAGTGTTTGCCAGTGATAATAAACCTGATTCTGATTCAGCATAAACTGAAATGGATGCAAACACCCCACTTTTGTCTTTTATATCCACATGGAACTTTTCATGGGAAAGTGCACAATATGGTGGCATGGTAGTGTAGTGGTTAGCGCAATGCTTTACAGTACAGGCAACCCAGGTACAATTCCCACTGCTATCTGTAAGGAGTGTGTATGTTCTCCTCATGATCACATGGGCTTCCTCTGGGTGCTCTGGTTTCCCAATACATTCTGCTTGGTAGGTTAACTGATCACTGTCAATTGCCCTGTGAGTAAATTGGAGGCTGCGGGTGGTGAGGCTCAAAGGGCCGGAAGGGCCTATTCCACGCTGTATCTCAATAAATTAAATAACTATCTTGGAACTCAGAAGGATGAGGGGGAAATTTCATTGAAACCTTTAGAATGTTGAAAGGCCTAGACAGAGTAGATGTGGAAAGGATGTTTCCCATGGTAGGAGAGTCTAGGACAAGAGGGCACAGCCTCAGGATCGAGGGGCATCCATTTAAAACAGATGTGGAGAAATTTCTTTTGCCAAAGGGTGGTGAATTTGTTGCCACATGCAGCTGTGGAGGCCAGGTCATTGGTGTATTGAAGGCAGAGATTGATAGGGTTTTGCTTGGGTATGGCATCACAGGTACAGGGAGAAGGCCGGGAACTGGAGTTGAGGAGAAAAAAAAAAGGATCAGCCATGATTGAATGGCAGAGCAGACTCAATGGACCAAATGGCCTAATTCTGCTCCTATGTCTTATGGTCTTATGATTGCTCATCTCAGTCATTCACTACCTTTCACTGTGCATTATCAGCACCACATAACCTTGATCAGACCCGTTAGGTATGAGATCATTTAAATGTCTAGTGGGATGCTGCTTGCATTGTTTGGCATGCACACCATCTTGTGATGGGGTTCCAACACCTCATTTCCCATTGGTCTTGGCTCTACTTCCTGCAGTGTTCTGCACAGGGGAGGGAAAGTTACAGATTGTGGTGCTGTACCATTCAACCTCTATCAATGTCCTTCACACCTTGATGAGAGGTTTTGTGTGAGATGTTTACCAATTTACCACAATGCCACTTGCATTCTACACTATGGAGGACGTTGTTCTCTTGAGAACCTTGGGCTGATTTACCGTTTGCTACCACTGACATACAACAGGTTGACCAGCAACAAAACCAACCACCTTATTCCATACTACTACTCCCATTATCTATGACAGGTTCAAGACTCCACCGCCTCGGTCTGAGCTGCCTCTATCATGTTGACGTTCGGGAGATTCGTATTGCCACCCAGGGTATAGTTTGTACCCTTACCACCCACTGTGCTTTCTCTGTGTTGTATTGTTCATGGATAAACTGACCAAAGTAATTAAGAACAAAGGTTGAATTGTCCTGCCGAAGGAAAAATATCAGGAAATTATTTTTTAGTCAGCAACAAAAGAACAATGACCCAATATTTAGACTTACTGCACCCACTTAGGTGAATGGGAGTCAGAAACAATAAATATTCACCATCTAAATGAATGCTGTTTGCCGGTGGCTACAGTAATCAGGGAACGATCAACAGACTAAATGAGTCTTCGCTGAGTAACAAATTCACTTTATAAAGCAGGGTTTTTTTGTTTCAAGAGCAAGCACTGAGCAGAATTGGCTGCAAACTCCAGAAACAATTTCTTTCAGTTTTTGAGAAAAGAACTTTGTATCACTTTTTTCATTTATATTATCAGAATCTTCTTTCATATTGTAATCTTTTAGATAGCCCTACAAGTTTAGGTCTGTACTTTTTCCTAGGTTGGAGCAAGCTACAGATTATAAAAATACTCGAGGGATATTAAGTCAGAGTTACCCTTGCTGACCATGGACAATGCATCCCAGCTCTCTACGTGATACGAAAGCCAGAGCAGTGTGATATGGAGAGCAAGTTCTCGCCCGTGCAGCAGACTCAACCTCTCCATGCTGCCTACGATCCAAAAGAATGGCAGAGCACGACAGTTTGGCACCAGCTGCGTCACAGGAATCGCCAGGTCAGCACTGAACTGCCTTAGGGACTTCCAGCTCTGGATTTCTCCCTCGGGCTTTACTCCCAAAGCCTTCCCCAAGAGTGGGTATAGCTGCAAGGCAGCGGAGGTTTGAGATCAGTGTTTCTTAGATGAGCTGCCAACTATGGCTGATGAGCCCATCGGCCCGAAGCAACCGGTTTTAAGGTGCCAGTAACCCGCCTTTGCCCCTTCCCCCGTCAGCAGGAACTGTTCTGCCTTGCTTAGTAGCTAAGCCACACGTGAATTCCAGGAGCTGGACTTGGTTGTCAGAGGCTATCTGAGATGCTCACCATTGGGAGCACTTAATAGGTAGTGGGAGCAAATCCCCATTACCACCCCCGGCTATTACAACCCTACAGAACCATAGAGTTACTGTGCAGTAAAAGGCCCTTCAGTCCATCTCACATATACTGAGCAAGCTGTTTACCTCAGGTAATCTTTTCTAGTTTAGCCCATATCCCACTAAGCCATGTACCTTCCTCTATTAGCACTTTTTATACACCCACTATCTGGGAAGAAGTTGTCTCTCAGATCACTTAAATCATCCCCTCTCACTTTAAACTTATTCTATTATCCTGGGAAAAGAGCAGTCACCCCCCATCCTCAAATGATTTCATATTCTTCTATTGTTCTATTTTAAAGAACCTACGGCAGAGTAATTCTTCTGAAGATTTAAAATAATCAAAATTAGATGAATTTTATTTAAATTAATGGACTGAATTGTGATCTGAGGTACACTGTTTAACGAGAAGCAAATCCAGAGGTCAATGGGACATGTGTGAACAACAACATCAGAAGGGTTAGTGGTGGAAAACCAGCGAACAAAATTAATTGGAGAGGTCTTTCATGAAGCTGGCACAGGCACAGGAATCTAAATGACCTACTCCTCTACACAGCTTTGACCCATTAATTTGATACTAGTTTTGCTCAAATGGCAAGATGTTTACAATGTAAGAGTCACAATACCAAATCAGCTGCTTTTTAACATCTGTTCCAGTTAATTACTGGATTTGAATGTTTTCTTTATGCTCCTCTTTGGCATCAGTTCTCAGTAAATTACTAGTTTCCAATTTTCTCTAAAATTTATCATCTGAGCCTGGAGGAGAGATTTTGTACTATTAAGTAAAATGGATCACAAAGAAAAGTTCATCAACCTATTCCTCTGATGCAAGATTGAAGGACCCCCTGTATAATTACACTGCTTTATCCTCCAACGCTGAATCATGGTTGCAGGATTATATTAATAGCATCGTTATATTTAGTAGTATTGCGATAATATTTGATCAAAGCTGGAGTTTTATTATGTCTTTTGTTTTAAAAGTAAAATTGTTGCCAAGTTGTGGAGATGGAAGGGAAATGGCTCACAGGATTTGGTCCTTAAGAGTAGCACATGATACCCACAGAGAGGAGAACGTGACAGTGTTCAGGGCTTTGCCACGAGTACAAGCTCATGGGTTTGCAAACCACTGCTGCAGTTAACTTAATGCTTGTGTCAGACTCTCTTTTCCCAGAAATAAAGAGACAAGCTGAGAATTGGAGGAAATTAGAGAGAAGCAACGATTATAGATGAAAAATTGCACTTGCAAATATGTGCTTTCAAGTCCTGTGGTAAAGTGAAGCCTAAAATGTTTAATCAAGATGTGTAGCTACATTAATTGTAAAAAGTGTTCAAAGATGGAAAGACAAGATAAAGATCCATCTGAGGTTAAAAGCCACCATAAAAAACACTCTTGGCAGTGTGGAGGATCAGAGGGATCTTGGGGTCCGTGTCCATTGGACACTCAAAGCTGCTGCACAGGTTGACAGTGTTGTTAAGGCGGCGTATGGTGTGCTGACATTCATCAACTGTGGGACTGAGTTCAAGAGCCGTGAGGTAATGTTGCAGCTATATAAGACCTTGGTTAGACCCCACTTGGAGTACTGTGTTCATTTCTGGTCACCTCACTACAGGAAGGATGTGGATACTATACAGAGTGTGCTGAGGAGATTTACAAGGATGTTGCCTGGACTGGAGAGCATGCCTTATGAGAACAGGTTGCGTGAACTTAGCCTTTTCTCCTTGGAGAGATGGGGGATGAGAGATGACCTGATAGAGGTGTATAAGATGATGAGAGGCATTGATCACATGGATAGCCAGAGGCTTTTTCCCGGGGCTGAAACGGCTAACACAAGGAGGCATACTTTGAAGGTGCTTGGAAGTAGGTACAGAGGGGAAGTTGGAGGTAAGTTTTTCCACACAGAGTGGTGGGTGTTTGGAATGCACTGCTGGTGACTGAGGTGGATACAACAGGGTATTTTAACAGCGTCTTAGATAGGTCCATGGAGCTTAGAAAATAGAGGGCTATACAGTAGGGAAACTCTAGACAGTTTCTAGAGTAGGTTACATGGTCGCAATAACATTGTGGGCCAAAGGGTCTGTAATGGGCTGTAGATGCCTATATTCTATAGGTCTGTTCTGTGGGAAGTCCAATTTTGATGGTATCAGAAAGGATCTGAGAAGGTCAGGCTGTTTTCTGGCAAAGGTGTACTTGCTAAGTAGGAGGCCTTCAACGGTGAAATTTTGTGAGTACAAAGCTTGTATTTGCCATTCAGAATAAAAGGCAAAGAAACAGGTTAAGGAAACTTTGGTTTTCAAGAGATATTGAGTCCCTGGTTAAGAAAAATAAAGGTGCATAGCGGGTTTGGGCAGGTAGGATTTTTGCATCTGTACTTACTCAGGAAAGGGACAAAGAATCTATAGAAGTGAAGCAAAGCAGCAGCAAGATCATGAACATATACAAGTTACAGAGGAGGGTGTCTTGAGACAAATTAGAGTGGATATAACCCCAGGATCTGTCAAGGTGTTCCCTTGGACCCTGTGAGAGGCAAGTATAGACATCGCAGGAGACCTTGTAGATGTTTAAATCATCCTTAGCGACAGGAGAGGTACCAGAGGATTGGAAGAAAGCTAAGGTTGTTCCACTGTTTAAGAAAGGCTCTAAAAATAAACTGGGAAATTATAGGCTGGTGAGCCTGACATTAATAGTGGGAAAATTATTGGAAGATATTGCATGAGTATTTGGATAGATATGAACTGATTAGGGATAGTCAGCATGGCTTTATGCATGGCAGGTAGTATTTAACCAATCTTACCGAGTTTTCAAAGTTACCAGGGAAATGGATGATGGCAAGGCGGTGGATGTTGTCTACATGGACTTTAGCAAGGCATTTGACAAGGTCCTGCATAGGAGGTTGGTCAAGAAGGTTCAGGTGCCGGACATTCAAGATGAGATGGTAAATTGGATTAGACAATGGCTTTGGGGGAGAATCAGAGAGTGGTAGTAGATGGTTGCCTCTCTGACAGGAGGTCTGTGAGTACAGAAGTGCTGCAGGGATTGGTGCTGGGTCTGTTGTTGTCTGTCATCTATATGAATGATCTGGATGATAATGTGGTTAACTAGATCAGCAAATCTGGAGATGCCACCAAGATTGGGGATGTATCAGACAGCGAGGAAGACCAGAGTTTGCAGTGGGTTCTGGACCCTCTGGAAAAATGGCAGATGGAAGTTAAAGCAGACAGTGCGAAGTTTTGCACTTTGTTTGGACCAACCACTGCAGGACTTGCATGGTGAGCAGTAGGGCACTGAGAAGTGTGGTAGAACAGAAAGACCTGGGAATACAGGTCCATAAATCATTGAAAGTGGCATCACAGGTAGATACAGTTGTAAAGAAAGCTTTTGGCACATTGGTCTTCATAAACCAAGTGTTGAGAACAGGAAATGGGATGTAATGTTGAAGTTTTATAAGACATTTATGAGGCCTAATTTGGAGTATTGTGTGCCATTTTGGTCACCTACCTACAGGAAAGATGTAAACAAGATTGAAAGAGTCCATACATAGAAAATTTACAAGGATATTACCAGGACTGGCGTACTTGAGATACAAGGAAATAGTGAATAGGTTAGGACTTTATTCGCTGGAATGTAGAAGATTGAGGAGAGATCTAATAGAGGTATACAAAATTGTGAGGGTATAGATAGGGTAAATTAAGCTGGCTTTTTCCACTGAGTGTGGGTGGGACTGCAATTAGAGGTCATGGATTACGGGTGAAAAGTGAAAAGTTTAAGGGGACTATGAGGGGAAACATCTTCACTCAGAGGGTTGTGAGAGTGTGGAATGAGCTGCCTGTGCAAGTGGTGCATGTGAGCCCAATTATTGTATAGGTACATAGATGGCAGGGGAATGGAGGGTGCAGGTCAATGGGAGTAGACAGTTTAAATAGTTTAGCATGGACTGGATGGGCTGATGTGCTGTATTTTTCTATGACTATGAATTAGAAGCAAAGATAAGTGATACTGTGGAGACACCCTGTCAGAGGCTTAGCATAAACAAAAAGAATACAAGTTACTGCCCCTGCAGATGAAACAAAGCTTACTGTAACTCGGCCAAAACGGTACTAACTACACTGGCAAATGCTGTTGAGATCAGAGTTGGTTTTGGTTGGCCTTCTTCCATGGAGGTGCAGAGCAGTGAAACAGCAATCACAATTAAACACTCACAGAACATCCACGAAGCAGGTTGTTACGATTTCTTCCTCACACCTCTGCATTCCAAGAGAACTACCCAATGTAAATCCCACCTTCCAAGACAAGGTCCACTGCCTTGCAACCTGAGTCTTTAACACATGATGGTGAACAGTTTAAGTGTGATGATTTTTTCTGGGACTACCAGGCTTTTTGTTTTGCACCAAGTTCCAGATCCATCTGAGTGAAAAAATCCACATCTTCCTTTTCACCCTCTATTAACTTTTACTTTAAATCCAAGCCTTTCAACTTCAGATAAGGGAAATGACTATTCTCCATTTTGTCTTAGCCCTTCCAATTCATGCATCTTAATCTTTTCTCAGTTTCCTCTGTTCCAAAGAAAACAAACCCACCTTTTCGCATTCCAGCCCAGGTAATATCCGGGCACCTTGTTCTGTTCTGTTAGAGAAGTGAAGGGCTATGGAGTAGGTTTAAAAGTCGGCACAACATTATAGGTTCAAAGCCCTGTACTGTGTAGTTCTACATTATATTGTCAACACAAGGTTGAGTCCCGATGAAGGGTCTCAGTCCGAAATACAGACTCCACAGATGCTGAGTTCCTCCAGTGTTGTGTGTGTTGCTTTGGATTTCCAGAATCTGGTTTATGATTTGTGCACCTTGTCAACAGCGTCTACATTCCAGGAGAGACGTGGTCATCAGAACAATATACTTTATACTTCATTGTCGCCAAGCAATTGATACTAGAACGTACAATCATCACAGCGATATTTGATTCTGCACTTCCTGCTCCTATCCCTAATGCTCAAGCTCAGCTTAGTCAAATTGACAATTTTTATTTTAAACATGAACATTGCTTTGAATTTGATGCTATTGGAATTCATTAGTAAGTGCATTTACGATCTGTGACAGTTGCTGATCGTGGGTTAAAAGGCTTAGAAAATGTTTTCGAAAACTACAAATCATGTGGACATACCTGGCTATGAAGAAACAAAGTAGGTAGATTTGATCTGGACCTGCCAACAACATGATCAGGCTGAGCACCAGTTTCAGAAAGAACAACCATCGAATGACCACATAAACTCCAAATCTGTGGCACAGTGACAGGAAGTAAAGGTTGTTCAAATGTGGAGCAATGTACGAAGCACCTAAGGGAAAAGAAAAAGTAGTTAATTTAATCAAAACTTAATTACATTCTTGGAGAACTCCTGCTTTCTCAAAAATCAGATTATAAATACTGTCACGTTTTCACAAGTTCATATGCAAAAAAACAAACTCGGATGGCAACAATTCAGATGAGTTGATAAAGGGTCTTGGCCATAAACTTTGCCTGTTCATTCCTCTCCACAGATGCTGCCTGACCTGCTGAGTCCCTCCGGCACTTTGAGTGTATTGCTTCAGATGAGTTCACAGAGTACAAACCCTAGTCCACGCCCAGGCATTAAATCTAAAGCGCTTTGGTGCAGTACTGCTGTAACAATCCCAGCTTTCAGGTCAGATGTTAAAGTTAAGGCCATTTATCGACTCCAGTAGATTTTAGAAAATACAATAAACTATTCAAAGAAAAAGGGAAACCGCTCATCACTCAGAGGTTCATTCAATTACCCCAGAGGTTCACATACTTTTTTGAACCCAGACTGTGATTGTTTAAATGGTGTGCTCAGTATTGACGAGACATACAATTGTTTGTGTCTTATTGATTTAGACAGATTGTGCCTATTTTTGTAACTTCAATGAAGATCAGACCACATTTTATGAGTAATTAATGCAAGAGGGTTCATAAACTTTTTCTTGCAACTTGCATACAGGCCATACAAATGACCAATTTACATACAGGCCATATGTACTCCTAGAGCATTTGGAAAACAGGTGGGATGCATTTGCCTACTCAGGCAGGATGGCAGGCATCTTCTGCCGAGTGGGAACTCTGTTCACTGCAATATTATTACACATTGCAGAGAAATACGAATGGTTGAGTTAAACATCCTAGCTTAACTATATGCTGCCCTATGGATTTACTAAAGTATAATGCTGGCTAGCAACATTTGACTTGTGAACAGCTCTCAGGAATGTCGCAATCCTGCAGAGGAACTGTATTGTCCAAGAAAAACTGAGTCTTTCAGCAGTGCCAGGAAAACCTGGTCTTAATATTTCAATTCGTGGAGCTTACCTAGGAGAAAGGAACTTGTGGAGAGTGAGATTTTGTCTGAAAGTAGATACTCCAGAAACAGAGGGAAGAAGTTACTGTTGAAATGGCAATGAAATACCTATTAGGGAAAAAAGCTGCCATTAGTTGGTTTGAAACATTACTTCACCAGCATTTTGTCTAAGACTGAAATATCCAAATTTCAACTGTTCTTATTCTCCTATCTGACATTCTATGACCTTGTTTAAGATGCGTTCTTCTTCACCAAAAATCATACCCAGCCACTATAAAACCAGAACCTCTGGCAGGTTCTGTATTATTCTGTGCCTGCATTTTACTTGTTTTTAACTAATTTCACTAAAGCACACTAAAGTGCTGCATAACATTGTGCATGCAAAACCCAATTATTCAACTGACATTGTGAACAGAATCTCTGCACGATAGCCCATTTCTCCAAAGAAGCTTGCAAGCACTTAATTCTTCCTCCCAATCCACAAGGATAGAGACTTGTGGAGATAATCTCACTGCCTGACTCTAGTGTTATCCCATTTAGTCCTATGCATCCTGATTCACTGACTGAACAGTGTCTCAAATATTCTAAACCAGTATGTTTCCCCCAATTTGGTCAGAAATATGGTAGAATTGATTACTTTGGATATGGTTGGGCATTTTATGCAAAAAGAAACATTCAATGGAAATGAACTGTTTAATTGCTGTGCTGATTGATACCCAAGTCTCTCAAAGCTAATTGACTTTCATTCACATTTATGATACAAATTTAGATTCACACCACTACTAACTGGGATAACCTCTCACCCTAATTTTTGTCTATTAAATGATTCAGCGGAATATTTGTCACTGTGCAATCAAAAGATAAAGCAATTACATGACATTCAGTAACAAACAAAGACCATTTACCTATAACTTTAACCATCTCCATCAATCCTGCAGGCTATCTGCTACTGAAACCTCACACTTGGCTCAACTCACAGACATACCTCACAAATATTTCTCTACTGGACTTCCAGAAAACTGCAGCGTGAACAACCTGCAGACCATTCCAGGACTCTTTGGAAAATTCAACATTAACAGGAAAAGTCTCAAAATCAATGTTCATTGATTTCTCATTTTTCTTTTTAAACACATTCACATAGAACATTACAGCACAGAGCAGGTGCCAACCCAGGATCAATCTAACCCTTCCCCCCTTCCACATAACCCTCCATTTTTTCTTAATCCATGTGCCTACCAAAGTCTCTTAAATCTCCCTAATGTGTCTGTCTCTACCACCACCCAGGCAGTGTGTTCCACACATTTACCACTCAGTCCTGATGAATAGTCTCTGCCCAAAACATCAACTCTAACTCCTCTCCATAGATGCTGCCTGACACGCTGAGTTCCTCCAGCATATCGTGTGTTACTCTGGATTTCCAGCATCAGCAGAACTTCTTGTGTCTATGAAGCCCTAACTCATTCGTAAGACATGCTCTCCAATTCAGGCAGTATCCTGGTAAATCTCCTCTGTGCCCTCTCTAAAGCTTCTATACCCTTCCTATAACGAGGCAACCAGAACTAAACACAATATTCCAAATGTGGTTTAACCCAAGTCTTATAGAGTTCCCCAACTAATGGGGGCAAAAGCACCATACTCCTTCTTAACCACCCACGGCAGCTTGAGGGATCTATGGACGTGGTTCCACACTGCCAATAACCCTGTATTCTTCCTTGAAATTTGATGTTCCAAAGTGAATCACTTCACACTTTTCCAGATTGAACTCCATCAGCCTCTTCTCAACAATTCTTGACAACCTTCTACTCTATCCACAAGACCATCCTTGCAAAAATCATAATGCTTCTCTGAAGTTTTGTCTTCTTCAATCTCAGGACTGTAACTGAGCTTCGAGTCTTTTCCTGTCATAGTTATATGTCCTGGGATGCACATCTGTGCTATTATATCTGGTAAGCACTTGGAATCTTACTAGATTAAAGAAAGTTGCTATAATCATCCACCACAACCCTCTATTCTGTAATCTGTGTCGCCATACAGAATCTACTGATTAATTTTCCAAACCCCTCATCTTGAAAATTCTGTGATTGGAACTGGGGAAAGAAAAACAGAGGCCCACAGAATTTTCAGCCGGCTCACCTGCACCAAGTTCATGGACACAAACCAAACAAAATTTTGGTGTCTGGACAACTGTTTCAAATACTCTGCAAGTGTCAGTGTCTGCTCTTGGGCAAGTGGTGCTGGACTGATGTACAATCTGGAAAGAATTCAGAAAATAGTGACTGTTATCCATGTTTCAACCCACTTTTGTCAATCTGTTTTGACCTCAAAAACATTTCAATGCATACTCACCAAACCATGTATGAATATTTGCTGACACCAACATATTAATAACAGCTTCTACAGAGGAAAGGTAGCTGTCAAGCTGAAGCGAAAATAGCATCACAAAAGGTTGCTTATTGTAATGATATGATGTTGGAGGATTGAGAAAAAACTCTTGGGAGTGTGATTCATGCATGGTTGCTTAGCTGATAGTGCAACATTTTACAGGAACCAGTTGTACCTAGAGATATCGGCAGAACAAACCCACCTCTTTAATTCTAGCCTAATCACAGGACAATTTACAATGACTAATTAACTTACTAACTAACTAGTGTGTCTTCGGAATGTGGAAGGAAACACGGAAACCCACGCGGTCACCAGGAGAACATACAAACTTGTTAAAGTTAGCACTGGAAGTGATCTCTGAACTTGATGCACCAAGCTGCAACAGCATCGTACTAATTGCTGTGCTACGATGGCCCACCTTAAGATCAGAGTCCAAACCTGCTGTGGTCTGTAAGGAGTTTTCCTGTTCGCCCCGTGACTATGTGAGTTTCTTCCAGCTGCTTTGTTTTTCTCTGCCAAGTTCCAAAGATGCAAGGGTTAAGGTCAGTTAATTGCAGCAATGCTATATTGGTGCCAGAAGCACGGCAATACTTGCCCAACATAATCCTCACTGATTTGATGGAAAACAATGCACCTCACTATGTTTCAATGTACATATGACAATTAAATAAAGCAAATTTAATCTATTAACTGAAGGGAATACCCTTGGCTACTGCTACTGAGAGGGGAATTGGACAACACATCAGCGTGAACTCAGGCCCTGTCCAGGTTAAGGACACCTGACCTAAGGACACTACAAACGTATGAACAAGTGTTTGAGAGATGGGTGAAGATTGATTTGCTGGCTGCTGTTGGACAGGTGCACCACCTACCCCAGTACTAATTGGGTGCTTGGTAGGGTGAGCAGCGTGGGACTGCTGAGCAGACTCACACAGTAATGACAATAGACACCAGCTCTTCCTGTACCTGTCTGCTCAATCTCCCATTACAGTGATGTCCACAGCAACACAACACGGAGCTGGAGGAACTCAATGTTGAGAAACAGTCAAAACATCAGGTTGAAATCCTTCATCGGGACTGGAAAGAAAGAGGAGAGATCGGCAGTATAGATAGGTGGGAGGGGGTTGCAAGGGGTGGAGCAAGAGCTGGCAGATCCAGATGGTGAAGGCATGATTGGCAGGTGAGTGAGCGGCAAGAGTGGGAACGATGCAAGAAGCTGGGAGGCGATAGGTGGAAACGACAAATGGCTGAAGATGATGGAATCAGAGAAGAGGTCATATTCCAGGAACAAAGGCGGAAGGTGGGGAAGTATGCGTGGATGATGGCCAGATACAGGGGGTGCTGGAGGGAAAATAAATGGGGTGATGGGGGCTGGAAAGATTAGGAGCCCCCTCACCTGGATCTACCCACCAGCTGACAGCTCTTGCTCCAGCCCTCTCCCCAACAGATTTTTTTAATATTGGCCATCTCCCCCTTTTTCTTTCCAAACCAGATGAAGGGTCTCCACCAGAGATACAGACTGTCCATTTCCTTCCACAGGTGCGGCCCAACTTGAGTTTCTCCAGCTTCACCCCAGATTTCCAGCTTCTGCAGACTTTTATGTCTCCACAGCTGTTTCTGTGATCCTTTCCCACACACGATTTTACAGACAGTTTCCAGGGACGGAACCCTGTCATACCCTGGGGACAACCTCCCTACGTGTTGGAGGTGGAAGAGACAGCAGGAGTGCCTGTTGAAATTTTTCTAAAGCAGGATGGAAACCAGGAGCCATTCTCAGAGAATGGATACAAGCTCTGCCGCCTGATTTCTGAATGAACACTACCTCACTACTTTATTTTTATTTTTGCAATATACATACACGTATATACTTACTGTAATTCACACTTTTTTCCTATGATCATGCACTGCATTGAACTGCTAGTGCAAAGCCAAAAAATTTCACGACATATGCTGGTGATACTAAATTGGATTCTAATGAAATCAGAAGAGGGGCTCAGGGTGAGGGACGGACGCATTAAGAAATACTTACTCCTTTAACGTGGAAGTCTCTGCATATTTGACTTCAACTTCTGATTGAAATCGTTGTCTGAGAAGCCAGGTGCATATACTAAATCCAAAAATAGAAAAGGCAGCCATCGCTGCACAGAAGAGCCTAAATGAGACAAAGTTTTCCTTGTTCCACACTGCGTAGGACATAAACACAGATAGGGACCCAAGGGCACTGAAAAGTGAACAGTAAAAATTCAATCTAGTCCTGTCCTTTTCTGATACTGCCAAGTCTGCCAGTAAGGCATTATGATTGAGGTCCACAACAGTGAGGAATCCGTCATACAAACAGAGGCAGATGAGGAACTGTACTCCCGGCTGGGCCCATGCCACCCAGAATGAGAGGAAAGAGAGTGCAAATAGAGGACCATTTCGCATTAATGCCTTCAGTCTCTTCAACACTACTTCAGGAGAGGAAATTGTTTCACCCGACCTATAAAGAAAATAAATACATTATATACTAGCAGAGGTAGTGTTAAAATATTTATTATTGTCAATTATCAAGGTTAATTAAAACTACTTAGTCCACCTACATATGATTAAAGTAACACTGAAGAACTCTTGGCAAGAGAGATAACTAGTTAGGCACTTGCTTTGTTTGTATGGAGGCCTGAGGTTTGTTCAGTACTTCAGCAGCTGAGCAGACGGGGAGCTGCTGGCAGTAACTATTCCATTTTCAAACAGCATCTAGACATTCTCAAAAAAAGTTACTTCTGGCTTCAGTACACAGCTATGAGTGCTAAAAGAAAAACCAGTCAAAACCAACTGCAAAATCCAGGACAATAACAAATATAATCAAGATGGAGCACTGGGACAAAGTTTCCATGGGAAATACAAAAATACAGCCTTTTCACATGCGGACACATTTATGCAATGATATAGGTCATATCACCGAGATTTCTATATTTACTGTACATGGACTGTACTGAAGGAAAATCACTAAACTCACTGCAGACAGTAGACCTTACATACTGTACATGTTTTTGTTAAATGGTAGTCTGCATATTTTAATTTCAGTTTCTTTACATAGACAAACAACAGTATAACAGTAACATGCCCTTTGGCCCATGATAATGTTCTGACTAATTTGACTAGTTATTAAACATGTAACTAAATTAGTCTGTTCTGCCTTCACAACTACATATCCCTCCATTCTCTGCACATTCATGTGCTAAGTGACTCTTAAAATCCCTCCAGTGTACATTTGATTCCACTACAATCCACATATTCACCACCATGTAAAGCAAACTCGCACTGCAAATCTCCTTTCAACTTGCACCCTCTCACCTTAAATGCATGATATTAGCTATTTCAACCTGGTTAAAAAAAAAGATATCGACTATCTACCCTAAGCCTCACAATTTTAATAAACCTTCATCAGACATCCTCTCAACCCTCAGCCATCCAAAAAAAACCCCTCAAATTTGCCCAACCTTCCCTTATAGCACACACCCTCTAATCCAGCCAGTATCCTGGTGAACACCTTATCAAATGCTTCCACATGCTTCCTATAAAGTGGCAACCAGAATTGAATACAACACTCTATATTGCAGCTCAGCCAGAGTTTTACAAAGCTGCAATGTAAACTTCCTGACTCTTAAACTGAACCCCTCGATTAAAAGAAAAACAAGTCACATACATTTGTTTCTACCCCATCAACTTTCAGGAAGGTGTGGACAAGGACCTCAGAATCTGGTGTTCAACAATGCTGTCCAGAGTCCTGCCATTAGCTATACATTCCTCATACATTTGATTTTCTAAAGTACAACACCTGGATAAATTAAATTCTGCCTGCCATTAATACACCCATATCTGCAACTGATCTATATCCTTTCCCAATCTTCAATATTACATGTCCAATCCCTAATTTTTGATTGTGGTCATTCTTCAGAACAGGAACAAATTTTAACAACACTTTAACATTAATGGTGCAAAATATAATCAACCCAACTTGAAAACTACACAGAACTTCAAATACAAAATTGTTTATTGATACATACTGTTGTGTGCTCAGAAATGAGCGGTCGCTTAGCCATCCAAATAATGGATCATTAAGACTATTCCATAGGAGAAAAATGGTCTGGAAGGAAAATGCAATGAAGATTAAAACATGAAGATGTAATAGCTACAGACACCATATTGAAAACAAACACAAGAAAATCTGCAGATGCTGGAAATCCAAAGCAACACACGCAAAATACAGGAGGAACTCAGCAGCCAGGCAGCATCTAAGGAAAAGAGTAAACAGTCGGTGTTGCGGGACAAAACCCTTCATCAGGACTGTGCACTCTTTTCCATAGATGCTGCCCGACCTGCTGAGTTCCTCCAGCAATTTGTGTGTGATATCATATTGAAGACCAGAAAAAGTTATTAATAGTTCATGGAGTCTGATACACAAAACTAAGCTGCATCACTAAGTAAAAAACAGAAAATTATTTTTGAAAACAGTTGAAATATTGAGAACAGATACACAAATATTTGTAGACAGCATGCTGAATTCATGGAATCTTTGCCATTACAAAGAACCCCCAATCACACAAAAAAAACTTATGCCAAAACCCAAACTCAACTAGTGGTGCCAGATTCTGGGCACCCTATTTTAGGAAGTGCTTGCAGAAAATGCAGCATAGATTTACTACAACAATAAGACTATAAAACATAGGAACAGAATTAGGTCATTCAATCCATCAAGTCTGCTGTAAAATTCCATCATGGCTTCTTTATTATTCCTCTCAACCCAATCTCCTGTCTTAGCCTCATAACCTTGATGCCCTGACTAATAAAGAACATATCAACCTCCATGTTAAATATACCCAATGGCTTGGCTGTCTGTGGCAATGAAATAAACAGATTCACAACCTCAACTAAAGAAATTATTCTGCATCTGTTCTAAAGAGGTCTTAGAGCATATGAGCCTTTAACTCTGAGGTTGTGCCCCCAGGTTCTAGACTCCCCCACTACAGGAAACATCCTCTCCACATTCACACTACCTAGGTTTTAAATATTTGATAGGTTTCAATGAGACCAACCCCCCCCACCCCCCCCCATTCTTCTAAACTCCAGCAAGCACAGGCCCAGAGCCATCAAACATAATAAATGAGTATGTTGAATTAGGTTACCTGGAGAGTTGAGAGAAATGGGAAACACCTCTCAGAGCGGAGTTTAATAAGAGATTTGCTGGATTTTTGCAAAATTAAAGGGATTATTAGGGAGGAAATATCAGATTGTGTTTTCAATTCTTTAGCAGCAGTTATGGATGAACAATGATTTAGCATTACTGGTAAGGCTAGCTTTGGAGTAATTATTTTTGTAAAGTTGATTTAGAAATGCAAGTTGATGTTATTGTAGACTAATAAAACATGGAGGATTCAATTCTCCCATTTTACCGAGATGAGGAAAAACTTCTTCACACAGAGAGTGGTGAATCTGTGGAATTCTCTGCCACAGGAAACAGTTGAGGCCAGTTCATTGGCTATATTTAAGAGGGAGTCAGATATGGCCCTTGTGGCTAAAGGGGTCGGGGGTATGGAGAGAAGGCAGGTACAGGGTTCTGAGTTGGATGATCAGCCATGATCGTACTGAATGGCGGTGCAGGCTCGAAGGGCCAAATAGCCTACTCCTGCACCTATTTTCTATGTTTCTATGTCTATGTTTCAAACAATAGTGAGAAAGATTTTTTTTTACAGAAGACGAAGTAGCCAGGCTGAAGAGCTTTAAGCAATTACCATCTCATACAGAAGCGATAAGATTACTTTCTTCTTTACTCAAGTATTTTTACATTTAAATATTTGCCGTGATCACAAGAATTTCTCATCCATTTGAGAATGGTTGAGAAATAGCTGCTCTCGCTGAAATATATTAGAATGGGGGGAGGGGCAGAGGTCTCAATGAAACCTATTTAATATTGAAGACTTAGAGTGAATGTGGAGAGGATGCTTCCTGCAGGACTAGAGGGCACAGCTGCAGAATACAAGGCTCGTCTGTTCTCAAATGCCTTTAGAACGGAAATGAGGAGGTACTTGTTTATCCAGAGGGTGGTGAATTGTGAAATTCATTGCCACAAGATGGCTGCAAAGGTCAAGTCATTGGGTATATTTAAAGGAGAGGCTGATAGGTTCTTGATTAGTAAGGTTGTCAAAGGTTATGGGAGAAGGCAAGAGAATGGGGTTCAGAGGGATAATAGATCAGTCAAGATGAATAGCGGAGCAGACTCGATGGACTGAATGGCCTAATTCTGCTCTCATGTCTTATGGTCTAATTTATTGACATCACTGGACAACAGGGACAAAACTAACCACCGGATTTTCATTTCATTGCTCTGCTAAATTGGTTAGTCTGTTTTACATGCATGCTTCAATGCAGTCAGAAATAACTGCACTTTGGCAGCAGTTAAAAACACCCTCAAGAATGATCTTTCTATATCCCAGGGAAATGAATTTCCCACAGCCAATGTGGCTCCACCCACATCAAGTCTGATTAACTCAAGAGATCTTTAGACTTTGGTCATAAACCTTGCTCTCTGGAAAGACGCTGCTACACAACTTTCCCATACAGCCCATATAGTTAACAAAGAGCCCCTACCTGCACCATAAAACTCATCTTTTTGCTACAAAGTGGCAAATATTTAAAAGAAAACTTGGCCCTAGGCTTGATCCTCCATCATTCCAAAAACACACAACATAATCAGTTCAATATTTCAGTCTTCATTTTCTTCCAGATGAGGAGATAACACTGGTTTGTCAGAGACCATTGATGTGTTAAAATACTTGACAGCTTTGTAAAACATCGAGATTACTAGCAAAACTAAATAAACATAAAGATTTAAAACATTATGTATGAAAACAAAACGCACCCTGGTGTGCCTTTCCAAATCTCACTTCCTGACAAGCTAATGGGGGTTGTTGCTTAGCTGCTTGTAATCCAAACAGATACATTTGAAATTCAGTTAAATACTTTAACAGGACAAGAACAAAGCATTTCATTGCCAATTTATTACAGCAGATGTACTAATAAAAATACCTTATGCTTCAGAAGATGAATAACCATTGTATTCCCAATGTAATAAAACAATTTTCTTTTGAACAGCTGAAATTCCTGATGTAGATGTACATTATTCATTTGCTCAGCATGTGGAAGTGGTTAATGTGCTCACATGTGATGCCATTTCCAAATCAGATACCCAGATTGGATTTACATATCAATTGTACCTACCACTGACTACACTGAGGTTTTAAATAATCATGAATTAAAAGATTACTGCGAGACTGCCACAGACAGTTAATCGAGTTTGTGGCAGAGACTTTGGATTTCACAGTGTTTCAAGGACTTGGGAGGAAAGGGGTGATTGGAGAGGACAATCATAATTACAGGTTTGTTTGAGCAGAAGCTTTGAAGGAGTAGTCAAGGATCATCTAGTAATGAAACAGTTTGGGAAGGAAGCTTGGAATCACAAACACAAGAAAATCTGCAGATGCTGGAAATCCAAAGTAACACACATAAAATAGAGGATCTCAGCAGGCCAGGCTGCATCTCTGGAAAGAGTAAACAGTTGACGTTTCGGGTTAAGACCCTTCTTCAAGACTTCAGCCTGCTGAGTTCCTCCAGCATTGTGTGTGCGTATTTTATGGTTTAGTGGCAGTCCGTCTGAGGTAATGCAAAATGGGATTGCATTTAAACTGCATTAAGGGAGAGGCATGAACCAGGCAGAGAATGGAGGGGTAGGAACTGAACGCAGGCACATAGGGCTAGTTTAAATTACATAGTAGGTGTAATTTTAAAATAAAAATTCATCATGGGCTGAAGTGCAGATTCTTATGCTTTACTATTTGGCATTACTACAAGAGGTGACTATTTGCAGCAATTTGACAGACGTCTCAGAATTATACATGTTGTACCAGCTAAATTCCAACACAAACCAAGTATGAACAAGCTCACAGAATTATTGTATTGCATTACTGATAGGTTTTAAAAACCCACAACACTTACCATCAAATAAAATGCATACAAATTTGTAACAAATGTTTCCTAACCCACACAATCTGATAGATGAAAAAGGGATGCTTCAGTATAATTTATCTAGAATGACACATTTTTTGCAGTTTAACAATTGAAAGAATTTTGAAAGATTAATTTTTACATTTCTCACCATTTGTCACATGATCAGAACATTACCTTTTGTTGAAAACTAGTGTTCTGTAGGTGTTGAATAAGAATGTCATTAAGAACGCATTAAAATGTTCCTTTTGAACTCATTTAAAGGTTTGAACATTCAATTAAGGACACATTGCACATAATATTTTACTTCCTGTAATACACCAATCATTACAAAAAATTTATGTATTAGCCATTTTGGTTGATTCTTATGAGACAGTAACATATTTCATTTTCTCAAAAAATTGCTACCAAAAAAATACTTTTTGAAAAGTAATGTACATAAACTTACTTACCTCACCAATCCAGAAGGATAATTTATCGATTTTGTAAACAGATACAAATGTATCCACATAGTACAGGAGAAAGACATTATGCAGAATGGAGACGAAGAGTGACAGGGAACCGTACAGCACTGCGGTAGGAATGTTCAGGCAGCTAGCAGGTCTAATTCCCATGACTTCAACTATCCATTACATCGTAGCACCAGCTTCTTGGTCATTTCACTTGGATCATCGCAGAAGGCTCAAAGTTAGGACAGCAGCAGTCAGCTGTGAACCACAATCCAAAAGCTAACATTAACTTGTTATTCTGAAACTATTGCACTCCCAATTTTCCTTCATAGAACATAGACTGGTTGGCCCTCGATGTTGTGTGATCCTTTTCACCTACTCTAAGGTCAATCTAACCCTTTCCTCCTACAGAACCCTTCACGTTTCTAAAAATACCCCTAATGTATTTGGCTCTATCACCACCCCTGGCAGGACATTCCACCCACTCCACTCTGACAGCCCACTACACTTTCCTCCAATCACCTTCTAATTATGCCCCCTTGTATTAGCTATTTCAGCCCAAGGAAAAAAAAGTTGCTGGTTATTCACTATCTATGCTTCTTATTACGTGCTTCCTTGTACTACTTCTCCCTATTGGGTAAGTAATCTTTCTAAGGGGAATCATGTGCTAATTCATTAAAACTACTAATAGTATAATGGCATAATGTAGTCAAGCAGTTCTTGTACCAAAAAGCTGGCTTCTTTATGCAATCCAACGTTATCACTAAATAACCTAGTATGAAACGCTGCTCCCCTTCTCTCACACAAAGCCATTTTACCATTGTACAATATCTGACATTTGTGTAGACATCTCAGCTTAAATATCCACAACATAATACTTATATAGTTTGAATCCAGATAGAACATTATGCTAAGATTCCACTCTCATTTCTTGGGCTAATTTTAAAGATTAGCTTTATTTGACAGATGTACATCCAAAACTTAGTGAAAATGCATCACTTGTGTCTGGGCTGTGCTGGGGGCAGCCTACAAGTGCCACCACTGCATGCCCACAACTCACTGACGCGAACCTGCATGCCTATGGAATGTGTGAGGAAACCAGAACACCAGGAGGAAACCCACATGGTCACAGAGAAAATGTACAATCTCCTTACAGACATTAGTAGGAATCTTTCACCCAGCACACTGAAAAGAGCTGTGTTAATTGCTAGGCCATTGTGCCACACAATTTCAAAAAGGGCCAATTGTGCACACACCAATGACACAAGTGTAAGGGGTTTTTTTTTGGTCACTGTGTAGTCTAATTAAAATGGCTTCTTTGTTATGTTATAATTGAAAGGGCTCCTTCGTTATGTTAACTGCTGAGAAAGTCCTCCCGCTAGCAGTTTGTTTGGATCACATTACTGATAAGAAGATGTTACGAACCAATTGGGATAGTTGTTATGCTTTTGGTGTGTCTGTAAGATACTGTATGTGCGGGGTTTTGGGGCAGGAGGCGGGAGAGAGAGACAGAGGATGGACCAGGTGCTGTGAGTCCGCTAACAGGGTTGGACCCCGAGCAGGAGTCCGAGGTCCAGGGTGAGGAGAGAGGAGACGGAGACAGACTCGTGTGGAGCGTCTGGTCGACCACCGTTGTTGGTTCCAGGTGGCCGGTCGAGGTGGTCCGAAGGGTCGCAGGGTGAAGAAGAAGGGTCCTGAGCTCCAACTGTTTGTGCACGAAGAGTTTGAACTTTGATAAATGTGGCACCTTTTATTTTCACTTTATATTTTATTCTCTATTAATTATATAGTTCCAGTAATATCTATAAACTGTAAATCATTTAATCATATCTGGTGTATTGTGTTATTTGAGCCAGGTGGGGTACATCACACAGCATCCACACAAACTAATTACCCAGTTTGGTGGGGCCGAGGGCTGTTTCCCTAGACGACAGCGAGCCGAGCGACCCGGAGGTTGGCCAGGGGGGCTACACAACCATGCCAAATAAAGTTAAGTGTGTGAACATCAAAAACATAGAGCAGAACCAGGAAAACCCTCAAAGACAACTTTCAGTGCACCATGTGGCTTGGGGGCTGGTTCTTCCCAACGACACACTTAAATGTTACAGATCAGAAACCAGGCAGACGCCAAGACACTGAGTGAGAAGCGACAGGAAACAAGGCAGACTGAGTGAGAGATGACAAGATGATGATGAGCAGTTAAATGAAAAAGGGGGCAGGTACACCACTGCAGGTCAAACTGGAAAATGAACAGTCTTCATGGATTGAGCTTCAACAAGAATGAACCAGCAAGGCCTCTCAGCAATTCAGCATGCTGAATTAGTTAACTCACATGGCCTTTTGTCTCATTCCAACTTGGAACAAACACTTGGATGAAGTAGGGAAGACCAACTTTACAGGAGTCCTTCCCCAATAGAGAACAGCTGTCAGGACAAATATCAATTTTCGTCAGTACAACAAGCACAACATTTCGTGGCAGGACTCCTGGCACCTGATACATCACACGAGGCTAAAAGACGCTCTCATCACTCTTGTCATGACGGGTACCAGCAGCTGCCAGACTGACCACTGTCCAATCTGAGTCCTCTCATTCAACATGACCCAAAAACATCAGCACCAATGGCAATACACTAAATGCTGGAGGAACTCGGCAGGTTAGGCAGCATCTATGTAGAGGAATAAACAGTCGATGTTTAGGCAAAGCTCCTTCATCTGGGAAGGAAGGGGCCAGAAGGCAGAAGGAGTGTGTGTGTGGGGGGGGGGGGGTGAGGAAGAGAAGTACAAGCTGGCAGGTGATGTGAAAGCAGGTGAAGGGGAAGGTGGGTGAGGAAGGGGGATGAAATAAGAAGCTGGATGGTGATAGGTAGAAGATGTACAGGGCTGAAGAAGAAAAATCTGAGGAGAGTGGATCATGGGAGAAAGGAAAGGGGATGGGGTGATGGGCAGGTGAGAAGAGGCAAGACAGGAGCCAGAATGGGGCCTGGAAAGTGAGGTGGTGGAAGAAATTAGCTGAAGCTGGAGAAACTGATGTTAATATCATCAGGTTGGAGGCTACCTGGACAGAGTATGAGATGCTGCTCCTCCACACTGAGGGTGGCCTCATCCAGACTGGACAGGAGGCCATTGTCCGTCACGTCAGAATGGGAATGGGAAGTACATTAAAATAGGTTGCCACTGGGAAAACCTACCTTTTGTGGCATCTGGAGCACCAGTGACAGCAATGGTACAACCTTCAAGTACCTCACACAAAGCTTTTGTTAGGCAACACACCCCACTTACACAGGAGTGCCTGATGTCGACCATGAAGAGAGACTCGTGTCCTCAAAGTCAAAGTTCATTTGATCGAATGACCACAGAGGAGCTAACTGATCACAAATACAGGCATTTCTGGAATGAAATCTCTACAGGAGGAAATAACAGCTGGACAGGCACATGAAGGCAGAGGCCCAGCAGAAAAATTCAGACTGGGGCAACAAGTGAGGCTCAGCAAACATTGTTAGGACATGCATGGATTCCATAGTGCTGTCATGGCCATGCACGGCCAAGGACAGGTGAGAGTTCATCAGGGATAGGGGCAGTGAATGTCTGCTGTAAAGAACATTTCCAATAATCTGTTCTTGATGTGATTACCCTTGGCTGCATGCCACAGCAACCTATTCCAACCAGCCTTGGCACCACTCTTGCCCACAGTCAAGTCCATTACCACAACTACAAACAATAACAACAGGGTCAGCAGCAAGTAGTATCCCTGCTGAAGATCTAAAACTCGGTGGCAAAAAGTTTCAGGCACGAATCCACAAGGTGTCCATATCAGGGAAGAACAAGATACATTAGCACAGATGTTGCAACGGTGATCAAAGCCCCTAGCTGTATTAGCATCTTGCTGAGTTCCTCCAGCACTGCATGTGTTGCTTGGATTTCCAGCATCTGCAGATTTTCTCTTGTTTAGGATAAACAGCATGATGCAGCTTCGTAGATGACGGGTACCAAAAAAATGGGAAGTTTAATATATAACATCTCCCTTCTGAACAAACTCAGAAACTCCTGTCACAACTTAAGAGCATTATGCATTTCTGTATTTAATTTTAACCAGTTTGACAATGACAAGGTTTGAGCAACATCCACAAAACGCTGGAGGACAAGTAGGTCAAGCAGAGCCTATGGAGAAGAATAAGCAGTTGTCATTTCAAGCTGAGAACCATCAATCCTAAAACAATTTATTCCTCTCCACAGATTCCGCCAGCATTTTGTGTGTGTTGCTCTAGAATGGACTCCCAGCTTCTGCAGAATCTCATGTTTATTATGATTAGCTTCTGAAACCAAGAGGCCTGTGAGGTAGGGGATAGCCTATTAAAGTTAGCAGAGTACTGAAACTCAACAGCATTTCCTGTTTCTGCAGAGGAAATAAAACCTAGCAAATATTGGTTAGGAGATTTAAACAGAAAGTAGAAGCACAATAGAAAGTTAATTTTAGATCACTTTGCAGAAATGTTTCAGTCAGTACTGCTTGTGTTGTATACTTTTGTTTTATATCTTACAGACATTTTCTAACTAGCTGCCCTGTGCTTCTGGTTATTTTGTAAGCAACACTGTTTTTCAGATAACAAGGTTGTAAGCAACAAAGTTATCATGACTACGGCTCTTAATACAAGACTCACAAAGTATTGTAATCTAGTGTCAAGGTACCTCCACATTTAAATCTTTTGTCATTCTTTTCTCAACACAAGAGATTGTGCAGATGCTGGAAATCCAGCGTAACACACACAAAATGCTGGAGGAGCTCAGCAGGTCAGGCAGGCAGCATCTATAGAAAGGAATAAACAATTGTGTTTCCTTTATCAGGATGGATCTCATTCTTCATTCCATTCTAAAGCTGCTCTTACAGAGGATATGGACAAAAATAACTCAACTAATTCCACTTAAATATTTTGGGAAAGACCGATAATTTTGGAAAAGAGATCATCGTCATCAAATAAGCTTTTGTGGGTCTCAGGATGGAATCATTAACAAGTTAACTAATGGGATGTGATGCTTGGAGGAATTTATTCAGGTTTGCTCAGATGGAACGATTCTTCAGCTTTTACTATGATAAAAGTATGCACTAATACCAGTAAGCCTCCAAAACTACTAAGTGTTAGTAGAGGATTCAGACTGGCTGAATAATCACCTACCCTGCAAATAAAAGCAATCCAAGTTGGAAAGACAAAATATTCCTTGTTAATCAAGAAAAAAATTATAGCCTCTTGCTTGGCAAATATTTGATGATTGGCTCACCAGGTATGGAAAATACAACTAAAAATACTTCAGCTGGAATGTCTGGTATCAAATGATGAATACTAAGCATAACCAGAGGGATTCAGGGCTCTGCAAAATGCAAGTGGAGAGATCTCCCCATTTCGCCCACACTCGCAGATTAACATCTCTCAGTTACAATTATGGCAATGCACTACAACTGGGCTCAGCGCTTTGAAGCTGCTGATTGGACCAGATGACCAAAAGAGGTTTACTAACTTCTTTAAGCTGCCCCACCAACTGTTTCCAGCCTTTAGTGATGAAACTGCTCTAAGTGTCAAACTGACTTCAGTCACTTTTACACTTCTCTGGCTTGACCATCTACAAAAAAGTCTGATAATCAATTCCATCACTTACAGAACAAGATGAATATTAACCTCAAACAAGAGAAAATCTGCAAATGCTGGAAGTGCAAGCAACGCACACAAAATGCTGGAGGAACTCAGCAGGCCAGGCATCTATGGAAAAGAGTAGAGTCGATGTTTTGGGCCAAGACCCTTCAGCAGAACTGGAGAAAAAAAGATGAGTAGATTTAAAAGGTGGGGGAGGGGAGGAAGATGCACAAGGTGATAGGTGAAACTGGGAGGGGGAGTGGTGAAGTAAAGAGCTGGGAAGTTGATTAGTGAATGAGATGCAGGGCTGGAGAAGGGGGAATCTGACAGGATAAGGACAGAAGGCCATGGAAGAAAGAAAAGGGGGAGGAGTATCAGGAGGTGTTGGGCAGGCAAGGAGAAAAGGTAAGAGAGGGAACAGCCTCCCCACTGATCTCTCTCCTGGCACTTATCCTTGCAAGGGGCAGGTGTGGCACTTGTTCCGCTTCTTCCCCCTTTTAAATCTACTCATTATTTTCTCCAGTCCTGCTGAAGGGTCTCAGCCAAAATGTCAACTGTACCCTTTTCCACAGATGTTGCCTGGCCTGCTGAGTTCCTCCAGCATTTTGTGTGTGCTCCTTGAATATTAACCTTCCAAGATGTCAAGGCTTAGCAGAAAGGCAGCAAGTTAGCTGTACGTTGGATGTCAACAAGTGGGGCGCTGAAGGCGGGGGTGGGGGGGGGGATATATCAGGACAGTCTTTTGAGTGGGCATGGATTAGTTCTAAAGCTATCTCAACCACACAACCTGCACAATTGAACCCTTTCAACTCCAAAAGGCATCAGTATTATTTTGAGATTTCCTTAGTTGCCAATAGTGTAGACAAAGTATATGGAATTTAAAAAGGAAATGTCAATTCTATATAGACGAAAGCCACACAGCTCACTGTTTACATTGATGCCAGGTTACCTACCGAGATGCCTCCTCTATTCCTATCTTTATACATACAGTTCTCACAAACATCGCGACTGTGAGCTTCCCTGAGCACAAAGAATAGGATTAGTAGGTTATTCAGATTCTTAAGCCTGCTTTGCCATTCAACAGCTACATCAACCTCAAACATCACTTTTCTGCCCTACCTTTATATTACCTCCTTCTCCTCCCAAAATCCTCACTATACAGAAGTCTGTCGATCTGTTTTCAACATGGCAGAGACTGACAAATATTTAAACTGCAAGTCAAGCAGTATGGGGAGAGAGCAGGAAAGTAGTACACAATCCAAGCTTGGATCAACTATGATCTCAGCGAACAGCAGAGGAAATCCAGAGGACCAAATGGCCCGATTCTAATTCCCCCATTCCTTTTGGGTGAGATGAAACCATGCATGTGGAGCATTTGGACTTTCAGAAGATTTCCGATAATGTCTTACACAGGTGATTGGTCAATAAAGTTAGACTGTATGGAATTAGGGGATAATATACATGTGGATGAAGAGTTGATACAGGCCCTTCTGAGGATTCCATTCTGTAACTAGCTGGATCAGAGCTTTAGCAACAACTCCTTATAAGCAATGTCAACTATTTGTTTGAGGGAACCAAATGTCCCAGAACTAATTGGGAAGCGAGTAGCGTGGAGGACAAATAACAGGCTTCAAAGGAAGATGCACTAACAGGAAAAACATGGTGAATGCCATAAGCACAGGAGATTCTTCAGTTGGTGGAAATCTTGGGCAACATGCACAAAATGGTGGAGGATCTCAGCAAGTCAGGCAGCATCTATGGAGAGGAATAAACACGATGTTGAACATTTTACAATGTGGACAAATCTGTGATTACTCACTTCAGTACAAAACAGAAATAGTTTGTATTTTGTCAATGCAAATTGAAACTCTTTAATTTGGCACCACACCACACAAATTGTCGCCTGATCATATTCTGAGTAGGAGAACTTTTCTTTTTGGTAAAGGTACACCCTGGGTTACCAAAGGGTTCTCAAAAGTCTCAGTGACTCAGTCTCCACAAGTCATAAATGCTGATGTCTGAGATCACAGTAGCTGCAGGTTAGTACAGATCTTGGTTAATTTTAGATCTTAATTAGAATTAGCACTACAGACTCAAAACCTGTTGGACCACAGCTGTTAGACCAGTGAGTTTCAACCAAAATAATATTTGAATAAAGGTACACACATCAAAGTTGCTGGTGAATGCAGCAGGCCAGGCAGCATCTCTAGGAAGAGGTACAGTCGACGTTTCAGGCCGAGACCCTTCATCTTCCTAGAGATGCTGCTGCCTGGCCTGCTGCGCTCACCAGCAACTTTGATGTGTGTTGCTTGAATTTCCAAAATCTGCAGAATTCCTCGTATTTACGTTTTTGAATAAAGGTACCTGGGTTTCTTTTATACGCAAGTTACTCAAAGCTATATGCAGATGCAGCCACTGCTTAGGAAGAAAAATGGTGTGTTGACTTCTATTTCTGGAGGATTTGATGAGTGCCACTATGATTACGTCTTACAGCAATTATACACAGCTGCTGCACAGAATGTTGGTCTTACTATGAAAGAATTTTCTTGCTTTTGCAGTATAGTAAGCATTCAGCAACCCAGTCACTGGGATCACAGGTCTGTTGTATGAGAGAATCAACAGGCTAGGCATCTTCTCTGGTATTTAAAACAATGAGTGGTCCTCCACTAAAATACAAAAAAAGGGTTTCAGGGCATTAAATGACAAAGAGGATGTTTCTCCTGCCCGAAGAGTCTTAAGGGTTTATCATTCTGAAAATCTTTGAAATTCTCTACCCCAGACATTCAATTTATGACTAAACATATTCTATATTTTGGTGTCATGAAAAATGCACTAGCACCCAGACCGCACCACACCACAGACCTGAGAGGAGACTAGGAACATAATCACTACGTGGTGAAAGAAAAAAAACACTTCTATCTTCAGCTAAGTAATCATAATAAATGTTGAAGATTCCTTCTGTGCAAAAAAGATCACCCTTTTGTCAGTTGTCTGTTTAACATAAACAATCTTACTTTTACGGTTCAATCCGTTCTGGTTATCTTCAAGTTCTGTGCCAAACAGTCAGTTATATTGCAAACAACAGGAATTCTGCAGATGCTGGAAATTCAAGCAACACACATCAAAGTTGCTGGTGAACGCAGCAGGCCAGGCAGCATCTGTAGGAAGAGGTACAGTCGACGTTTCAGGCCGAGACCCTTCGTCAGGACTAACTGAAGGAAGAGTGAGTAAGAGATTTGAAAGTGGGAGGGGGAGGGGGAGATCCAAAATGATAGAAGAAGACAGGAGGGGGAGGGATGGAGCCAAGAGCTGGACCGGTGATAGGCAAAAGGGGATACGAGAGAATCATGGGACAGGAGGTCCGGGAAGAAAGACAAGGAGGCGGGGGAACCCAGAGGATGGGCAAGGGGAATATTCAGAGGGACAGAGGGAGAAAAAGGAGAGTGAGAGAAAGAATGTGTGTATAAAAATAAGTAACAGATGGGGTACGAGGGGGAGGTGGGGCATTAGTGGAAGTTAGAGAAGTCGATGTTCATGCCATCAGGTTGGAGGCTACCCAGACGGAATATAAAGTGTTGTTCCTCCAACCTGAGTGTGGCTTCATCTTTACAGTAGAGGAGGCCGTGGATAGACATGTCAGAATGGGAATGGGATGTGGAATTAAAATGTGTGGCCACTGGGAGATCCTGCTTTCTCTGGTGGACAGAGCATAGGTGTTCAGCAAAGCGGTCTCCCAGTCTGCGTCGGGTCTCGCCAATATATAAAAGGCCACATCGGGTCGCACCTGACGAAGGGTCTCCACCTGAAACGTCGACTGCACCTCTTCCTAGAGATGCTGATTGACTGGATACAAATTTCAAACAAAAGCTCACATGGTTTAAAACAAGCAAGCCTTTATTTTTCTGCTTGTCATTCGCAACTCAAAAGATTTTTAAAATACTGAAATTAAACATTGAATGGAACTTAAAAACGCAAACAACAGGAATTCTGCAGATGCTGGAAATTCAAGCAACACACATAAAAGTTGCTGGTGAACGCAGCAGGCCAGGCAGCATCTCTAGGAAGAGGTACAGTCGACGTTTCAGGCCGAGACCCTTCGTCAGGTGCGTCCCGATGTGGCCTTTTATATATTGACCCGACACAGACTGGGAGACTGCTTTGCTGAACACCTACGCTCTGTCTGCCAGAGAAAGCAGGATCTCTCAGTGGCCACACATTTTAATTCCACATCCCATTCCCATTCTGACATGTCTATCCACGGCCTCCTCTACTGTAAAGATGAAGCCACACTCAGGTTGGAGGAACAACACCTTATATTCCGTCTGGGTAGCCTCCAACCTGATGGTATGAACATCGACTTCTCTAACTTCCGCTAAGGCCCCACCTCCCCCTCGTACCCCATCTGTTACTTATTTTTATGCACACATTCTTTCTCTCACTCTCCTTTTTCTCCCTCTGTCCCTCTGAATATACCCCTTGCCCATCCTCTGGGTCCCCCCCCCCCCTTGTCTTTCTTCCCGGACCTCCTGTCCCATGATCCTCTCGTATCCCCTTTTGCCTATCACCTGTCCAGCTCTTGGCTCTATCCCTCCCCCTCCTGTCTTCTCCTATCATTTTGGATCTCCCCCTCCCCCTCCAACTTTCAAATCCCTTACTCACTCTTCCTTCAGTTAGTCCTGACGAAGGGTCTCGGCCTGAAACGTCGACTGCACCTCTTCCTACAGATGCTGCCTGGCCTGCTGCATTCACCAGCAACTTTGATGTGTGTTGTAGTCAGTTATATTGCCTACTTTTATTATATTTAACAGCTGGTCAGATTGACTTTGCCATTATCCCATCCTGTATTGAGCAAGGCACTTAACCACACATTGCTCTGCGACGACACCGGTGCCAAGCTGTATGGGTCCTAATGCCCTTTCCTTGGACAACATCGCCGGCGTGGAGAGGGGAGTCGCGGCATGGGCAACTGCTGGTCTTTCATACAACCCTGCCCAGGCCTGCGCCCTGGAAACTTTCCAAAGCACAAATCCATGGTCTCATGAGACTAACGGATGCCTATTATTGGGAAATAAGCGACAATGATTGGCTTCTACTGAAAATAGTCTCGCTAAACAGTAAGCTGGCCATTTCTTGTAATAATTAAATGTTTGTACTTTCAAGAAAGCAGGCTAATGAAGAGCTAGTTTCACCTTCAGATGCCCTATTCTTTTTCCAAGTTTACACCCCGCTACATTTTAATTTCCACATTGCAGCTACAAACAGTTCTTCTGATTCAATATCCTTAACCTAACTGAATGAAAATTTGCTGCACTTGCTACACCAAAGTCCTGGCCGAATTCCAACTCTGCCACCTGTTCCAACACCCTCTTCAAAAATCTAACTCTGAATAGCTTCTAATCGCTTTGCAAATATCTCACCTGATTACAATCCTGAAGCAATTCAGTACATTGCTATAAAGGCACAGTTTAAATATTTTGTTATGCTTGCAATGTTTCCCAGGAAAGCACAAAAGGGACAAAATCAACAACCGCCTGGTAAACAAAAACTGAATGCCTACCTCACTGCCTTATTTCAAGAGACCAGTGTTCCACTCAATGGCATCAAACCAACCTTAGGAAAGATGAAATAAGCATTATATTTTCTCTCAGCAGCACTGGGATGGTAATACACTTGTGTTAGCTTGGGTCAAATCTAACTCTTTGGTTTTTGACCCAGTTGCTGGTGGTTTGCAACTTCATTTCAGTGAAGTAAAAGGAGAAAAACTAAGGAACCAAAGAAGCTGGACCTTGAACCTAGCTGACTCAATCTTGGCTCATACAATCCTGCTCTCTACTCATATCTCTTCCAAAACTAGATTTAAACATGTTCTAATCTTAGAACATAGAACACCACATCGAAGCAATTTGCCCCTTGGCCCACCGTGTCTGAATCGACCTTGGTGCCAGTCTCACCAGTCTCATCTGTTTGCACATGGGCCACACCACTCCATACCTGACCTGTTCCTGCAAATGTCACTATTGTATCTGTTTCTGTCACCTCCCACTGTGTAAATAAAACTTTCCCTTTACACTTAAACCTATGGCCGCTGATATTTGACATTTCCACCATGGGAAAGAGTCAACATATCCTCTCTGTGCCTCCCTTAATTTTATATAGGTAGTACTTCCATCAGATGCCTGTCAGCCTCTGCCACTCCAGAGAAAATAATTCAAATCTGTCCTTCAGCCTTTGTTTCTTCCACCTATCACCCCCCCAGTTTACTTCATCTCCCTCTCCCACCCACCTGTAGTCCTTCCCACCCCCTCCCTTCTTATTCTAGCGTCTTCCCTTTCCTTTCCAGTCCTGATAAAGGGTCTCAGCCCGAAACAACAACTACTTATTCATTTTCATAGATGCTGCCTGGCCTGCTGAGTTCTTCTAGCATTTTGTGTGTGTTGCACTCAAATTTGTCCAACCCCTCTTGATAGCTAACACACTCCAGAGAACATCTACACCCTCTCAAAAGCCACCACATCCCTCTTAGCGTGACAACTAGAACTACACAGAATACATCTAACTGAAGTTCTAAAGAGCTTTCTATTCAATGCCTTGACCATGAAAAAACAAGCATGTCATACACCTTCTTTATCACCCTGGCCACTTGTGTCCCACTTTAAGGGAGTTATGCTCTTGCATCAAGATCTGTCTATAGTTTGGTGCTCCAAGGGTTACTGCACACCTTCCTCTTGCATTTGCCCTCCCAAGTACACCGCCTCACATTTGTCCAGATTAAACTGCAGCTGCCTCTTATCTGCCCAAATTTCCAACTGATTTGTACCCCGCTATCTCCTTTAACTACCTCTCAATCTCCAGCTTTCATGCAGTTTGCAAACTTACAAAGAAGGCCACCTAAATTTTCATCTAAATATTGTATTATAAAACAAACAAAATCGCAGCACTGATTTTTGCAGAATAGTTTTGGGCGCAAACCTACAATCAGAAAACACCCCTCCATTACTACCTCAATGTGACCCAGCTAATCCTGTATCCAACTCACTGGTCATCTATGAGACCAGTCTTCAGGATCAGCCCACAATAAGGAATCTTGTCAAGAGCTTCAAAAAAATGATCAAACTTTTAAGCTAGGACCTCTGCCATAAAGAGCAAAACATTTTCACCTTGAATGTATTCATCGACCCCACAGATCTCAGAGACAGAAAATGGCAAGAGTCATGACTAAGAGAAGAGTACTGCAGGCAGGATGTGTAGAGCAGATTCACCAGAATGTTGCCTGCAATGCAAGATTAGTTATAGGGGGAGGTTAGATAGGATAGGCTAGTTTTTCATTGGAATGATGGAGGCAGGGGTTGGGGAGGAGGAAAGGGTAGAAATGACCACTAGTATTCAGGTAATAGAGGCATAAATAGGGTGTATCTTGAACATCTTCCAATCTCTTCCACAGAGAGTATAGGTTTAAAGGAGGAAGGTGGTTCAAAGGAGGTTGTGGAAACAGGTGCAATAACTATATTTAAGCAGCATTGAGACAGACTCTTCAAAAGACAGTGTGTAATTGTACATCGCCCTGAGCATACAAATGGGATTATTACAGATGGGTATGGAAAATGTTGGCCAGTTTCTGTGTTGTGTGACTCTTTCTGAAGTGCTTCCTCGTCTGTTAATGGACAGCCCCTTATTCTGAAGTTATACTGCCTAGTTTGAAGTCCTCCCTTGACTTCTTCCTAGCATCCACCCTATCAGTGGCTCTCAGAATATGTTTCATTATAATCAGCACCAAACTTATCAGCTTCAGCAAGTAGAAACTCAATCTACTCAACCTCTCTTCATAAATCAACTCTTTCATAAGAACATAAGAAATAGGAGCAGGAGTAGGCCATCCGGCCCATCGAGCCTGCTCTGCCATTCAATAAGATCATGGCTGATCTGTTCATTCCAGGAATTAACCCTGTAAATCTTCACCACATTCCTTCCAAAGCACATAAATCCTTTCTTAGGCAGAGAAACCAAGATTGCACCTGGACTTGTGGTGCCACCTCGTCAACTCAGTGGTGAGAAGACTGTGGATGCCAATTAACAATTGTGTTCAGGTCTACTACAGCGATCAAAGAGCCCACTGTGTACCAATTCACACTTTTCAGATGGGCCCTCAACATTCAGGAATGCAACCAGCCCCTGTAAAACAGTGTTTCAGAGAGGATTAGCTTATTCACATCAATCCCACTTCCCCAGGATCCACCTGCCAGTTCTTGCTTCACATCTTGCTTCTACCTTTAACATACTAGCTACCTTCCTCTATCTTTTAGTCCAGATGAAAGGTCTCAACCCAAAATGTCCACTGACCATTTCCCTCAAACAGATGCTGCCTGACCTGCTGAGTTTCTCCAGCATTTGCTGTTGCTGGGGATAGTGGCAGTTTCTTCCTTCCCCTAACACAAGTGAAAAGCACAAATGCCATTGCAAAGGTGGCATGGCAGCACCCCTACCTTCATAGAACAGCCTGATCCCTCCCAGGCAAAGCCCTTTCCACCACTGAGTACACAGACATGAGGTGCTGCCACAAGAAAGCAGCATCCATGAAAGACCTCCGTGAGCCAGGCCATGTCCTCTTCTCACCATTAGGCAGTAGGTACAGAAGCCTTTAGCCCCACACCCACTCGGTTCAGTAACAGATTTTACCCTACAACCATCAGGCTCCTGAACCAACGTAGATAACTTCAATTAATTCTGTATGCTTTCAAGAACCCTTTACTTGTTCCCAATATTATTTTTGTGCACAGTAGGCCTTTTATACATTGGCAGTTTGTCGGTATTTATGTATAGCTCTTCATGAAAGTCAATTATATTTCTCTTTTTCCTGTGAATGCCTGCAAGAAAATGAATTGCAAGACAGTACAAGGTATGTCACATGACCGGCAACAATGAACATAGAATCGAGTCAGGTTTTATAAAAAAACAAACATTTATTAAACTCTGCTCCAAAAAAAAAGTGAAATGTATTTGAATGACTGGCTTAACTGGAAGTTAACCACTATACGGCAACTCTGGAACAGTTCTTAAAAGGGTAAATGTGAAAACAGTTCTTAAAGTGGTAAATTCGAACACAGTTCTTAGAATGGTAAATTCGAAAGTCCAAGAAATTTATACAGTCAATTAGGAGAGTCTTTCCTGAAGTAAATAATTCCTCGAAGACGTAACGTTACTGCTGATCCCAGCCGGAACCTGCCTTGTCCGCAGAATTCACAATGACAGAAATAAAACGGTTTAAAGGAACCGACCTTTTCCGCTGGAGAACAGACACTGCACTATCCTTCCTACATTAGCAGGGGATATCTCAGTTGCAGGTCACTTTTTCTTGATCGAAGATTCAATAAAGGTCGATCCTCTCCAAAACCGCCAAACGATATCAGCTTTACTCAACTGGGCGAATTCCTGTACTTTGGTAAGGTCTTCACTCTCCAGTACTACTTGCAATAGAAAGTAGAACTCCACTTTGAAACAAAACTGCGTCATAAGCCGAATATGCAGCAAAACGGAGTATCTAACACAAAACTAAACTGAAAACTAGCTAGTCATCATGTGACCTCATTGGCGGGAAAATCACATCATGTGACCTCTGCAAGACCATTACACAGTGCTCATTAGACACTCAATTACATCATGGTCATAAGACAGTCACAAGACATCCATGAGGTATGTAACAGGTAACATAGGTTCTTTGATAATAAATTCACCTTGAAGAGCACAACATTGGAAAAATTGCACTTCAGTAACATCCCTTAACACAAGTGGCTTACAGCCAGCTAGCACTTTGGAAATACAAAAAAAACAAGGCTGCATAGCAGAGCCTCATGTGCAGAATTGTAATAATGAACAGATCGTTGTTTTGTTTTGCTGATTGAAAATTAAATGTTAGCTAAGGGGAAACCTTTACGCCGGTTTCTGAAATTGTGCCATGGTGACTTGGATAGGTTGGGTGAGTGGGCAAATTCATGGCAGATGCAATTTAATGTGGATAAATGTGAAGTTATCCACTTTGGTGGCAAAAATAAGAAAACAGATTATCTGAATGGTGGCCGATTAGGAAAAGGGGAGGTGCAACGAGACCTGGGTGTCATTATACACCAGTCATTGAAAGTGGGCATGTAGGTACAGCAGGCGGTGAAAAAGGCGAATGGTATGCTGGCATTTATAGCGAGAGGATTCGAGTACAGGAGCAGGGAGGTACTACTGCAGTTGTACAAGGCCTTGGTGAGACCACACCTGGAGTATTGTGTGCAGTTTTGGTCCCCTAATCTGAGGAAAGACATCCTTGCCATAGAGGGAGTACAAAGAAAGTTCACCAGATTGATTCCTGGGATGGCAGGACTTTCATATGAAGAAAGACTGGATGAACTGCGCTTGTACTTGTTGGAATTTAGAAGATTGAGGGGGGATCTGATTGAAACGTATAAAATCCTAAAGGGATTGGACAGGCTAGATGCAGGAAGATTGTTCCTGATGTTGGGGAAGTCCAGAACAAGGGGTCACGGTTTGAGGATAAAGGGGAAGCCTTTTAGGACCGAGATTAGGAAAAACTTCTTCACACAGAGGGTGGTGAATCTGTGGAATTCTCTGCCACAGGAAACAGTTGAGGCCAGTTCATTGGCTATATTTAAGAGGGAGTTAGATATCACCCTTGTGGCTACGGGGATCAGGGGGTATGGAGGGAAGGCTGGGGCAGGGCTCTGAGTTGGATGATCAGCCATGATCATAATAAATGGCGGTGCAGGCTCGTAGGGCCGAATGGCCTACTCCTGCACCTATTTTCTATGTTTCTATGGTATCTTTTACATCCAAAAGACAAAAAGCCAGAGTAAAAATGTAGAACTGAAAGGTGAAATCTCTGGTACTGTGGCACTCACTCTATATAGGAAATGGTTATTTTGCCAGAGTGGAATATGAAACTGCAAGCATGTGTAACCATCAAGTCCAACATGACACATTATGAATGAACTGGATGGAATGTCCGAGTTGTTTGGGTCTTACCCAATAGCTGAATGGGATGAGGGAAGGAATGAGGAAAAAGTGGAAGTTAAGAAAGCAAAAATAAACGCTATCCAAAACATTGCCATAAACTTCCCTCTAAAGTGTACCTTCCAAGTAGCTCATCACAGTGTATTTTAACCATACAAGAATACAATGCAAAGTATACTAAATATCATTTGCTGTTAAGGAATCTCCAAGTGTAGAATTTTAAATGAAGCTTATTTAAGAGAACATTTTAAGACACCTAGTGAGCATATCAACCTCTGCTCCTCGGCCATCAAAATTCATCCACATCTTGTTAACCTTCAGTTATTTTAATGCTCAATTTCCACCCTCTGACTCTGCACTCATCAGCCCCATTCCCAACAAGCAACTACTGGTAGCAAAACCCTACACTGTCATTAAAAATGTCTGATTTCACCATCCACTTCAAAACACTTAAAATTATTAGGTTTCCTGCTAATAATCCTTTGGATCAGGAAATGCCAGCTGGAGATTCATTGTGGCCTTGTAAAACACCTTGTCATGCAACTCTAGTTATCACGCTGTTGAATGAGAAGGTATTAGCATTGGCTGCATTTTGAGGGAATAAGCAGGGACTAAAATGATAAACTCCCAAAAAGAACTGAAAGCAATTACAAATAAACAGCCCAGGATGCACACACACCTTTGACTTGTCTGTAATACACACACTGCTTACTTTCATTGACAAATTACCCTCATGTGACAAATCGCAATTTCGAAACATGAAAGTGACTGAAAGAGTACTCTAAGTCAGGAAGTTTCGATCAAGACTTGAGCCATGCGTAAACAAGACAATCATGTAATCAGCAACAGAATGGCTCCAAAGCAGAAACAGGAATGAACACATAGAACAGGAAACTAAAAGCTTGACATAGAAGCAAACGTGCTATTATTGAAATCTTCTGAAAAGGCTGGTGGGCGTGGGTGCTGGAAAGGGATGGAAATGCAGAATAGTGAGGGAAGTTTTATTAAGAGTTTATGGAGCTTGCCAACATAAGCTAATGGGTCATTGTCAAAATATGTTGGAAATTTAAAAGGCAGTGAATCGTGAAATGCTCTACCCAAATGTTCTGTGGCAGCTCATTCATTGAGTATACTCAAGGCAGAAACTGACAGGCTTTTAGGTATTAAAGGGATCAATGGAGGTGAGCTAGTGCAGGAAAGTGGTGCTAGGTAAAATATCAACCATTCGGATTGAATTAGATAAACAGGGAAAAGAGTCTACTCCTGTCTTAGTTGATATTCTTATGTTCCATCATCTGTGTATCAATTACTCTGAAGATATTACTCAGAATCAATTACTCAGAAGATATTTGCTTTGATGAATGCTGTACTTTAAAAAAAGGATTTTAAAAGTAGTAACTTTCACAGGCTCCAAATTCAGCAAGATGAAAGGAAGACAAACCCCAAATTCTCATCACCCATGGGGGCAAAGACCCCAAGAGCTTCTCCACGCTCCTAGAATAGGTCCACTCATCCTCCCTTGTTCCTGATGTAATAGTCCCCAAAACCTCTGCCTCCTTTCCCTGTTCCAGTGTGAGCAAACAAGAGAAGCCCCCAGGTCCATTATCCCAGACAAAACCCCTCTCCCTTCCCTGTTACTGTGAAGAAAAAAAGTCTCCTCGCTCTTCCTGTCCCTTCTCTGCACTCCTAGTCTAGCCCTGTAAATAATATGGCCAAGAAAATAGACCAGGTCCTCAGCGACTTTACAGTGGCTAAGAAAAGTCATCACGTCTATATTGACCCTCATCAATTTTTACTGATGGACCAACAGAACTGGCAACCGTTCTGTCCAAAACGGCAAATGGTTGCCGAGAGCTCAGAAAGTGTGCCAGTCCTTCCGTCCATTGACCGTCTATAATCCCCACTGCTCCAGCACAGCAGCCAACATACTCAGACCCTCTCCACCTCGGACACCCTTCCTCCTCCCCTTTTCCACACACCAAAGATACAGAGCTTGAGAACACAAGGCTCCTGTTATAAGACCAGCGTACAGACCTTTAGTAGAACAAAGACAAACTATCGCTGAATCTACCTTGTCATGGTGCAACCTGCACTGCACCCATAAAACTAACACTATGATCAGCATTCCACAAATAATATAATTACTATATTTCCCCCTTTAAGGTATAAAAACAATCTTTAGATGACATTTGTTTTTCAGTACAAATAACAACAAACCAAGTACCAAGTATCTCATCTCTCCTCTCTTCCCTGGTTATTGGGTAGAAGCCCCCAGACCTCCCTTCCCTTTTCACGTGAGGAAAAAAGCCCCAGACCACACACCCCTTCCTGATGAAGGGTCTCGGCCCACAACAGTCGACCACAGATGCTGCCTGGCCTGCTGAGTTCTGCCAGCATTTTATGTGTGTTACACCACCAGCAGCCCCCCCCCACCTTGTTCACTGCGAAAGCCCCCAGACCCGCCACCTCTCTTCCCTTGTTTTTGGGGAGAGCTGCCTGATCCTCCCCTTCCTCTCTAGATCTCTGTGGGACGCCCCCCTCCTCTCTCATACTCCACAGGATCCATCCCTCGCCCCTCCTCACCCGTACCCATCCCAGCCCCCTCACTTCCCGTACCCCCACTGGGCTCAGCTGTCCCCCCTCTCCTGTACCCATCCCACCTCGGCCCCCTCACTTCCCGTACCCCCACAGGGCCCAGCTGTCCCCCCTCTCCCATGCACATCCCATCTCAGCCACCTCACTTCCCGCACCCCCACAGGACCCAGCTGCCCTCCTCTCCCGTACCCATCCCACCTCGGTCCCCTCACTTCCCGTACCCCCACAGCGCCCAGCTGTCCCCCCTCTCCCATGCACATCCCATCTCAGCCACCCCGCACCCCCACAGGGCCCAGCTGTCCCCCCTCTCCCGTACCCATTCCACCTCGGCCCCCTCACTTCCCGTACCCCCACAGGGCCCTGCTGTCCCCCCTCTCCCATGCACATCCCATCTCAGCCACCCCGCACCCCCACAGCGCCCAGCTGTCCCCCCTCTCCCATGCACATCCCATCTCAGCCACCCCGCACCCCCACAGGGCCCAGCTGTCCCCCCTCTCCCGTACCCATCCCACCTCGGCCCCCTCACTTCCCGCACCCCCACAGGGCCCTGCTGTCCCCCCTCTCCCGTACCCATCCCACCTCGGCCCCCTCACTTCCCGTATCACCGCAGGACCCAGCTCGCCCCTTCTCTCCCATACCCTCCTCAAGTCCCGTACCCCCGTAGGGCTCAGCTGTCCCTCCTCTCCCGTACTCATACCACCTCGGCCCCCTCACTTCCCGTACCCCCGCAGGACCCAGCTGTCCCCCCTCTCCTGTACCCATCCCACCTCGGCCCCCTCACTTCCCGTACCCCCGCAGGACCCAGCTGTCCCTCCTCTCCCGTACCCACCCACCTTGCCCTCCTCGCTTCGCTAGGATCTCTATCTTGCCTACCTTTTAAAGACAGTCCTCCATTAATCCACACCAGTAGCCCCGTAAAGTGGTGGTAGCAACTGCTTGAGGAGTGCCCATGGCCGAAGCGGGGGCAGCCAACTCCGGACGCGACCGAACGAAAGGGACCGACCCGCCACGGTTCCAATCACTCCGTCTCTCCGCTAACCGCGGCGGTCCTAAACCCGCCTACTTAGCCGCAATCATTGGTCCAAACGGGCCATCGGCCTCTGACAGTTTCGCCGATTATTGGTCAGGACTACCTGTCACTCAGACAACGCCACGCCACCAATTCCCGCTCCCACACACGCGTACTGGCGTCAGTTCTGGACGGCCGACGCGCGCGCTGCCGTCACAGCGTGGGGGCGCGCTCATACTTTGATTGACAGTTAGTGCAAACGTGGCGGTCAAGGGAATTTAGGAAAACGGGATGCAGGCGATCGAAGGATTAGTAAAAATGCGGTTTGTAATGAAGTTGAAAAGGAACGAAACCGTTGTTTTATATTCTTGGGAAATATATTTTCCGCATTCTTTAATCTTAAACAAAAGAAATAAAAGCGTTGGCTTACAACTACTGAATAGCTGAAATTCAATGAGAATTGTTCCTGTAATAAAAAAACGATTTGCTTTTATATAAACACCAGAGATTCTGCAGTTGCTGGAAATTAAGCAACAAACACAAAATGCTGAAGGAACAGAACAGGTCGGGCAGCAACTACGGAAGTCACGTTAGCATCACTCAGGTTTAAAGGGCCTCGGGCCGTAAAGTCGTCTGTTTGTTCCCTTCCGTTGATGCTACCTGACTTACCGAGCATGTCTTTAATACTTTGCATGTCTTGCTTTAATATAGCGTAGTTCACGAAGTCCCAAAGCTACATACAGCTAAATACTTCTGTACAGCAGCCGATGATGAGTGGGAGAAAGCAGATCACTGTACAGGTGATGCCTAATTATGTCAAAGATTGATCTCCAATTCCATTACACTTAGGTCATAGCGACATTAAAATGGCTGAGCAGCGTAACGCTGAAAACCGTGGGAAGTTTGCCTATCCCTTCAGTTAGAATGTTGTCTGACGATCTTATAAATGAAACTGTGGAATTTCGATTCGCTGTTGGGAATACCTGAGTTGCTATAGAAACTTGTGTAACAAAAAGTATCTTTCTTAGAGACTGCTTCCGGATACGTACCGCTGCTCACTTGCATGTTGCTAAGCAACAGAATATTTTTAACAAGATCATAGGACCATGAGAGAAAAAGATCCAACGTTTAGAGTCGTACAACGCAGAAACAGGCCCATCGGCCCACCATGGAGCTGCTGGCCCGCACGTCTATCATTTGTCTACATTAATTACATGTCCCTCTGTACTTTGCCCTTTCAAATAGCTGCCAGAATGCCTCCGTTCCCGCCTCCACCACCCCCTCTGGCAGATCATAGCAGATTCCAGCTTTTCTGAAGGAGAAATTTTTGAGAGCGAGGACCAGTTCCGCCAGGCAGGGGGAGGGGAACTGTTTGGGTCTGTTGTCGGAGAGCTTCAAGGCCCTCCTGACGGGGGATAGAAGTGTATAGGGACCGGACATCCGTAATGAAAATGAGATAATCGGAGCCATTGCAAAGATCCAGACCATTGACCATTGGCTTACAATTTCCTTTGTTCTGCCTCTCTCCATTCTTGAAGAGTGGAGTGACATTTGCAATTTTCCAGTCTTCCAGAACTATTCCAGAATCCAGTGATTCTTGAAAGATCATTACTAATGCCTCCCCAATCTCTTCAGCCACGTTTTACAGAACCATCTGGTCCAGGTGACTAATCTACCTTCAGACCTTCCAGTCTCCCAAGAACCCTAGAAATTCACTCACTTCCACCCCCGACACTCTCGAACTTCTGATCTACTGCTAGTGTCTTCCACGGTGCACGCTGCCCCTGTAAATCACTCCGGTTCCCACCCCCTTGCCAAATTAGTTTAAACCCTCCCGAACAGCTCTAGAAAACCTGTCCACAGGGATATTGGTCCCCCCTCGGGTTCATATGTAACCTGTCCCTTTTCTACAGGCCGTGCCTGCCCCAGAAGAGATCCCAATGATCCAGCAATCAGAATCCCAGCTCCCTGTACCAGTTCCTCAGCCACGCATTCATCTGCCAAATCACCCTATCCTTTCCCTCACTGACTGGCTGCAGTCCAACTCCAGCGCCGCCTTTTCAACTTCAGCTGTGGACCTAAATGAATTGCCTTACAGACTGTGGAGGGACACTGGAGGACCCAAAGAATACCCACGAATTCCACGGGGGACGTACAGAAGGCGTCGGGATTGAACTCGGAACGCTGACGCTCGGGGCTGTTACAGAATCGCGCTGACCGCTACACCGCCATGGGGTCCCAGCTGTAACAAGCAGTGAGAGGCAGGGTTGGTGCAAAGGCCTCGGCTTTAACTATTTACTCAAATAATTTGATGAAAGTGACGAGGGTTTGATTAATACGTTTGCTGCTGACACTACACCTTAGGTTGCAAACTTTATCATGGAGAGAATTTACAGCAACAGTCTGCGGGAAGAACTCAGCGGGTCATGCAGACCTGTTGGAGGAAAGTAATTGTCGGCCGTTTCAGGTCAAAATTCTGCATCAGGAATGAGGCCGGAGACGTGAGAAGGCCAGCAAAAACTCCATATTTACAACTGTGTGTGTTGCTCAGGATTTCCGGTACTGTATCTGCAGAATCTCTTGTGTTTATGAACTGAACTGTGTGAATCAGAGTCAGAATGAGCTTTATTATCACTGATATACACTCACTGGGGGGGCTTTATCAAGGGTTCAAAGGTTCACTTATTATCAAAGTGTGTATCCATATCCAACTCTGAGATTTGTCTTCTCCAGATAGCCATGAAACAAAGGAAGGACATGAAAGTTGTTCAGAGAGAATCATCAAACCCACGCCCCACCCGCACAAAAAAAGAACGGCATGCCGATCATCACCCCCACCTCTGCACAAAATAGAGCAAGAATGTTGGCTCCAACCCTCCCCTCCCTGCACAAAAAAACAACAAGAACAACAACCCCTAAACCCTTCCTCTCGCACAACCAAATGGAAAAGGAATGGGTGAAAAACACAGATCATAAAAATGATGAGACTGAAAAGGCTACAGTCCATAAGCACAGTTGTCCCATCCATTAACGTAGAACCACAGTGGCATCCTCCGACATCGCCGCAAGGAGAGACACCACATGAGGGTAGAGGCCTAGTCGTCCACCTCAGCGATAGGCCGCTCACACAATCCTTCTCCAATGGCAATCAACAGGACGGCAGTTGGCGCTGGGCTCTCGCTCGTCTTCTGCATTTGCCTCGATGTCTCAATCTTCCTCAACCCTTTAATTGGTGAATAATGGACACTTTAGATTAGATTAGATTCAACTTTATTGTCATTGTGCCGAGTACAGATACAAAGCCAATGAAATGCAGTTAGCATCTGACCAGAAGTGCAAAAGAATAGTGTTATTTACACAATAACTGCGAATAAAAAGTAAGTGCTACAGCACACAAACCTAAAAGTACTGAGACAGTACAATATGGGTGTAATACTGCTTAGTGCTGTGATGTGAGGTTCAGCAGTGTCACAGCCTCAGGGAAGAAGCTCTTCCTGTGCCTGCTGGTGCAGGAGCAGAGGCTCCTGTAGTGCCTACCGGATGGGAGGAGAGTAAAAAGTCCATGGTTAGGGTGAGGTGCATCCTTGATAATGCTTTTCACCCTGCCCAGGCAGCGTTTATGGTAGATGTTCTCAATGGTGGGCAATTGGGTGCCAATAATCCGCTGGGCAGTTTTCACCACCCGCTGGAGTGCTTTGTGGTCCGATACGGGACAATTGCCATACCACACTGCGATGCAGTTGGTGAGTATGCTCTCAATGGTACAGCGGTAAAAGTCCGTCAGTATCTTGGGACAGAGGTGAGCTTTCTTGATGCTCTGCAGGAAATAAAGGCGCTGTTGCACCTTTTTGACCAGGATGGAGGAGTTGAGGGACGAGGTGAGATCCTCGGAATTGTGGACATCAAAGAATTTGAAGCTTGATACACGCTCCACTATAGCTCTGTTGATGTAGATGGGGATGTGAGTGTGGCTCCTAGCATGCCTGAAGTCCACAATGATCTCCTTGGTCTTCTGGGTGTTAAGAGCCAGGTTGTTGTTGGCACACGACATGGTCAGATGCTGGACCTCGTCCCTGTAGGCCAGCTTGAAAGTGGCGAAATTGGGTCAAACACTGTCTCTAAGCTTCTTCACATCAGTACATTTATCAGGTACCTCCTGTACACTCGTGATCTTCCTTTGCTGTAGCCCATCCATTTCAAGGTTCGATGTGTTACATGTTCAGGGATGCTCTTCTGCACACCACTGTTGTAATGTGTGGTTATCTGAGCTGCTGTCTGCCTTCTTGTCCCAGTCTGGCCATTCTCCTCTGACTTCCCTCGTTAACAACACGAGTTCACCACAGAACTGCCGCTCACTGGAATTTTATTTTTGGTTTTTTGCACCATTATCTGTGAACTATAGAGATGGTTATGCATGAAAATCTTAGGAGACCAGCAGTTTCTGAGATACTCAAACCACCCCATCTGGCACCAACAATCATTTCACAGTCAAAGTCACTTAAATCACACTTCTTCCCCATTCTGATGTTTGGCCTGAACAACAACTGAACCTCTCGACCATGTCTGCATGTTTTTATGCATTGAGATGCTGCCACATGATTGGCTGTTTAGATATTTGCATTAATGAGCGGGTGCACCTAATGAAATGCTTACTGAAAGTATGTTGTTTTGTGGCAGCAGTGCAGTGAAGTACATGAATATACTAGACATTACAAAGCTAAATGTATTAAAAATAAATAAATAATGCAAAAAGCGAGCAAAACTAGTGAGATAATGTTTATGGATTCATGGACCATTCAGAAATCTGATGGTGGAGGGGAAGAAGCTGTAACAAAAACATTGAGTGTGTGGCTTCAGGCTCCTGTCCCTCCTCCCTGATGGTAGCAATGAGAAGAGGGTGTGTCCTGGGTGGTGAGCTTCCTTAATGATGACTGCTGCCTTTTTGAGGCATTGCCTCAAAGCAAAGTTTTCCAAGTTTTTCGTTAGGTGTTCGAACAATAAACCAATTTAATAATTTATTGTTTCTACCCAATCAACTCACTTCAGAATTTGATATGTTTACGTGGTTTAATCTCTCAGTTTTCTAACCTCTACAGAGTATGAGGTCTATCCCATTATTCCTTCCTCATTGGGCAAGCCCACCATCCCTAGAAACAAAATAGGAAATACCTGTGAGCTGCCTCTGGAGATAGAGACAGTGAGAAACTCATGAATTTCATCCACTTTGCCTCCAACTTCCACCCGGCCCTCAAATTTACCTGGTTCATTTCTGAAACTTCCCCTCCCTTTCTCGATCTCACTGTCTCTATCTCCAGAGACATCTTATCCATCGATGTCTATTATAAACCAACGGACTCTCGCAGCTACCTTGTCCCACCCTGTTACTTGTAAAAACGCCATCCCCTTCTCTCAATTCCTCCATCTTCATCACATCTGCTCTCAGGATGAGGTTTTTCATTTTAGAACGAAGGAGATGTCCTCCTTCTTCAAAGAAAGGGGCTTCCCTTCCTCCACCATCAACGCTGCCCTCAACTGCATCTCATCCATTTCATGCACGTCTGCTCTTACCTCATCCTCCTGCCACCCTCCCAGGGATAGGGTTCCTCTTGTCCTCACCTACCACCCCACCAGCCTCCACGTCCAACACATAATTCTCCGAAACTTCCGCCACCTTCCACTGGATCCGACCACCAAACACATCTTTCCCTGCCCTCCCTGCCCCCACCACTGTCTGCTTTCCGCAGGGATCACTCCATACATGACTCCCTTGTCCATTCATCCCTCCCCACTGATCTCCCTCCTGGCACTTATCCTTGCAAGTAGAATTAGTGCTATACTGCCCCCACACCTCCACCCTCACTACCATTCAGGGCCCCAAACAATCCTTCCAGGTGAGGCGACACTTCACTTGTGAGTCTTTTGGGGTCATCTACTGTGTTTGGTGCTCCTGGAGGGTGGGTGTGGCCTTCTGTATATCAGTGAGACCTGACGTAGATTGGGGGAACCACATCACTGAGCATCTATGCTCTGACCATCAGAACAAGTGGGATCTCCCAGTGGCCACCCATTTTTAATTCCACTTCCCATTCCCATTCTGATATGTCTATCCATGGTCTCCTCCACTGTCGTGATGAGGCCACACTTAGGTTGGAGGAACAACACCTTATCTTCCATTTGGGTAGCCTCCAACGTGATGGCAAGAACATCGATATCTCAAACTTCCAGTAATGCCTCCCCCCTCATTCACCATTTCCCACCCCCCTTTCCCTCTCTCATGTTATGTCCTTGCCCACCCATCATCTCCCTCTGGTGCTCCTCCCCTTCCCCCTTTAATTCCTTCCATGGCCTTCTGTCTCTTTCACCAGTCAACTTCCTAGCTCTTTGCTTCATCCCTCCCCCTCCAGGTTTCACCTATCACCCAGTGTTTCCCTCTCCCCTCCCCCACCTTTCAAATCTACTCCTCAGCTTTTTTTCTCCAGTCCTGCCGAAGGGTTTCGGCCCGAAATACCAACTGTACTTTTTTCCATAGATGCTGCCTGGTCTGCTGAGTTCCTCCAGCATCTTGTGTGTGTGGCTTGGATTTCCAGCATCTGCAGATTTTCTCTTGTTTGAAATTTCCTCCCCCCGCCATCCCCCGCTCTGATCTTTCACTTCTTCCCTCCTGCCTATTACTTCCCCTGGGTCTCTTCATTGGTGAGTCTGGTGTTTGAGTCCCAGTGTTTGGGCCTGGTGTTCAAGGCCCAGTGCTTGGTGATCAGTGATCAATACTGAAGATTGATCGGAAGTCTGGAAGTTGAGTCCTAGTGGCTGGAACTTCGAGTCTGCACATCTCTGTGAGCCTGCTGGTGAAGTTGAAGCCCAATGTCTGCAAGCAGAAGCCTGTGCAGTGGTTGTAGGCCTGTGTAGAAGGATGGGCTGGAGAAACGGGGCTTGCTTTGATGTTATGATTTTGATGCTTGTGGTGTTCTGTGTCGTTCTGAACATTGTGAATGCGCGATGTTGGTGCTGGAATGGGTGGCAACACTTGCGGGCTGCCCTCACACATCCTCGGGTTGTGTTGTGTTGGTTGTTAACGCAAACAACACATGATTACATCATCTTTTTCAATGTACATGTGATAAATAAAGGTAAATATTGAACCTTACAAGGGTTTTAGACTATTGCTTGACCACTATCTACCTTTGTGGCCAGGAAAGAACCTAGAACACTCAGTGTAGCACAGAAACAGACCATTTGGCCCACAAAGTCTGTGCTGACCATAATGCAAGATTAAACCTATCTGCCTGCACATGGTCCATATCCCTCCAGTCCTTGTCTGTTCAGTGCCGCTACTGTGTCTGCTACGGTACAGTAGCACTGTGGTTAATGCAACAATATTACAGTGCCCATGGTAGGAAGACTGGCATTCAGTTCCTGCTGCGTCTGTTAGGAGTTTGTACGTCCTCCCCGTGACTGCAGGGTTTCCTCCAGGTGCTCTGGTTTCCTCCCACAGTGGTGAGGCATACTGGCTGGTAGGTTAATTGGTCATTGTAAATTGTTCCAATATTAGGCTGGGGTTAAACTGGGGGATTGATGGGCGGCACCGCTCGGAGGGGCCTATTCCACGCTGTGTGTCGATAGGTTAAAAATAATTGTGGGCCTGCTATGTTAGCGCTGGAAGCCTGGCGACGCTTGCGGGCTGCCCCCACACAATCCTCGCTGATCTGATTTGATACAAACGAGGTATTTCTCTGTATGTTTTGACGTCGGCAAGATATATAAAGTTAAACTTTGTATCCTAGAGGGTGCAGCCACCAGATACATCCAGAACAGAGGTAGATTTGCAGATACCAGCTGGATCGAGGTGTGTGGAATTAGTACAGAACAAGGTGGCTGTATCTAAGGCAGAGGTTGGTGGGTTCTTGGTTAGTCAGGGTGTGAAGGTTTACCGGGAGATGGATTAGCCACGATGGGCCGAATGACCTAAATTCTGCTCCTATGTCGTTAGGTGGAAGATCAAACAAGGTCTTACGGAATGCTGTGCTGGACACGAGGGGCCGAACGGCCTTCTGCTATTACCCTCGATCTCGTCCGGCTGGGCGTGGGATCTTCCTGTGCACAAAGCGGACGTCGCCTCTCAGGCGAGATCACATTTCAGCAATTTCCCCGTTGATTCGGAACTGCGGTGTTATTTTACTGAACTCCAGTCTCGGCCTGAAACGTCGACTGTACCTCTTCCTAGAGATGCTGCCTGGCCTGCTGCGTTCACCAGCAACTTTGATGTGTGTTGCTGTGTTATTTTACCGTTGCATTAAATTTTAAAAAAAGCACTAGAAAGCTTGTCTCCACTTTCCCTTGTCCTTTTACTTCGCCCGAAATCTTCCCTCCCTAACATTCCCCAGTCCCTTCACTCTTGTTCCACCTACCCTCCCTGCCTTGTTTTCTCCTCCCAGCTCCGCCTGGTTACAGCGTCACGGCAACGATTACGACGGACCGCCAGTCTGGCCGGAGAGCCGGCGTGTGAAGCAGGTGCTGGGAGACGGCACTCGCCTCTCCCTCCGGCGGCCGGCGGCACGTCCCCCGCAACCATTACCACTCTAGCCGAGCGGAAACACCCAGGTAAGTTCAGTTCAGTTTCCGCTCCATTACTAACTGCTTTTAACATAAACAACCTCCTTTATTCGAAGAAGTCACTGAACGGAGTGGGTTGATATTAATTCAGTTAGTACACAGAGGGCTGCATTAAGAACGCAGTCAGGTGTGGAGAGGACGTTTTTGTATCGGCAACTTCCCCCAAATTATCATGATCCTTTCGTATTCATTGAAGAAATCCGTAAACCAGCCTTTGAGTTCCCAAGAGCCGCCAGCCATTTCTTGGCAAACGGATGCGGTATAATCATTTGAAGTTCTCGTGGAAGAGTACAGCACACGAACTCAATGCTGTGCCGGACCAAGTAAACTAGTAATCAAATAAAAAGGCAACTAAATTAATTTCTTCTGTTTACACAATGTCCACATCCTTGCATTCTCCTCATATTCATGCGGCGATCTGAACGGCTCTTCAAAAGTCCCGAATGTTTCTGTCTGTACCATCACCTCAGGCACCCACGCTTTCTGCGTAAAAAAAACGCCTCTCACATCTCCTCTGAAATTTCCCCCTCTTACCTTAAGTGCACGCCCTCAGGTATTAGAAACGACATACCTGAGAGGTCAGGTAACAGAGCGCTAACCTGTTGCCAGAAACACGATGCGTTTGAAGGTCGCAATTGTTCTGACTCAGCATTGCGTCAGGGCAGTCATTCACAATCACTGAGTTCGTGGGGAGAGAGTGAAATTTATTTTCCCGAGTTGCGGTCTTTAATTCTACTTTGATTTATTGTTTGCGGTTCTCTGCATTTATCCGGTTCTAACTCATTGTTTTGACCATAAGTCATAGGGGTAGAATCAGGCCATTCTGCCCGTCAAGTCTACCCCATGACTGATTCATTTCCCTCAACCCCATTCTCCTGCCTTTTCCCCGTAACCTTTGACGCCCTGACTAAATGAGAATCTATCCACCTCCATTTTAAATATACCAACCGATTCGGCTTCCACAGTCCCCTGCGGCAACGAATTCCAGAGATTCGCCACCGGCTAGCTAAAGACGTTTCTTCCCATCTCTGTTCTGAAGAGACCTCCTTGTATTCTGAAGCTATGCACTCCGGTCCTAGACTCTCCCACAGCTTTATCCTTCATTATGTGCCTTGTCATATGACGTGGGTGATCTTGGTCTTTTCATGACCTGTTATGGGGGGGGGCGCATTGCTGGCGAACCCAAATGCAAGACACAGACACTGAAGTACTAGGAACAGGACAGGGTTTATCAAGAAAGCAAGGTGAGTCAGGAAGAAACGACGCTGGACATGGACACAGGCCCCAGACTGTCACATTGGCAGAGACATTGGGAGCAAGGTTGGACCCAAATGCAAGACACATCTTGTGAGGTTACTTAGGTTTAGTTTATTGTTCGATACCAGGAGAGCTAGGCAGGAGCAGGAGTAGCGAACTGGGCAAGGACTCAGGACTACTACTAGGCTGGGACTAGGGTCTGGTCCAGGACTCGGAATTGAGTCCCAGAACTAGAGGAGACATGAAGAGGCTAGGGTATGGACTCCAAGCCCAAGACTGGGCAAAGACCCCAGAACCAGGCAAGGACATGACATGGGCTGGGGAGAGGAGCAACATGGAAAACAGAGCCTCAGTCTTGGGAGAGCAGGTACATGGAACCATGGACATATACACAGAACACAGAGTCGGGACCCCTCCTTGGGTACAGGACATAGGGCCGGGACTCATGACCCTCCGCGGGGCAATGGCAAGATGGCCTGACTTACCCCACGGAGATCAAGACAAGACAAGACACGACAAGACAAGACAAGACCAACACGAATGAACACCAGACAGTACCTATCTAGCTCCAGTGATGGAACTAGACCGAAGTGCAGGTGGGGGCTGCAGACAAGGGCTAGAAGTGAGAGGGGCAGAAAAGGGATTCAGACAGGGGGGATAGGACAGGAATCACAGACTGCCAGGGCCAGGACTTGACTCGAAACTTGGAAGCCGCCAGGACTACGACTTGACTTGGAACTTGAATGCCGCCGGAGCCAGGACTTGACTTGGAACTTGGATGCCGCCGGAGCCAGGACTTGACTTGGAACCTCCGGGTAGTGGCGAGCTCTCGACTCGGCCCGGGAACAGTAGACAGTGGTTCTTGATTCCCTCCGGCGGGTTAACTGATGGACCCACCTTGATGAGGAACCTTTGCAGGCTCGCTTTGGCGAGGTAACTGGACAGGGTTGCTCCGGTGAGGAAGGGTGAATTACCGGCACTCGCTTCGGCAGAGACTAGGCTTGCTCCGGCCAGATGACATCGGCACACCGTACCTTGGATGACTTTGCAGATGCTCCCGCGCTGAACAGCTGAAAGCCGGAGACTATAAACTACCGGTTCAGCCGAGTGTTAATTGCCTCTAATCACCAAAGTCGAGGGACACGGGAAAACAGGGAATCAACGGTCCGGATTGTAACATAAACAAGGTAAATTTAAAGGGACCCCGATCCGGACCATGACACAGATGAGACAAGGACACCGGGCCTGTGCTGGGGCTAAGACTAGGAAAGCGGGACCAGGACAAGGAACTTGGAACTAGGAGTATGGGCTAGGACTCCGAGCCAGAGACTGGACAGGGACCTGGAACCTGGGTCTTGACTTGGGCTTGGACCCCAGATCTAGGCAAGGACAAGGCGTGGCTACAGGACTAGACATGGCTACAGAACTGGAAATGGAACCCCTGTACAGGACGAGGCACATGAACAGGATGAGAACATAAAGCCTTGACTTGGACAGGATGAGGTTCTTGGACTAGGCTTAGATAAGATGAGGTTCTTGGATGTGGCTTGGACAAGGGACTCCTGGACAGGATGAGGGAACTCCAGCACAGGACTAGGATTCTCCAGCATCGGGCTGGGTGAGGTACACCTGGGCTGGGTGTGGAACCCCAGGGCAGGATGTGGAACCCCAGGGCAGGATGTGGAACTCCAGGGCAGGACTTGGCTCTTGGACAAGGCTAGGCTTGGACTAGACTAGGCTAGGCAGACAGAGCGTAGGTGCTACACATGCCCTTACACTTCCTCCCTCATCACCATTCAGGGCCCCAGACAGTCCTTCCAAGTGAGATAACACTTCACCTGTGAGTCGGCTGGGGTGATATACTGCATCCGGTGCTCCCGGTGCAGCCTTCTATATATTGGCGAGACCCGATGCAGACTGGGAGACCATTTTGCTGAACACCTACGCTCTGTCCGCCAGAGGAAGCAGGATCTCCCAGTGGCCACACATTTTAATTCCACGTCCCATTCCCATTCTGATATGTCTATCCACGGCCTCCTGTACTGTCGAGATGAAGCCACACTCAGGTTGGAGGAACAACACCTTATATTCCATCTGGGTAGCCTCCAACCTGATGGCATGAACATTGACTTCTCTAACTTCCGTTAATGCCCCTCCTCCCCTTCGTACCCCAGCCCTTATTTATTTATTTATTTATTTATTTATTTCCCCCTTTTTCCCTTCTCTCTCTTTCCCTCTCACAATAACTCCTTGCCTGTTCTCCATCTTTCTCTGGTGCTCCCCTCCCCTTTTCTTTCTCTCTAGGCCTCCTGTCCCATGATCCTCTCATATCCCTTTTGCCAAGCAACTTCCAGCTCTTAGCTTCATCCCTCCCCCTCTTGTCTTCTCCTATCATTTCTGATCTCCCCCTCCCCCTCCCACTTTCAAATCTCTTACTATCTCTTCTTTCAATCAATCCTGACGAAGGGTCTCAGCCCGAAACGTCGACTGTACCTCTTCCTATAGATGCTGCCTGGCCTGCTGCGTTCCACCACATTATGAGGGCATTAGGCAGGAACTAAGAAGCATTAATTGATAATACCTTTTCTTTGGCAAGTCCACATCAGACATGTGGAGGATGTTTAAAGATCAATTGGACAGGGCACAGGAAAGGTGTGTTCCAGTTAGAAGGAAGGACGGGGATGGAAAGATAAGAGAACCCTGGATGTCCAGAGAGGGGATGAGCTTAGAAAAGGAAAAGTATGTAAAGCTTCAGAAGTCAGGATGAAACTGAGCACACGAGGATGAAGAAGCCAGGAGGGGCCATGGAAAGTCCTTGGTGAGTAGGATTGAGGTGAATCCCAAGACATTCTATATGTACATCAAGAGCACGAGGTTAACTAGGGAGAGGGTAGGACCATTCAGGATAAAGAAGTGAACATTTGCTTGGATGTGGAGAATGAGAGTGAGGTCCTTAAAGAGTATTTTGCTTCACCCCTGGTCTCAACTTACCACCATGTACTTCTTCCTCCCCTCCCCCCACCTTCTTACTCTGACTGTTCCTCTTCCTTTCCAGTCCTGATGAAGGGTCTCAGCCCAAAATGTCGACTGTTTCCTCCTTTCTGTAGGTGCTGCCTGACCTGCTGAGTTCCTCCAGCATTTTGTATGTGTCACTTTGGATTTCTAGCATCTACAGATTCTTTTGTGTTTGCTTTACTTCTGTATTTACTAAGGAAAAGGACATGGAGGACCGGGAGATTGGTGTGGAGTGTATATGTATGTTAGGGCATTTAGAGGTCAAGGGGGTAGAAGCGTTGGGCCTCCTAACGAGTATTAAGATGGATAATTCCCTAGGGTATGAGGGTGGCAAGTGATGAGATTGCTGGGGCCTTGATCAGTATCTTCATGTCTTCTCTAGGCACAGGTGAGGTCCCGGAGGACTGGCGAGCGGCTCTATTCAAGAAGGAGACAAGGAAAAATCTTGGAAACTGTAGACTGGTGAGTCTCAGTTGCAGTGAAATTGCTGGAGAAAATGATCTGGGATAGGATGTATGTGTGTTTGGAAACCCATGGTCTAATTAGGGAGAGACAGCAAGTCTGTGTGGGGTAAATCATGTCTTACCAATTTCTTTTGACAGGGTGATGGGAGAGATGATGAGGGTAGGGCAGTGGATGTTGTTAACATGGATTCGAGTAAGGCATTTGACAAAGTCCCTTGTGAGAGGCTAATCCAGAAGATTTAGATAAATTGGGTCTGTGGCAAATTGGCTGTTTGCACTTATTCAAACTGGATGTCTATAATTAGTGGTGTTCTGCAGGGATCTGTACTGGGACTGTTTATGATGTATATGAATGATCTGGATGAAAACGTAGATGGGTGGGTTAGTAAGTTTGCGGATGATACCAAGATTGGTGGAATTGTGGATAGTGTAGAAGACTTATAAAGAATACAGCACGATATTGATCAGTTGCAGATAAGGGCAAAGAATTGGCAGATGGAATTTAACCCAGATAAATATGAGGTGTTGCCCTTCAGTAGGGCAAATGTAAGGAGACAGTACACTGTTCAGGGCAAAATCCTTAACAGTGTTGCTGAGCAGAGAGATCTTGGGATCCAAGTTCATAGCTCCATAAAAGTGGCCACATAGGTCGATAAGGTGGTTAAGAGGCTTATGCAACACTTGCTTTTATTAGTCAAGGCATTGAGTTCAAAAGTCAAGAAGTTGTGTTGCAACTTTATAAACTCTGGTTAGGCCAAGTCTGGAGTATTACATACATTTCTGGTCACCCCACTATAGGAAGGATGTTGAGGCTTTGGAGAGGGTGCAGAAGGGGTTTGTCAGGATGCTGCCTGGTTTAGAGGGCGTGTGCTATCATGAGAGGCTGGATAAACTTGGGTTGTTTTCTCTGGAGCGGTGGGGGCTGAGGGGAGATCTGATCGAGGTTTACAAGATTATGAGAGGCAGTGGACAGAGAATATGTTTCCCAGGTTTGAAATGTCTAATACCAGAGGGCATGCATTGAAGGTGAGTAGGTTCAAGGGGGATGTGAGGGGCAAGTATTTTACTCGGAGAGTCATGAATGTCTGGAATGTTCTGCCTGGTATGGTGGTAGGGGCAAATACAATAGAGGCTTCTAAGAGGCATTTGGATAGGCAAATGGATGTAAGGAAGATGGAGGGATATGGACATGGTGTAGGTAGGAGCGATTAGTGTTTGGGATTTTTGATTTACTTTTTATTTGGTTCAGCATAACATTGTGGGCCGAGTGGCCTGTTCCTGTGCTGTACTGCTGTACATATTCCATGTTTCAATCTCAATGACAAATTATACTAAGTTCAAAGGAGCACACACAAAATGCTGGAGGAACTCAGCAGGCCAGGCAGCATCTGTGGAAAAGAGAAAAAAGTTGATGTTTCAGGCCAAGATCCTTCATCAGGACTGGGAAGAGAAGCATTCAGAGTAAGAAGGTGTGGGGGGGGGAGAGGGAGAGGTACAAGGTGGTAGGGGATAGGTGAAACCGGGAGGGGGAGGGGTGAAGTAAGGAGCTGGGAAGTTGATTGGTGAAAGAGATGAAGGGCTGGAGAAGAGGGAATCTGACAGGAGACCATGGAAGGAAGAGGAGCACCCAAGGGAGGTGATGGACAGGTATGGAGATAAGGTGAGAGAGGGAAACAGGGACGGGGAATGGTGAAAGTGGGAAAGTGGTGGTGGGGGGGGGGAATTACCAGAAGTTAGAGAAATCAGTGTTCATGCCATCAGGTTGGAGGCTACCCTGACGGAATATAAGCTGTTGCTCCTCCAACCTGAGTGTGGCTTCATCATGGCAATAAAGGAGGCCGTGGACTGTCATGTCGGAATGGGAATGGTAAGTAGAATTGAAATGGGTGGCTACCGGGAGATCCCACTTTTTCTGGAGTGCAGGTGCTCAGTGAAGTGGTTTTCCCAATCTACTTTGGGTCTCACCGATATACAGGAGGCCACACCGGGAGCACCGGACACAGTATATGACCTCAACAGACTCACAGGTGAAGTGTTGCTTCACCCGGAGGGACCATTTGGGGCCTGAATGGTAGTGAGGGAGGAGGAGTAGGGGCAGGTGTAGCACTTGTTCTGCTTGCAAGGATAAGTGCCAGGAGGGAGATCAGTGAGGAAGGATGAATGGACAAGGGAGTCACGTAAGGAGCGATCCCTGTGCAAAGTGGTGGGGAGGGAAAGATGTGCTTGGTGGTGGGATCCCTTTGGAGATGTTGGAAGTTTCGGAGAATTATGTGCTGGACACGCAGGCTGGTGGGGTGGTAGGTGAAGACAAGAACCCTATTCCTTGTTGGTGGCAGGAGGATGGGGTGAGGGCAGTGTTGATGGTGGAGGAAGGAAAGCCCCTTTTCTCTGGAGGAGGAGGATATCTCCTTCGTTCTAAAATGAAAGACTTCATCCTGAGAGCAGATGTGGTGAAGCCGGAGGAACTGAGAGAAGGGGATGGCATTTCTACAAGTTGAGAAGAGTTATAGTCCAGGTAGCTGTGGGTTTGTAAAAAATATCAGTAGATAGACTGCCCACAGAGATGGAGACAGAAAGATCGAGAAAGCAGTGGGAGGTGTCAGAAATGGACCAGGTAAATCTGAGGGCAGGGTGGATGTTGGAGCCAAAGTGGCTGAAGTCGACGAGTTCAGCAGGAGTGCAGGAAGCAGAACCAATGTAGTCGTCGATGTAGTGCAGGAAAAGTGCGGGATGGTCACCAGTGTAGGTGTGGAACATAGACTGTTCCACGTAGCCGATGAACAGGCAGGCATAGCTGGGACCCATGTGAGTGTCCATGGTGACATCTTTTGTTTGTAGGAAGAGGGAGGAGCCAAAGGAGAAACTATTGAGAGTGAGGACAAGTTCTGCCAGAGGGAGAAGAATGGTGGCGGAGGGGAACTGGCTGGGGCCAGAAAAAAGCAGAGAGCTTTAAGCCCTCCTGGTGGGGGATGGAGGTGCATAGGGACTGGACATCCATAGTGAAAATAAGATGCACAGGGTTAGGGAACTTGAAATCATTGAAAAGATCATGAGTGTGTGAAGTGTCGTGGATGTAGGTAGGAAGGAACTGAACCAGGGGGAATAAAACAGAGTCGAGGTCTGTAGATATGAGTTCAGTGGAGCAGAAACAATGAGTCTACCTGGACAAATGGGTTTGTGGATCTTGGGTGGGAGGTGCAAACGGGATTACGGGGTGTGGGAACTATGAGATTGGTGGCAGTGGATGGGAGGTCCCCAGAGTCAGTAAAGTCAGTGATGGTGTGGGAGACAATGGCCTGGTGTTCCTTAGTGGGATCCTGTTGGAGAGATAAGTAAGGGGAGGTGTCTAAGAGTTGTCGACATGCCTCAGCAAGGTAGAGGTCAGTCCGCCAGACTACTACAGCACCTCCTTATCTGAGGGTTTGATGGTGAGGTTAGGTCTAATCTCATGGTTGTTATAATAAATTTCCTCTTCCTGTCTATCATCCACATCCCTCAACGGAGAGGGAGACGGGACATAGAACCGGGGTGAGGGAGATGGGACATAGAACCGGGGTGAGGGAGACGGCCCGTGGAGCCAAGGTGAGGGAGACGGGACATAGAACCGGGGTGAGGGAGATGGGACATAGAACCAGGGAGAGGGAGACGGGACATAGAACCGGGGTGAGGAAGATGGCCCGTGGAGCTGAGGTGAGGGAGACGGGACATAGAACCGGGGTGAGGGAGACGGCCCGTGGAGCTGAGGTGAGGGAGACGGGACATAGAACCAGGGAGAGGGAGACGGGACATAGAACCGGGGTGAGGAAGATGGCCCGTGGAGCTGAGGTGAGGGAGACGGGACATAGAACCGGGGTGAGGGAGATGGCCCGTGGAGCTGAGGTGAGGGAGATGGGACATAGAACCGGGGTGAGGGAGACGGGACATAGAACTGGGGTGAGGGAGATGGGATATAGAACCGGGGTGAGGGAGACGGCCCGTGGAGCCAAGGTGAGGGAGACGGGATATAGAACCGGAGTGAGGGAGACGGGACATAGAACCGGGGTGAGGGAGACGGGACATAGAACCGGGGAGAGGGAAACGGGACATAGAACCGGGGTGAGGGAGATGGGCCGTGGAACTGGGGAGAGGGAGATGGGATATAGAACCGGGGAGAGGGAGACGGGACATAGAACCGGGGTGAGGGAGACAGGATATTGAACCGGGAGAGGGAGACGGGATATAGAACTGGGATGAGGGAGACGGGATATAGAACCGGGGTGAGGGAGATGGGCCGTGGAATTAGGGGAGGATGGTGACTGAGACCCACTTAGTTGAAGGAAACGATGAAGTTTGTGGGGAAGAATAAATAGTGTTCCTTTCCTTCCGCAGCCCGCCGGAAGTTGGTGTCAGTGTCAGCGGAGAATAGCAACAGCACCCTCCGTTATGCACTAAGCTGGCAACAGAGAGACAGCTGCATCCAAGCATGTACCCAGTGGCTGGCCCCTACGGGCCCCCTGGCCCCTGGAGGGCCACCATGCTCACCGATCCCTTTGTGCTGCCTCCTATCCAGATGCACAACTTCTCCAGTCGGCCGCTGACCATAGTCATGACCGATGCGAACGCTGAGCGTGAAGGAGCCGGGAACTATACTGAGTACCATCACTTCTATGGAGTTCCCTACGTCCCTCCATTCTGGTTCCCAACACCGGCAAACCCAGCTCCCTACCAGTACCCACCCTGTTATCCATACGGTGCCTACTTGGCCCAGCAGCCAGCCCTGGGCTCAGGGGCCTGGCCTGAAGGCTCCAACCTGAGGGGTAACCTGCAGTGGGGCAAGCTAGAGCAGACGTACGGCCCCCGGAGGGAAGTGCCTGACTTCCTGCATGACGAGCTGCGGCGAGTGTATGGCACTTACCCCAAAACGTTTGTCAGCATCACCTACCAGAACGGGGAGTACCTGGTGAGGGCAGAGCCCCGCGTCGCAGAGCAGAAGTACAAGGTGGAAAAGAAGATCATCCGGAGACCGCCCACGCCCAGTGACGATGAGAGCGAGGCGTCCGAAAAGCAGCAGAGGAAGTCCAGGCGCTAAAGCTCATCGCGGAAGGCACTGGTCGAACAGGGGATACTGTTGTGGCGGGACTTGATCGTCAAGATAAAGATTAACTTTTATTTGTCACGCACATCGAAACAAACAGTGAAACGCATCGTTTGTGTCAACGACCAACGCAGTCCGAGGACGTGCTGGGGACAGCCCACAAGTGTGACCGTGCTTCCAGCACCAACACAGCACGGTCACAGCTCACTACCCCAAGCCCTAACGCCTACATCTTTGGAGTGTGCGAGGCAGCCCCCGTGGTCACGGGAAGGACATACAAACTCCTGACAGCCGGTGGTGAGAATTGAACCCCGATCGGCGGTCGTTATAAAGTGGTTACGCTAACCGGTACGTTACTGAGCCAGCCTCTGTTCGCATTCGAGCTAACACACCAACGTGACAGTACCGTACAGTAACAACGAGCACACAGCGTCATGGGAAGATGCCAGGAACCCCCAGCCTGCCCGTCCACTTGGTCCAAGCAGGGCGTGGCATCTTGACGTGCGATGGAGAAGCACGTTTTCTAATGCGGATAGACCGGCTGTCTTCGGGAGCTGATTGCGTTCCATTTTCACAGGTCGTTCCAAAGACAAGCCGAACTCTGCCACGCGGTGATCACTTGCTGTGCTGACCACACTGCGGTGTAGTCTGGAACGGGATCAGAAGCTGATGAGAAACTCCCATCACCAAAAGTGACCAGAAATTCCGCTGTTCGTTTTCCTTTTCGAAAGCTAGTTACAGTATCGCAGGAAAACAGTAGTACAGCACTTCACAGTACACACTGTTTACAGTTTCAAGTTACAACGTGGTCGTTACACACTCGGACCGCTGAGGAGCCCGCCAACACTGGACAGGCCCCGGTACAGACAAAAGAACATCTGCAGATGCTGGAAATCCAAGCAACACACAAAACGCTGGCAGCGTCTATGGAAAAGAGGACAGTCGACGTTTCAGGCCGAGATCCCTCGGCAGGACTGGAAAGAAAAAAGCTGAGGAGTAAATTTAAAAGGTGGGGAAGGAGAGGGAGAAGCACAAGGTGATGGGTGAAATTGGGGGGAGGAGGGATGAAGTAAAGAGCTGGGAAGTTGATTGGTGAAAGAGATACAGGCCTGGAGAAGGGGGAGTCTGATAGGAGAGAACAGAAGGCCTTGGAAGAAAGGAAAGTGGGGGGGGGGGGAAGCATCAGAGGGAGGGGATGGGCAGGCAAGGAGATGTGATAAGGTGAGAGAGGGAAAAGGTGAAGGAGAAACTTCCACCATCTCCAATGGGATCCCACTACCAAGCACATCTTTCCCTCCCCTACCCCCGCCACTTTCCAGAGGGATCGCTCCCTACATGACTCCCTTGTCCATTCATCCCTCCCCACTGATCCTCCTGGCACTTATCCTTGCAAGCTGAACACCCCCTCCCTCACTACCATTCAGAGTCCCAAACAGTCCTTCCAGGTGAGGCGACACTTCACCTGTGAGTCTGTTGGGGTCATATACTGTGTTCAGTGCTCCCAGTGTGGCCTCTGGTGTATCGGTGAGACCCAACGTAGATTGGGAGACTGTCGCGATGAGGCCACACTCAGGTTGGAGGAACAACACCTTATATTCCGTCTGGGTAGCCTCCAACCTGATGACATGAACATCGGTTTCTCAAATTTCAGATAATGGCCCCCTTCCGCCCTCTCTTTCACCATTTCCCATCCCCTTCCTTTTCCCTCTCTCAGCTTATCTCCTTGCCTGCCCATCACCTCCCTCTGGTGTTCCCCCCTGCCTTTTCTTTCTTCCTTGTCCTTCTGTTCTCTCCTGTTAGATTTCCCCCTTCTCCAGGCCTGTATCTCTTTCACCAATCAACTTCCCAACTCTGTACTTCACCCCTCCCCCTCCTGGTTTCACCCATCACCTTGTGTTTCTCTCTCCCCCACCTTTTAAATCTTCTCAGATTTTTTCTCCGGCCCTGCCGAGGGGTTTTTGCCTGAAGCGTCGACTATGCTTTTTCCCATAGTTGCTCCCTGGCCTGCTGAGTTCCTCCAGAATTTTGTTCATGTTGCCCCCTTTATACCTTACACACCTCGTACTTCCGCTCCAGGGGCACCGGATGGACCACTGAGAATGGGGCAGCCAATTGACTTGGGCAGAAATCTTGACTGCCCGCTGCCCCTTCTGTTGTTTGTAGGGCTTTTTAAGAATGTTATGGGAGCTCGTTGATACGTAGGGATGTTTGTAAGTTAGCTGTATGTAACCCAGGGGCAGCCAGGATCAAATACGATGCAGTGATGTTTCTGTGGCAGCGCTGGGAAGCTGCCGTGTGTGAGGTCTCCCCGAGAGAGCTGGCTCACCGGACTTGATATAATAATGTGAAAAAAAAGAAATAGGATCAGGAATAGGCCATTCAGCCCATCTAACCTGTTCTGCTATTCAATAAGGTTGTGCCTCATCTTTCAGTGTGGTACTCTGATTCCCTTAATTAAAAATATATCAATCTCCGTTCTAAATATTCTCAGTGACTAAGCCTTGCCAGACCTTGAGTAAAGTATTGGGCAGTGATTTTCTACCTTGTGGGTGAAGAAATTCCACCTCTCTCCTGAATGGGCGACGCAGTCCAGTACTCACTGGTAATGATTTATTATTATTACACGTACCAGAATACAGGGAAGTGCTTGTCTTGTCGGAGAAGAGATCAGGGAAATGCTTAAACACGAGGAATTCTGCAGTTGCTGAAAATTCAAGCAACACACGGTGAACGCAGCAGGCCAGGCAGCATCTCTAGGAAGAGGTACAGTCGACGTTTCAGGCCGAGACCCTTCGTCAGGGAAATACTTGTCTTGTCGGGGAAAAGATCAGATCATCACACCGTGCATTGAGGTAGAACAAGGTAAAACAATAACAGAATGCAGAATAAAGTCTCACAGCTACAGAGTAGGCAGCAGAGTAGTGTAGCGGTTAACCGTAGCGGTATTACTGTGCCTACACCCTGGCTTCAAATCCGCCACTGTCTATAAAGAGTTTCTACCTTCTCTCTGAGAGCACGTGTGTTTCCTCCCACACTCCAAAAACACGAGGGCTGGTCGGTTCACCAGTCACGTGTGGTTAATTTGGCAGCATGGGGTCGTTGGGCTGGAATGTCCTGTATCTTTAAGTAAAACAAACAGAAAGTGCAGTGTGGGCAAACAATAAAGTGAAAGATCACAACGAGGTAGGTAGTGCGGTCAGAAGTCTGTTTAGGAATCTGATAACGGGATAGAAGCTGTTCTTGAGTCTGGTTGTATGTGCACATTCTGCCCGAAGGGAGAAGGGATAAGATGCTGTATTATTACTAGTTTGTTTCTCCCACTGCCTATGTAGTTTAAAGGCCCAGTGTCCAACTTCCTGTGTACGTTATAGCCTGCGTTCCTACTGCTGATGTCCAACTTCCTGTGTTCGTTATAGCCTGCGTTCCTACTGCTGATGTCCAACTTCCTGTGTTCGTTATAGCCTGCGTTCCTACTGCTGATGTCCAACTTCCTGTGTACGTTATAGCCTGCGTTCCTACTGCTGATATACAACTTCCTGTGTACGTTATAGCCTGCGTTCCTACTGCTGATGTACAACTCCCCCAACTGTTTCTGATGCTAGCCGTTACTTGCCTCCCCCAATCTAGTTGTGCAATTTGATTTTAGAAACATTAGCTTTATTTGTCACAGGTACATCGAAACATTGGGTGAATGGCTAAAGATGTGCTGGGAACAGCCTGCAAATATTGCCACTCTTCCCAAAGTAGCATTGCCACAACTTACTAACCCTAACCTGTATGTGGGAGGAAACCAGAGCACCCAGAGGAAACCCAGCGGACATGGGGAGAATTCCTTACAGACCGTGGCAGGAATTGAACCCTGATCTTCCAATTGCTGGGGCTGTAATAGCACGACATAACCTGCTACAGTAAAATGCCCCACCCCACTAACATCTGAGCTAAGTCTGTTCCATCGTGCTGCTTTTGGTTCTCTCTATCTCCCCCACCCCCCCGCAGCTCTCTCCCCCCTGGCTCTCTCTCCCCCGGCTCTCTCTCTCTCTCTCTCTCGCTCTCTCCCCCCCCCCCAGCTCTCTCTCCCCCCGCCCTCTCTCTCCGGCTCTCTCTCACTCTCTCATTCTCCCACCTCTCTTTGCTCATCCCTTCAAAAAGTATCCTGGAATATTTAGTTCCCAACTTTGGACACTCTGCCACTCTGCTTGGTTGTGAAGGGATCGATTTGCTTTTCCTCTCCCTTCCTAGCCCCCAGTTATTTGAGTTAGAGGGCTGCAGATGAGAAATAGACCCTTTACCTCAACGTGTCCTTGGTAATCAACAAACAAAAGATGAGCTGTATTTGTCACATGTGCATCGAAACATCAAAATGCACAAAGACTACACAGTCCGAGGATGTGCCGGGTGCAGATAGCAAGTGTCGCCGTGCTCCTGGCATGATCACAGCTCACTAACCCTGACCGTGTATCTTTGTCTTGCGGGGAAAACCACGCGGTGACGGGGAGAATGTACACACTCCTTGCAGGCAGTGATTGCTGCTGAAGCTGTAAAGTGATTGCACTCACTGGAATGTTACTGCACTTACACTAATCGTACCATTGTCTGCACAGTCCCCAAACTTCCACCCGCACCCTGCAACCCCAATGTCTACCTCTCGCCTACACACCAGGGGCCGTGCACAGTGGCCAGTTTGCTGACCACCCTTGGGATGAGAAGCACACCCCAGGGAACCCATACAGCTCCAGATGTGAAAACTCCAACCATACAACACCAGAGGTCAGAACTGAACCCAGCCCTCTGGCACTGTAAGCTGGCAGCTGTGCCATCTGCTCCTTAAACTCAGACTTTGGCACTCAACTGATTAACATGTGGTCAGGAGTCAACTATGGGCGTGATTAAGTTCCAAAGATAATTCAGATTTACTAGGAGTCAATTTGTTTACTTTAAAAACACTTTTATATGAGGTTCAGGCCTGCAATATCTTTTTCTTTGCATAATTTCTAGATAAGCAATCTGAAATCTCAAAGTGAGACTTGTGAAAGTGAGGAAGTGACATTACAGCTGCAATGATAATCTAAATTTTAAATTCTATGTTTTAATGTTTTATATCACCAATATCTCAGAATCAGATTTATTATCACCGACATGTTACAAGTTTGCTGTTTTGGAGCAACAGTACTGTGCAATACATAAAAAATCACTACGTTACAAAATAAAATTTAAATAAGTCATGCGGAAGCATATTATTGAAGTTTGACATTAATGGTTTTCGGGTAGATTTTGCAAACAGTCCCTGTTGTGTTTATTCAGATCTACAGCATCTGCATTATTTTGCTTGTGGAGCATTTTCTCCTAATGTCCCTCCTGCCACTGCCAGTAAGGAGTTTTTACATTCTTCCCGTGACCACGTGGGTTTCCTCTTGGTGCTTCGGACTCTGCCCACAGTACAAAGATCTACCGGTTGGGAGGTTATTTGGTCATTGTAAGTTGTCCCATGAATGGGCGACGATTGAATCGGGGGCTTGCTGGGTGGTGCAGCTCGATAGGCTTTTTCCAGTCTGTATCTCAATAAATAAAACTCCTGTAAGGTGCATTGGAGCCGTTTGTTTCATCAAAGGCACAATACAAAGGGAAATTGTTTATTGGTCTTCTACAGCAGCAGAGCGGTGGAACTTAATATGGGGTTTCCTCTGGGACAAGGAACCAGAATGGCACACTGCAGGTCTGAGCTGGTGCACGAACTGCTCAGCTCTGACGCAGCGTTTACACCTGCCACTAGAGGGGGCTGCTGCGTCGGGTCCCGGGTTCTTCACAAGTCAAGACTGAGCAGAAAAAGTTGGTAGGTATGGTCATATTATTAAGTGTTACAAGAACAAAGAACAAAATTTAAAAAGAAAAAACAGACAAAAGAAAAAGTGATCGTCTTACACTCAATAAAGAGAAAACACATTTTCATTGATAAGGTGGTGCTGGTATTAGGGAGGGTCCAGAGGAGGTTCATGAGGAGGACCCTGGTAGTGAATGAGTTAATGTGCGAGAAGCATTTGTTGGCTCAGCGCCTATACTGACTAGAGCTGAGAAAAATGATTGTGGAATCACAATGAAACCTATCAAATACTGAAAGGCTGAGATAGAGTGGATATTTAAAGAATGTTTTCAATTATGGGAGAGTCCAGGACCAGAGGGAACAGCCTCAGAATAGAAGGATCTATCTATCTCCCTATCTCTGTCTATATCTCCCCGTTTCTCCTTCCCCTCATTCTCCCCTTCCTCCCATCCTCCCCTTCACCCCCTTCTCCCCCGTTCTTCCCCATCATCACAACCGCCACCCCTCTCTCACCTCACCCCCTCACCCCTCTCTCCTCCCCTCTCTTTCCTACCCGCCTCTCTTTCCCCCCACTGTCTCTCTCTGCTCCTCCGAGGTGTTTTAGGAGTGGCTGATAAGGTCAGAGTAGGAACCTCTCAGACTTTGCCTCATCTGGGGCATGAGAGCTGGAATGGCAGGGAGGGAGGGGGGGTGAGTGGTTTGGGAGGTGGAGATTTCCTTCCTCCCTCTGTTTCCCCCTGTCAAGATCAAGTTTGTCGATGTTACGGGCACGCTGCTGTCAGGAGCTCCGGTCCTTCAGAGGAGTGTGAGCACCATCTACTGGCCAAATAGGGCATCGCCTAGCACGGGCCTCGGGAGCCTGTCCCTTAGGGAAACCCTATGGATCAGGCGGCAGCTGTAGAGGGAAATGGACAACTGATGTTTCAGATAGAGACCCTCCATCTGGACTGAAAGTGTAGCAGGGAGCGGGATTAAATATTAGCTTTAAAACATTCAGTCTACAGAAACTGGGTGGTGGAGTGGTTTGGAAAGGGGATGGGGAGTGAGGGGACCGGGGTGGAGCCGAAAGAGAAGGGAAATAATTCTTATCATCTCCCAGCCTCTGTCACTGTCCCCATCCTCCCCTCTCCAAACTCCCTGTCGATCATCCCTTACCAGTGTACAGTTATCACCCCTGGCACTCTCAGTCGCAGGGCAGGCATTCAACCTGAGACACTGACAATTACTTCCCTCTCACAGATGCTGCTGGGATTGCTGAACTCCTCCAGTGGATTCTCTTCTGTCCACCTGTCTTACTTGTCAGAATCCAGGATCTGGCTTCACCGTTTTTACTGAACGACCACTCATCGTGTAACTAAATCCCTGGAAGTCCCCCGTAACTCTCATACTTCTCAATAAGATCACCTCTCATTCTTCTAATTTCCTCAGCCGTCGGAGATAGGACAATCCTCTCGTCCCATAGAAACACAGAAAGCCTACAGCACAATACAGGCCCTTTGGCCCACAAAGCTATGCCGAACATGTCCTTACCTTAGAACTACCTAGGCTTACCCACAGCCCTCTATTTTTCTAAGCTCCATGTACCCATCCAGGAGTCTCTTAAAAGACCCTATCGTTTCCACCTCCACCTCCGTCACCAGCATCCCATTCCATGCTCTCAACCCTCTTTGCATAAAAAACTTACCCCGACATCTCCTCTGTACCTAATTCCAAGCACCTTAAAACTATGCCCTCTCATGTTAGCCATTTCAGCCCTGGGAAAAAGCCTCTGACTATCCACATGATCAATGCCTCTCATCATCTTGTACACCTCTATCAGGTCACCTTTCATCCTCCGTCGCTCCAAGGAGAAAAGGCCGAGTTCATTCAACCTATTCTCATAAGGCATGCTCCCCAATCCAGGCAACAAACTTGTAAATCTCCTCTGCACCCTTTCTATAGTTTCCACATCCTTCCTGTAGTGAGGTGACCAGAACTGAGCACAGTACACCAAGTGTGGTCTGACCAGGATCCTATACAGCTGTAACATTACCTCTTGGCTCCTAAATTCAATCCCACAATTGATGAAGGCCAATGCACCATATGTTTTCTTAACCACAGAGTCAACCTGCATAGCAGCTTTGAGTGTCCTATGGACTCGGACACCAAGATCCCTCTGATCCTCCACACTGCCAAGAGTCTTACCATTTATACTATATTCTGCCATCATATTTGACCTACCAAAATGAACCACCTCACACTTATCTGGGTTGAACTCCATCTGCCACATCTCAGCCCAGTTTTGCATCCTATCAATGTCCTGCTGTAACCTCTGACAGCCCTCCACACTATCCACAACACCCCCAACCTTTGTGTCATCAGCAAATTTACTAACCCATCCCTCCACTTCCTCAACCAGGTCATTTATAAAAATCACAAAGAGAAGGGGTTCCAGAACAGATCCCTGAGGCACACCACTGGTCACCGACCTCTATTGGGTGCAGATTATCGGCACCCAATTGCCCACCATTGTGAACATCTACCATAAGTGCTGCCTGGGCAGGGCAAAAAGCATTATCAGGGATGCATCTCACCCTAACCATGGACTTTTTACTCTCCTCCCATCCGGTAGGCACTGCAGGAGCCTCCGCTCCCACACCAGCAGGCACAGGAAGAGCTTCTTCCCTGAGGCTGTTACCCTGCTGAACTTTTCATCACAGCGCTAAGCAGTATTGCATCTGTATTGTACTCTCTCAGTACTTTTATATTTGTGTGCTGTAGCACTTTTTTGTTCACAGTTATTTTGTAAATAACACTATTCTTTGCATTTCTGGGCAGATGCTGAATGCATTTCATTGGCTTTGTATCTGTACTTGGCACAATGACAATAAAGTTGAATCTAATCTAATCTAATCTATGCAGAATATGACCTGTCTACAACCACTCTTTGCCTTCTGTGGGCAAGCCAGTTCTGGATCCACAAAACAATGTCCCCTTGGATCCCATGCCTCCTTACTTCCTCAATAAGCCTTGCATGGGGTACCTTATCAAATGCCTTGCTAAAATTCATATACTCTATATCTACTGCTCTATCTTCATCAATGTGTTTAGTCACATTCTCAAAACATTCAATCAGGCTCATAGAGCACGACCTGCCTTTGACAAAGCCATGCTGGCTATTCCTAATCATGTTATGCCTTTCCAAATGTTCATAAATCCTGCCTCTCAGGATCTTCTCCATCAACTTACCAACCATTGAAGGAAGACTCACTGGTCTATAATTCCCTAGGCTATCCCTACTCCCTTTCTTGAATAAGGGAACAACATCCGCAAACCTCCAACCTCCGGAACCTCTCCCATCCCCGTTGATGATGCAAAGATCATTGCCAGACACTCAGCAATCTCCCTCCTCACCTCCCACAGTAGCCTGGGGTACATCTCGTCTGGTCCCAGTGACTTATCCAACTTGATGCTTTCCAAAAGCTCCAGCACATCCTCTTTCTTAATATCTACATGCTCAAGCTTTTCAGTCGGCTGTAAGTCATCCCTACAATCACCAAGATCCTTTTCCGTAGTGAATACTGAAGCAAAGTATTCATTAAGTACCTCTGCCATCTCCACCGGTTCCATACACACTTTCCCATTGTCGCACTTGATTGGTAATTAACCCAGTGAGTCTCTTTGGATGGCCTGCAATGCCAGTATGAGCTTGCTTCAATAAGGTGAACCAGAACAGCATAGTCCCCTTGGTGTACTTACACCAACAGTCTGTACACTTGGACCATGCCAGCAACCCCTGTGTTACAGCTGATATGGTAATGGAACTCACAAATCACTACCAAATGATCTGTGAATTGATTCGAATTTGTGTTCAAATTTTTACTTACTTTCACACAAATTTAATCAGAGTAAATTCTTATTCCACTTCAAAGTTCACACTTCCCCAGATCCCATACAGGTTCTCCCTGTGATCATGTGGTGCTCTGGTTTCCTCCCACATTCCAAACGTGTACGGGTTAGGGTTAGTATGTAGTGGGCATGCCATGTTGGTGCCAGAAACGTGGCAACACGTGTGGGTGGCCCCGGCCCATCCTCAGTCTGTGTTGGCCATTGATGCAAACGATGCATTTCACTGTCTGTTTTGATGTAACTATGACAAAAAAACAATCTTTAATTTTTTTTTGCAACTGGCATTTCTCCATGTGCAAACAGATGGTGTGGCTTCATGTTAGGAAAATGTGGTTATAGACCTTATTCTAGTCAAACATCACTCTTCCCTCCCCCTCTTATTCTAGCAAACATCACTCTTCCCCTCCCCTCTCTTCCCCGGCTTTCTCTCCCCTTATTCTAGGCAAACATCACTCCCGTAATCTGGGGTCATCTGTACTTTCCTATTTTTCAACTTCATTTTTAAACTTAAGCTTCTAACTTTGTTTCCTTAAAATGAAGACTTGAGTCTTAGATTGGAACAACATAAACTTTCAAACTCGAGGCAAAAGTTGCTGTTTTCCTTCTGTTGTTATCAAATCCTTCCTCTTTGCACAATAGTAGACCTAAAATAACCTCCTTTCTAGTCACTTCCTGAACATGTTAATGTGGAAAGCCATCTTGTGTACATTCCATGAATTTGTCCTGCAACTTATTGGTACTAAGAAGATATGCTGTCTAATTGCAGATTAAAGCCCCCCACCGCCCCCATTTACTGTTGTACCACTCAAGCTCAGTAAAACTCAGGAACTGATTGTTGACTTCAGCAAGGGGAAGGGGAGTGATCAGGCACCCGTCTACACTGGGTAGTCAACGGTGGAGAGAGTCAGCAGCTTCATCTCCCTGGATTTTAACATATTAGGTGACATGTCATGGGCCAATGTATAGACCAAACTTAAGAAAAGTACGGCATCTTTACTTTTTTAGGAGGTTCAGCTTATCATCAAATACTCTTAACAAAATGTACTGTTGAAAGTTTACTGATTACTTGCATCATGATACTTGTGCATATGACAATGATTGACACTTAAATTTCTCGATGAAGAAAAAGTTTTATTCGGCATGTGCATTTACATGCATTGTGAATTTGCTGTGGTGTGTTGGGCAGGGCACGACCTGACCTGCAGCAATAAACAACAACGTTCAACTATTCTTTATATAAAATAAAGAATTTTATATAAATAAAGAAAACAAATAAAGTTAAAGGACAGATATGGAGTAAAATATGCACAAATCAATAAATACATCAATACCAGCATGTATTAACAATGCAAACAGCATTACAAGAAGTGGTTTAAAGGGTTAGTGTGCACTGCAGTGACTGTGGTAATAGATAGAGGAGGTGGGGGCGGGGGTCACTAGAATGGTTGATCAGGTTAACTGCCTGAGGGAAAAGCTTTTAAGATGGCATGAAGTTTTTGTTTTAATAGCCCTGTTGTGCTCTCCGGAAGGGTTTTGGACAAGGCAGCTTGCAGAGAAGGTATTGTCCGCAATGATTTTTTTCACTTCTTGTTCCGGACCCATCCAAGTCCTGCAGCAATGGTGGACTGCAGCCAATGACCCTTTCTCCTGACCTGACAGATTGTTGTAGTTTTTGTGTATTGTGAGAGGACGCAGCATTGAACCAGACACGATGTCTAATGTGAGGATACTCTCTGGGACAGCAGTTGGTTCCAGTTAGATGGTGGTGCACTCAGATTCAGCAGCCACTCCGGGTCCAATCAAAGGCGCATTTGTTCATCTTGTACGTCTTTTTTATGATCACAAGTCACTGCTGGATACTAAGAACATCAAGCAGGACTGTCCCATCAACTGTGTACTCGACAGTGGTGGAGCTGGACCTATTGCATACCATTGTCGTGTTGTCTCCTGGACGAGTCACATACCGTTGGATGGTGTGCAGTGTGAGCGATTGTCTTGGACACTTTTCTTGTGACTGCAAGACCCTGTGGACATTGGTAATACAGTCCAGTTCACTGGTTTATTGGCGAGGCTGACGTCGGCGGGCTGCATTGCCTTGGTTGAGGCAAGGACCAGGCGGAGGCTGCGGGGGCACCTGTTTTAGCCGACCAGCAGAAAAAACACTGAGGCTGTGTGTAAGAGCCTCCGGGAGGTGTGCTGGCATCTGTTCTTAGGTTGGGGGCAGGTCCCTCCCATTGGTGTTTGCTCGGTAGAAGAACAAGCTTGGCCAGGACAATTTACCATCATTTCTACAGTCATGTCACTCAAGCACTTGGGGTATATTATTTCATTCTTCTTTGTGACTGTATGCATTGCTGAAAGTGTAACCATATGTGCCATTTGTGCTGTGTGCTGTTGGTAATGTGGTTTGCACCTTGGTCCCAGGGCAACGCTGTTTCACTTAGCAATCTTCATTAAAGGTTGAATGATAAGGATGGAGTGGAGGAGGAGTGGGTGGAGAATGGGGGAAGCAGGATATACTCCCCCAATCTCCACTCCATCCCTATCATTCAACCTTTAATGAAGATAGCTAAATGAAACAGCGTTGCCCTGGGGCCAAGGTGCAAACCACGTTACCAACAGCACACAGCACAAATATACTCCTGCTTCCGCTCAGCAGATGATAGCCTTTTCAACCTTATTGACTAGGAAAGCCATATTACTTAAATGGAAGGACCCTAACCCTCCTACCATCTTTTATTGGCTTTCCTCTATCATGTCCTGTTTAAGTCTAGAGAAAATAAGAAGTCGGACATTGGATACATCCTTTAAATTTGAAGAAATCTGGCGATCTTTTATTCACTATTTTCATATGATCTGATTTTTGTACTGATTCCTTCCAGCTATTTTTTCAGAACCTTGGATTTGATCAGAGAGTCTCTCTTTTTTGGTTTTTCTCTCAGGATGGACTGCCCAGTCCTTTTTTCCCCTTCTGTTTAGAATAGTGCATTTTTTAATATAAAAATTTCTAGACGTCCTTCCTTTCTTCATAAATTGATAAGAGGAGAATGAATTACATTCTTTTTTTTCTTTATTATACATTCTATATCAAAGTTATACTTTGTAGACCAACATTATGTGTGATTTTGATATTGTTTATTTTACCTTCTGTATGTACTGATATCGACATATATACCAGAGATATTCCCCTCCTGTTTGTATACACACTTTTTTAAAATCAATAAAAAGGTTGGAAAAAGAAAGAGATTGGGGATGGAGTGGACGAGGAGTGGGTTGAAATTGGGGATGGAGTGGAGGCGGGTGGGTGGAGGTTGGAGATGGAGGAAGGGCTGAGATGGAGTGGAGGAGAGTGGGTGGAGATTGGGGATGGAGTGGAGGAGAGTGGGTGGAGGTTGGAGATGGAGTGGAGGAGGGTTTGAGATGGAGTGGATGAGGAGTGGGTGGAGGTTGGGGATGGAGTGGAGGAGAGTGGGTGGAGATTGGGGATGGAGTTGAGGTGGGTAGGTGGAGGTTGGGAGTTGGAGTTGGAGTGGAGGAGGAGTGGGTGGGAATTGGGGATGGAGTGGAGGAGGGTTTGAGATGGAGTGGAGGAGAGTGGGTGGAAATTGGGGATGGAGTGGAGGAGGGTTTGAGATGGAGTGGATGAGGAGTGGGTGGAAATTGGGGATGGAGTGGAGGAGGGTAGGTGGAGGTTGGGAGTTGGAGTTGGAGTGGAGGAGGAGTGGGTGGGAATTGGGGATGGAGTGGAGGAGAGTGGGTGGAGGTTGGAGATGGAGTGGAGGAGGGTTTGAGATGGATGAAGAGTGGATGGGAATTGGGGATGGAGTTGAGGAGAGTGGGTGGGAATTGGGGATGGAGTTGAGGCGGGTTTGAGATGGAGTGGATGAGGAGTGGGTGGAGGTTGGGGATGGAGTGGAGGAGAGTGGGTGGAGATTGGGGATGGAGTTGAGGTGGGTAGGTGGAGGTTGGGAGTTGGAGTTGGAGTGGAGGAGGAGTGGGTGGAGATTGGGGATGGAGTGGAGGAGGGTTTGAGATGGAGTGGATGAGGAGTGGGTGGAAATTGGGGATGGAGTGGAGGAGGGTAGGTGGAGGTTGGGAGTTGGAGTTGGAGTGGAGGAGGAGTGGGTGGGAATTGGGGATGGAGCTGAGGTGGGTGGGTGGAGGTTGGAGATGGAGGAAGGGCTGAGATGGAGTGGAGGAGAGTGGGTGGAGATTGGGGATGGAGTGGAGGAGGAGTGGGTGGGAATTGGGGATGGAGTGGAGGAGAGTGGGTGGGAATTGGGGATGGAGTGGAGGAGGGTTTGAGATGGAGTGGAGGAGGAGTGGGTGGAAATTGGGGATGGAGTGGAGGAGAGTGGGTGGAAATTGGGGATGGAGTTGAGGCGGGTAGGTGGAGGTTGGGAGTTGGAGTTGGAGTGGAGGAGGAGTGGGTGGGAATTGGGGAGGGAGTGGAGGAGGGTTTGAGATGGAGTGGAGGAGAGTGGGTGGAAATTGGGGATGGAGTGGAGGAGGGTTTGAGATGGAGTGGATGAGGAGTGGGTGGAAATTGGGGATGGAGTGGAGGAGGGTAGGTGGAGGTTGGGAGTTGGAGTTGGAGTGGAGGAGGAGTGGGTGGGAATTGGGGATGGAGTGGAGGAGAGTGGGTGGAGGTTGGAGATGGAGTGGAGGAGGATTTGAGATGGATGAAGAGTGGATGGGAATTGGGGATGGAGTTGAGGAGAGTGGGTGGGAATTGGGGATGGAGTTGAGGCGGGTTTGAGATGGAGTGGATGAGGAGTGGGTGGAGGTTGGGGATGGAGTGGAGGAGAGTGGGTGGAGATTGGGGATGGAGTTGAGGTGGGTAGGTGGAGGTTGGGAGTTGGAGTTGGAGTGGAGGAGGAGTGGGTGGAGATTGGGGATGGAGTGGAGGAGGGTTTGAGATGGAGTGGATGAGGAGTGGGTGGAAATTGGGGATGGAGTGGAGGAGGGTAGGTGGAGGTTGGGAGTTGGAGTTGGAGTGGAGGAGGAGTGGGTGGGAATTGGGGATGGAGCTGAGGTGGGTGGGTGGAGGTTGGAGATGGAGGAAGGGCTGAGATGGAGTGGAGGAGAGTGGGTGGAGATTGGGGATGGAGTGGAGGAGGAGTGGGTGGGAATTGGGGATGGAGTGGAGGAGAGTGGGTGGGAATTGGGGATGGAGTGGAGGAGGGTTTGAGATGGAGTGGAGGAGGAGTGGGTGGAAATTGGGGATGGAGTGGAGGAGAGTGGGTGGAAATTGGGGATGGAGTTGAGGCGGGTAGGTGGAGGTTGGGAGTTGGAGTTGGAGTGGAGGAGGAGTGGGTGGGAATTGGGGAGGGAGTGGAGGAGAGTGGGTGGATGTTGGAGATGGAGGAAGGGCTGAGATGGAGTGGATGAGGAGTGGGTGGGAATTGGGGATGGAGTGGAGGAGGGTTTGAGATGGAGTGGATGAGGAGTTGGTGGAAATTGGGGATGGAGTTGAGGCGGGTAGGTGGAGGTTGGGAGTTGGAGTTGGAGTGGAGGAGGAGTGGGTGGGAATTGGGGATGGAGTTGAGGTGGGTAGGTGGAGGTTGGGAGTTGGAGTTGGAGTGGAGGAGGAGTGGGTGGGAATTGGGGATGGAGTGGAGGAGAGTGGGTGGAGATTGGGGATGGAGTGGAGGAGGGTTTGAGATGGAGTGGATGAGGAGTGAGTGGAAATTGGGGATGGAGTGGAGGAGGATAGGTGGAGGTTGAGAGTTGGAGTTGGAGTGGAGGAGGAGTAGGTGGGAATTGGGGATGGAGTGGAGGAGAGTGGGTGGAGGTTGGAGATGGAGTGGAGGGCGTGGGAGTGGAGGAAGGGTGAGAAGCGTGTAGCCTGGGAAGTGGAGTGTGAAGTTGGATGTTATGTGACCTGTGAGACACAGGCAGAGACAGGAACAAATGATAACACTAGTGGGTTTAAGTGAGGAATGGTGAGAGGGAGCTTTGTAGGTACGCTCCCTGCAATATGATTAGACTCTTCCAGCTTTGTCTCAGTCAATCCAACAAGTCTCCGTCACGATTACTCCTGGTTTGCTCATATGGACTGGGAGTACAGTGGAGCAGGGAGAGAAAAGAGGGTCTTTGCATCATCAGAGCTGGGCTCACACTGCGGTCAGTCAGTAGCCAAACCGGGGAACTAGGTCCATAGACTGAGCATTAGGTAATCACAAGTCTAGGAATCCAGTTCTCACAGCTGGGCACCATGTGGAAATTCCAACCAGCTTCTACTGTCACACACACAGGGCTCCTGGAAAAACAGACACAGATGTAAGGGGGTTTCATCTCTTATGTTACTGCGTAGGCTAATTAAAATGGCTTCTTTGTTATGTTATACTTGGGAATGCTTCTTTGTTATGTTAAATGCTGAGAAAGTCCTCCCGCTAGCAGTTTGTTGAATCACGTTACTGATAAGAAGATTTTATGAACCAATTGGGATAGTTGTTATGTTTTTGGTGTATCTGTAAGATATTGTATGGTCGGGGTTTTGGGGGGAGAAGGCGGGAGAGAGAGACAGAGGATGGACCAGGTGCTGTGATGTCCGCTAAAGGGGTCGGACCCCGAGGAGGGCTTTCGGCGAGGAGATGGAGACAGACTCGTGTGGAGCATTCGGTTGACCACCGTTGTTGGTCCCAGGCGGCTGGTTGAGGTGGTCTGAGGGGCCGCAGGGTGAAGAAGAAGGGTCCTGATCTCCAACTGTTTGTGCACGAAGAGATTGAACTTCGATAAGTGTGGTGCCTTTTATTTTCCTTTTATATTTTATCTCTATTAATTATATAGTTCCAGTAATATCTATAAACTGTAAATCATTTAATCGTATCTGGTGTATTGCCTGTTATTTGGGTGGGGTGGGGTACATCACACAGCATCCACACAAACTATTTACCCAGTTTGGCGGGGCCGAGGGCTGTTTCCCTAGACGACAGCGAGCCGAGCGACCCTGAGGGTGGCTGGGGGTGGGGGGCTACACAGACACAGTGTTGTGGTTAGTGGATATGAATACTTCCATTCAAAGAATCTGACAGGAGTTCACACTGCAAGATCGACTCCAGCTAATGCTAAGCTGTGCGTCTTTGCAACGTGAGAGGAAACCCGAGTACCTGGAGGAAACTCACGCGGTCACAGGGAGAACGTACAATCTCCTTACAGATGGTGGCGGGAATTAAACCACGATCTTTACAGTGGGCACTGTGGGGCGTTACTGTAACCGCCACACAACTGTGTCGCGGTATAAGGGTGTAGGGCAGGGGGTGTGGCGGGACAGGCAGGTGATCCCGGTGAGGTAGGATCGACAGGTAGAAGGGAGAGAGGAAAGGATCTGGGTAACGCCATGGTTTGGAAGGTGGGCAGTGAATGAGGGAATGTGTGTGTGGAGAAGGAGAAAGGAGCACATATCACCTCTCCAAGCTCCCTGTTATTGTAATACAAACTCTTTACAGCCAGCGGTGGAAATGAGTCCCGATCTTACATTGGCGCTGTAAAGCGTTCTGCTAACCGCGACGTTACCGCGGTATAAAGATATGAAGGGGAGAGGGAAGGCAGGACTGGCAGGTGATAGCTGGGTCCAGGTAAGTAGGGGTTGATGGGGATATGACCACAATCCAGTTTAGGTTTTAACCTATGCTGAGATAAGATGAGACCCTTCATTCCTTCAATCTCGTTGGGGTAAGAGTGACAACATAAATACAAGAGATTCTGCAGATACTTAAAGTCACAAAGTCAAGATAAAATTATTATCCACGTATGTACATGTCACCACATGCTAACTTCCCTGCATGCATTTGCAAGAAAATAAAGAAATACAATAGAATATGCAAAACTATCTCTAACCGGAAGACCACAATCTGTGGGATTGGTGATAACACCTCCACCTCGCTGACAATCAACACTGATGCACCTCAGGGGTGTGAGCTTAGCCCACTGCTATACTCATGACTGTGTGGCCAGGCATAGCTCAAAATGTCATCTATAAATTTGCTGATGACACAACTGTTGTTGGCAGAATCTGAGATGGTGACAAGAGGGTGTACAGGAGTGAGATGGATCAGCTAGCTGAGTGGCGTCACAGCAGCAACCCTGCACTCATCATCAGTAAGACTAAAGAGCTGATTGTGGACTTCAGAAAGGTAGGATGAGGGAAGACAAACTAATCTTCGTAGAGGGATCAGAAGTGGAGAGAGTGAGCAGCTTCAAGTTCCTGGATGTCAAGATCTCTGAGGGTCTAACCTGGTCAAGGCAGCCAAACATATCGATGCAGCCAAAAAGAAGGCAAGACAGCAGCTATATTTCATTAGGTATTTGAGGAGATTTGGTATATCACCAAAAGCACTCGCAAGTTTCTACAGATGTACAGTGGAGAGCATTCTAACTGGCTGCATCACTGTCTGGTATGGCGGGTATGGGGGGGTGGCTGGGTTTACTGCACAGGATCAAAGTAAGTTACAGAGAGTTGTAAACTTAGTCAGCCTCTGTAGTATCTAGCAGAGCCAGTGGATGTAGCATACCTGGACTTTCAGAAAGCCTTTGATAAAGTCCCACATAGGAGATTAGTGGGTAAAATTAGGGCACATGGTATTGGGGGCAGAGTACTGACATGGATTGAAAATTGGCTGGCTGACAGAAAACAAAGAGTAGCGATTAACGGGTCCCTTTCGGAATGGCAGGTGGTAACCAGTGGGGTACCACAGGGTTCAGTGCTGGGACGGCAGCTGTTTACAATATATATTAATGATTTAGATGAGGGAATTGAAAGCAACATTAGCAAATTTGCTGATGACACAAAGCTGGGAGGCACGGTGAAATGTGAGGAGGATGTTATGAGAATGCAGGGTGACTTGGACAGGCTGGGTGAGTGTGCTGATGCATGGCAGATGCAGTTTAATGTGGATAAGTGTGAGGTTATCCACTTTGGTGGGAAGAACAGGAAGGCAGATTATTATCTAAATGAAGTCAAGTTAGGAGATGGGGAAGCACAATGAGATCTAGGTGTTCTTGTACATCAGTCACTGAAAGCAAGTATGCAAGTACAGCAGGCAGTGAAGAAAGTTAATGGCATGCTGGCCTTCATAACAAGGGGAATTGAGTATAACAGCAAAGAGGTCCTTCTGCAGCTGTACAGGGCCCTGGTGAGACCACACCTGGAGTACTGTGTGCAGTTTTGGTCTCCAAATTTGAGGAAGGACATTCTTGCTATTGAGGGAGTGCAGCGTAGGTTCACAAGGTTAATTCCCGGGATGGCGGGACTGTCATATGTCAAAAGATTGGAGCGACTGGGCTTGTATACTCTGGAATTTAGAAGGCTGAGAGGGGATCTTATTGAAACATATAAGATTATTAAGGGATTGGACACACTGGAGGCAGGAAGCATGTTCCCGCTGATGGGTGAATCCAGAACCAGAAGCCACAGTTTAAGAATTAGGGGTAGGCCATTTAGAATGGAGTTGAGGAAAAACTTTTTCACCCAGAGAGTGGTGGATATGTGGAATGCTCTGCCCCAGAAGGCAGTGGAGGCCAAGTCTCTGGATACTTTCAAGAAAGAGATGGATAGAGCTCTTAAAGTTAGTGGAATCAAAGGTTATGGGGATAAGGCGGAACCGGATACTGATAGTGGATGATCAGCCATGATCACAGTGAATGGTGGTGCTGGTTCGAAGGGCCGAATGGCCTACTCCTGCACCTTTTGTCTATTGTCTATCTTCAAAGAACGGTGGCTCAAAATGGCGGCGTCCATCGTTAAGGACCCCCGTCACCCTGGACATGCCCTGTTCTCACTGCTACCATCAGGAAGGAGGTACAGAAGCCCGAAGGCATACGCTCAGCGATTCAGAAACAGCTTCTTCCCCTCTGCCATCCGATTCCTGAATGGACACTGAACCCGTAAACATTACCTCAACACTTCTTTATTTCTTTTTTTTTTTGCACCACTTATTTAAGTTGACTACATAATACACACACACTTACTATAACTTACAATTTTTTCTCTCTATTATTTCGGACTGCTGTTGCAAAGTTAATGAATTTCACAACATATGCCAGTGATTTTAAAGCAGATTCTGAAAAATTATACATGAAAAACTGAATTCTATAGACTCCGGACAAACCTTTCCACCAAGCCATTTGTAACTGGTTAGTACGGTGCAGATGTAATACGTCTTATTCCATTCACTTTCAGGAATGACTGAAACTGCTCTGCAACAAACTGTGGTCCATTGTCATGGACTAAGTGTTCTGGAATACCAGTCCTTGTGAAGAGGCTTCTCAACACATCAACAGTGTGTAGCTGTCGTGGACGCAGTTGGGAACATTTCTGGCAAGCTGCTCGATCTGCTGATCTACCCCAGGCCACCAGACAAAGCTTTGAGCCAACACTTTCATTATGACCATGTCTAGATGTCCAGCATGTAGCTCATTCAACACTCTAGCTCTCAGTTTAGATGGTACAACAGCTCTCAATCCCCACATAAGACAACCCCTTTCAAGAGCAAATTCATCATGTTGCTGGTAAAAATGGGGGAAATGGAATTTCTGCTGCACGTTCCAGCCATTCTGGGTTGCCATGTAGACCTGGGACAGTGTGGGGTCATTCCTTTGGATCACTTCTGCCATAATAGGGTGACTTTCAATTTGTATCAAGGAGAATACGTCAAGAAGAGTATCCTCTTTTGTTATAGTGGTTATAGACGGGTCATATTCTGCATAGAGGTCGGTGACCAGTGGTGTGCCTCAGGGATCTGTTCTGGGACCCCTTCTCTTCGTGATTTTTATAAATGACCTGGATGAAGAAGTGGAGGGATGGGTTAGTAAATTTGCTGATGACACAAAGGTTGGGGTGTTGTGGATCATGTGGAGGGCTGTCAGAGGTTACAGCGGGACATCAATAGGATTTAAAACTGGGCTGAGAAGAGGTAGATGGAGTTCAACCCAGATAAGTGTGAGGTAGTTAATTTTGGTAGGTCAAATCTGATGGCAGAATATAGCATTAATGGTAAGACTCTTGGCAGTGTGGAGGATCAGAAGAATCTTGGGATCCGAGTCCATAGGACACCCAAAGCTGCTGTGCAGGTTGACTATGTGGTAAAGAATGTATACGGTGTATTGGCCTTCATCAACAGTGCGATTGAGTTTTAAGAGCCTAGAGGTAATGTTGCAGCTATATAGGACCGCGGTCAGACCCCACTTGGAGTACTGTGCTCAGTTCTGGTCACCCCATGACAGGAAGGATGTGGAAACTGTAGAAAGTGTGCAGAGGAGATTTACAAGAATGTTGCCTGGATTGGGGAGCATACCCTATGAGAATAGGTTGAGTGAACTTGGCCTTTTCTCCTTGGGGTGATGGAGAATGAGAGGTATATAAGATGATGAGAGGCATTGATCGTGTGGATAGTCAGAGGCTTTCTTCGAAGGCTGAAATGGCTAACACGAGAGGGACCAGTTTTAAGGAGCTTGGAAGTAGGTACAGAAGAGATGTCAGGAGTAAGTTTTTTATGCAGAGAGTGGTGAGTGCGTGGAATGAGCTGCCAGATAAAGGTGAATACAATAGGGTCTTTTAAGAGGCTCCTGGATAGGTACATGGAGCTTAGAAAAATAGAGGGGTAGGGTAACCCGAGGTAATTTCTAAAGTCAGTACAAGTAAGCACAGCATTGCGGGCCGAAGGGCCTGTATTGTGCTGTAGGGTTTCTATATTACAGTAAGGGAATGTGATGCAAATGCAATGGGGCGTTCATTTCAATCGCTCATAACATGTGACATGACTGCACCTGTGCCATAAGGCAAGTTTCACTGGACGATGTGGACCATAATGTGTGAGTACAGTATCTGCTGTCACCACTTCCTTTACCTTTTTGAAATCCACCTCACACTGCTTTGTCCATTGCCATTTCTTCCTGATCAGTAGTAATGAGTTCAAGGAGTGGAGCACAGTAGCCAAGTTTGGTAGTATCCAGTTATAGTAATTGACAAATCCTAAAAAGCACCACAACTGTGGACTGTGACATATCCTCTGGTCTTGGGGCATCCACCACTGCTTGAATTTTCTCAGCACACTTGTGTAATTCATGTGCATCAATGGTGTGGCCACAATACATGATGCTTGGTTGGAAGAATTCCCACTTGATGCGTCATGCTCTGAACCCTAATCTTCTAATATTTTTAACACTGTCTCCAGATTTTGGAGATGTTCCTTGTCATCCTCACCGATAACAATGATATCATTGAGGTAACACTGAGTGCCTGGGTAGCCTCGCAGTACCTGGTCCATACCTTTCTGCCAGAGTGCAGGTGCAGATGTTACTCTAAAGAGAAGCCTTTTATAGTGATAAAGCTCTTTGTGAATGCTTATGTTGACAAATACTTTGGACTCTTCTTCCATCTCCATCGGTAGGTAGGCCTCAGCTAAGTCCACTTTGCTGAAGTGTTTTCCTCCTGAAAGGTTTGCAAAGATATCCTCTATCTTGGGCAGAAGGTATTGATCTACTTTCAGTACTGGGTTGATGGTGACCTTAAAATCACCACAGATGCTGACAGACCCATTCTTCTTGGCTACTGGGACCACTGGTGTTACCCATTGTCTCCAAGCAACCTTGAAAATAATTCCTTCAACCTCCATGTGAACCAGCTCACTGGCTACTTTATCGTGGATGGTATAAGGAACTGGCTGGGCTTTGCAGAACTTGGGTGTGGCTTTTTCATTTAACATTATTTGACCCTTGACATGTTTGAGTTTTCCAATGTCGTCCCTGAACACTGCGATGGCATCATCCAGTACCTTCCTTAATTCACTTTCAGCTGACCTTGCTTTGCTGCTGCTTATACATGGGAGGGGGGGCTGGGGGGGGCTTTGGGGTTCTAACATTTAACTGTCATTCATTCTTTGGGGCATCCCTCTGTTTTCGTGGATGTTTGCGAAGAAGAAGAATTTCAGGACGTATATTGTATACATTTCTCTGACATGAAATGTACGTATTAAATGGTGGATGGATCTCCAATTAAGTTGTAGTTGTCTCAGGCACTCACAGTCCCACAATGCTGGCTCTCCTGTTTTCACCACATCCAAGTTCAATGTGGTTTGTTGGTAGTTGTATTTAATTGTTATGGACATCATTCCCACTGGAATTTTCTTTTCTCCAGCATAAGTCCTTAGTTGGATATCCGCAGGTCTTCAGTATCTTTGAAGTGACATTCAAACTCATTTTGTGAAATGAATGAAACAGGTGAGCCAGTATCCAGTTCCATTCTAATTAATTTGTCGTTCATTTCTGGTGTAGGCCATATTGCTGGCCTTTTGGTAATTTTCACAGTATTAAATCACAAAGCCTCTAAGTCCTGTGTCACCCTCATCGTCATCAGACTTTTCATCAACAGCGTGCAGATCAACGCTCTTTTTGAAACTGCAACTTGACTTTTTATCTTTTTCTCTTCCCTGTACAGTCCATTTATTTTTGTCCGCCCAGCATGCTCTTTGTATGTGACCTACTTTGTTGCATTTTCTACAAGTTTCACCTTTAAACCTGCATTTGTTTGGTGTATGTGAGCCCCTGCCACAATGGTAACACATTTGTTCAGCCAGGCAGGCTTCTGTTTAGATGTTGCAATTTTGTGCACGCCCACTATCATTCCTGACTTCAACTCAATAGCCTCTCTGGCTGCTGTTTTCATTGATACAGCAATTTCAACTGCTCTTTTAAATGTGAATTGTGCTTCAACAGGTTTTCTATGATTTATTGTAAAATTCCACAAACTAAATAACATCTCAGTGCATTATTAAACCCATCACTAAATTGACGATGCTCAGGCAATCTCTCCAATTCAGCCATGTATGCTGAAATGGACTCCCCTTCCTTTTGTTTCTGTTTATGAAACCTAAAGTGTTTGCAATCAACAATGGTTTTGGTTCTAAATGTTCCTGCATTACTTTCACAGTATCAGCAAAGCTCATTTCAGCTAGTTTGGTTGGAGCAGTTAAATTTCTAAGCAAACCGTAAGCTTTTTCACTTATTACACTCAGAATCAGAATCAGGTTTAATATCACCGGCACATGCTGTGAAAGTCATTGTCTTTGCAGCAGCAGTACAATGCAATACATAATAATAGAAAAAATTACAGTAAATATATATGTATAAAATAGTTAAATAAGTCATGCAAAAATAGAAATAAAAAAGTAGTGAGATAATGTTCATGCATTCAATGCCCATTCAGAAATTGGATAGCAGAGGGGAAGAAGCGGTTCCTGAATTTCTGAATGTGTGCCTTCAGGCTTCTGTACCTCCTTCCTGAAGGTAGTAATGAGAACAAGACATGACCTGGGTGATGGGGTCCTTAATGATGGATGCCACCTTTTTGATGCATCACTCAGCAAAGCTGGCACACGTTTCTCATTGGCTATTTCATTTGCTTCAAAATATTGCTCAATTCATTCAGTACACATGATCCAGTTATCTGTTGTATAATCAAGCATGTCTATCTTTCCAATGTAGATGGCCATTTCTGCCTGTGATTTTAAAACTTACTATATTATCACCTGTTAGTCACTGTTTCTGGACCCATGAATTCTATCCGTTTTTTGTCCTTTTTTATAATTTTCTATCCCCCTCCCAAAGAAAAAAAGGTGCTGCACTTTTTTAACTTGAATATCTTGCTGCGCTTCAACAGTAGTAGTTGTCCTCATCGCCACTGTTTTGTTTTGTAATTGTAAAACATAAATGAATTGAATGAAAAAGCCAGGGATTCAATGTCTGCTTCACTCTTACTTTTCGCAAGGTGCACACTTATGATGTGGTAGCGTAACAATATATGTCTTTCATGTACTTTTACATACTGTACAGTACATCCCATACTGAATTATGTAAATGACAAAAAGAAATCTTCAGTGTGGGGCAAATTTGGCCTCTCCTTTACTAAAGCACAGCAGGATCAAGCTGCTTTCTCCTATTTCCTGATAAAATGCCTTCATAGTCCTTAGACTATCTGACATGCGTCTTTAAGGCAGTAGTTCTCAACCTGGGCCATAGACCCCCCCCCCCCCTCCCGGGGGCCGTGCTGAACTTTGTAGGGGTCACAAGTAATTAACAAGAAACTGCAGTCCACAGGAGTTTCTGAATGAGCCGTGATGTGTGTATTGAAATATTACTTAAATATATAAATTTAAAAAAATTATTATGTGTAATTTAGTTGGAACCCTGAATGAAATCAATGGGAAAGTAGGCTAGATGATGCAATTGAGGCAAAAAAATGGCATGTGTGTGTGCGTTTGTGCGTGTGCGTGTGCGTGTGTGTGCACGCGTGTATGTGTGTGCATGCGTGTTCATGTGCATGCATGTGCGTGTGTGTGTGTGTGCGTGTGTATGTGTGTGCATGCGTGTTCATGTGCGTGCATGTGTGTGTGTGTGTGTGCGTGCGCGCGTATGGGGTCGACACGTCAATCGTGACCTCTTTTGACCATGCACAAATCAGCGAAATCAGCGTTCACACCCTGCAGGGTGACCCGTTGAGCCGCACTCCACATCCACCCCCAAATCACAAGCTGCACATTGAATGGGGCTGCCTGCAGGGCAGTGAGTGGGTATGTGGCAGGAGACGGTTTCTGTTTGCCTGCCTCTGTGTGTTATAATACTTACAAAACGTGACATGAAGGCTGCAGTTTGTGCAGTGGGGTCATCTGCTAGAAACAGTTAAACTGCAGATAGGCAAGAACGTGTAGTCTACCCCGAAATCCCTAACTACCACCACACCTTCCTTTCAATCCCCGATACTTACCATATTCTGAGAGGAAGTTCAATTCGCTTTTCTTGGTAAATACGCACTCTATATTGCTACATTGATTTTACATTTTTACACTAGCAGCATTTAAAAAAGGATGTTTAAAATACTGACTAAAAAGCTAGTTCTATTTTTTACATATATATTCAATACCAATACTTTTTCATGGGAGATTGTTATAATTCTTTGATAGTTACTGATTTTCTATAGAACCTGCTTACACAATTAATCGCATTGTTACCGTTTATATAAAAACACACACACATACATATACACAAATATCTATATCTACATTTTTTCTTTTTTTTATATCAGATTACACAGGGCTGCTGCGGCAAAGAAAAAATGGTGGCAATGCTGCAAGATAGACAAAGGTTTATTTGCATCCAGTGAGATTTCAAACTGAATTTCAAAAGATGACAAGCCACATAATATAGGTGAATCATTGATTCTGGCTGCAGCTTCTGTCATAATTTCTACTGTTACTAAAAACACAGTACATGTGAAACTATTCAAGCTGCCTGCTTGAGCAAATCATCAATATCGATGCATATTGATGAAATGTCAGACGATGTGGAAAAACAGCTGAGCAACTGCTAGTTAAGAAGTTTGCCCTGCAAATCGATGACAGCACATTACATGATAATGAAGCCGTTCTGATGACATGTGTTAGGTTTTTGAATGATGATCAGGCCAGTGAGAAAATGCTTTTTGCCTAAAAGTTAAGATGGATATCAAGGGTCCTGTGGAAGGGTTTTGGCCTGAAACTTCGACTGTACTTTTTTCCCACAGATGCTGCCTGGCCTGCTGAGTTCCTCCAGCATTTTGTGTGTGTTGCAGGGATTTCCAGCAGCTGCAGATTTTCTCTTGTTTATCAAAGGTGAAACTATTTTTGAAGAAGGCAAGCACTATTTCTTGGGAAACAATATTCCATTGGAAAATGTGAGGTGCACCTGATACAGAGGGTTCGTTGCTTGGTTGAAGACTGCTGTCCCTAATTTTGCATGCCCTGTGTCGTCCACTGTCAGCATTTGGCTGCAAAAAATTGGGAGGATGTTTGTGCCGTAATAATGCCTATCAATTTCATCAGATGAAATGCACTTCAAGATTGTATTTTTTGACAACTTGTGGGGAAAACGAAGAACATTTCGAACATCTAAGACTCAAGTAAGCACGAGCCAATAGAATTCAAGGTCAACTAAAACGGGAGGCAATCATGATGGAGGCAAGGACCACGAGCACTCCCTTGACTGGTGATGAAACATCTGCAACCTAAGTGCCAAGCTCGACAAAAACCGCGACAGCAAGATTTTGAATGCATACAGAGTCCGAAGATTATCAAAAGGTCATTGTTTTCATCACTTTGTCTCACTTTGGGACTGTATTGTAGCATTTCAAAGTGATACGCAGCTTGGATGGCTCGGCCTGACATGTTTTACTTGTCAGATATATTTGAAAAACTGGATTTATTAAACAAACAGTCACAAGGATAAAAACTGCAGTCTCTCAGTTATTAGTGCTTTCCTTGGAAAACTGAAAACTTTTCAACAGCAACATTGAGTTTATGCCATTCCCACTGGCCAGTTCTAAATCAGAATTACAAGATGACGATCTGATACCCCACCACTAAGCACATCTTTCCCTCTCCACCCCTCTCCGCTTTCCGCAGGGATCGGTCCCTCCGCGACTCCCTTATCCGCACGTCAATCTGCACTGATCTCCCACCCGGCACTTATCCCTGTAAGCATAAGTGCTACACCTGTCCCTACATCTCATCTCTTGCAACCATTCAGGGCCCCAAACAGTCCTTCCAGGTGAGACAACACTTCACTTGTGAGTCTGTTGGGGTCATCTACTGCATCCGGTGCTCCTGGTGCGGCCTCCTCTACATCGGTGAAACCCGACGCAGATTGGGGGATCGCTTCGTTCAGCACCTCCGCTCCGTCCGCCACAACAGACAGGATCTCCCGGTAGCCACCCACTTCAACTCTGCTTCCCATTCCCATTCAGATATGTCCATACATGGCCTCCTCTACTGCCATGATGAGGCTAAGCTCAGGTTGGAGGAGCAATACCTCATATACCGTCTAGGTAGTCTCCAGCCCCTTGGTATGAACATAGAATTCTCCAACTTCCGGTAATTCCCTCCCCCTCCCTTCCTCTATCCCTATTTCACTCTACCCCCTCCCCCAGCTCCCTCATGGTTCCGCCTCCTTCTTCTACTACCCATTGTTTTCAGGGCTATGACGTCAATGCTTTCCCTCCCCCACCCCTTTCTTTCAAATTACTGGTCTTTCAACTGAAGCTACAAGCATTCTTCAAATCCTTCCCCATCTTTCATTCTTCAGTCCTGATGAAGGGTTCCGGCCCGAAAGGTCGACTCATCGTTTCTAACTGATGCTGCCCGACCTGCTGAGTTCATCCAGCGTACTGAAGGTGTTGATCTGATTGTATATCCTGATCATTTGAAACAACTGCAGACTGGTATGGAATTTCAGTTCAGAGACCTGCTGGAGATGCAGATTCCAGATTGGGTGGTGGATCCTTTTGGGGTGAATGTGGATGGCATTGGCACCACGTTGCAAGAAACGCTTTATCGAGCTGCCGAGTGATACAACAGCTCAAGCAAAATCTCTGGATAACTAGTGATATTCAAAATAACTTTCCACGACTCTGGGAGGAAGCAAAGTTGTTTTTAATTGGATTTCCCACATCTTATCTTGTTGAATGTGGCTTCAGTCAGGCTCTTCAGCTGCTCTCAAAAGCTAGTAAATGTCATGATGTTGTGAAAAGAGGTGGCCTTCGATTATCTCGAACCTGGTTGCAGCCAGATATTCAAAAACTTGCCAGTTTGCATCAGCTGTAAGGATCTCACTAAATACGCACGCAACGTAATAGTATTAAGCGCTTTTAAACTTCTATTCTGGTTCTGGCTTCTCTGGCAGCAAAACCTAAGTCTGGACCGATTTGCCAAATCTAGGTCCTAGTGTGAGGATCAGACAACTTAAATGCTGGCCCAGTTAGTCTGGGGGCTCCATGACGCTAAGCCTGTGCGACTGCCCCAGCTGCTGTGCTTCGTGTCTGCGAACTTTGCGGTAATTTGCCTCGCTAATACGATGAGCTGAATACCGAGGCCTTGGCCCTACTCTGGGGATTTGTATCTAAGGACTCAATTTGGTTCAGAATGCTGTTATTGGTCACTTATACTGTTCACATGATTAGTTTGTGTTTTTTTTCTCTTTCTCTGTGGGCATTGGGGGTTGGTCTTTACTTTAATAGGGTTCTTTCAGGTTTCTTGTTTTGTATCTGCTTGTAAGCAAACGAATCTCACGGTTATATAATTTATACATTCTTTGATAATAAATGCAGTTTGAAACTATTTAGAGCTTTGAAATACAGTAGTTTTGTTTTTCATTTACACCTGTAGCATCATACTTATTATATAATAACACCTATAACCTGTTGAAACAAATATTGACTGTGCATTAGAGTAATTAGTACAGCTGACGAAAAAAACTTTAGCAACTGGAGGGTGGGGGCCACAGAGGGAAATGACAGTCACAAGTGGGTCACGAACAGAAAAAGGTTGAGGATCACAGTTTTAAGGTAATTCTCCTGCCACTTGGCGGCAGCCCTGAACTACTGCATGACAGACAGTCCTGAGTCTCTGCAATGGACTAACTCTTCTTGCAATTTGCTTCCCCTCTGCTCGCGCTCTCTCTCTCTCTCTCTGCTTGTCTCAATACTTCACAAGTGCACTGACAGAAATCGGCCACACCTCTCCCACAAGCATGTTCAAGTGTGTTTTTCACTCTCCTTAAGCAACTGGTTGGCACAGAGAAGTCAGGCAAAGGGCAAGCTTCCTTGCTGTACGGCGCTTTGAGGTTTATGATTACGTAGATGATGACAGACATACGGTGTGGCCAAGATGTCTGAATTCACTGTTTTGTTGCAGAGTTCCAGCATCTGTGGTGTTTTGGACAGAGGCTGATTACACGTACTCTGACGTTACTGAGATGTGTTTTGAGGATGAGAAGTGGGAGGAACTAGAGGACAGGATAGATCAGTATAGCACAGAAACGGGCCCTTTGGCCCTCAATGACGGTGCTGAATATGTAGTCAAAATAACAAAACTGCCTCCCTCATTCCCGACATTTTCATGCGCCAATCTAACAAACTCTTCAACACCTCTATTCCATCTGCCTCCATCACTACTCCAGGCGCCAACCATTCTCTGTAAAAACTTACCCTGTATATCTCTTTTGAAGCTTTCCCCTTCTCCTGAAATGCGTGTCCTCCAGTATCAGATACTTCTCTCGTGTGAGAATGATTCTGCCTACCTTTCTATGCCTCTCGCCATTTTATAAAATTCTATCAGGCCTCCGCCCAGCTTCCATTCCAGAGAAAACAACCCGAGCTGATCCGACCTCTTCTTACGTTGTGTACTCCCTAATCCAGGAAGCACCCTGCTGAACCTCTTCTAGACGAGCTTTATTTGTTACATTTACATTGAAGCATACAGTGAAGGCCTTCATTTGGGTCAGTGACGAACACAGTCCAAGAACGTGCTGGGTGCGGCCCACAAGAGCTGCCGCCCTTCTGACGACTGACACCGCGTCCCCACAACTAACCCGTTTGTCTTTGTAAGGTGAGAGGAAACTGGAGCACTTTGTGAAGGAGGAGAATTTCAGGATGTATATTGTGTACACCTATTGATCACGTGGTCAATGTACAAACTCATTACAGACTGCAGCAGTACTTCACCCCTCACTGCTGGCGTTGTAAAGCTTTATGCGAGCTGCTACACTCCGTACTGCCCTCTCCGAAGTCTCCACATCCTTCCAACAAAGCTGCATACGGCACTCCAGGTGCGACTGAAGCTACGTTTTCTATAGCTTCCCGTTCCCGACGGTTATACTCAGTGCCGTTGACGAAAAGCTACTGCAGGCTGTTCGATGTGTGTGCTCAGAGGAAGAGGAAGAGGAAGAGGAAGTGGGTAGCAGCAGCCGCACCCAGCACTGTGACCGTGACAGCAGCGAGTAGCTGGAGGAAGAAGGAGCAGCCAATCCGATCGAAGGACACAGCCGAAGGGCTGATGAATCACCCCGATTGCAGTCAGCTGCTGTTGTGCAAACCCGGTCTCAGACTCCCGCCCTTTTGCATTAGATCCTCTGCAAGATATGATTAGAAAGAGTCAAACACCGCGAAAATCACCAGGCAGCAGGGAGGTGACGTACAAAGGACCGGAGAGAGACAAAGAACAGACTTATTTGTCACATGCACACTGAAGCAGCAGCACATAAAGTGCCATTTGCACCAACAACCAACACAGTTTGAGGATCGTGTAGGGGGAGCGCGGAGTGCCTCTGCACTTCTGGTGCTCATAGCCTTCGGAAACTCACACGGTTACGTCCAAGCTCCTTACAGACAGTGGCGGGAATTGAACCCAGGTCACTGGAACTGTAATGGCTGCTTCGTTACCCTTATGGCCCTCACGGTGGTTACGTAGATGCCCCATGGAAAGCATCCTATCCAGTTTGGTATGGCAACCGGTCCGCCCCAGATCCCCAGCGAGTGCAGGGGGTTGTGCACACAGCTCAGTCATCCCTTCACAGACTCTGTTTTCACTTCTTGTCACCTCAAAAAAGCAGCCAGCGTACTCCAAAATAAAACTCACCTCGGACACTCTCGCTTCTCCCTCCTCTCATTGGGCAGAAGATACAGAAGGTTGAAGACAGCTTCTATTCTGCTGTAATGAGACCATTTAACAGACCTCTTGTGTGTGTGTGTGTGTGTGTGTGGTTCTGGAAAGCAGAAAATGCTGGAGGAACTCAGCAGGCCAGGCTGCATCTATGGACGGGAATGTTTCGGGCCGGATTGGAATGGGAAAAGCCTGATGGAGGGTCTCAGCCAGAAGCATGACTGCAAATATTTATAACGAATGCTTGACCTCCTGACCTTGCACCTTATTGCCTGTCCGCACTGCGCTTTCTCTCTAACTGTAACCCTTCATCCTGCATTCTGTTGTTACTTTTCCCTTTGTTCTACCTGATGGTGCCAGAGGATTGTGCAGACCCAGCGACTTCCAGTTTGTTCGTCAAACACTGAGCTCTTCTCTTCTCGTGTCTCTTTTCTCTTTTCAAGGTGGCTGGAGTCCTGTCAGAGTCTGCGATCTACAGCTGAAGCTCGAGCCCACGGGTGGTGGGTTCTCGCTGTGTGGTCTGGTGTTCTGATACCTCCAGGCATGGCCTGGAAGACATGTACATTCGGGGTCCAGATTCCTCACCGGTGTAGGAGACTGAAACATCGAGACAGCAGGTTGTGTGTGCTGCTCTCGGAAAAAGGCCTCTGTACTCGAGCGAGCGATCTCTCTCTCTCTCTCTCCCCCCCTCCCTCTCCCTTCTCTCCCTCCCCCTCTTTCCTCTCCCTCTCTCTCCGCCCTCTCTCCTCTCCCTCTCCCCTCTGTCTATCTCTATCGCTATCTCTCTCTCTTTATCACTATCTCTGTCTCTCCCTCTCGATGGTGAGCGAGAGACTGTTGGTCCTCGAGTTGGGGAACTCAAATAAGCAATGGGGCAGATTGTAACATTGAAACAGTGAGGTGCTGCTCTCCTCTCTCATTGTTGCAGGAGTGATATCTCTCTCTGCCTCCCCCTCGAGAGGGAGGGAGAGCCTGAGGTGTTGGGATGGACAGTAGTCTTTGATGACTCTAGATCCTGGTCTCTGGGGGCTTTGCTACTGCTTGCATGGTGGGTGGGGGACTGGGGGTGGGGGGTGGTGATGCTTTTGCTGCAGCAGGTAGTGGGGGCAAGGGGGAGGGATTGGACAGACTAGATGCAGGAAGATTGTTCCGGATGTTGGGGAAGTCCAGAACGAGGGGTCACAGTTTGAGGGAGGCAGTTTTGACTCGGCCCGGGAACAGTAGACAGTGGTTCTTGATTCCCTCCGGCGGGTTAACTGATGGACCCACCTTGATGAGGAACCTTTGCAGGCTCGCTTT